>NC_047086.1:112762002-113362835 GCF_902459505.1 Geotrypetes seraphini
CCCTGAACTATCCCCCACCAATGGTATCTCTTTAGGCTCAATCAGTACCTGAAACCAGGATAAACAATGAGGTTCCTAAAGATCTAAGAAAACCAATTTCTTTCTGCGAGTCAGATAGTTGTGTTTCAATCTGATATCACAGTTGTTGGAAATGCAATCACAAATACAAATTTCTGTGGATATTTTTTTATAGATGAGAAGGAGCTAAGTGGAAACCAAATGTGTTATATAAAAAATTACCTACCAAATCCCTGTCCCCCAGGCATTGGGAATTTCATGGCATACTTCCGTTTTAATAACAGCAATATAACAGAAGATAAATTTGAAGTCAGAAGTCCTATCATAACGATGACAAAAATATCTGGTAAGAATATTTGTTATGAATGATCAAATGAACTTAACATATATCAACCTCCCCCTTTATACATATCCAACAATTGCACTCTAATTAAAAATAACTCCCGTCCCTCCCTGGACATGCATGATCAAACGGCAAAATCAACAATCACTCCTTGCAGATTTGTCAATGGCTCCCAAACATCCATAAATGTCTTATAATGTCCCTGTAGGTAGGAGAGGTTCTGATATTCAGTGGTACGTACAGTACATAGATATCTTGGCAGACCATTGAAACACTTTCCAGTTAGTGCTAGGGCAGTTGAGAGGTAGAGTTAGGGTGGACACAGAAAGTTGTCTAGGCACTGCAGATATCCAATGACGGTGCCTGGATAACTAACGGGGAATATAGTTCTGTATACACTGTAGTCCAGGGGTCTCAAAGTCATAAGAACATAAGAACATAAGAAATGCCTGCACCGGATCAGACCCGGGGTCCATCTAGTCCGGCGTTCCGCACACGCGGAGGTCCAGCCAGGCACACCCTGGCGAATACAATGTCACTCGTATCCCTCAATGTCTTCTGCAAGAAGATGTGCGTCCAATTTCCCCTTAAATCCTAGAACGGTGGTTTCCTCCACCAGCTCTTTCGGGAGAGAGTTCCAGGCGTTCACCACTCGCTGTGTGAAGCAGAACTTTCTGACGTTTGTCTTGGCCGTGTCCCCTCTCAGCTTCAGGCCATGACCTCTGGTCCGAGACTGGGTTACATTTGCCAATGTGAATAACGCTGTTTCTTGCTCACCATCCTTTCCCCCTGTTGGTGAGTGAGCTTGCTCCATTATGTCAATTCCTTTTAGCAATTTAAAAGTCTCTATCAGATCCCCTCTCAGTCTTCTCTTCTCAAGGGTGAATAGTCCCTCCTTGAGGGACGCAATCCAATCGGGTTTTCAGGATTTCCCCAATGAATATGCATGAGATCTATGTGCATGCACTGCTTTCAATGCATATTCATTGGGGAAATCCTGAAAACCCGACTGGATTGCGTCCCTCAAGGAGGGACTTTGAGATCCCTGCTGTAGTCTTAACTATGCCCAGGTATTTATTCACACTGAATTTTGGCAATACCCAGGTAAGTTCGAGGTGCCACCAAATATTTGGATATTCAGTGCTGGCAACCAGATAGGGGCCACCACTGAATATGGAGGTCCAAAATTGTCCCTGGCAGTCAATATTTCACAAAAGACTGACCAATGCACAATATCATGTTTATGTTTATTAAGAACTTTATATACCGCAAAACAGCCTAAAAGGATCTAAGCGGTTCACAATACACAATTCATATTCATCAAGAAAAGGAAAGATTAAGAACAAAAGTTTAAAAAAAAAAATTTTCCCTAAAATATCTCAACAAGATCATAGCAAATATCTCAACAGTAACAATTCTAAAATAAAACAATAAATTACAGATCACAGTCCCAAACTCTATTCTAAGTTGAGAAAGCCAATTGGAAAAAAATGTGCTTTCAAATGTGTTTTGAAATTTATACATGATTCTTCTTTTCTCAAGTCTATGGGCAGATTATTTCATAACCGTGGAACTAAATTTTAAAAATGCACAATCTCTAGTTGATGCAAGATGTGCCTTCGAAATATGAGGAACGAGTACCCTATTGTCATTCACAGATCGTAATAAACACCCTGGGGCATAGAATAGCACCAAATTAGAAAGATAAGCAGGCTGTAACTGGAATAATGCTCTATGTGCTAACATTAAGATCTTAAATTTGATCCTAAATTCAATTGGTAACCGGACAGTTTTCTTTTAAAACACTGACAGTGGTGGTCAAGAAATAGTTGAATATTCAGAGACACTGTCCAGATAGAGGGAAACTTGATAACATGGGGCCCACTCACCATCTAATTCTAGAACTTTATGCCCAGTTCTATGCTTTGCATGCAAATTATAGAATAGTGTCAGTTGCGTGCATGACTTAATAGAATAATTAGCTGCTTAGCACAGAAGCAGTTCTAAATCTAACTGTATACTCTGTATCTGTAAAAGCCTATTCCTTTTTTTAAAAAATTTATTAAGTATAACAATTTATTATACATACAGTATTCTAAAGAAACATGAGTCCACATCAAGGAAGAGAGAGAAAGTATACTTGAACATATTAAACCTAATGAAAATTTAAGAGCACACCTGTAAATTACATATTTTAAGTTTTTAGATCTTGGTTTAAACATCCGTCTTTCTATCTTAACAGGAATCTTTCCAACTGATCAGATTGGAAAAAAGCATATGACATATTTAAATAAGTAACCAAACATTTTACAGGAAACTTTAGAAAAAAAGTATCTCCCAATGATAGTACATGAGATTTTGTACTGAAGAAATTGTTTCCGCCTATTTTGGGTAGCCCTACCAACATCTGGAAACATTTGTAGTTTCTGCCCGCAAAACAGGAAATCTTTTTTCAGGAAATAATTTTTCAAAACACTTTTACAAGACTCAGAGGTGAAAATAACCAAGAGAGTAGCATGTTCAGAAATTTAATTCTGAGTTGTTTCCAAGAATAAAGTTAAATTTTCTAATGGATCTTTCTTCTGATTAGATTCATCAGATGTACCTCCCTCTTGGTTTACTAACCTTCTCATTGGGAGAAAGAAACATCTATTCAATACAATAGTCTCAGCATTGCTCATTTCTAGAACCTCCTTGAGATATTTTCGAAGTAGTATCTCAGGAGAAAGCAGTGAACATTTTGAAAAAGTCAATATTCTCAAATTAGAAGCCCTCATATGATTTTCCATAATCTCACATTGCCTATGCAACCAGAGACTATCCTTAATTGCTGCGGTATTAGTTTGATGGAGCAATCCCATCCGAGTTTCTGAGTTTTTTAATTGCTCCTTCTAATGATTAATTTTTTCTTCCATACTTTCCATTTTAGACACTACTTGAGTTGAAAAAACACAAAGTTTTTGTACTGAACCCTGTAATAAAGCTTCAGACCTCTTAACCACAGTCCATACATCTTTTAAAGTTATATTCTGAGGTATTTCCTCATTAGATATATTTCCACTAGGAAATTCAACTGACTGTGGTTGTTGTAAAAGGTCTGAAACTAAGTTCTCTCCAACAGGAAGACCACCAATAGAATTAGTCTCCTCTGGAAAGAAACTCAAAACGGGTGAACCTGTGGAAATTCTTTCCCCACAACTTAAGGAGGCCTCTGATACATTTCCTGCGATGGGAGAGGGAGGAAAAGGTTTAGATGTTAATACCAAATGCTTCTCAATAGGGCCTGGACGGGTCAGGGTACTAGATGGTAACTGTTTGGGTTTTACCTTGTGCTTCCCCATAATCAGAACAAATCATATACTCATAACAGCTCAAAAAGAGAAGAAAAAGTCTCAAACCATAACTTCTATTCCACCAGGGCTCCACCCCGACTCCAAATTGTACCGCAGGCAGCGGCAAGATTTTATCTCCGACTCTGCCCTTCCCACTGACATCAGGAAGGGACCGCAGGAACAGCTGATGTGAAGAAAAAGGTTTAGCACAGCCACTGGATACCTCCTCCACTTCCAGGCAGACAGGCCTCCTCTCTCTCTCTCTAAAAGTCTAGTCCTATAAAATATACTTTTATGCACCACCTGGCTGTTTCATAATTTTACTTCCCATTGCCTCTTTGAGGGTGAACCCAGGACCTAGAATAGACTAGAAAATACATAAAAACACAAAACATAAAAGATTACATTTGACATCCATATCTGACATTTGGGAGCTCAGATAACAGTGCCTTTCCCTTGTCTCAATTGCCTACATCATCCAAGTTTAAATAAACCATTTGGCTCATGAAACTCCCCATGTGGGTGGGTTTCTGACAGAATTTGAAAAGAAGAAATCTTTATGTATAGTTGATTTAAAAATCAGCATTTATCTGTTTGCATTGAAGCTGAATGGGAGTAGTTGTGACTGCCATCTATTTGTGATGAAGGAGAATTGCAACCAGTTCACACAGGCTACACCACAGGGAGGTTGAATAACACCTTATACAAATTATGCACAGAGGGATGAACAAACAGACATTTGGGAGGAATGTTATACTTTATAAGGGACTATTTCATGAATGGGAATAAAGCTTGTGGGCCCAAATGAATGTAGTGATATAAACTGAGAAGAGCTAAATCAGAATAGGGAAAGTGGAAATCTACTCCCCATGAGTTCAAAGGAGGGCGAAAATGGTGGGGAGGCATAATATAAGGCAGGGGTGGGCAACTCTGGTCCTCGAGGGCCGGAATCCAGTCGGGTTTTCAGGATTGCCCCAATGAATATGCATGAGATCTATTTGCATGCACTGCTTTCAATGCATATTTATTGGGGAAATCCTGAAAGCCCAACTGGATTCTGGCCCTCGAGGACCGGAGTTGCCCACCCCTGGTATAAGGCATATAAGAGTGCCATATGCAATCCCCATGAAGAATTACTTCAATATAGAAATAAGGGGGACTCTCAAAACACAATCCCATTTGTGACCCGATCTCCAGACTTCCACCTCAATTACAGCGGGCTGTTCGCCCTCATCTGGCTCTATTGAAGATCCAGCCATGTCTTAAAGATGTGAAGATCATTTTCTCGTTTCAGAGAAGTCAGAATATGGGGGATATTTTGAGCCCCAATGTGTTGTCATTTATTCAGGGGGGTACTGTGACTATTGGACATGGGCATCAAGCATGTTGCCAATTCTCATTTTGTAAAAATATGATGGAAGCCACTTTGTTCATCCAGTGACAGGAAAGGTTTATGATCTTAAAGAGAACACATCATGTATGTCTACAGGAGTGTTTTACCTGAAATGGTACCCCTCTCCCCGGTTGTAAGTGGGACAGACATCATGAATGTTGAAAAGAAGCCATCACACTGAGTAGAGGTTCTTTACAAAGTCTTTGTAGCTTTTCTCTCCGTAGACCCCTCCTCCAGGGGAAAGCTGTCTGTGAGTCTCTTTTAGGTAGTAGGGCTCTCTGAGCATTTAGGTACATAGCTCTTGTTAGGTGGTTCTTTCCATGATGGGATCTCATCTGTTGGGGTCCTGAGCTTTCTCTTGGGATCTTCCTCTCGGTCCTTACCTGTTCTTTCAGGATGCACCTTGTTATTCTTTTCTTCCCTTTCTCCTAGTAGGACTGTATGTTGAATTGGTTCCCCATTCCAGTCCTTACTAGTTATAAATGCAGCAAGCTGCAAAAACTCTTAGATGCAATTCCCTCTTATTCTCTCCAATGCAGTGGTTTAGCTAACCAGAGACCCTCTTTCTCTTAGTCAGATGGGCATTAGCTAGAGAGGTTAAAGCCAAGCCTCTTCCCTTGCAGTAAAAGTGCAGTGGCCAAAGAGGCTTGAGCCAAAGACAAGGAAACTCAATTGGGCTTGGTATTTATATCAACACAGTTTCCCTCCAAAAGGTGTCTCCCTCTACCACTTTGAATCACAATCAGAAGAAACAGCCCCCTTTCCAGAAACTGGGGGAATTTTAAAGTCAAAAATCCCAAAGCCTACTTAAAAAAAAAGAGAGAAGAACTTGAATGACGCTATATTTCTGTGGTAGGAAATGATAATTATTGCAAAGGGAATTGTAAGAATTGGTATAATCACAGAGCACCAGGACACTCAGGTCTGGATTCTCTATATGGCACCGATATCGGCAGCTGCCTAAAATGCTGCCACCGATCACACAATGGCTCCGTATAGACAGTCACACCGCCAGGAAATATAGGTGGTATATCTTTGTTGTGAATCACGCCTATGTAAGTGCTTTTAGGCGCCTAACGCCAGTTCCGGCATTAGCCATACCCATAGTGGTGTTAGGCGCCTCCAGAGGTGCAATTCCAGCACCTTTTCATTAGGTGCCGGTAGGTGCTTTAAATTTTAAGCTATTAAAAACATAAGAATAGTCTTACTGGGTCAGACTAATGGTCCATCAAGCCCAGTAGCCCGTTCTCACGGTGGCCAATCCAGGTTACTAGTACCTGACCAAAAACCAAGGTGTAGCAATATTCCATGCTACCAATACAGGGCAGGAAGTGGCTTCCCCATGTCTTTCTCAATAATGGACTATGGACTTTTCCTCCAGGAACTTGTCCAAACCTTTCTTGAAACCAACGCTATCCGCTCTTACCACATCCGCTGGCAATGCGTTCCAGAGCTTAACTATTCTCCTGAGTGGAAAAAAATTTCCTCCTATTGGTTTTAAGAGTATTTCCCTCTAAGTCAGGGGTGTCCAATGTCGGTCCTCGAGGGCCGCAATCCAGTCGGGCTTTCAGGATTTCCCCAATGAATATGCATGAGATCTATTTGCATGCACTGCTTTCAATGCATATTCATTGGGGAAATCCTGAAAACCCGACTGGATTGCGGCCCTCGAGGACCGACATAGGACACCCCTGCTCTAAGTTCATCGAGTGTCCCCTAGTCTTTGTCATTTTTGATGGAGTGAAAAATCTATCTACTTCTACCCGTTCTACTCCATTCAGGATTTTGTAGACTTCAATCATATCTCCCATCAGCCATCTCTTTTCCAAGCTGAAGAGCCCTAACCATTTTAGTATTTCCTCATACTAGAGAAGTTCCATCCCCTTTACCATTTTAGTTGCTCTTCTTTGAAGGACATGGTACTACTCGAAAGGGTCCAGAGAAGAACGACTAAAATGGTTAAGGGGCTGGAGGAGTTGCCATACAGTGAGAGATTGGAGAAACTGGGCCTCTTCTCTCTTGAAAAGAGGAGACTGAGAGGGGACATGATAGAAACATTCAAGATAATGAAGGCAATAGACTTTGTAGATAAAGACAGGTTGTTCACCCTCTCCAAGGTAGAGAGAACGAGAGGGCACTCTCTAAAGTTAAAAGGGGATAGATTCTGTACAAACGTAAGGAAATTCCTCTTCACCCAGAGAGTGGTGGAAAACTGGAACGCTCTGTTATAGGGGAAAACACCCTCCAGGGATTCAAGACAAAGTTGCACAAGTTCCTGCTAAACTGGAACGTTCGCAGGTGAGGCTGGACTCATTTAGAGCATTGGTCTTTGACCTGGAGGCCTCCGAATGAGCGGACTACTGGGCACGATGGACCACTGGTCTGACCCAGCAGCGGCAATTCTTATGTTCTTATGTTTTCTAGCACCACTCTATCTTTCTTGAGATAAGGAGACCAAAATTGAACACAATACTTCAAATGAGATCGCACCATGGTGCGATACAGGGGCATCATGACACTCTTAGTTTTGTTAACCATCCCTTTTCTAATAATTCCCAGCATCTTGTTTGTTTTTTGGCCGCCGCCACCACACATTGGGCGGAAGGTTTCATCATATTGTCTACAATGACACCCAGATCCTTTACTTGGGCGCTGTTTCAAATGATGTTTGCTAATTAGTTTAGGCACCGGTTAGAGAACTTCCCTCTCAGGGTTTCCATGGTTCTAGTGATGAGGTTTCCATTCAGGGTATTTATTTTGTTGTACTTGTTGCTATTGCTTCAAGGTATCATTATGGAGGGTACATATATTTATTTATTTATATTAGAATTAATTTGCCCAAGGCAGTTTACACAAGAAAAAAATAATACTAGTAATAGACAAATGCAATAGTAAAAATATTCAAATAACTGTACACATTATGGCATAGTATGCTACGTACAGTATTAATCCAATACACCTGAAAATATCAAAATAAGTAGCCTAGGGCAGGGGTAGGCAATTCTGGTCCTCGAGAGCCAGAGCCAGATCAGGTTTTCAGGATAGCCACAATAAATATGCATGAGATAGACTTGCATCTCAAGGAGGCAGTGCATGCAAATCCATCTCATACATATTCATGGAGATGGGCCATAGATACAGATAAAATACAATAATAGCAATAACGGGAGTTAAATAGAAAATAATGGTAACTCACTTAAAGAAAAATTGCACATGAAGTCAGAAAAAAGATCCCAGCCATGATAGGAGTGGGCAAGCATATTTTGCTACAGAAGGGAGGTCAAACTCAATCACATAAGGGGCCGAAATCTAAAACACAGGCTAAGTCGTGGACCAAATTTTTTTATTAAGATACTTAGTCTTGGTAAAAGTATAGTTCCTTCCTCACCCTCAGACACCTGTGGCACGGTCAAGAACTTGTGTGGCACGCCCTGCTCCAACCTAGCTTTTAAGCTGGGACTGGGTCCTTCTACCTGAAAATGGGTACTGAGGCAGCGTGGTGAGGAGCTTGGAACGTCGCTGGTAGTGGGGCAGCGCGTTCAGGTGCTTGGAGCGCCACTGGGACTGGGGCTGCATGGTCTGGCGCTTAGATGTGGCACAGTCACCATAGGCAACATAAAACGGCCAGGCGGGCCGGATTCAGCCCCCAGGCCTTGTGTTTGGCATGTGTGTGCTACAGTATGGATAGCTCATGTTAGTCCTTGTATCTTTGGCTAGCTAGGTATTATTCCATTAAGGGTTAAAAGTAGAGCCATGCTTTTACCTGCTTCCGGAAATGGTCTTGCATTAATAAGGAGCCAAAGGCAGATGGAACAAAATGACAAAAATTGGTGAGAACAGACCTCCAAACGGATGACAGCAGTAACTAGGAGGAGGAGAGACAAGGTGAGGATGAGGAAAAGGGTGCCAATTTATAGGTTGCAGAGAGATGCCAAATGCTCTAGCACCTGCTCTGGATGGAAATAAACATAAAGGACACAAAGGAGGAAAGGCGAGCTGGAGGGCACAGGAAAGAAAAGAGAATAAAGATAGAAATATTGGTGTTCTACACAGTGGATGAAAAAAGAAACACAAGCAGGGGAAGGATAAAGAGAAGCTAGAGATGGAAAGAACAAACTAAAGAAGAATAACCTAAGAGAAAGTGAAGGCAGGCAATTAAAATGTTCTGATATGAGTGACAGTACCAAAAGCTGCTGCTTAGCGCCAATCCCCAAGTCAGTGGGTCGACTACATACGCTATACTTTCTGCCTTTATTATGGGTGCCACAAACAGACAAACGTACTCACATCTACCTCTGCTAATCTTAGAATTGTGGTAGTGGTGGAGTGCATTTATGCATTAGAATATTAACATAAAAATGAAACTGAAATGCTATAAAAATGGTAACATATTCTTTGTTTATATGTATTTATGCCCAAAACAGCTAATGAAGTTCGATGTAATGACGACCAGATAGGAATTGGGAAGCAAGGAGATGTAATTAATGTGCCTTGTCAGTTCATAAACAATGTGAATACTGGCAAGCCAATGGGAGGAAATCTAAAATATAATTGTAGCAACAAATGGCAAATCATTGCAAACTACTGCATATCTGCATCAGTCAATGCACTACTTTCCTCTGCACAGGTAAACCATTTTATAATATGATTTCTACCGATAATTCACAAGTCAAGACATCTAGTTTCATAACGGGTAAAAACGTTCAATCGAAGATTCATGTACATAAAAGGGCAAACACAGGGCTCCTTTTACGAAGCCACAGTAGTGGCTTTAACGCTTGTGACTTTTCATCACGCGCCAGCCGGAAAACTACTGTAGTAAGATTTATGGTGTACTACTCATTTACATAAACAAATACGTGCCTGTTAGTTTTCTAGGGAAGACCATAATATCGCATCCAGGTTCAACTAGCTTTGCCTACTTACACGACGTAGAGACCCAGACGTTATGAAATACTTTTATTATAAAAATAGAAAAATATAGTTCATAAGCCAGCAGCAATAACTAATTATTGTTCACAAAATATCTGAATACTTATATGAAACTCAGTATATAATTATTACAACACACTTGCTAGATAAATAAGTAAAACTAATTCATACACTCTAAATAATTCCTTATAATAATAATTCCTGATTAGCAGCAAACTATTACAGTTTATCACCAAGAGTAGCTTTACAAATCCTTATCCTATAGACAATAGGATTCCCTCTCTAACTCAACTGAAAAGATAGATAAGTTCCTTACTCTCACCATCCAATTAGAAACCTATGATAAGATGCAAGTTCACTCACATCCCAGCATAGACTAAATTATAATTAGCACATTTCACTTTGATCTCGTCAGATGACCTCTCCGAACCAATCCAGAAACATAACTTAGCCTTTCTGTATAAAATCTCGTACAGGCTGTGGAACAGAGGCGCCTTTGTAAAATAAGAGGCACAGGAGCCATAACTCCCCCAAGATTCATATAGGCAGAGCATGTAGGTATAGCTGGATGTCCTTGACTAGAATACAGTTCTGGTACATACCCAGAATGCATCAGACAGAAACAGCAAAGATGTTTTCTTCTTTCTCTTCTTGCAGGTTTAGGCTGGAATGATTTCTTGCAGACAATGGTTCAGGCTTGATGATGTCAGAGAGGCCTAACCTTCAGGTGCAAATAAGGAAACACCCCTACACTACCGCCTGCTCAAAAGGAGGCGGTAGTGGCTAACGCGGCCAGCGGTTTAGCGCGCGCTATTACACACGTTAAACCACTACCTCGCCTTCGTAAAAGGAGCCCACAGTCTTTTTTATTTTTATTTTTTAAAATCTTTATTCATTTTGAAAGCCAACAAAGTGCAACATGTTATCATACAGTTAACAGAATAAACAGCACTCAAATTCAACAAATGATATAGTAAGTACATATCCCCTTCCCACCCTTCCTGAGAATGTAGAAACATTCATACAGACCAAAGAATAATATAAATGATCAGGACATATAAAATGACAATCATATGACAAGAAAAGTACATATTCTCCCCCCATCCCTCCCACCCATCCTAGATGTGTATAACTTTCATTCAGGATTCAAGGGTAAGACTAATATTCACTTTTTGCAAAATTTTGTTAATGGGTCACAGATTTCCTTGAACTTGACACAGTCTTTCTTTTTTGTGGGAATAAATCAGATTTTCAGATCAGTAATCTCCCTCTGAGTAGAAGAGAAGCTTTAAACGACTGAGACTTTCTCACCCAGATTCAGTGTGGAATTTTTTGAAAACACTTTCCATATTTTTGTAATGTGCTGTACCCACAGAAAATTAACACAAGAGCACTTACCACCTCCCGCATTAACCAGTTAGCATATGCTAATTCTAATGCACTAGCTGATTAACATTTCCATGTCCACTCTCCTTCCATGACGCATCATCCTCCCAAAAAATAATTTTGAAAAATAATTAACATCTAGGTTACTGATAACATGTTGGCATGAACAAACCATGTTAAGAGCTTAATGCCCTTTAGTAAAAGGGCCCTTCAGGCAAGCCAGAGTATTTTCAATCCTCTCGTGGAGAGGCATTATCAAAAGAACGTCCAAGTCAAAATTCGGACATCCTGCTCATAACATCCAAAAAAGCCCAGCCATCTTGCAGCCATTTTCGAACAGGATGAACATTGGGATTTTCCATCTGAAAATATTCGAGAAAGATGCTCTTATGCTGATGACGTACAAAATGAAGAGCCATTTTCCAAAAAGTTCAAAATATGAATATCAAAAAGGCAGGCACAAAATATCTTCTGGCATCATTTGTACAAAAATGGCCACAGAAACATCCATGCAGAGCAGATGGGCAGCCTAGTGGTCAGTGCAGTCGACTTTAAATAACAGAACCAAGGGTATTCTCCTTTATGATTTGTTCTTTCCATCTCTAGCTGCTCTTTATTCTCCCTCTGCTTTGTTTTTTTTTTACATCCACTGTGTGGAACACCAACATTCCTACCTTCAGTCCTCTTTTCTTTTCTGTGCCCCTGTGCCCTTCCTTCCCTGCCTCCTCTGTCCTTCCTCCTTTCCTCCCTTGTGTCCTAATCCCATCCAGAGCAGGTGCTAGAGCTTTTGGCATCTCTCTGCAAACCTATAAATTGGCACCTTAATTCCATTATATATTATTGTAAACCTTCCAAGACCAGATAAAAACCTGCTGTACCTAAAGGTACACTACGACAATAGCCATCACACTTGCAGATGTCTTAGGCATTTTTATGCTCCAGGAGGGTTCACTTATTTGTACAGAAATAAGTGTTAATGTGGGAGTTACATCTGGGTCTCATTCAAAGTCCACTGCACTGACCACTGGGCTACTCCCTACACTTGCTTGCTGCTCTGTTAGGAATTTCCACAATACCTGAAGCTGTCATGGAGCCTGGATTCCATTGACTCTTTCACTTCTTAAGGAGGGGTGAGAGGTGGGGTCAGTAATCACTAGGTGATTAAGGAGGGGGTCATGCCTTCATCCCTACAGTGGTCAGTTGCCCCATCAGAGCATCTTTTTATACCCTTGTTTGAAACAGGTCTAGATAAAAGCAACCTTCTTTTTTGCCTTGAACATTATTGCTGAAAGATATCCTAATCTTGGGTCTACCCTAGACCTGCCCAAAATTGCTTCCAACATGCCTTTTATTATTGTATGAACTTCAAAATGTCCAAATTCTGCCTTTCAAAAACTGCGATTTGGACATTTTCGGCAGATGGACATTGTTTTGGCCATTTTGAGATGACAATCTGCGGTGAAAATAAATGCCATAGTGCAGGGGTGCCCACACTTTATGGGCTTGCGAGCTACTTTTATAATGACTAAGTCAAAATGATCTACCAACAATAAAATTTAAAAAAAAACACAAAGCACAATGAAAGGCAGAGAAAATGTTAATTATTCATATTCCGGGTTTTTTCAAAGAGGTCACGGCAGATGACTCTATGCAACGTCACCTCGGTAACAAAATACAAAAATAGACAAATACACCCCCTCCCTTTTTACTAAACCACAATAGTAGGTTTTAGCACAGGGAGTTACGCTGAATGCCTCGCGCTGCTCTCAATGCTCATAGGCTCCCTGCGCTAAAAAACGATATTGTGGTTTAGTAAAAGGGAGCCATAGTGCAAAATATAGACAGCAGATATAAATTCTCAAAACAGACACATTTTGATCACTAAATTGAAAATAAAATCATTTTTCCTACCTTTGCTGTTTGGTGATTTCATGAGTCTCTGGTTGCACTTTCTTCTTCTGACTGTGCATCCAATCTTTCTTCCTTTCTTTCAGCCTCCTGTATGTTTCCTCTCCTCCAGACCTCATTCTCTCCCCCAACTTTTTCTTTCTGTCTCCCTGTTCCCCCTTCTTTCTGTCTCCCTGTCTGCCCCCTTTCTTTCTTTCTCTGTGCCCTCCCCCAAGCCACTCGGTTTGCTGCCACCGACATCGGGGAATAGCCCCCAAGCCACCGCTGTCCCAAGCTTTCCCTACAGAAGCGTTGCGCTGACCAGCATTCCGCTCCCTGACGTCAATTCTGACGTAGGAGAGGAAGTTCCGGGCCAACAAGGCATTTCTCCTCATTCCATCCAGCCTGAGCCCCATCTCTCCTTGATCCAGCATTTCCCTTCTGTGTTTGTCAGAATTACCATTCCACCTATTTTCCAGCATCACCCTTCTTTGTGTCCATCTCAACTATATCCCTATCTCACCACTTTTTCAGAATCTTCATTTGTCTCTGTCCTTGTCTTTACCCCATGTTCACCATTTGCCCTTTCAATGTCTTTATCTCCCCCCCCACACACACTTTTTCAGCATTGCTTCTATGACTCTATTTCACCTCCTCTTCATGTCCCCTCTGTATCTCTATCCTTATTCAGTAGGTCCTGCTTACCCTTTCTCTTCTTTGTGTCACTATCTCCATTTTCAGCTTTCCCCCCTTTTCCTTTGTTACTGCACCCGGTAGCCAGAATCTTTCCACCCTCCCTCCACTCCGGCCCAGCCCAGTATAAAATATTTCCTTTTGTTTCCCTCCCCTCTCTCTTTCTCTCTCTCTTCTCCTCCCTCACCCACGAGTCCTGCATCTGGCCCTCTCCCTTCTACCTGCACCTGGCAACACCCCCCTGCTCCGCGGCTCTCTTCAGCAACTCGTCAGCAGCGGTGATCAAGACAAGCTGCCAACATCGAGGCCTTCCCTCTACGAGTCCCGCCTTTGTGGAAAAAGGAAGTTGAAACAAGCGGGACTCGCAGAGGGTAGGCCCCTACGTCAAAAGCTTGTGTCGATCGCTGCTGCTGAGTTGCCGAAGAGAGCCGCGGAGCAGGGGGTGTGGCCGGAAGCAGGTAGAAGGGAGAGGGAGATAGGAAGGCTGTAGAAGCTCCGGAGCATGACACCGACCCCGGCCAGGATGATTTCTTTTTCAGGCTGCTGCTGCTGCTGCCGCTGCCACCCCCCACCCGAAATGACAAAAACAGCCTAATGCCCGCGTCGGCGTCTTTGACGTTGGGGAGAGGAAGGCTGATAGGCCCGGTAGATCGGGACGGCAACACGAGTCTATCACGGAGCCCGGGATGGGCTCTGCGATCGACTCACGTTGCCTTCCTGAACTACCGGTTGATCGCAATCGACGTGTTGGGCACCCCTGCCATAGTGTCTGAAATGACTTTCAGAAAAGATGATATTGTGGCTTTTCTCACTTAAGTAACAAGAAGACATGGGATAGGTAAATACCCTTGACCAGATTATTTACTTGTTCCATCTGGTCACAACATAGTATGATAAGAGGCTTGTTGAGAAACAAAACAAATGCAGCTTTATTTATAATTTATTCAAACACAGCAGAAAATTGAACTGCATTCAAAATTATAATTCAACAAGCACAGTGAGAAATACAGTATATATTAACAATATTTTTATTCACTTTGAGCAGCTTAGAATGGCACAGAACACATTTCAGTTAGGACTCTGAACCCACCTAAGTACCTATGAAGCAAAAGAACTGGGTTCAATAAGAACAAATTTAACTTATGTACTACAAATTTTAACTTCAGAACTCTTTTTGGAATCTGGAACCTTTTCTAGAAATTCCCTTTACTCTGTATTCTTCCCTGAACTATTAGTTATCCTACTGGTAGTACCACTAGTTTCCAGCTGTCCTAACTTGCCCAAATAGTTATCCAGTAGTTATCTGGCAATACTCAGATAACTTCAGCAGCTGCTCTATACCTGGGTATTCAGTACTGGTTTCCAGGTCCCAGCCATGGCCAGCATGTTAAGGCAACACCAGCAGCAGAATTTAAATATCTGGGAGTTAGAATATTTGTGTAACAGTGTTTCCTTTTTTTTTTTTTTTTTGGAGCTTCTGCTTTCTAGCCCTCAACCAAGCAAACAGTTAGAAATTTACCTTAAGGATCTGCATAATACAACACAACAAGAGCAAAATGTAATACAGAATTCAACAGGAACTCTGGAAGCCATAGTTGAAATACTGAGTACTCTCTCAAAAGTTCCAGATGTAAATGTAACTGAACACATGATGGAAGTAAGTTTCAGTTAAACGTGTTTTTCAAATTGCATTTTCAAGAAATGCCTCCTTTACTGAGTCTTATTAAGGAGTGATTTGGGCCAAAATTCAAAGAAATCTATGCATCCACTTCTGGGTGGACAATGCATACATTTTAATTTAATTTCCATATTTGCATCTCACTTAACCACGATGTTCCAAGCGGGTCACAATAAGAAATACAATATCATGATGATTCATAAACAGTTAATATACATATTAGAATATAATCATAATATGTGCCCTACTTAGTCAAAGATATTTCTTGAATAACCATGTTTCCAGTGTAATAGGGATGGTATGCTGAACCAAGGGTCTTGCATCTGCTCCTGCAAATCCATTGCAGGAGATACTGATCACCTCCCCCTCCCTGCTGTCCCCCAGTCAGTTATTTCTTCTGCAAGTGAGCCTGAAGGAGCAACTTACTACTACTACTACTACTACTATTTAACACTTCTATAGCACTGAAGGGCATACGCAGCACTGTATATTTTGACATTAAATAGACAGTCCCTGTCGGGAAGAGCTTACAATATAACTTGGACATACAGACATGACATAGAGGGCTGGGGATGCAGAACCCAAGGAGGAGAGTTAGGAGTTGAAACCAGTCTCAAAGAGGTGAGCTTTTAACTTGGACTTGAACACTACCAGAGATGGAGTCCACCGCAGGGGTTCAGGCAGTTTGTTCCAGGCATATGGTATAGCTAGACAGGATGGAGTCTGGAGTTGGCAGAGGAAAAGAAGGGCACAGATATGAGGGACTTACCAATTGACCAGCGCTCACAGGGGAGGGGGGAACATAGGGGGGAGAAAAGTGAAGAGAGATAATGAGGGACAGCTTAGTGAATCCATTTGTAGGGCTGTAAGAGGAGTTTGAATTGTATTTGGAAATGGATGAGAAGCCAATGAAATGACTAGGAGAGTGGTAACGTGAGTATAGCAGCTCTCACGAAATATTACATTGCATTAGTGTTTTCTATCCCGCCAATACCTTTCAGTTCTAGGCGGTTTACAAAAAGAGTTGGCCTGGGCATTCCCAAGGAGCTTACAGAGTTGATAGATAGAGTGAGCTTACACGAACTGAAAACTAGCATGAGCAATAGGATCTGGGGGAGGGTTTATAAAGTTTTTGTTAGCTCATTTGACAATTTTTTTTAAAGTATATTATCAGTTCTTTCCTGAATGAGTCATGCAGTCGAATTCTGGATGAATTGAAGGGGAGAAAGATGGCAGAGCGGAAGACCTGAGAGCAGCGAGTTGCAGTAACCTAAGCGTGAGGTGATGAGGGCATGGATAAGCATTTTCGTAGTGTGCTCATAGGAAAGGTTGGATTTTGGTACTATTGTAGAGGAAGAAGCGGAAAGTTTTAGCGATCTGTTGTATCTGGGCAGAGAAAGAAAGAGAGGAGTTAAAGATGACCCAAGACTGCAAGCATGCAAGTCAGGGAGGATGAGATTGTTGGCCACAGAGACAGAGAATGGAGGAAGTAGGTTTAAGCGGGAAGATAAGCAGCTCCACTTTAGTCATAGTTAGTTTTAAATGTCAGTGAGATATCCAGGCATCAATGTCGGACAGACAGGCTGAGACTCAGGTCTGGATTGCAGTAGAAATATCCGGTGCGGAAAGGTAGATCTGGGAGTCATCAGCATATAGGTAATACTGGAAACCATATGAGACCAATGCTCCAAGTGAGTAAATGTAGATTGAGAAAAGAAGTGGTTCCAGGACAGAGCCTTGAAGTACACCAATTGATGGCTGTGGAGGAAGAACCACCATTGCATATATTGAAGGTGTGATGGGAAAAATAGGAAGAAAACCAAGAGAGAGCAGAACCCTGGAATCCCAGGGAGGACAGCGTATCAAGGAGCAGGGTGGCAGATAGATCTGCTCATTCTTCTTTTTTGTTTTTCAAAGTTTTGGGGGGGTTTATTGCACTTTTTCATGGGACTTTGTGTTCATAACATAACAACAAATTTCTAGACTGTATACCCATAAGTTCAATTCGGTTAACAAAAGATTGTTAGGAAAATACATATTATGTTATGAAGAATGCAAAAGATCTAATTAGTCAGAAATTTTGAGAATAAAAAGGTTTTCAGGAGACTTCTAAAATGTTCATAGGAGCTGGAGCTAAATAGCAGTGGATGGAAATCTTTATCATAATGAGCTGCTTTGGTTTCTGGACCCTCTCTACAGATTGAGTTTTCTGCTAAGCTTTTGGGAGTCCTTCTTGATTCCTCTCTTTCTTTTAAGGATCAAGTCAACTCTGTGGTCAAAAATGCTTCTTTAACCTGCATTTATTGAGGAAGGTTAGACATCTCTTTCATCATCGACATTTTTCCATATTAGTTCAGTCAATTATATTATCTTGTCTTGATTATTGTAATGTTATCTACCTCAGTATCAGAAAAACTTGTCTTCATAGATTGCAACTGATTCAAAACATTGCTGCGAAATTGATTTTTAGGAAACATAAATTTGACCACGTGACTCCGTTGCTCCAGAGTCTCCATTGGCTCCCGGTTTATTTTAGAGTTCAATTCAAATGTGCTTGTGTTTTTAAAATCCTATGTGGTATCTCTACTCCTCTTCTTCCTTTATCTTGGAACGTTTACAGATCTTCCTTTGCAAGAGGTAATCAAAAATTTAAATTATCTCTTCCTTCCAAGAAAGGGATAAAAGGAGTCAAGATTTTTACTCAATCTCTGATTTTTAGGCTCTCTCAACTTTGGAATGATCTTCCACTCCTTTTAAGAAGTTTCGGTTCATTCCAACTTTTTCATAAATCTTTAAAAAACATTTTATTTGCCAAACACTTTGAAAATTAATCTTCCGAAACTTAGTCTTATTCTTTATGGTTTTTATTATGTTAAGTTAATTATTGTAAACCGAGTCAAGCTTTCTTGGACTGATGTCTCGGTATATAAAGCCAAGCATTAGATTAGATAGGAAAGAATAAATTTCCTGTTCAGCTCCAATGACTGCCTAGCCTGCGTGAGTAAAGAGCAGACTTCAGTCTGCAGCTGACAGGTGGATCCTGCAGGGACCTGTGGAGCTCAAGGGTTTCTTAATACACACTATGCAGGTAGTTGTGAGAGAAAAGCAATTTGATTTATCCACCACTACGCCCCTCTGCTAATACATTATTAAGTCCAGTTTGGACATCTTTTGCATACCTTTCTCTATGGGGGAAAAAAGCCTCAGACCGCCCCCAGAACTTTCCTTGTAGGCTGTGCTGGATAGGGAAACTACTTCATAGGCTTTAAAAAATCCCAAAAACAGTTACTGATGTCTATCCCACAATATTCAAAAAGCTTCTATTATGATTTCCTTAAGTTCTTTAAACTGCATTAAACATTCAATAACTTTATAAGAAATTCATAGGAAACTGCACTTATCTTTCTTTATGATCAATATGATGCCGATCTCGTGCTGCAGAAATTCAGAATTATTTCAATCCTTTCAGTACTCCCTGCCAACAAGGCACGCCACCATTTTGCTATGGTGCTGCATCAGGGCAGGAGATCCACAAACATAAACTTGAAAAAGATATGAAAAAAATGTATAAAAATGCAAAGACAACTATTGTATTCAAACATTGCCAGTCCTTTGTCTTCCTTCCAGCACATACGCTCTGTGCTCAAACTGTGGCTGAAAGATAGCCACAGGTCAGAGCCACTCAGTTTAAAAACAGCATCTGACATCAGATTGGGATGCTCCATTCAGGGGCAGTGGACTCTTTGTCAGAAACGTTGATCGATCAATCGTCTGGAGCTCCGGGCAATTCGGCTGGCGTTACTCACTTTCCAGTCCCTTCTGGAAGAAAAAGCAGTGTGAGTATTCTCTGACAACTCCACAGCAGTGGTGTATGTAAAACATCAAGGAGGCATAAGAAACACTCCCCTGGGCCAGGAGGCTCACATGCTGTTATTCTGGGTGGAAGCACATCTTCTGTCTCTCTCGACGGCCCATGTAGCCGGAGTCAACAGTGTTCAGGCAGACTTCCTCAGCTGACAGGTCCTGGACCCGGGAGAATGGTCCCTCTTGCAGAAGGCATTCCAACTGATCGCACTTGATGACTTCAGCAGAGAACTCGAAGGCCAGGCGCTTTTTCAGTCGACGAACTCAGCGCAGAAGCCTAGGGCTGGACATCTTGGGCCAGCCTTGGCCAGCCCACAAGCTCCTGTATGTGTTTCCTCCATGGTCTCTGGTCAGTCGGGTCATCCGCCAGATAGCAATGCATCCCAGCCTTGTGATTCTAGTAGCTCCAGACTGGCCTCATCGCTCGTTCATCCTCTGCAGGATGAGAAACTCCAACTCCCTCTTCGCTACCTTCTCAGCCAGGAGCCAGTGCCCATTGAAAATCCAGAGTGTTTTGGTCTTACGGCATGGCTTTTGAGCGCTCAGCCTTGATGAAGCACAGTTATTCAGATGTAGTTCTTGACTCTTTTGCGCTTGAAGAAACCCTCTACTGTGGCTTCTTATGCCAAAGCCCGGAAGGTTTTCCAACAGTGGGGTGCTAAGAACCAGATGGAGCCTGAGAGGGCTCCCATTTCATTGGTCCTAGCTTTTCTTCAGACAGGCCTAGAAAAGGATTTAGCAGTGGACTCCCTTAAAGTTCAGATTTCAGGCCTTTCATGCTTTAGAGCACGTAGAGGCACTAGTTCATTTATTGCTCATCCAGATATTACCAGGTTTATGAGAGGGACGCTTCGTTTGTGCCCTTCTTTGTGTCATCCTTTCCCTTCATGGAATCATAACATAATTCTGCAGGGACTTGAGAAGCCCCATTCGAACCACTGAAGAATGTGTCTCTTCTGGATCTAACGATCAAGACTGTCTTTCTGGTCACCATTGTCTCGGCACGGTGTATTTCGGAGCTTCAGGCTCTTTCATACAGGGAACCTTTTCTCCATATTATGGGTGCAAGAGTAGTACCTTCCTTTCTACCAAAGGTGGTATCGGCCTTCCACATCAACCAGGAGGTTCATTTGCCTAAGTTTCATTTCACTGGTTCAGAGCACAAAGATCAGATATTGTACAAGTTGGATATCAGGAGAGTTTTGCTCCAGTTGGATGTCAGGAGAGTCTTGCTCCACTGTTTTTAGAGGACTAATGATTTCTGGCTGTCTGATCACCTTTTTGTCTTGACTGCTGCGCCTCGCCACTGCCCCTCACCATGGTTGGCCAGCGTCCAAGTCCTCGATCACTCAATTGATTCAAATAGCCATTTCCACAACTTACATCACCCGTGGCAAGCAGCTGCCAGTTTCTCTTAAAGCCCACTTGACTTGAAGTGTGGTTGCAATGTGGGCAGAGTCTCGTCTGATTCATCCCGATGAAATTTGCAGGGCACTCTCTCTTCATACTTTTACCCAGTTTTACCGAGTAGATATGGTGGCTCGTTCTGATGCCGCTTATGGTATCTCGGTGTTGAGGGCAGGCTCTTCTGTCCCTCCCTAGCTGCTACCATCACTTTAGTACATCACTAAGCATATGAAATCTGGAAGGATTCCATATGACCCACCCTCTCTGTGTACACAGTGGTTTGGAATAGCCTGCTTCTTTCTGCCTTGGTTATTCTCCTTACAGGCTTGAAGATTTTCTAGCCAGTTGTTAGATCCTGTGGGGAATTTTCTGTGAGTATGCACATTGCCAAAGGCTCTTTCTTGGGGTGCTCGATGCACACAGAAGGTTAGTTCCACATTGTTCTTCAATGTTTTTCTGAGTTACCTTTGTTTATTACTTGTTCATGTTTTACAGACAAGTTCAAGAATTATTTATATTATTGGGGATCTTCCCCCATACCCCCCTTATCATGGATTTATTCAGGTATGTTGGTTGGTTTTGGGACTCAACTGGATATAGCTCTAGCTCTCGGTCTAAGGGGGAGGTGCATGTGCTCAGAAAAGTGTTGGATTTATGCAACTCCCGGATTGTGGGTTGGGATTGAACACCTCGCGTATGGAATCCCGCAAGGACTAACAAAAGATTATCGAAGGTAAAAACCTAATCTTCCATATTTTTTTTTACTGAAAGGGTGGTAGATGCATAGAATTGTCTCCCAGTAGAGGTGATGGAAACAAAGAATGTGTCTGAATTCAAGAAAGCATGGGGTAGGCACATAGGATCTCTTAGGGAGAGTAGGAAATAGTGGATA
Organism: Geotrypetes seraphini; assembly: GCF_902459505.1. Lineage (NCBI taxonomy): Eukaryota > Metazoa > Chordata > Amphibia > Gymnophiona > Dermophiidae > Geotrypetes > Geotrypetes seraphini. The sequence continues at coordinate 112,783,828 of NC_047086.1, forward strand.
CTGTGGATGGGACGACTGGTTGGACTATTTGGCCTATATCTTCTGTCATGTTTCTATGTTTAATGACCCATTTTATGAAGGCTTATGCCACACAAAACCACCTATCAAGCTTCCTTCAGTCGCTTGGGATCTAAATGTAGTTCTCTCTGTTCTCATGCAATCTCCCTTTAAGCCACTACCATCTTGCTCTTTGAAAGTCCTCACTTAGAAGGTTATTTTTCTTGTACTGTGTTCACATGTAAAAGGGTTAGGAACTGTATACCAATTTTTCTGTTTAGCTTACACAATCAAAGTGGTTTATATATTTTAGATAGTTACTTATTTTGTACCTGGGGCAATAAAGTGACTTGCCCAGAGTCACAAAGAGCTGTAGTGGGAATGGAACTCACAACCTCAGGGTGCTGAGGCAGATGCTGTAACCATTAGGCTACTCCACAATGAATTTTAACCCTTCTTTTATACAAGGTTCTATCATGACAGGGTAGTTCTCGAGTTACATCTCAAATTCCTTCCCAAAATAGTCTCGAAATTCCATCTTAACCCACCCATAGTTTTACCTGTGTTCTTTCCTAAACCACATTCTCATCCTAGAAATGCAACACTTCACACCTTACAAGCATGGTCTATCATACTACCTGGGCTAGACTAAGCCTCATAGGCAGTCCTCCCAGCTCTTCGAGGCTTTTAATACTAACAGGCTAGGAATTGCTGTTTCAACCAACACTCATGTCACCCCTTTCCTTAAATTACTTCACTGGCTCCCTATCCACATTCTCATGCAGTTCAAGTTCCACTACAAGTATGTTTATTCTGCTGCCCCTCAATATCTCTCCTGACTTCTCTCTCCTTATACACCTCCCAGAGAACTCCATTCCTCAGATCAGCTGCTCTTAGCTTTACCTTTCTCCTCCACTGCCAGTTCTAGACTTTGTTCCTTTCATCTAGCTGCCCCCTATGCCTGGAATAAGAACATAAGAACATAAGAATTGCCACTTCTGGGTCAAACCGATGGTCCATCCTGCCCAGGAGTCCTCTCACGCGGTGGCCCTCAGGTCAAAGACAAGTGCTCTAAATGAGTTCAGCCTCACCTGCGTACATTCCAATTTAGCAGGAACTTGTCCAACTTTGTCTTGAATCCCTGGAGCGTGTTTTCCCCTATAACAGACTCCGGAAGAGTGTTCCAGATGTCTATCACTATCTGATGAAGAAGAACTTCCTTACGTTTGTATGGAATCTATCCCCTTTCAGCTTTAGAGAGTGCCCTCTCGTTCTTCCTACCTTGGAGAGGGTGAATAATCTGTCTTTATCTACTAAGTCTATTCCCTTTAGTATCTTGAACGTTTCGATCATGTCCCCTCTCAGTCTCCTCTTTTCAAGGGAGAAGAGGCCCAGTTTCTTCAATCTCTCACTGTACGGCAACTCCTCCAGCCCCTTAACCATTTTAGTCACTTTTCTCTGGATCCTTTCGAGTAGTACCGTGTCCTTTTTCAAGTACAGCGACCAGTGCTGGACGCAGTACTCCAGGTGAGGGCGCAACCTGGCTCAGTACAGCGGCATGATAACCTTCTCCGATCTGTTCGTGATCCCCTTCTTTATCATTCCTAGCATTTTGTTTGCCCTTTTCGCCGCCACCGCACATTGCGCAGACAGCTTCATTGACTTGTCGATCAGAACTCCCAAGTCTCTTTCCTGGGAGGTCTCTCTAAGTACCGCCCCAGACATCCTGTATTCGTGCATGAGATTTTGTTACCGACATGCATCACTTTACACTTATCCACGTTGAACCTCATTTGCCATGTCAATGCCCATTTCTCAAGCTTGGTTATGTCACATTGCAGATCTTCGCAATCCCCTCGCATCCTCACTACTCTGAATAACTTCGTATCGTCCGCAAATTTAATCACCTCACTCGTCGTACCAGTGTCCAGGTCATTTATAAAGATGTTGAAGAGCACGGGTCAGAGCACTGAGCCCTGCGACACCCCACTGGTGATGCTCTTCCAGTCCGAATATTGTCCATTTACCCCCAGTCTCTTTCCTATGCTCCAGCCAATTTTTAATCTACATGAGTATTTCACCCTCGATTCCATGGTTTGCGATTTTCTGAAGTAGTCATTCATGTGGAACCTTGTCAAATGCCTTCTGAAAATCCAGATATACAATGTCAACCGGTTCGCCCTTGTCTATCTGCCTATTTACTCCCTCAAAGAAGTGCAGCAAATTCATCAAACACGATCTGCCTTTGCTGAAACCGTGCTGACTGGTCCTCATCAGCCCGTGCTCATCAGGTGATCAATGATGCAGTCCTTTATCAGTGCCTCTACCATCTTTCCCAGTACTGAGGTCAAACTCATCGGTCTGTAGTTACCCGGATCCCCCCTCGAACATTTCTTGAAGATCGGCATAACATTCGCCACCTTCAAGTCTCTGGAATCTTTCCCGATTTGATTGACAGATTGGCTATTAGTTGAAGCAGTTCAGCTATAGTCTCTTTCAGTTCTTTGATGACCCTTTGATGGATGCCATCCGGTCCCGGGGATTTATCGCTCCATAGCCTATCAATCTGCCTGCATACTCATCTAGACTGACCATCAACCCTTAGACTGACTGTCAACCCTCTAGACCAGGGGTGTCAAAGTCCCTCCTCGAGGGCCAAAATCCAGTCGGGTTTTCTGGATTTCCTCAATGAATATGCATGAGATCTATTTGCATGCACTGCTTTCATTGTATGCTAATAGATCTCATGAATATTCATAGGGGAAATCCTGAAAACCCAACTGGATTGCGGCCCTCGAGGAGGGACTTTTACACCCCTGCTCTAGACTGACCGTCAACCCTAAATTATCCAAGTTTGTCCACCGAGCCTCTTCCCTTACCTTGTTTAAAAGCAGACTGAAAATCCATCTTTTTGATATAGCATTCAATCCATAACCCTATTCCCCACTGCTCTCTAACCCAGCCAGCAGATTAACTATTCCCTTTAACTGTATCCATGACATCCTCTTTATCTGTCTTGTCTGGTAGCGCTATAGAAATAATTAATAGTAGTAGTAGAAGACAACAATTTCAACTTGATTAGCGGACTATATCTTCTTCATGTATGCTTAGGCTGGGCTGATACTCCAAGGCTATGTCACAGGCTACAATGTACAAGCTATGGCTGCATTAGTAGCTCATTTATGACATCTATCTCCTGTCAAATATCCCATTTGGTGGATTGGCCGGTGACCGGATATGTCATGTGACATAACTGGTCACCACCAATATTTATTGGCTTGCCAGCAAAGGCAAACAGCCCAAAGAGACCCACCTAAAAGCAGTCCTATCTTTGGCCATTAGGTCTTAGCCGGCCAGCCGATGAATATAGGTGCCAAAACTTATCCTGGAAATCCAGTGCTAGTGGTCAGATATGGCCCCAGCATTGAATTTCTGGGATTATCGCCACAGACTGAATATCAGGCCGTATGTATAATCTCAAGAAGAACTTGTTCACCTGGTTTCTCTAGTGGAGGCTTATGCTTGCAAAGTAACGTGGGTGTTCTTATCAGTTTGAAAATAAACCGTTACTTTTACACATACCCACAGTTTTAACTTCTGTTTTTTATGTGGGACCTTAAATCGTATCCCAATATTTTTAACCAGCTTATAAATAAGACATATTGTTAACTCAAACTATTATATTCCACATAACAACAAAATAATAACCTCAGAACATCTGATAATTAACATTAAATGGTGAATCAGGCAAATTTCTCATGATTTGCCTAGTATTATGTTAATTAGGACAGTAACTTACATGCTGATATTGATATATTTATTTGTATGGTATAACTATCTTTATTGGCTGATATTTATGGTTTTATCTTGTCTGTTACAGAATTTTCTTTCTACAGTTAACACTATTGTAGAAAATAATACAATACATATTTGGAACAATTTGGCTACCGCTGGAAAAAATGATGGCTCTGTATTGCTGAAATCAGTGGAGAATTTTGCAAGAGAACTTGACATAGTCAATAATACAATTAGTATCACTGGCATTGAAAATGTTCAGTTGCAAGGTATTACTGTTGGAAACAATACGGGAGAGAACTATAATAAATCTTTCCATTTTAGCAATTCAACTGGCAATGTATTCATAAATCTTGCTCGCATACAACCAGACTCAAGGATTATGAGCATAGCATATTCTACACTGAAGGACATCTTGCCAAAAGCCAATAATACAAATGCCTTTGTGAATGGACTGGTTATGTCAACAATAGTGGCTTATGGCGGTGACTCAGGCCAAGATGTTTCAATATCAATGACATTTTCCATGAGCAATCCCTTACTTCAGGCTCCAAAATGTGTTTTTTGGAACTTCAACCTCTCCAGTGAACAAACAAGATGGGATAGTACTGGATGTCAACCTAAAATGGATGGTGACAATATAAATTGTGTTTGCAATCATTTAACCTCCTTCTCAATTCTTATGTCACCATCTGATGACCCGGAACCATTTGATGACCTATTGTCCATTATTACCTATATTGGTGTGGGCATTTCTTTGGGAAGCTTAGTGCTCTGCATTATAATTGAAGCCCTTGTTTGGAAATCTGTTACAAAAAATAGAACATCCTACATGCGACATGTATGTTTTGTGAACATAGTGGTATCTCTTCTGATTGCAGATATATGGTTCATCATAGGTGCTATCCCCAATATATATAAATACTCTGATGCCTGTATAGTGATAACATTTTTCAGTCACTTATTCTACCTTTCCTTGTTTTTCTGGATGCTGACCATGGCACTTAAGCTCTTGTATCTCCTGATTTATGTTTTTCAAGATATCAGTAAGTCAACTATGATGGCAATAGCATTTTCATTAGGATACGGATGTCCCCTCGTTATTTCTGTAATCACCATAGCTGTTACTGAACCAGCAAAAGGCTATACAAAATCAGCAAACTGTTGGCTCAATGTATATGACACCAAAGCATATCTTGCTTTTGTTGTACCCGCATTGACTATTGTTGCTGTGAATTTTATCATCTTCTTAATAACCATAATTAAAATCCTGAGGCCTTCCATTGGAGATAAGCCAAGAAAAGAAGAAAAGAGCACCCTTATCCAGATTGCTAAAACTATTGCTATCCTAACACCTCTGTTAGGTCTTACATGGGGATTTGGATTAGGAGTAACCTTAAATGATGGTAAAGTACTTCGTGCAATATTTGCTGCTCTCAACTCATTTCAAGTAAGTATCAACCACATTATTAATTTTATTTAGTATCATTCCCTTGATGGGTCATATTCTGTTCTGAAAGCATCAGTACCAAAATAAGACTAGGCTGGCCCAGAAGTAGGTTTTAGTTACCAGAACTCTTCTGGGACCAGCAGAGCCTAAAGATACTATAGAGGCAGCATCCACAGGTCCCAGGAATGGAGTACCAGCCATCATTCAGAGTGCATCCATTTGGATGAATCAAGGATGCTATTTTTTTTTTTTTTAATGGTTTTTGTAGCCCATGCTTCTGAGCCAGAAGATAACCAGTGCATTTGGAGGCAATTAGGAATGAAAGGCTATGGCACCATTGTCCCAATTGAGAGAGGTCCCAAATTAATTGGAAGTCCATAAAGTAGAAGAAGGCTGTCTGAAAGATAAATCAGCAGATTTCAATGGCCAAGCTAGGTCACATGTACCTGGCAAAAACCCAAATAGTAGCAGAAATACAAATTAAAAGATAAATTGTCTATATCCTGTAAAGTTAACCAAACAAAAGGGTATGCTAAAGGATGCTAAGCCCATTTTCACACAGCATGTATGAAAATACTTGCTGGAAAATGCGTTAAAGTATTTTCTGATATGTAACTTTTTGCGCTTACTAAGCATACATCATCTATATTTTTGCTTTTAGTTCTGAAGGGTACGTGTCAGAGGCAGAGAATAGGCGAGTCATGCTATTCAGTTAGCATGTCAACATTTGTGCACACTTAAGACCCAGATTCTATAAAAGGCACCTGAAGTTAGGTGCCTTTAATCAGCGCTGTTAATGAGCTTATAATTAGCAAAAATTAAACTTAATTGGGCAGTAGGTGCCTTCCACTTTCAGGTAGGCGCATAGTCGGCGGTGCCTAACAGAAAGTGGGCCTGGTTATGGGCAGATCGTGGGCGTGTTTTGCCTGTAGGTGCCTAAACTGGAGTATTTTTAGGTCAAGAAAAGCCTGGTATAAATAGGAAGTGCCTAAGATTTTGATACCTGTCGGTGCCTAAGTCCAATTTAGGCTCAATTCTATAAACATCACCTAACTGAAGATCGACAGTCGCTATGCGCCACATTCCTCAGCTCCTATTTTTTAAGGCGCTGCTTATATAATCAAGGCCTAACTGGTTAGTGTGTCCAAAACATGTAAACCCATACTGCCTCCTAAATAGGAGGTTGTAAGTACTCCCGCATAAAAAAATTTTTCAGCGTATGACCTTAAAAAGAAATACTTGAGACAGCCCTATTTCCTGGCGGTGTTGGAAATGGGCTTTAGCCCATGGGATAGTCTCACATTAGTACCCACTAAGCCCATTTCCTAGTGTCCTTTAGTAGACATACCCCAAAGTTGTCCAGCACTAAAAAATGGGCTTAGCATGTCCTTTTGTAGATCTTTCACACACACTATGCCCATTTCTTGTGTGTTTGTAAAAATGCATTTTTTGTATTTCTTTCATTTATGACCTTGTTCTAATGTTACCATTAATGCATACCCATTAAAATTAAAAAAAACAAACAAACCTAAAATGGCTCAGGGATGATATGATAGAGGTCTGTAAAATACTGAGTGGATTGGAAAGGGTAATGTGTGAATCGCTTGTTTACTGTTTCCAAAAGTACTAAGACTAGAGGGCATGTGATGAAGTACCGAGTAGTAGATTTAAAACAAACCGGAGAAAATATTTCTTCACACAATGTGTAATTAAACCTAGAATTCATTGCCGGAGAATATGGTGAAATCAGTTACCTTAGCGGGATTTTAAAAAGGTTTGGATAAATTCCTAAAAAGGAAATCCATAAGCCATTATTGAGATGACTTGGGGAAATCCACTGCTTATTCTTAGGATAAGCAGCATAAAATCTGTTTTATTACTTGGAATCTAGCTAGGTACTTGGGACCTGTTGGAAACAGGATACTGGGCTTGATGGACCTAGGGCAATTCTTATGTTCAAGAATTAACTGGTAACCACTTCCATGTCCACTCTCTGCCCAGTATCCATCCCTGACACATACCCTCAAAAAATTAACTGCCCCTTTTATCAAGCTGCACTAGAGGTTTTTAGCGCAGGCTGGTGTGGAAATGCTCCGATGCGTATAGCGTTCCTATCAGCATCGGAGCACTTTTCTGGTCCACGCTAAAAACCTCTAGTGCAGCTTGATAAAAAGGGGCTGTAAATACTAGGCACTTAGCATACATAAATGCCAAATGTAACATAAGGGCCCGGATTCTGTATACGGTACCAATAGCGGCAGCCGTCTAAAAAGCGGCCGCCAATCCTGTGTTAATCATGCAACAGCACCGTATACAGAATCACAGCTCCGGGAAAGATAAGTGCCGGAAATGTAGGCCAGGAATTTTCAGGCCTAAATTTCTGGCACTTTAGGCTGTCAACACCGTTTCTGGAATTAGCCATACCCAAATTGGCATTAAACAGCTTAAAGAGCCTACAGAGGCACTGATTTTTTTTAGGCGCCGTTAGTTGCATAAAGTTTACCATTTTATCCATTTTAAATGGTGTTTTGTAATTACTTAGGTGCTGATAGAACACCTACCGGGGGTCTAGGACAATACATTCTGATCCCCAAAGTATGGTGATTGTATCTTGCACATTGGCCGACCCCTGATGCAGGTGTTGTATGACGAAACACAGCTTATGTTGGGTCAATAAGGACAAGTTCCTGTTCATTGAGGTCCTTTGTGCTTTTTTTTTTTTTTTTTTTTTTGCTGTATTAATTCAAACAAACAGAACAGGTTCTTTTATAATGGATTATTATAGTAAAATATTATCAATATAAATCTTAATCAAATTATTTTAAATTCATTTCTAGGGATTTTTCATCTTTGTCTTCATAACTCTTTGGGATAGGAAGGTAAGACTATCTGCATTTTCTTAACATTTTGGAACAGTATATGGTCATTAATTAATGCTCATGTTAATTTACAACCACTATTTCACTGTTTGATTTTCCACAAGCCATCTTATTCCAACCTGCCACAGCAATAACAATCCGAAAGCCTGCTTCTCTAAGCTTTTTCACTATAGACATGGAATGGGACTAATGGGAATTAATCAAGCCGGGCTAGTAAAGGATGAAGACCCGCCCTTCCTGCTAAGGAAAACAAACCTCCAAACACCAACAAGAATCCACAAAGGGTATTCCCCCCCAATTCTATTTTTTTTAAAAACACTAAAAATTGTGCATGCAAATATGGGCACACCAGGTAAAGTTATGTATATAACTTAACCTAGAAATAGTCAGTGCCAGGTTAATGCACACATTCGCGAAAACCAAAGGAAGGGAGGCGGTAAGAATGAGAGGGAAGGAAGGTGAGATTAGTGAATGAATGGGAGGTGAGGGAAAGGAAGGGGGCAAGAAAAGAGGAGAGAAGGAGGGGAGCAGAGAGGGTGAGAAAAGTGAGGGAGAAGGAGAGTAGAGAGTGGAAAGGATCGGAGGGTTGAGGTAAAATGAAGGAATGATGAGGAAAGGAGAATAAATGGGAGAGAAGAGGAAGGAATGTGACACACACAGTAAATGACAGCAGAAAAAGACCCTCTCGGTCCATCCAGTCTGCCTAACAAGGTGGCCAGAGCCACTCTGTACAGGCCCCCAATCACCCATGTTTAAATGCTGGTTGTGATGTCACTACCATGTCAGTCATATAGGGAGCCACACATGATGGGGATGATATATGGTTAAAACCAAGACTCTTACGTATTGCTGACCAGTATTCGACTTATCAGTCAAGATGCCTTCCCCTCCCCCCTAAGCTGCACCCCCACTTGCAGTAGGTGACAATAAAATGTTCCAACATGCTTGAGGTGCTGAAACATCACTTACCTCTTGCCATTTGTGGGACACAGACTGTAGAGGTCTGTTCGGCATTGGCCTCAGTTCCCCCATGCTGGATTTGGCTAATCTTCTTCCAGTCTCTTGCCATTTGCTAGACACAGACTATACTCCTATATATCGATGGGAAGACAAAGGAACAGAGCTCCTGAGTATTCATGATTAAATTCCCTTAAAAAGTAAAAGTCAATAATTACCACTACAACTACTATATATCAGTTCTATAGCGCTGAAAGGCATATACAGCAGTGCATTCAATATGTAATAGATGGTCCCTGCTCAGAAGAGCTTAAAGTCTAATTAGGACAGATAAGGGTTGGCTGGGTATACTGGCACTGATCAACTGAAGGACTACAATTAGGAAATTTTAAATATCTAAAGGGAAAGGAGGTCTGCAGGTATCCATGGCCCCTAAAAAGTAAAGAAATAAAAGAACCCCTTCTCAGCATAGACCAGTGGTTCTCAAGCCTGTTCTGAGGGACAACCCCCCTCCCCCCAGCCAGTCGGGTTTTCAGGATATCCCTAATGAATATGCATGAGTCAGATTTGCATACCTCTCACCTCCATTATATGCAAATCTTTCTCATGAGGGGAGAGTGTGGCACAGTGGTTAAAGCTACAGCCTCAGCATCCTGAAGTTGTGGGTTCAAACCCATACTGTTCCTTGTGACCCTGGGCAAGTCACTTAATCCCCCCCATTGCATTAGATAAATTGTGAGCACACTGGGACAGACAGAGAAAATGCTTAAGTACCTGAATAAATTAATGTAAACTGTTCTGAGCTCCCCTGGGAGAACGGTATAGAAAATTGAATAAATAAAATAAAAATAAATACATATTCATTAGGGATATCTTTCAAACCTGAATGGCTTGGGGTCCCTCAGTACAGGATGGAGAACCAATAGCAGAAACAGAATCCCAACCATTCTCTCCTAAATTATTATATTCCTTGCATGTATGTAATTGCCTATCTAATCAAAAACTCAAGACAATCCAGTGCTGACAATTCGGCGGTAGACAGAAGCGCGCGGGGGAAAAAGTAATTTTTAAAGAGCTCCGACGGGGGGTTTGGGGTGGCAACCCCCCCACTTTATTGGTTAGTGTTCGCGCTGCTGATGGAGGGGGGTTCGGGGGGGGGTTGGAAACCTCCATTATAGCGAAAACTGAACTTTTTCTGATTTTTTTCGGGAAAAGTTCCGTTTTCTCTATAATGTGGGGGGGTTTCACTCCCCCACACACCCCCCCCCCCCTCCCTGCAATGGCAGCGTGAACACTAACCAATAAAGTGGGGGGGTTGCCATCCCAAACCCCCCGTCGGAGCTCTTTAAAAATTATTTTTTTCCCCGCGCGCTTGTCTTCTGCCGAATTGTCGGCGCTGGATAGTCGGCGCGTGATTATCCCGTCACCGTCCTACTGCCTGTTCCCAAATACTGCGAGGAGGAGTATTGGAGACTTCCACTTATGTGGAGCAATCTGAGAATTCCATGTGGGTGGGAGGATCAGAGAATTCCATGCAGCTGTATAAGAGGGGATATGATAGAGACTTACAAGATCATGAAGGGCATAGAGAGAGTAGAGAGGGACAGATTCTTCAAACTTTCAGAAAATAAAATAACAAGAGGGCATTCGGAAAAGTTGAAAGGAGGCAAATTCAGAACTAATGCTAGGAAGTTCTTCTTTACACAACGTGTGGTGGACACCTGGAATACAATTCCAGAGGAAGTTATAGGGCAGAGTACGGTCCTGGGGTTTAAGAAAGGTTTGGACAAATTCCTGCTGGAAAAGGGGATAGAGGGGTATAGATAGAAATTTACTGCACAGGTCCTGGACCTGTTGGGCCGCCGTGTGAGCGGACTGCTGGGCGCGATGGACCTCGGGTCTGACCCAGCGGAGGCATTTCTTATGTTCTTATGTTCTTATGTATATATAAAACTTTCAAGGATGGAATGGGATATTTACAGAACCTAAGGCAAAATACTGCTTTACCCTGACTTTTAAATGTTAGCATGCAAACTCTTCTGCAGATATAGTGCGACCAAAGTTGTGTGTGCAAATCAGTGCGCATTGTCAATTTGCACGCGCAACCTAAATGTTTAACAAGCCAATCAGTGCTGATAATTAGCAATTAACAAGTAATAATTGGAACTAATAGGCACTAATTAGAATTTATGTGGAGAACTTTCTAAGCACATTCTATAAAGTGGTGTGTGTGTGTAAATTCAAGTGCACAGATTTCAAAAGGGGGCATGACCAAAAGTTAGGCGCACTGTTATAGAATACACCCAATCCATGCACAACTTAGGCACAGGAATCTGGGGGCACCTAAATGTTAGTCACACAGATGGGCGTTAAACATGATTCTGTAAACTATGCCTAACTTTGGAGGTGTTTTATAGAACTACACTAAGTGCCATTCTTTCCAGCGTTAATTTTTTAGGCGTCATGTATAGAATAGTTCTTGTGCATTCTATAGTGCACATGTGAAATGGATTTTAACATATCAACACACATACTACCATAACACATTTTAGTATACCCAACCTTTTATTCTCAGTAAATTAAACTAAGTTGGGCCTGCCTTATATGGAGCTATGAATCTACTGAGGCTGATATTCAGCGCTATTTAGCTGGCCGGGAACTGCTCCTGGCTAGGTAAATAGCACATATAAGGGGCCACTGAAAAGTTCTCTGCCCAACCAGCAAAGTTGGGACAGTCTCCATCGAGGGCTATACACTTAGTACAGTGATTTTCTACTTTTTTCATTCCATCTTTTTCCAGAGACTACCCCAATTTTGTTGGTTGGAGTGAGAATGTTTCAGCAGCCCCTCAGCCAGCTATCCCGTGATATTCAGTGGGAGGTAAATGGGCTATCTCCCACTGAATATTCAGCTTTGTGGATTGGCAAGTGACTGGATATTTTGCGTGACATGGCTGGTCACTGCCAATATTCAGCAGCTTGCCGGCTAAGTTCACCATCCAGATAGAACCACCTAAAAGAGTGGTATGTCTTTGACCGTTGAGAGTTGGCTAGCTGCTGAATATTGGCCTAGCTAACCATGTCTCAGCTGGCCAAATATAGGCCCAAAATTCAATGCCGGTCACTGGATACAGTGTCGGCATTGAATTTCCAGATTTGCTGGTGATCTCTCAAGGTATAGGTTTCAGGATGGGGGGAAGGGAGTCTCTGTTTGGTTTGAGCTCAGTACAATTGCTATGGAAGATAGAGTAATAAAGGTTTGAGGTTATATTTATTTTCCTGCCATTTTATATTACATTTTTTCCATTCTATGCATCTTTTGTTTTTGTTTTGTTTTACTTTTATGGTTAAAGAACTGTCTTTACCATGTTGTGCTATTTAGATATGTGAATATCAGGTACTTGTTTTTGGACTAACTTAAATATATCTATGGCACACTTTTGAAAGTTATTCCCTCTTCATCAGGTCATAGAGGAAACACACAGTTACCCTGGCTTTAAAACTCGTAATACAAACTTGGCTAGGTCTTAGACTGCCTGTATATCCCATTACCACTCAAGTAGAAGGTGGGTGGAGCAGATAGAGATGATGAGACATTATCACTTCATAGTTAAAAGGGTCTAAATCAGAAAATGGGTGAAAGAATCAATACCGCCCTGGGCGCCTCTCTCCTTGCTACGCCACTGCTTGTGAAATATAAAATTAAAATTGCCTGTTTTAGACTGTAGAGAGAGAAAGACTGACCTCTTTCCTCATTGTGATATCTCTGCAGTCTAAAACAGCCCTTATCACAATAACACAGAAATATGTCTAGCAAACTCTAGCAGTTCCTATACTATTCCTTCTGTCACAAAATCACATACTGGCTCAAGGGAACATGTTGGTTTTGTGCAGAATTCAAGCGGTCCCTTCAATTAAACATGTAGAAACAATAAAAAGATAAACATAAAACTCATTAATTGTTTAATTCTATATCAAGTAAGATTGATGATTTTTAAATGTAATAACATTATCTACTGTCTTTTAAAAAACCAAATAGGTACGAGACGCATTGATGAAAAAGTGTAGACTATCAAAATGGCCGTCCATGCAAACTAAGGTAATGCTCTAGGGAGAATCTACATTTTATCTTTGTGAGAAATTTTATAAGAATGCTGATTCTGAAATGTGTTCCTTGTTTTATAGATTGAGGTTTATAGCAATTCTGTTTTTCAGTCTTTCAGGATTTCCCAATTTGCTATCAAATGCTCAAGAGGGCAATTGTATAACTGGGCAACACCAGTTAGACGCAGCACACTGAGCACTAATTCTACAATGGCATCTGGGTGTAAATCGGCATCTATGCACCTACATTTAGGCATACCCACTTATGCCATGTGAATTGCAGGCATAAATATAGCACTTTGGCACATAATTTACAGATTTCTGTAAGTTATGCATGCAAATGCCCAACCCATGCTTTTCCCCTGTGAATTCCCCCTTGCGCTTATACACTAAGTGAGCTGTATGTTAAAGTTACAGAATACTGCTTAGCATCTGACCGGCACTTATACACATGACCATAACAGTCATGCGCATAAGTAATAGTTTTCTGTAACTTATTGTCACACTTGCATAAATATAGGCCCCCAAATTATAAAATAAAGGGGCAAATGCTATTGAGACATGCATGGGTTTAAAAAAGGTTTGGAAAAGTCAATGGTCTACTATTGAGACATACATAGAGGAAGCCACTACTTGCCCTGGAATCAATAGCATGGAATCTTGCTAGTGTTTGGGTTTCTGCCAGGTATTTGTGACCTGGATTGGCCACTGTGGAAACAGGATACTGGGCTAGATGAACCATTGGTCTGACCCAGTATAGCTATTCTTATGTTCTTAGGTAACTGGCAGCTATATCAATAGTGCATCGTTGCTGGCTATGCCCAAAGACTATGCCCTTGCTTTGCAAGTTTAATTCTCTTTGAATTTAGAGTTCCCAGTCAGGACAAGTAAAATCTGAGAGATCATTGGTACCAAAATCCACTTACTCCACTCCACATCATGCCCTTCCCAAATACATCAGTCAAAACCAGATATTGTTCTCATCCAGCTGTTCTCGACCCGGTCCTCAGGACACACTCAGCCAGACAGATTTTTAGGATAGCTGTAGTGATGAGATAAAATTTGCATGTAATGGAGGTAGTGCATGCAGATCTGTTGTTATATGCATATTTGTTGTGGACATTCTGAAAGCCTGATTGGCTTGATGCGTCCAGAGCACTGTGTTGAGAACCCCTATTCTAAAGCAGGAATTTACTGGAAGCCTTAAAGGGTTGTGGACAAAATTCAAATAATGTAGAGTAAAAAAAGATTAAATAGTTAGTCTTTTATGTTATGCTCAAAGTCTCCCTTACAGGTGGAGAACTCATCCTCTCTGTCTCTTTTCTCCTAGAACAGACATGGGCAACTCCGGTCCTCAAGGGCCGGAATCCAATCGGGTTTTCAGGATTTCCCCACTGAATATGCATGAGTTCTATTTGCATGCACTGCTTTCAATGCATATTGGGGAAATCCTGAAAACCCAATTGGATTCCGGCCCTCAAGGACCGGAGTTGCCCATGTCTGTCCTAGAGCAATTTGTAGAGCTGGTCTGAACTAGGGTTACCAGATTTTTCAAATCCGGACCTACAGCCCCTCCCCCAGGCCCTCCCCATTCTGCCCAAGCCCCACCCCCTCAATCTGTTTGCTTGTCGAGAGGGCATCTGTGCATGCACATGATGTCTCCACGTTGCATGCGCAGATGCCCTCCTGACGCCGCTGCTAGCTGGAAGATTTTCAAAACCCGCACAAGTGCCGGATGTCTGGTAACCCTAGTCTGAACTCAGATGTGGTTGTAAGTACAGTGCTTCTTGTTCCCTGCCTTCCTTTCTTAAATCTACTGTACCTCCCCTTCTTTTCAAAGGGGCTTCCTGCTGCTCTTCAGTTTTCCAGAAACGCGTACTTCTTTTCTACTTCACATCACTCTTAGCAGTGTTGTACCCATTTATTCATCTAAAATTCCCTCTTCCTCAGGAGTGAGGGGTTAGTTATCCCCCTATGTCAGGGGTGTCCAATGTCGGTCCTCGAGGGCCGCAATCCAGTCGGGTTTTCAGGATTTCCCCAATGAATATGCATTGAAAGCAGTGCATGCACATAGATCTCATGCATATTCATTGGGGAAATCCTGAAAACCCGACTGGATTGCGGCCCTCGAGGACCGACATTGGACACCCCTGCTATGTGGAACTATGTGTTACAGTGGCTTGGCCAGCCAAAGACTGTTCCCCCTTTTTATAGTAAAATGGCCAGGTGAGCCAAAGGCAAATATTACAGTGAAGCTTTAAGTATAGCAATCCTAATCTCTCTCCAAAATGGAGTTTCTCCTACCATTACCTCACTGGTCAGGGAAATGCCGCTCCTGCCACCTCCTGCCCCTCTTCTGGATAGCCAGATGTATATATAGGTCACAGCACAATACTCTTGTAGACCACTAGAGGTCACTGCTGTCTAAGCAAAGCAGAACCCCAAGTGTCTCTATACATTTATTTGAGATTTTATTTCTTTTTAAAATATCCTTACTGTCTTCTCCAGATTTATTGATCACAAGCATGGGATATGGGGAAAAGATATTTTGTTTGTGTGTGCAAAGGTATTGTTAGTAGAGTTAGTTGATAGTCTGCAAAAAAATAAAATGTAAACTGATGCTTTGCGTTATTTGGAATATGTCTTATCAAAAGTTACTTCAGAATTTTAACAAGTAGTTTTTCCAATTTTACAGTCAACATCGGAAAGTTCTGCTGAAAACCCAAAGACACTCGCTAGAGTAATAAACAGTTTATTTGGTAAAACAGGTATGTAAAAATGTATGCATTGGTAAGTTATCCAGTATCTTTCACCATATTTTTAATCAAACTATCCTTTAAAGTAGGATAGCTGAATTCTGAGGCCTAAAATATACAGATAACATTAGTCATTTAAATTACTAAACAGGCAAAGTTATCGGTTTTAAAATGAGCTATGATTTGGGACAGGCTGGGGCTGGCATTCCGTGGCAAAATTCAGCCTCTGCATCCCTGATAGGAATTTGAGGCTGGATTCTATTAATGCCACTCAGCACGGTTGTCAATTAACCACTAGGCGCCATTTATAGAATCCTGCCTAAGTTTTATCAGGACAAATTTACCAGTGCCTAACTCAGATGCCTAGCAACGTCTAAGTCAACATGCCTATTCTCTGCCCCCTAACCACACCTACTTTTCAGGTAGGCATCAGAAGACTACTCGACTTAGGTGTCACTAGACCCCCCCCCTATGGGAGGGGCCTTAGGAATATGAGCCAATCAAGGTCTAAGGCCCCTCCCTGGTGCATCCCAGAATGCACCTGGAAGGTGAAGGCCCACCATTTTGCGGTGGCAGACCTGCCAGCAGGAGGGAGTGGGCATCCCTCTTGCTGGCCATCAGATAAAGGTACGAGGGTTCGAGGAGGTGGCAGGAGGATCTTGGGGAATTGGGATTGAGTTGGGGAGTATCGGGGGGGGGTGTTGGGGAGTGTCGGGGTGGAGTCAGGGAGTATTTGGTGGGGCTCAGGGGATGATGGAGCCAGCGGCTGGAGGGAGTAGGTATCCATCCTACCAGGGGATGCCTCAGGGGGGTGGCAGTAGGAGGGAGTGAGCATCACTCCTGCCATGAACTTTGTCGGGAGGGTTCGCCATTGTGGCAGGAGGAATTGGGCACTCCTCCTGCCTTGGACATTCGGGGGAGGGGGCTTCAGAGGTTCCAGTAGGAGGGAGTGGGCATCCCTTCAACCGGCCAACTTCAGGGGGGGATGGGTTCCCTGCCGCAACCACTAAACTGATCGCAGCAGGGAGATTCCCTTGCTGCGATCAGCTCAGCAGCTACGTCTTTTTGAAATGTAAAACAGCATTTTGCTGGCCTACATTTCAGGTGTCTTTCACGGCCATAGAGAGATGTCTAGGGACACTTGGGCTCACCCAAGGCCCCTTCCGGGCGAAACCACGCCCATGCCTAGCCTTGGTCGAGCTTAAGCAGCCCTACTCGTCTCCCTAGGCTTGTGAAAATGCCAACAGTGTAGGCGGCCTGCCTCAGGGTGTTTTTATGTGGGGGGGGGGGGGGGGTTAAAGTGCATCCCAATTGGCTGGTTAGACTGCGGTAGGATGCCTTACTGCCGCCTACAATTGTGACACCGTTATAGAATTTACCTCTAAATATACCTTTTTGACTATGGTTTCTTCTTCTTTTTATAGGAATGTACAAAATTTCTTCTGCTGCATCAACCTCAGTGACTGGAACATCATCAGATTTTAACTCTTTGCTTAAATAATGAAAAATAAGAAACTAAACCCCCTACAGGAGAAGACTGGCACCATTTCATTATGTCTGCAAGACATACCTTATGATAAGCAAGTCACTGAACAACCTAACCTAGCTATTTTGGAGGTCTATATAGTTTTTATACTAAATCCGAGCCAAGTGTAGATAACACTTTTTAAAATTTATTAAATAGAATCATAGCAAAAGGAAGATTATATATTTGATTTTCTATACAACTCAAAGCACTTTAAACATGTTAAATATGAAATGAGGGTAATTTTTCAAAGCTATTTTCACAGGCAAAACATTGGTTTCTTCATGAAAATGTGATTTTATTAATTGCTCATCTGACTTGCAGATAAAAATATGTGCATGCAGCCTATATTTATTTACTCTTATGTACAGTGAGCAGAGGTGATATCAGGAGTACGGTAAGGCAGTGGTTTGCACCTACTCAGATAGGGAGGGGGTAATTCTGGGTAATTTTGGGTGGTAAGAATGCATATAAATGGCAGTATTCTAGTCATCAATTTAAAAAGGTGAGTACTAAAAATAATT
Organism: Geotrypetes seraphini; assembly: GCF_902459505.1. Taxonomy (NCBI): domain Eukaryota; kingdom Metazoa; phylum Chordata; class Amphibia; order Gymnophiona; family Dermophiidae; genus Geotrypetes; species Geotrypetes seraphini. Next base: position 112,801,814 of record NC_047086.1, read on the forward strand.
TTTACTTCTATTTGCCTTGACCACACGTATAACTTTTTTTAGTTATATTTTGATTTCATAAATTTTTTAGAGGGGTATCATAGTCTTACTATTCCGGTAATTGTAAGTGTGAAAGTACCAGTCTATATTTATAAACATATACCCCAAATTTATTGCAAGGTAAAACACGTGACATGTTCAGACCATTAAAGGGGAAATTCATCAAACAGCATTAGGGCCTTAACATGACTTAGACGGCCCTAACATCGCTTGACACAAAAATACCACAGTTGATATTTAACTCGCTGCGAGTTAAGTAGTAAAGAGATGCAAACATGCAAATGGCCATAGCCAGAAAGATGCTGGTCTGTGTCACCGGCAGAAAAAGTTGGGACCAAGCACTTACACCAGCCTTTGAGTTCATGTGAGTGCTCATGTCTAAAGTTAGGTGCACCAATGCAGATTTACTTTAGTATTCTAGGTAATATGTAGAAATAAAAATATAAAGGAAAAAATATATACCTTTTTTATTGGACTAACTGATCTGAGGAAGGAGGAGTTACCTTTGAAAGGTAATCATAAACTACATTATCCTCCTCTTTTACAAAGGCGCACTAAGCATTTTAGCGCTCGCTAATCAATTTAGCATATGCTAACGTGCCCATTATAGTCTGTGGACACGTTAGCGTTTAGCGCGCGCTAAATCGGCTACCGCACCTTAGTAAAAGGACCTATAAGTTAGTCCAATTAAAAAGGTATTATCTTTTTTTTCCTTTATGTTTTTGTTTTATTTCTACATGTTACTGTGAAGAATAAACTAACACAGCCACTACACTTTTTCACGCTAGTATTTTATAACTGCAGCTCCACACAGAAAAACAATACAAAACTTGGGCACCCAAAAATTTCAGCACTAAGGCCCGGATTCTATAAATGGTGCCTAAATCATCCAGCGCCTAAAAAAAATGGTGCCAGCTGCATGTCAGTCACGCTAAGGTGCCGTTTACCGAATCACACTTAGCAGTGCCTGTGCGAAAACTTAGGCTCCAGAAATATAGGCCAGGGTTTTAAAGGCCTATATTTCGAGCGCCTAAGTTTTTGGAGAATTGCGCTTAGCGGCACCTAAGTCACACTCCACTCATAAAACACCCACTTTGGCGTTGGGCAATGCTAACCGCTTACTTAAATCACAAATAACAGAACATTCCCACATCCACCAAGGCACCAAGAGCCAGGTTTTATACATTTATACATCAGTCTGACAATAAGGATCCAACAAACCCCATACTTTAAAAAATAAAATAAAATATGGCAAACGCTTCTGTTCTACAGCAGCCACTTCCTCGTACTTTTGCACCAAACAAACAACATTCCACCATACACAATCTGAAAGTTCAGAACTATTCTTCCGGCAAGTTAAAATTTGCTGAATTGCTAAACCCATTAATACATCAAATAACTTAGCCTCTGCTTTATTTAACATTGCAGCCAAGGCTGCAGACTGCAGAACAAGACTGCAGAACATAAGTTAGTGGAACATGACATTTAAAAATAGCTAAAACTCTTTCCCATACTGATTTCCAAAACAATTGTACTCAAAAACAAGCATATAACAAATGTTGAAAAGTCCCCACTTCCAGGCAACAGGACCAACAAACACCCGATCCCCCCTTTGACAACCGTGACACTTTATAGGGTATCCAAAGGGCCCAATGAGCCACATAAAAGAGGGACTGTGTCAATGAAGCCGAGAGGGTAGTCCTACAAACCCTTGTCCAAAAAGTCACCCAGTCTTCCTCCCCCCACTGTTTCGACAAAATCATGCTCCCAAATGTGCTTCAAAGCCACGCATTGATTAACTCCCTTAAACTTAAACTTTCGGTACACAGTTTACAAGTTAGATGCGATTAGATAGTATTCTGTAATTCCGTGTGCAACTTTTCAGAATGCCTCTGACACCCCCCCCCCCCCACCCCAACCATGCCTCCTTTTCAGGCATACACAATTTAATTGTAATAATTGGTTATTAGTGTCCAATTATTGCTAGTTTGAGATTTGATCATCAATTAAGTTGGATGCATAACTTGGGCTTGGGCTTAAATTTTTGCACACAACTTTGGGCGCCATACTGTATATAGAACCCAGGGATTAGTGCCCAAATGTTTGGCACCTAATTTTTGGTGACCACCTTCCTTGAGTTTACTCCATAGTGTGTAATAACAGTGTTAGCATGTGATATCCATTAGTAAATTATCCTATCAATACGGTACAATTTTAATATTTAAAAATATATTTGTAATTTTAAATGATTTGTTGCTGTGGATTTTATGTGAAACTTGTGTAATATTTTTGATTTTTATCCATTTTTTTATCAAATCATTCAGTGTAATATTGATAATACTAACTTGATGTACAGCCTAAAAAATATTTTATACTAGCTGATGCCCCGGCGTTGCACGGGTATTTAATTATAGCAATAACACTGTAAATGGATTCAAATAAAGATACTTTATAGTGGTGAATGAAAATATTTTTTTACAGCTTTATAAAAAGTACAATATTCAAATTATAATGTGAAATATTTGACAAAATGAATACAATACAACTAACACAAAACTTGATTATAAACAACATTTTTAGTTTCACCTCCAGGAGCAAGAACATATACATTCTTGGGTGAACCCACCCTTCCCACGTGTGCAGGTGGGCCGCGAGACCCCCAGAACATATCACCCCAGGTAGTGAGGGATCTGCATACCAAGTTTCGTTCAAATCGGTCCCACAGCTTTTTACATTTTTTTCATTGACTTGAATGGGTGAAATCTGATTTTGTTTGTAGCTCCGCCCACGTGTGCAGGTGGGCCGCGAGACCCCCAGAACATATCACCCCTGGTAGTGAGGGATCTGCATACCAATTTTTGTTCAAATCGGTCCCACAGCTTTTTACATTTTTTCCATTGACTTGAATGGGTGAAATCTGATTTTCTGTTTGTAGCTCCGCCCATGTGTGCAGGGGGGTCGCGAGACCCCCAGAAATATCACCCCAGGTAGTGAGGGATCTGCATACCAAGTTTCGTTCAAATCGGTCAAGCCGTTATTGAATTAATGTGAGAATGGCATCTTTTTACATTTTTTCCATTGACATGAATGGGTGAAATCTGATTTTCTGTTTGTAGCTCCGCCCACGTGTGCAGGTGGGCCGCGAGACCCCCAGAACATATCACCCCAGGTAGTGAGGGATCTGCATACCAAGTTTCGTTCAAATCGGTCAAGCCGTTTTTGCTTGATCGCGGCACATACACACATACATACACACATACCTCCGATTTTATATATATAGATTTTACAGTCATAAAAAATATATTGCAATGCGTCTCTGAAAGATTTTTCTATTGTTGCTTGTCATGAAATTTAGAATTTGTAAAGAATATACATGTTTTTACCATAATGTGATCATTAATAAAACTTCTATGCCTTGTTTTCTAGCAGTCATTTCTTTGTTTGCTTTATTTTTACAAAGTGTAGTTTGTAATAAGAAATCTTTTATTCTTTGCAGCTCAACAGAATGTTGGGAAGAAATTATACTAAGAGAATGAGCATGTCTATCTGAGGGGCAAAATAACTCTCATAAAATTTAATAAAAGGGGACCAAATTTATCTTCACCAGCGTGAATGGCTTTTCTTCAGCATGCTCCTCGCACCAGCATTGATGTAGCTCAGTGGTTCCCAACTCTGTCCTGGAGGACCACCAGCCAGTCAGTTTTTCAGAACCCTCAGCAGAATGCTTCTGAATCTCCCCTCCACAAAAAATCTTCAATACAAATGTGTTTTCCACTCCATGTTCACCTTTCTTGGTGTAAAAACTTGGAATGACCTTACTGAAGCGATCAGAACAGAACCTAACCACACCATATTCTGGAAGAAATTGAAAACTCAGCTATTTGACACTTAATCATCTGTATCCTCCCCTTCCCCCTCCCCCCCCCTCCTACCCTCCTCTTCTTTTCTCCTTCCCCTCCTCTTTCCTCATCCCTCTCTATAAGTCGCCTTGAGCCTATCTAGGTATGAGCAATGCAGAAATAGAAGATTAGATTAGATTAGACATTAGGGCTATCCCGAAAACCCGACTGGCTGGTGGTCCTCCAGAATAGGGTTGTGAACCACTGGTGTAGCTAATTTGTGAAAACACAAACATGGCCCAGAAACCCCACTCGCGGGAGAGCTCTTAACCTGGCTGCAATGGGGCACCCGGTTTGTGAGAGGTAGAGAATGCAGGCATAGGCACCCAGGATGATGTGGGGTTTTTTCCTTTTACTAATAAATATTATATTTAGTTCTAAAAGAAACTAGTGTGTGATTTCTATTCTACAACACAAGGACAGTAGGTAAAAAGGGTTTTGTACTAGCCTGTTGTAATAGGTACGGCTAGGCAAAACTACACATATGAACAATATAAGTAACATGGATAATATATGGAACATATATGGAACATAAGTAACCTGCATATACTGTCTGAAAAATCTAACTCTTTGGCCTTCAGTCTCACTCATAGGCATGGTAAATCTCTCATTGGGATGGTTTACCTTTGGCTTCCCTACGTTAGACAAGGCAGTGAAATAAAGAAAACCATGAAAATTAGTAAAACTGAAGAAAAGAAAAAAGGAGTAAGAACTAGGTTTTACTGATATAATAGCAGTCCTGTAATAAGTGACCTAGTACCCCTAATTTTTTTCCCAGTGGACATCACTTTTCACTGATTTCAGGTTATTAAAAACATCTAAAAAGAGAAGGATCAGAGAGGTTAGTGAGTAGAAATGGGCATGGAATACCTCTACTAAGACTACTACTGTTTAACATTTCTATAGCATTGATAGACATCTCTACTGCACCCCACCCCCAAATATCTTTCATTACTCTGTCCTTTGCTGCCTTTTCTCTACATTCTGTATGCTATAAATTAAGTTTAGCAAAATCCCTGTTGTCTCTGAAGTGATCTCTAATCCCTTTGCTTCCCTAAAATGGATCATTCTACAGTCACCTCGAGTGAAATGATGTGGTGGGTTGGCCATGATAGTCCACTTTCTAAGGTAGTATAAAGAAAAAAAACAAAACAAAGGACATACCATAGAAACATGATGACAGATGGACTAACTCAATGCATTTTATAATGAGCTTTAGAAAGTAACCCTTCAGATCAGAAATAAGCAAATATTTAATAAATTATTAATGTGATCCCAAATTGATTTCCCCCCCCCCAAAAAAAAAATAATTTATTAGATAACCCAGTGGCATTATCCTATGATACTGTGATATTTGGTATGGAAATGAGAGCAAAAAGTCAGATTTCTGCGAATAACAATAAATTACTACTAATAATGACTGGTGTTGCCATTCAGCAAATTACATTTAATTGGAAGGATTGGATGAGATTAAATTACAACTTCTGGTGGAATTCTTTATGCCATATCTATAAAATGGAAAGGTTTATTGCATTACAACGGGGATATTTTAAGAAGTTTCAGGATGTGTGGAAACCATTGACAAAGTATTGTAAAGATTAATTTGGATTTGTTTCCCTTATATTTATCAACTTAAGGTATAGGGAGGGGGGGACGTTTATTATTATATGTTTTATATGATAATGGAATATATGGGAGGAAGGGATGGGAAAGGGGAAGGGATATGAATTTATGAAATATATCAATGATTGTTTGTAAGTGATGTATTTATTGTTAATATGAATGAATATATTTAACACTTAATGTATTTTTGAAAATGAATAAAGAATTAATAAAAAAAAAAAAGAAATAAGCAAATATTGACAAATATCAGTATTGTGTGTATATATAAGGAAAACATGAAAGCCTTTCAGGGATAGGAAGAGGGAAGGGTGGGTGGGCAGGAGACAGAAAGGTGGCAGAGCAGTTTTAAAAGTCTTTATAGTGGGAAAGAAAGCCCAGATCTCTGTTAAGTCCTGTTTGGTAGGTGTCAAAATACCTTATCATTTTGATTTCAAAGGTTTTACATTCTTGGATTGTCTTAAAGTTCCCTTTTAGTATTCTCACTATAAAGTCATTGATGCAGTGGTCAGTTTTTCCAAAGTGTTGTCCAACAGAGATGACGTCCCTGGTTGGTATTGCAATTCTTAATATGATATCTATGTAGGTCGATTCTGGTCTTTAGCATGTGTGTAATCATTTCTAAAATTGTTCTGCAAGCACAGGAATGAAAAACATGGCAAGAGTTTTTCAGAAAGCAATAACATAAATTGCTCACACTGGGGTGTGAACTGCATGGATACTTTCACTTGCAGGGTGTGCACCAATGATTACAGCAAAAGTGAACCCAGGTTTTTGCTGTGATTGTCCTCATTAAGCACAGAGGTTGCCACTGCTTTTTCTGTGCATCTAAAGTTTATCAAAGTTTATTCAAAGTGTTTGATTGAACGCTTATCCAGCAGTTCAAAGCGTTGAACAAAGTATTTAAAAATTACAGGAAGACAAACATGTCTACATTATAAACATATATGTATTCAATTATTGGACAAACCAGGACTAAACAGACAAACTCAAGCCATTAAAACAATAGGAAAAGGGGGCAGAAATACATTTTTTATAGATAGAATACATAAAAGGAAATATAATAGGAAATGGGAAATAAAATAAAAAAAATAATAATTAAGAATTGGTGGAATGGAAATTAGAAACGGTTAAAATTTTTAGAGTAGGTAGATAACTAATTAGCAGTTATATGCATCCTTAAAGAGAAAACCCTTTAAACTGCTCTTGAACTTCTGCATGTTTCGTTCGGCTATTGTCCCTACCCTTACCTATTGTTTTACCCTTAAGTGTACTTTCTTCAAATATTGTAGTTCAGTCCTTTTTCCCCAATTGTGTGCAGTTAGTATACGTGTTTTGTTAATGTCTACTAATCCAACATTGGTTTGTATATTATTTTAACTCTAATTTGTCTTGTTTCTTTTAAAGATATTTTTTTATTATTGCTGTACATCGCATAATTTGTCTATTGCAAAATGTACACAGAATTTTGATGAGCCAAGCAACATTCATACCTCTAATCTCTACCCCAACATTGTCTCTTCACTCCTTAGTCTTTGATTATTGTTGTCTCAGTCTAGGCAGCCCTCAGGTGAGCTGAACAGTTCTCAGTTATTTGAAGCCCTCTTAATGCACTTTTTTTTTTTTTGGGGGGGGGGTGGCCTAAATGTTTTCTATTAAGAATTATATACAACTCAGAAAGTCAACCAGGGAAGCCTCTCTTCCACACAGTGTCCTCATCCATATATCCAGGGGCTGTATTTCTAAAAGAAATGGACAGCAAGGGTTCCTCTGCACAATTTAAATTAAGCAGGCATTTCCTGACATGCTGATAATTTGGGACATGGTAATATTTTTAAATTAATATGGGGCCCATTGACAGCTTATGTTACCTCTTTATAATTGATTATTGATGTGAGTCAGATTTTGTTTATTTAGGTACATATCAATGGAAGGGTGGGGGGGATTATTTCTGTCTTAGTTTTGTTTAGGGTACTTACATTTGGGGGTGGGTGAATGGATGGGAAGATATCATTAATCAGAATAGGGTATGGTTTATGCGGTAATCTATGTTTTTGTGTTTTATTGAATAATCATTGGGTGGGTGGGTGGGGGAAAATGGTTGATTAAGAGCATGTGTAAGTTGAATGTGCTTTTATTGTATTATTTTATGTTACATTTGTTATATGGCACTGTTTAAGTTTTGAAAATCAATTAAAAAAAAGCAGGCATTTCCATTTCCAGATTTGTGTCAACATTTGCCCTCCTACATAACTTCTCGTATATACTTGTTCTTGTGGATGTATGCAATAAACTTGTTACCTGACTACTCTCCAGGCTCCTGTTGGAAGTCCGTTGTTCAGCACTATTGTTTTCCACCGGATGTTTTCTTATGAGGTTTCTCCATTGAACTTTGGATTTAGTGGAAGTCATGAACCACATGTGTGGAGATAGAAAAAAATAATGTATCCCAAGCTTTCTTTCCACTATAATTATCTCTCTGTCCCTCATCAAACACAACAAAATGAAAACATAATTGGAAATAATGCCTGGTGACTGTAGATACCTATATGTACCCCCTTTTGCACTGGAATGGGCCGTTTACAAAAGGCTAAGTTATCATTTGATGTTCACTGTGTTATTGTTTTGTGTTTTAATTTTGTTGCTTGCTGCATAGTGTTTTGTGAATGTGGTCTAGAAGCATAGAAAAATATTACAATCAGCCAGAAATTTTGAAAAAAATAGGCAATAATGTTAATTTCATTTTAATAAACTGTGTGCTTTTAATTTCTTTTGGCAGGCTCTTTCAGGCATGTTATCCTCTTCCCCAGCTTTGATACAGGGTCCTACCATGGAAAGACACTGTAGTGCTGCCCGATTTCCGATTCGAATTGATTCACCGATTCACTTCGGGTGAATCGATTCCCTTTTTTAAAAAAAATCTGCCTCGCCCGATTTGGTGCCCACGGATTAGCTGCTGTTGCTTCGGGGTGGGGTTATGTGTGGCATGGATTGTATCTGAGGTGTGTGAGTGGGTGTTGCTCTTGTCTTTTCCCTTCCCCTTCAGGGAGAAAGTTAGTAGGTAATTGGTAGGCAGTCGTGCGGGCGAAATAGTTCCCCCACTTCCTATGGTGGCTCGCGACTGGTGAGGGAAACGGTGGGTGAGTGAAGGTTAGGCCCCCATCTTCTAAACCACACTAGTGGTTTGTCTTGCCAGGAGCCACACTGAATGCTGCACGTTGCTCCCGACTCTCATAGAGTTCCTATGAGCGTCAGGAGCTGTGCGCAGCATTCAGCATGGCTCCCGGTGATAAAAACCACTAGCGAGGTTTAGTAGAAGGGGGCTAGTCTAGAAACAGTTCCACGACCCTCCCCCCCCCTCATTGTCTGTCATTGCCGTTATGGTGAAGAAGCCCGCAAAGGAGCAGGTTGAGGACTGCCGTCGGCAAGTACAGGAGCTGGGCTTCAGCCTGCCCAACCGCCACTGCTTTGAGTGTGAGCAGCACGGGGTGACATAAATTGACATCACCGTCGGAAGCTTCGTGTGCACCTCCTGCTCCGGTCTCTTGTGAGTATCATCTAATAGGAGTCCCAGGATAATAATAATCATCTTGGCTGGTAATAGGGCTTATGCTGTTCCTATATGTATTCCCTCTTTCCCTATCATAGTAATGCAACTGTCTGTTCTGTGCTCTTTCTGTGAATTCTAACAGTATTGCTAACACCATAAATGTCGGCGGAAAAAACATAATTGGCCCTGTACTTAGTTATTCCTGCCCACACTTCTTACATGAATTGATTGCTTCCCTACATCAGCTTTAAAAAATTAGCAAAAAGAACAAACTTTTTTTTTTTTTAGTTCAAAAATTTTTATTGAGTTTGGTATATTAAATACAATAAATGTTAACAAGGCAAGAAACCACAGCTCCTGTGTGGGTAGGAGAGGGCAAATGGGGTGAAGAGGCTATAAAATAAACCCACTAGGATGTTCGGAAAAAAAAACACCCAATTGGGAAGGAAAATCGAATCGAAAAATCGGTTGAATAGGTTGAATTGAAATTTTTTTCCCTGAATCATGCAGCACTAGTAAACAGCAACTACTGAGGCCACATCTACCACAAACAAGGTCCGTCATCAACAGGACCTTACTAGGAAGCAGATTCTAACTTCTCAATGTGCAACAGCTCTTGGCTGCCTTAGGAGAATACTGTAGTATGTGTTAACAATAGAGACATAATAGTGTGGGGGATGAGGGAAGCGGTGTGGCAATGTTCTCACTATTAGCACACCGGAGAAAATAGCCAGAGAGACCTCTACGATGGGGAAAGTAGTCCAAATACAAGAGTCGAGAGGAAAAGATGTCAAACATGCAGCAGTGGACGATCCAAAGCAAACTTTATTTTGTCAGTAAATAAAGTTTGCTTTGGATCGTCCACTGCTGCATGTTTGACTCACTATTAGCACAACAACTCACAGTGGTGGCTTCATAACCAACTTCACAGTATTTATTAATACTCACATTGCTCTTCCCTGTAAAAGTTAGGACAATTCTGTTCCGTAAGTTGCTGTGTTAATTTTGCGTTTAAAAAATCTATGCAATTCACATAATATTTTAAAGATTTAAAAGCATTTGAACTTATTGTTTAATCAATGCAATTTTGTGTTTTAGGCACTGTCAACCTTTCCCCTGACGAAGCCACACTGGGTGAAACGGTGGCCCCGTTGGGATTTAACAGTGCTGACATTCCATCCAGATAAGTGCTTTTTAAATATAGGCACTATCTTATTAAAGTGTTTGATACTTATTTATTTCTTAAAGTTACTCTTTAAAACACAAATAAAAGATATAAAAAGAATTTATAAAAATCAAAAAGAATTAAAAAAGAATTTAAAAAACTTTAGATGCAGCAAGCATATGCCTGATGCCAATGAATGAGACTCTGACCGATGACAAGCAATAAATAACCATCATTATTTTGCTGGATGACTTGGTCTCTGAGGCACGGCTTAGCTTGTTACAAAATCAGATAGGAAGTAATTTTGCATGTACAGAATTCATTTGATACTTCCTTAAGTATTTGCATTTTGGTTTTACCAAACATCTATGTCCCCCAAAGGACAGGAAACCCCAAATTGTGTGGTGTTCCTGTGTCAGAAACAGTGCACCTTCTTTCACAAAGAGCATGTACATGATTTCTGACATTGCGCCTGAAACAAAAAAAAGAAAATAAATGAAATATAGACAACATAAAATGAAAGAGATAAAGACCATATGGCTATCCAGGCAACCTATTCAAACCATCCATAATCTCTTCCTTTGTCTTAGAGATCCTATTGCTTTTCCAATGCTTCCTTGAATACATATTGAGTCTCCATCTCCATTCCTCCACCAGGAGGCCATTCCATGTATTAACTACTTTTTATATGAAGAAGTATTTTCTTAGATTACTCCTGGATCCTTTCACACCCTCCTACCTCCAATCCATGCCCCCTCGTTCCAGAGCTTCTGTTGAATTGAAAGCTTTTATGCCCCTGAGATATTTAAATGTCTTAATCATATTTCCTCTCTACCACCTTTCTTCCATTTTGAGATCCTCAATACTGTCCTCCTATGCTTTATGATGAAGACCACTGACCATTTTATTGCCTGCACTCTGGCCAGCAACCAGCTGCATCCTGCTTTATGAATGTGTGGTCTCCAGAATTGTACAAAATCCTCTAAATCATGACTGTCCAAAGGTATCTGATACCCTAGGAAAACCTTCAGATATGCATCCACTACCCCAGGGTGACTGAAGGACCCACCCCACCCTATTGCCCTGCCCCTCATATCTAGCATCTACTCCCTATACTGTACTGCTCCCTCAGGCTTTTGCAGCTCAAATGTCTGACCCGGCATTATATCTTAGCTACCAAATTCTAGACCAGGAGTGGGCAACTCTGGTCCCTGAGGGCCGGAATGCAGTCGGGTTTTCAAGATTTCCCCAATGAATATGCATTGAAAGCAGTGCATACAAATAGATCTCATGCATATTCATTGAGGAAATCCTGAAAATCCAACTAGATTCCGGCCCTCGAGGACCGGAGTTGCTCACCCCTGTTCTAGACCATTCTTCAAGCTTTGCTAGATCCCTCCTCATAGCATTCACATTCTACTACAAGTTTTGGGATCATTTGTAAAGAGACAAAGCTTACCAGACAACCCTTCTGGAATCTTACTTATAATTTTTTTTTTTTTTTTTTTTTAATAACTGGACTGAGAACCAATCTTTGTGGCACATCATTGGTAATGTCCCTTCTTCAGAGTGAACTCCAAATAGCATTGTTCTTTATTGCTTTCCACTAAACCATTTTCTGACCCAATTAGTCATAAGGGCCAATACCGAGGGCAACGAGTTTAATTATAATTTGCTTATGTGTCAAAGGCTTTGCTCTAATCTAAGTGCGCCACATCTGACACTCTCCCTCAAGCCAACTCTCTGGTCACCTAGTCAAACAAATTAATTTGATTAGTTTGACTTACCTATGGTAAGTCATGGTACATGGGCTTGTCGTGCCACCGGGGCTTGCACGCATCTCAGAAGCTGAAAGCTATGCTGTTGGTAGTTTCACTACCAGCAGGGCCTCCCAAGATAGACAGGTTTCAGCAGAGATGTCAGACTAACGATGTACCACCCATCTGGGCAGCAGCAGATGAGTTGTGTTGGAGGCAGAGGATCGTGTCTGATACGACAACGGTAACAACATCAAATTTAGACCGTGCAGAAGAAAGGCCCGGCAATCTACTTCTGTATTCTGCCATGAAAACCTGATGATGTTCATCAAGTCACTATGATTCGAACATGAGTCAATGGCATCTAACATACCTATAGTAAAATCATGCGGCCTCAGGTCCTGCAATTCATTGGATTTCAGAAACCTTACCTTCATCTGTTTTAGAAGTGTTTCCATAAATTTACTCACTGCATAGGTCAGATTAACCAGCTTGAAGTTCACAACCTCCTCCTTTCTCACCCTTTTGTGTAGAGAGATCAGATCCACCCTTATTGGCCTCAAGGACCAGGCCCATCTCCAAGAAGCATTGAAAAAGTCAGACAGCGGCGCTGCCAGAACTTCTCAAAAATGACACAAGAAACTAAACAAAGTCTCCTAAGTTCCCAATAAAAGTAATAATACAGGTACTTATTTTTTGCTACATATCATAAGGTTTAGAGTGAATCGCAATAAAAATTGCAAAAGAGAAAAGTATTCTCTAACATACTTAAGAATCACTTACAAACAAAGCTCATTCAACATTATAATAAACACTTAAATTTAAAAAAAGCTTTCAAAATCTTCCTAAATTTAAGATAGGAGGGCTCCTCTCAGATCTCTGGTGGTAAAGAATTCCAAAGTTTGACAGCCTGATACGAAAAAGAGGCAGTAAAAGCTCTGGTAATCTAATATTTTTCATTACAGGGACATATAGTATTAAATTTATTTCCACGTAAAGTTCTAGAGAGATTTGATTTGAAGAAAGCACTAGCCTAGTCATGTTTATACTCCCATATAGGAAATTCTGCAATTATTTGGAGGGGGGGGAGTCATTTATTACCAGCACATGCCAATGTCATTATCATGTATTATTTACTACAGGCCTCAACGCATAAAATGGGTTTGTTGATTAATTGGATGCAAATCCTAGCACCAATTGCTATTTTTTAAATGGTGTCACATTCTGAGTGCAATTTATAGAATAATGCGTAGCGTGAAATTTTATTTGTGCTGATTTTTCGGTGCCATAAGTAGAATTTTGGCCTTAGTGTCTCTACCTTTCTATTGAAAACTCACTTAACACTTTCTAAAATGAAGGAGATCAGATTCCCTGCTGCCACTTTCATATCTTGTGCTGCACTGATCTAGGAATAGAAAACAATTTGCAGTTCACAAGCACACAAGTCCATTTTGCTAGATTCCATCTTCATAATGTTGCAAGGTTGGAATTCTCAAAGCAGAGGTCATTGGGAAATGTCTAGTAGAGAATGGATTAGTACCAATTAAAAGAAATTTAGCAGAAGCTTGGTCAGTGCAGGTAATGAGATTGTACAAGAGTGAGGTGTTCAGGTGTTTTAGCAGTTGCTGTACGAACCAGTTTAGTTCAGCCCCACCCCCCACAACTGGCAATCAGTTTTGTCATGATCCTGACTCCCACTTCCCTGGCTCATACTCAGTTTTCATGAAACTCAGCATGAGCGGGGGAGGCCTGCCCTCCTGCACATGCTGTTTTTGCATATGCATGGGGGGGGTTGGAAATGGCAGTGGCACATGGAGGCACCACTGACTACTTTCACTGGTTGGACAAAGGGCCCCATGAATAGGATTACCAGATTTTCTGTGATAGAAACTCCAGACATATGGCCCCACCTTGTTCTGTCTCCAGTCCCGCCTCCAGCCCCACCCTAATATGCCCCTGGCCCCACCCCACAAAGCCTTGTCTTTCTTCTCCCACCTCCGGACTGGACCTCTGGAGGGCATGTGATGTCATCTGCACATGCACAGAGGCCCTCCAGACGCAGCTGGAGGTTGGGGATTTCTAAAACTACCGGGTTTTAGAAAGTCTGTCTGGGCACCCAAACAGTCTTCTAAAAAGAAGACATGTCCGGGTTTTCCCAGATATCTGGTAACCCTACCCTTGAAGCACGTGGCCCTAAGCAGCCGCCTCTGTTGCTCCTGCCTAAGACTGTCCCCGAAGGTTTTGATATTGTTACAATGTGAGCTTGTTCCAATGTACTCAGTAAAGTGTAACAGGAATATGACACAGGACTTTAGTATAAAATAAAGTCTTGTTTGTTATGTATGTTTGTCTTAACTAGATTGTAAGATCCATTAAGCAGGCATAAGAATTTGCACACTGGTGGCAAAAATTGAGAAACTTGTCACATTTCTCAAATTTTTGCCGCCAGTGTGCAAATTCTTACACATTCTTGACTCACACGCAGTGGAGTCTTGAGATGAGCTCTTTATTTTCATATTGTTTTGTTTGGAAATATTCTGATTTGGACTCCTGATGAAAGCATCTGCCAAAACACAGCTTGTGTTGAGTCCTGTGTATGAATTCTCGTAATAGAGCTTATAGACTTTATTATACCTGGTCATCTTTTCGAGTGCCTGTTTTTGATTCCCACTTCCTTTTGACTGATTAGTTGCTTACTACGGGTAATCTACATCTTCTTTGTTGTTTAAGAACTCCCCCTTTTTCCAGGTTGTGGATACAATTTGACCTTTTCATTTAAAAAAAAAAAGTCTAAAGACACAGGTCAACACTTTTGGTTGGCTTTTTTAAGAACACCCATACAACATCTTGTATTCAGGGCACCTTTTACAAAGGTGCACTAGCGTTTTTAGCGCACGCACCGGATTAGCACACGCTATAGCACGCGCTAGCTGAAAAACTACCGCCTGCTCAAGAGGAGGCAGTAGCGGCTACCATGTGCGGCATTTTAGCATGCGCTATTCCGCGCGTTAAGGCCTTTGTAAAAGGAGCCCTCAGTGTTTTGAATCAGTCCAATAATTTTTTTTAAAAAAATCTAATAGGGAATATTTGTCATTTCTTGTTATTGTAACTAGACAGTTCTCAAAAGATTTGATTCCATTTATTGCTAAGAATCTGCATTAAACCAAGACATCAAAACTCACAACTCTACATTTGAATTAATAAGCTTTACTTCTTTTATAAGTTTCAAGGCATCAAAACATTTTGGTATTGCCTTAATTTATTTTCTAGCCAGGATGGTAAATATTGCAAGAGTTAGTACTATTGTTCCTGCTATTCCTCCGATCATCATTCCAAGAATGCTCCCATGTACCTGCGCCGACTCACACTTTGCACCAGTGTAGAGGAAAGCTTGTCCTGATACACACCTGTAAATATAAGTGAGCAAACAAGATGAGTTCCTGCCTACATGGACTCTTTCCACATCTAGACATCACTTAAGGTATTTGTTTTATACATGGGCTTTATTTATTTATATATTCGTTCAATTTTCTATACCATTCTCCCAGGGGAGCTCAGAATGGTTTACATGAATTTATTCAGATATTCAAGCATTTTCCCTGTCTGTCCCAGTGGGCTCACAATCTATTTACCATACTTGGGGCAATGGGGAAACAAGTGGCCTGCCCAGGGTCACAAGGAGCAGCGCAGGCCCAAACCCACAACCGCAGGGTGGCGATGCTGCAGTTCCAACCCTCAAGACCCAGGCCTAGATGCTTTAAGAGGATCGGTAAGACCATGTGGGTATGCACTGATCCGATTTTTTGGCCGATTCAGCAAGAGCTATTGGTACACGAAAAAGTTTGCATGCAAATGATTCACGCAGATGATCGCTGTAAGAGCGACTCTCACACATGTTTCAAGTTTCAAGTTTTATTATCATTTGACGAATCGCTTATACAAATTTTCTAAGCGATGAACAATTTAAAAAGCCACTAGTTAGTGGTCTCACATACAACTGGTTAAAAAAAAACAACAACAACATACAAATTAGATAAATCGACTAACATTTTTGCAGTCAGTTTAAAGACAAACATGATTAAAGGGGGGAAAAGTTACAAATTCATTTTATATTGGAAATTACAAAAAAGGAAAAAAACGAGAGGGAGGGAAAGGGGTTAATGTGGTTAATATCTATAACAAAATATGAAGGGTCCAAAATACGGCATATTAAACATCAAAAGCGTTTTGAAACAAAAAAGTTTTCAATAATTTTTTAAAAGATGAAAGATCTTTTTCATTTCTGATATAATGTGGCAGTGAATTCCACAATTTAGGAGCCATTACAGAAAACATATCACTTCTTCTTATGCCAACGATTTTCAAAGAGGGAACTGTTAGTAAATTTAAAGAAGATGATCGAAGAGAACGTGGGGCATTGTATGGAATAATCACTCTTGTCATAAATTGTGGTTCATTAAAGATTAGTACCTTAAATACTAAAAATAGTATCTTAAAGTTAATACGGTGGGAAATAGGAAGCCAGTGTGAAACCTGAACAGCTGAGAGGCAGGGGAAAGCTTCCTACCACTGAGCAGTTCGGGGCAGGAAACCTTTTTTTTTCTTTTTTTTAATGGACAAAGATGCTGTGTATGATGCATATACACAATATCTTCCCCATTTTTTAAAAAAATGGAGCTCCTCGCCTTTGTTGCCCATTCGGGGTAATAAACAGTTTACACCGGGTTCCACAGATCAAGCTTTTCAAAGTTGGACCCAGAAGGGGTTGGTTTACTTGTCACAGGTCCTCACTGAGCAAGGCCGCATCCAACCCTTTAACATAACCCTTTGTCAGAAATACAGTCTAGAAAAAGGGATTATTTCAGCTATTTACAATTAGCACACTATATAGCCTCTCTCCCCAAAGCCTCCTTGACCAAATTAATTCATACTACTCTGAGAGATGCCTATTGGCTAGAAGCCCATTTATTGATTCCCTTGAAATGTTATCATAAGTATTTATTGGAAAAATAACACCTGAGATTTCGTGATAAAATGGAATAGGGATTTAGATTGTAATTTGTCTGTTGCTAAACTTCAGCAACAGAATTCAGTTTATGAATGCTGTCCAATATGAACAGAATTACAAATTTTTGTTTTGTATGTATATTTCACCTCCTCAAGCTTTTCTGGCGACTTTGGGTCCTTCTGGTAATTGTCCTAAATGTACAGGTACTGATGCCTCTCTTGGACATATGTTTTGAACTTGCCCACATGCTCTTTCCTTTTAGACATCTATAATTTATTTTGTGTTGCACTCTTGGAACTTTGTTTGGCGCCCTTCACCTTTGATGTTGTTTGGCTGTTATCAAGTGGCTTATCCCGCTTACATGATTTTCTTCATCATGTGAGTCTTCTGGGGAAAAAAATGTATACTGCAATGTTGGCTGGCACAAACCACACCTGCCTCATCAGAATGGCATTCCATGAAGATTATGGAAGCTTCATTGGAACGTAGAGCGATCAAGGATATGGATTCCAAACTGGGACAGCGGTTCACCACCATATGTTTCCAAGTTTATTAAAATTTTGATGAAATGCAAATCAAAACTTCTAAGCGTTTTACAATTTATAATTGAAAAGGGGGAGACAGTAAACGAATAAATTCTCACAAAACAATACATAACCAATTAGAAACAATAGGAAAATGGAAAGAACTACAAATTAAAAGTAAAGAATACAAAGAAGGTAAACCACAATGAGGAAGCTAGGGAGCAAAGATTAAAGAATGGCTCTGGTTGTAAACCAAATCAATTAACAGTCAAATGCATCTTGGAAAAGGTAGGTCTTTAGATTTCCCTTGAATTTATCTAAGTTGTTTTCTACCCTAATATAAAGAGGTAAAGAATTCTATATTGTAGGGGCCATAATTGCGAACGAGATTGTGCTAATAATTTTCAAAGATGGTATATGAAGTAAATACTGAGAAGAAGATCTTAAAGCTCTTATAGGTTCATGTGGAATAAGAAGTTTATGGATAAAGGCCGGTTCTTTGGTGGTTTGAGCCTTGAAAAAAGGATAGCTATTTTATATATGATATGGAGTGATATTGGCAATCAGTGAGCTGTTTTTAGTAGTGGAGTGACATGGTCAAATTTCTTTTTGTTTATAATAATTTTTATGGCTGTGTTTTGTATCAATTGTAGTCATCGGATATCTTTTTGGATATCTTCCCTTATACAATGCATTACAGTATTCAAATTTAGATATGACAAGAGAATGTATTAGAGTACTGAGAGATTGAGGGTCTAGAATGTTTGCATGAGAACAGATCATCCTTAGTCAAATGAAACAATTTTTTACTACAGAGCTAATTTGTGGGTGATAAGTTAATTTGTTATCTATTATTACACCCAAAATTTTAGTTGCAAAGACATAAATAATAGGGATATCATTTATTGTAATGGGAGAACTGAGCTGTATATTATCTTTCCACGGAAAAAGAAGAGATTTGGATTTAGATATACTGAGTGACAGCATGTTTTCGTGGAGCCACTGGCAGATTTTGTCTAATTTGGCATTGAACAGATTGATGTCATCTGGACTAGAGGCATCGATAGGATAAATTATCTGAATGTCGTCTGCGTAAGCATAAACAGTAAGTCCAATAGATTGACAGAGTGTTAATAAGGGAGCCAAGTAGATATTAAAGAGTAGGGGAGACAGAATAGATCTTTGCGGGATACCAAACCTATTTTGAATGGAAGAAGAAGTGGTATTACTAAAAGAGACAACAGCAATGCGATTTGCAAAGTAAGAGGTAAACCATTGAAGGACTATGCTTACACCAGTGGCTCGAAGTCGCTTATTGAATGCCTGATTCTTTTCTATTTTCTTTAGAGTTGGTTACCATTTCTAGTTTTTACCCATCTGGCAAAAATGGAGGAGAAGGGGGAGGGTGACGGGATCGGGAAGAGTGGGGAAAACTTGGGAATGAGGGAGCGGGTATTTTTCAAGTTCGGTGACTTGATACTTTTTCTAGTTTTATTGCTTGTACATTATTGCTCTTGGATTGACCTGTGTTTTTTTATATCATTGCAATATTGCCTACCATTGTTTTGCTTTAACATAGAAGATGACGGCAGATAAGGGCTACAGCCCATCAAGTCTGCCCACACCATTAGAAACATAGAAACATAGAAATAGACGGCAGATAAGGGCCACGGCCCATCAAGTCTGCCCACTCCAATGACCCTCCCTATCTATCTTTGCGGATAGATCCCACATGTTTGTCCCATTTGGCCTTAAAATCTGGCACGCTTCTGGCCTCAATAACCTGAAGTGGAAGACTATTCCAGCGATCAACCACCCTTTCGGTGAAGAAGAACTTCCTAGTGTCACCGTACAGTTTCCCGCCCCTGATTTTCCACTGATGTCCCCTTGTTGCCACGGGACCCTTGAAAAAGAAGATATCCTCTTCCACTTCGATGCGACCCGTGAGGTACTTGAATGTCTCGATCATATCTCCCCTCTCTCTACGTTCCTCGAGTGAGTAGAGCTGCAACTTCCCTAACCGCTCCTCGTATGGGAGCTCCTTGAGTCCCGAGACCATCCTGGTGGCCATTCTCTGGACCGATTCCAGTCTCAGTACATCCTTGCGGTAATGTGGCTTCCAAAATTGCACACAGTACTCCAGGTGCGGTCTCACCATGGATCTATACAGTGGCATAATGACTTCAGGTTTATGGCTGACGAAACTCCTGCGTATGCAACCTATAATTTGCCTTGCTTTGGATGAAGCTTGCTCAACTTGATTTGCAGACTTCATGTCTTCCCTGACAATCACCCCTAAGTCTCTTTCTGCTTCAGTTTTTGTCAAGATCTCGCCATTTAGGGTGTAAATCTTGCATGGATTTCGGCTTCCCAGGTGCATGACTTTGCATTTTTTGGCATTGAAACTGAGTTGCCAGGACCTAGACCAGTGCTCCAGTAGAAGTAGGTCATGCATCATATCATCTGCCATTGAATTATTGTCTGTTGTGCTCTTGTTCACTACATTGCTTAGCTTGGCATCATCGGTGAATAACGTTATTCTTCCTCGGAGCCCTTCTGTCAAGTCTCTTATGTAGATGTTGAACAAGATCGGGCCCAGGACGGAGCCCTGTGGCACTCCACTTATCACCTCTGACATTTCGGAGGGGGTGCCATTCACCACTACCCTCTGAAGCCTACCTCCAAGCCAGTTCCCAACCCAATTTGTCAATGTGTCGCCCAAACCTAAAGAACTCATCTTGCTTAGCAACCTGCGGTGTGGTACGCTATCAAATGCTTTGCTGAAATCTAGGTAGACAATGTCCAGGGACTCACCAGCATCACTTTGTCACTGTTCGCTTGAAAATGAATAGATGATTTAAAAAAAAACAAAAAACAAAACCCCCTCAACACTTCCCAATGACCCCCAACAAACAAAGCATGGTAATCCTCCATGCTAGCAAAAATCAGCAGGATGGATGGCCATTCCCTCTTGCTATTTGCCCTCCCCCATGTGAGACAAAACTGGCAGGAAAGATGCCCACTCCCTCTTGCTATGCCAATCCCACCTCCCCCACACAAGAAAAAATGGGAGAAAGGATGCTCATTCACTCCTGCCATGGTGACTCCCCCCCCCCCCATGACAGCATAACAGGAGGAGGGATGCCCACTCCCTCCTGCCACCAAAGATCTACTTCTGCGCTAGGTGCCCCCAAACATCCCCTCACCTCCCCCTTCCTACTAAAATAAAAGGCAGGAGGAATGCCTACTCCCTCCTACCACCTGAACCCCACCCCCACCCTCCAAACCCCCCCCCCCCGTACCTTTTCAGAGAAGTTGGAGCAGGGGGGAAGCTGTCCATCCTGCTCTTAGGCCCACTGCCTTAGGCCTGTCCCCATGAGCTAATTAGGGCCTTTGGCTCTTCCCTCTGTATCACGGGATACAAGGGGGGGAGTGTAAGGTCCTGATTGGCTTGAATGTACAGAGGGCGGGGCCTAAGGCCCTGACTGGCTCAGATGCCTAAGGCCCCTCCCTGTACATCACAGGATGCACGGGGGAGGGAAAGGCCCACCATTTGGACTGGAGGGTGCATTTTTTTCTTTTCTAACAGGGCAGATATTGTGCATGTGTAACATGTACAGCATCTGTGCCCATTAAAAAAAAAAGGTTAGGCAGGTATTTTTTTTTTGGATCGCTAAAAGCGATCATTTTTTTTTTAGTGCATCAGGAAGCCATGTTAGAACATCAATCGCTCTACTAGTTTACATGGCATTTTAATATTAATCAGTTTATTTGCATGGTCGGATCAGGGAATGAGCGATCGTGCAGAAAACCAGGCAGTGAGCTGTTTTCTGCATCAGGTCTGCAAATGGAATCATCACTACAGCCATTCTCTCCTTCTCTGTACTTGTAGCTTAGTGGAATCAGTCCCTAACGCACCTTCGTAAAAGGAGCCCTTAGACTATAACTGGTATATAAATATTGCAAGAATTTTGATTGATCAATCAATCATGAAAAACATTTTTAGAAATCCTCTACTATACTATATTATTGCCTATACTGGACCAATAGCCCATTTGGCAGTGTCTTCCCTTAAGTTCTTTACAATATAGAGCTGAAATAAAATATGACCTACCTACAGATCGGCCTCCCGTTCACATTTACGCAGATTCCATCATTCAGGCAAGGATTTGAGTCACATGGGTCTCCAAAATTACTCAGCTGGTTGTGTTCTTCCACAGCGTCACGATTCTTAGCTGATCTCCGCGGTCTTTCATGGACAACATCTGCAGGGTCTGATTGCACTGGTCTGATGGGAACTTCTGACTTAATGAGGTATGTTAAATCTTTATGGGGAAAAAAAGACACTTTAAAAATGCACAAAGTCAGCAGTGCTACAAGAAAATGTTTGGAAACTGGCATTGAGTAGAAACCTGAGTTGGAATTCAGTGTTCCCGCTAAGCTGCGCTGGGGTGCGCTGGCGCACAAAATATTACCTCGCAGCGCACATGTTTCTCGTCACAGCGCACACAGTGTAGAGCACAGTTCTTCAACCGCCGGTCCGCAAACAAAATCTTGCCGGTCCGCGAAGGATTCGGTCCCCGCCGCAACGAAAGGCCGGCGTCAGCTGACTTGCAACTTCCTGTTGCAGTCGCTGTGCCGGGACTCCTGCCTTCGCCGGGACTCCTGCCTTCCACCGCGTTTGCCTCCTGCCTTGTCTCCGCACCTCCAGACCAGCAGCGGCAGCTGTGTATGCTTTTAACTTCGGCACAGAGCTGCCCCTAATCAATAGTTTAGCGCGGTTTCATAAGGCAGCCTCGGGGCCTTTGCTAGGCCGGCCCACATCGCATCATCGAAGCGGGCCGGCTATCAAAGGCCCCGAGGCTGCCTCATGAAACCGCTAAACTATTGATTAGGGGCAGCTCTGTGCCGAAGTTAAAAGCATACAGAGCTGCCGCTGCTGGTCTGAACTCTTGGGCCGCTGAAGGAGGGCAAAAAGCAGCTGTCCTGGAGGTTTCCCTTCCTCTCGCCTTTACAGGTTCCTTTTTTCCACCTTTTTTTTTTCCTTCAAACGGCAACGGGCCCCAGCATCGACATCAATCAAGTAAGTTCCACTGTCAATCAAGCGGTTCTGCTCGGCCAAAGCTTCCCCTGTGACATGAGCCACCCTCAGGGGAAAGAAAGTGACCCACAAAGGTGAGGGGAAGGGGGGCAGATGATGGAAGTTGGGGGGGGAGAGAGAGAGAGAGAGAGAAGGGGCAGATGATGGAATGGAGGAGATGAGAGAGAGAGAGAAGGGGACAGATGATGGAAGTGAGAAGAAGGGAGAGAGAGCAGAAGGCAGATGGATGTCAGTTGAGAAGGGAGAGCAGATGCTGAATGGAAGTGGGGAAAGAACACATACTGGATGGAAGGAGGAGATAAATAAAGGGGGAAGAAAATAGTAAGATAATGGAGGGGTGAGGGAAAGGGGTGACAAGCTGTGTGTAGACACAGTGAAAAGAGGGAAACGGGACTAAATAGTAAGAAAGAATTTAATTTAGATGGAGGCAGAAAATAGAGAAGGAAGACCAGAGAAGAAAAGGGAAGAGAGAGCAGAGAATGATCAGATCTGAGTGGAGGAAATGAGAAGAGAGATATGCTAAAAACCACAGGGGGGAGGGAAGGATAGAGATGCCAGACCATGAGGGGAACAGAAGGAAGATGATGGATGCTAGACCAAATTGGGGGGTGGGGGGGGGGGCAGGAGGAGAGATGGCAGGGAAAGACAGACAGTGAATGGAAGGGGCAGATGCTGGACTGAAGAGACAGAGAAGGTTATCATGCTGCTGTACCGGGCCATGGTACGCCCTCACCTGGAGTACTGCGTCCAGCACTGGTACTTTAAGAAGGACACGGTACTACTCGAAAGGATCCAGAGAAGAGCAACTAAAATGGTTAAGGGGCTGGAGGAGTTGCCGTACAGCGAAAGATTAGAGAAACTGGGCCTCTTCTCCCTTGAGCAGAGGAGATTGAGAGGGGACATGATAGAAACATTCAAGGTACTGAAGGGAATAGACTTAGTAGCTAAGGCAGGGAGAACGAGAGGGCACTCTCTAAAGTTGAAAGGGGATAGATTCCATACAAACGTAAGGAAGTTCTGTGGTAGAAAGCAACATATTTATTTGGCTCATAACTTGCTGGCGCCCGATATTTTTAGCTCACAGTGAAAAAAGTTTGCTCACAACACCCGCCCGCTTAGAGGGAACACTGGGATTACAGTGGACATATCACTATTGTTGTATTCTATATTATTATTTAGAGCTTGGTCTTTTCAATCAGTGATTACCCATGGAAAACCCCTTTGAAAACTGTCCTGAGCCATCTGCAGGGAAACATTTGTGCACTTCATGTTCCCTGTGTAGAAAAGGGAAGATTCTAGGGGCCTGTTTCCTCCTGTTTTTCCTTTGCTAATGTGACATTGGATCCTTGTAACACCAGCCAGCTGGTAAATTTCAAATATCTACCTGCAGACTTGTGGGTATTAAGTACTCAAGCTGGTCGGCTAAGCAGCAAAATGTCACAAGCAACTAATGTATACCTTCAAAATCCACAAAAATAAAGAAGTCATCGTTTTTCAGAAAACTCCTGCGATGTAGCTGGTTATGGGATATAAAGGTACTCCACCCAAAGTCTGTGCTTCTGTTACAATCACATTCAGCGTCATAACGTCCAGTAATAAATGGTTTATCCCACTTTGATATGTTAGGTTGACCTGTAAATGACAAAGTTGCAGCATACTGCTTACTGTACACAGTAATAAATACAAATTAAAACGATGCATTTTAAGCAGACAGCATTAGTCAATTGGATTGTAAGGGGTACAGGGTGAGGGATTTGATGTACTACCTTTCTGTGGTACAATGCAGAATGAATAATAACTTGCAGAGTTTTTAAAAATTATTAAAAACATCTCTTTTT
This sequence comes from Geotrypetes seraphini, assembly GCF_902459505.1. Taxonomy (NCBI): domain Eukaryota; kingdom Metazoa; phylum Chordata; class Amphibia; order Gymnophiona; family Dermophiidae; genus Geotrypetes; species Geotrypetes seraphini. Next base: position 112,826,315 of record NC_047086.1, read on the forward strand.
ATAGAAACTTCAAAGGAGTACGCACATGCCTCTGCCTGTGTACTTCCTCTAGCCAAAGCTAGTCACTGCACTCCAGAGCTACGCTCCACAAAGGCGTCTGGTCAGTAAATCACTCCTATTCTCAAGCCACTTCATTGACTCCCTATCCATTTCTGCATACAGTTGAAACTCCTCTTATTGACTTACAAGTGCATTCACTCTGCAGTTCCTCAATATATACTCCTCCCTGTCTATTCCATTCATCAGGCAAGTTTCTCTTTTATTAATAATAATTTTATTTTTTCTATACTGCCACAATATTACGACTTCTAGGCGGTTTACACTGAAGAGAGCTGGACAATCAGCGAATTATAGAATACAAATAGTAAAAATACACATATTTCTCAAAGTTATCAGTATGGTGTTATTGGTTTTAAAATGGTATCTGATTAGGAGATAAAACTGTCGAACAGTGCTGTCTTAATTTCTTTCCGAAATGCGCCGTAGGTCAATCTGGCTTCGTTGATGTAATTGCCTAGCCAGGTCTGCTCTTTACTAGCTTGAAACTTAAAAATTCTGTCCAGAAAGGACCTGTATTTGCAATCAGTGATCCTTGGATAAGCAAAAAGATTAGTGGGGATGTGTAGCTCGAAAAGAGATAGGTAGGGGCCATTCCCCAAACTAGTTTAAAACAAATGCAAGAGAACTTGGAACATTATTCGTGCCTCCATTGGCAACCAGTGTGGCAGTTTGTAGTAGGGACTAACATGCTCGCTTTTCTTCAATCCGAATATTAAGTGGACGGCCGTGTTCTGCACTATTCTTAATTTTCTCACTGTTTTTTTTAGGTATACCCAAGTAAATGATGTTGCAGTAGTCCAATATGGATAGAACCAATAATTGAACCAGTAGTCTAAAAGATAGAGGGTCGAAATATTTTTTAATGGTCTTTAATTTCCATAGTGCAAAAAAGCACTTCTTTGCCACCAAGTTCATGTGTTCAATCATGGTCAAGTGGGTGTCTAATGTGACTCCTAATATTTTTTTTTTTCTGAACCCTTCTCCTATACTGCCAACTCTAGGCTATGTTCCTTCTCACTAGCTGCACCATACACCTGGAACAGACTACCTAAGTCAGTACATTAAGCTCCATCTCTGTCAGTATTCAAACCCCTGCTAAAAGTCCACTTTTTTGAGGTTGCTTTTAACTCCCATTCACTTATAAAGCACCCATGCCTGAGAAGCTCCCTAACTTGTCCTGTTTGTCTGTTTAATTGTTTGTAAGCTTTACAAAGTAAGGACTGTCTCTTCAGTGTTTTAATGTAAAGGATTATGGTGGCTTTTAGAAGGCTCACATATTCCACCACAAGGGTAGTAGTTAGAATGGGATATGGGCCTGAGTCCCCATCTCTATGGTTGACTACACCACTTATTAGGCCAGTGTCCCACAAACTTTTCCAGCCGGTGGCACACTAAATGCAGTGCCCCGGCTGGAAGGCACCTGGAAGTCGACATGATAATATCATGTGCATGCGTGATAAGAACATAAGAAATGCCTTCACTGGATCAGACCTTAGGTCCATCCTGTCCGGCGACCCGCACATGTGGAGGCTAAGCCAGGTGTTCCCTAATGGACACCTTGTTCACCCGTTTCCCTCAATGTGATTTGCAAGAAGGTGTGCATCCAACTTGCCCTTGAATCCCAGAATGGTGGTCTCCATCACAACCTCCTCCGGGAGAGCATTCCAAGCGTCCACCACTCACTGTGTGAAGCAGAACTTCCTGACATTAGTACTGAGTCTGCCGCCCCTCAGTTTCAGTCCATGACCTCTTGTTCGAGTCACTTTTGAACAAGAGGTCATGGACTGAAATTGAGGGGCGGCAGACTCAGGACTAATGTCAGGAAGTTCTGCTTCACACTGCGAGTGTGATGTCATCACATCAATGTCTGCGCATGCATGGAGGCCCATCTTGCTGCGACCCTGCCATTAGAAGGATCCGGGAAGTACAGGGAGAAGAGGAGAGACGCCGGCCAGGAGGAAAGTCGTCCAGGCCGGCTGACTTCCTACAGGACATGCCTCTCGCCGCGAGAGACACGTCCTGTAGGCAGGCAGCCAGCGTGGATGACTCTCCTCCTCACCAGTGTGTCATGGCACAGCAGAAATCTCAGGAGGCACACTAGAGTAAGTAGGTGGAAAGGGAAGGAAGAGGGATTTGTTCAGAGATGTTTGAGGGTTGCATAGAAGAAAAACTGTGCACTGGTATGCTAATCTTTGTTTGTTTTGAATTTAAAAAAAAAGAAAGAAATACAAGTGGAAATAAAGAAGTAAATAAGAAAACAGATAAATGGGGGCGGGGTGGGGGCAGAGCAGAAATGGGCCACGGGATGGGACAGGGCCAGGGGGCCCAGTGTACTTGTGTGCCTAGGGGCCCTCAAAGAATTAATCCTGCCCTGGTGATCACCTATATCCATATTTTTTGTTCTGTGCTCTAAACATTTACCTGAATTGACCTGGCTTATGCTGGTTGTGAAACTGCGGCTGGCTGACATTCTGAGCTTTATGTCAGGCTCCTGATCAAGCACCGTCAAAATTGCCTGTCTGTTGAAAGCCGGCCATTCCAGGATATCATCATTCTCCCCACTGCACAGGTGGAAGGCAATCCCAGTATAGTTCACATAGGTGGAGTAATTTTGACCATGGGGATACAGAGTCACCCCGTAGCCATAACCATCAGGGCTGTAGAACCGTGGGCTGAACATGTGATCACCTTTAACAGTTTTTTGGAGGATATTGCTGAAATTGCGGATGTGCCACACAGAACTGGGGCACGGGGTTTCTGTGAGGCTAATATCATCAACCAAAATGCCACCAGTGGAGGCTCCTGCATCGCCTTTTATTCCCTGGAAAACATAGCGAAACTTTTCTGCAACATTAAGGGTCACATGGGCAATTTTCCAGTTCTTGTCTGCATCACCTGAAGAGAAAAGAAAGTTAGTGAGATTATAAGAGGGAGTGATCCTATGGGAACCTGACCGTGTACTACATACATACATTCTTTTAGCCTATTAAAAGTGTATGTGTGTGTGTGTTAACAAAGAAGAAAACTTCATATGCACACTTAATTTCCTTTTAAAAAAAAAAAATCCAACTTTATTTAGTTTTTAATGCCAACAAAAAGTGCAATACAATTTATATTTAAATAATAATAATCAACCAAGCACTTATAATCAATTAGTATCTATACAAAAATAAGATTCCCTCCCTCATCTAGCATTACCATCAGGAATAATACCAAAACAAAAGATATACCCCCCACTCCCCCCCCCCCACCGCATGTATGGGTGTAAAACAACGGAAAATAAAATAAAGATACAGGACAACTATAACAAATCTACAAAAGATATCAATGGACCCCAAACCAATTTGAATATCCTATTATGCCCCAGCATGTCAGCATTCATTTTCTCATACTTATAAGTTAAGCATAAGCTTGCCCACCAGAAAGGAAAACTAAGACGATCCCAATTCTTCCAATTGCGAGTAATCATTTGCATGGCTATCCCGGTCATAATAAGGAAATGTTGAAATATGTGCATGTGCAATCATCTTCTGTTCTTTATGTTCCCACTAAAAGCAGCTTTTACCTACATCAACACCAATCTTCAAACACTATTTGAGTAGTTTGGGGCTGAAGTTCAGGTTACTTTGTGCAGGCTGGAAAGGGTCGTAGATGTATAGAATAGTCTCCCGATAGAGGTGGTGGAGACAACAACTGTGTCTGAATTCAAGAAGGTATGAAACAGGCATGTGGGATCTCTTAGGAAGAGGAGGAGATAGTGAATGCTGCAGATGGGCAGACTGGATGGGCATTTGGCCTTTATCTGCCATCATAATTCTATGAGTGAGTTATGAAGATTATTGGAAAGTTACCCCCTAGTTCATACCTGATCCTATTCAAATAAGAAGCAGCTATTAAATCAGATATATATTGGATTGGATTAGAATAGATTTATTATTTCATTTAACAGTACTGACATAAGTATTTAGCGGTGTACAATAAAAATCTTATTAAAATACAATACAGTTATTTCACAAAATCTATTTTAAAAAAAAACCCCACTAAAACAATAGTTCAAATTAACAGAAGTCAATCATTACTAAATCCTATAGTCACAGCTATCTACCTATGCAGATGATATCTTACTCTATTTATCAAATCCCCAACCCTAATTATCAGAACTGATTCACTTTATTAAACAATTCTCAATCCTTTCTGGCTACAAAATGAACTAGGACAAGATGGATTTAATGCCATGTGGCATTACTAAACAGGATGACGACAGAAATTGCTACAATGATGGTCAGTACACTCTTGCAGCATGAAAACACAGGTTTATTTATATCCAGCCTCATATCCTCTGTCTCCTCCAGTTCAGGTAGTAGACTTTGCTTCCACCCAGTTCCCAGCCAAATATACCTCTGGTTAGCAGCTGCTATGCCCCAAATACAAGGTAAACAGAACTGTCTTTAACACAAGAAAAACCAACTTAAATGTCCATGTGCCACAAAAGAAACCTCTTTTGCTAGTAGCTGCCTTTCCCCAAACACCGGACGAGCAGAACTGCCTCTAGAAGAAAATTCTAAACAATGTTCAGTTTATATCAAAGAATACTGCTTTGTTAACAAACCAGGCTCAGACACAAAGGCCTGGCTCTTAGCCAGGCACAGGAATAAAGTTTATAGCTCCCATTCAGTGGCTGAATTCAGTCTAAAATAAAGGGAAAACAATTATAACCTCCAAAATCCTTTTCCTGCCTTCCTCTGGGCTTTCTCTTCCTCACTCTGACCCTTCCTTTTAGGTTTTCTGAGCTCTCCTTCCTGGTATCATCCCCTTCTCCCTTCCTCTTTCTTAAGGAAGAATTACAATTCTTAAAGTAATCCTGCATTTGCAGGGAAGTATCCAATAGAGGGAGCAGCAGGATTCTATACACTTCCTCACGTGCCATTATATGAATCATGTTTACTATTTACCATACCTAATGGTTCCTTTAGATGGATTAATAGTAGTTCCAAGTTTCAAGTTTATTATGGCTTGATAAACCACTTTAAATACCAAAGTGGATTGTACAATATTTTTTTTTTTTAAAAAAAGGATAATTAAAAATAGGTGAAAGGACATACATACAAAAAATTTCAATGACAAGACAGGAGGGAAATGGGCAGGGTTACAATTCTTAAAATAAAAATGAGGAGGTAATGGAAAAAAACGATATGGAGACAGGAAAGATTTGAGTGAACCATTTATCTAAATCTCAAAAGCATTCTTAAAGAGGTGGGTTTTTAAGGTTAGATTTGAAATGATTACAATTATTTTCCAGTCTTAGAGCTATGGGGAGGACATTCCATAATGTGGGAGCGACTACAGAATAAATGGTTTTGAGTATTGTGTCATAAAATAACTGACGAACGGATGGGACTGTAACAAGATATTGCTGAGATGATCATAGTGAGGAGGAGTGATTGGTCTGATCATTGAAAGCAAGAAAATTTTTTTAAATGGGAGATGGGCAACCAATGGGCCTTTTTTAAAAGAGGGGTTACATGGTCGAACTTCTTTGCATTAAAGATTGTTTTTATGGCAGTATTTTGAATATTAAGTATTTGGGAATTTATTTTGATATTGATATCATAACTTCATTTAAGCTGAATATGAAAAAGTCATTGAAAAAGTTAAAAATTCTATGACTCCTTGATCTCCACCTTTCATAATGGGACAGGACAGACACCTTAAAAATTATGATAGTCCCCAAAATACTTTATGTTCTAAATATGTTCTTTGTTTTATTCCCACTCCCATTCAATCTGTACTTTAAATCAACGTCAGTGTTCTCTTCTGAATACTTTTTTATCTTTTGAACTCATGGTAGGACTTAACTAAAGTTCACTAAAATCAATGGTGGAATTTAGTATGTACTACAAACCATATGTTTGAAACATATTTTTTTCATTTATTCAATTTTCTATACTATTTGAGCTCAGAATGGTTTACATTAATTTATTCAGGTACTCAAGCATTTTTCCCTGTCTGTCCTGGTAGGCTCACAATCTATCTAATCTAATGAAATGGGAGGATTGAGTAACTTGCCCAGGGTCACAAGAGGTTGTTTCTTTTTAGTTTATATTAATATGATTATGATTAATATCGGGATAAGAAGACCTCAAGGGCCCACAGCTGCCTGATTTTAGAACTTGTCTATGTCAGGACAGCCCCTTGCGAGCTATCTTTAGTCTCTTGAATCCCCCTATGTCATAAACTTTTTAAATATATTTAAATTTTTCTTAAATTTTTGGTTTATCATAATCATTTGCAACCAGTCACTTTACTAGGACAAAGAACTATTAAGCATTTCATTGTACTTAGCTTTTTTTGTCCAAATTTATTGCTGGTGCTTGCTGCTCTCAGTTTCAGTGACTGGATGACTTGACTGGTGCTTAATGCTCCCGGTTGCTTGAATGGTAACTAGCTCTAAAACTTTAGAAATGCTGTGCTTTAAGTTACTCAACCGAGATGCAATGTGTCACTACCTACCTGAAGGAAGAAGCAGTCCATATTGCCAGTGACAACAAGGATGTCTAGCTGGGATTGGACCACACAGTCATGTCAAGACAATTGCTACTGATGAAATAAAAATATAAATGATTTATCCAGAATGAAAAATAAGTTTGTCTCTGCAGAATTTCTAACCTAGATATTAACAATTCCATCCAAGCAACAGGGAAATATACAGTGTTCCCCCGCGAATTCTCAGTTTGCGGTTCACGGACTCAATCATTCGGGGTCTGTTCCGACTGCCTCTTCCTGTAGTAAAGTCAGGCTACACCAACCAGCTGCCTCTCCAGCTGCCCTCTCCTGCCTCTTCAGCTGCCCTCTCCTGCCTCTTCAGCTGCCCTCTCCTGCCTCCTCTGCCTTTTGACAGGTGAAAACCCGCATTTCTGATTTTTCAAAATTCACGGGGATTCCCCATGAATTTCGGGGAGTACTGTACACCAAATTTGACCAATCTCCCCAGTTCATCTACAAAAATTTCATAAATATCCAAAGAACTGAATCCAAGCACCAATTTGCCTGGTTTGAGACCTATCTTGAGTTATTCATGCATCTCTTCTTACACCTGTGACTCTTTCCTTCGAGAGTAGGAAAGTAAATGACATGAGCTAGACCAGTTCTAGGAAATTGGCAGATTTTGAATTAAGATCATAAGAACATAAGCATTGCCATACTGGGACAAACCGAAGGTCCATCAAGCCCAGTATCCTGTTTCCAACAGTGGTCAATCCAGGCCACAAGTCCCTGCCAAGATCCCTAAAATGTATAACAGGTTTTATGTTGCTTATCCTAGAAATAAGGAGTGGATTTTCCCAAATCCATTGTATTAATGGCTTTTGGACTTTCCTTTTAGGAAATTATACAAATCTTTTTTAAACTCTGATAAGCTAACTGCTTTTACCACATTCTCTGGCAACGAATTCCAGTTAATTACACGTTGAGTGAAGAAATATTTTCTCCAGTTTGTAACGTCATTGCATGCTCTTTTGTCCTAGTAGAGTTTGGAAAGTGTAAACAAGCGATTTACCTCTACTAGTTCCACTCCACTCTGTATTGTATAGACCTCCATCATATCTCCCCTCAACTGTTTTGTCTCCAAGCTGAAGAGCCCCAGCTTCCTTAGCCTTTCTTCATAGGGACATCGTCTCATCCCCTTTATCATTTTTATCACCCTTCTCCGTACTTTTCTGATTCTGTTATATCTTTTATGAGATGTAGTGAACAGAATTACACACCATGTTTGAGTTTTGGATGCATCATGGAGCGATACAAAGGCCTTATAAGACTCTAATTTTTGTTTTCCATTCCTTTCCTAATAATCCTTTAAAATTCTCCCCCCCCCCCCCCCCACCACTTTTTCAAAAGCATAGCGCAGTTTTTAGTGCTGGCCCCGGAGGTAATAGCTCCGATACTCATAGAAATCCTAGGAGTGTCTGAGCAGTTATTGCCGCTGCTGGTGCTACAAACTGCGCTACACTTTTGTAAAAGAGGGGTGGGGTCTATTTGCTTTCTTAGCTGCCACTGCAAACTGAGCAGAGGGTTTCATTGCATCATCAATGATGACATCTAGATTCTTTTCCCAGGCAGTGATTTTTAATGTGGTTATTGTTTGGTATATTTGTGTTCCCCTAATCTTCACAGTGGCTGATTTTTATTCAAGTGTCAGTTTACATTTTATAACTCTTATTACTGGTCTCCATCACTATCCCATTTTTTGTTTAGTGAACAGAATACAGTTTCCCTGAGAGCACAGTAGTACTCGTAACAACACTCTAGACCAGAGAATCCCAAACCTGTCCTAGTGATCCCATGACCTGTTAGGTTTTCAAGATAAGTAAAAAGAATACGTAGGAGATGCATTTGCATATACCGGATCTCTAGTGCATCGAGGTGGAAGAAGATATTTTCTTTTTCAAGGGTCCCGCGGCAACAAGGGGGCATCCGTGGAAAATCAGGGGCGGGAAACTGCACGGGGACACCAGGAAATTCTTTTTCACTGAAAGGGTGGTTGATCACTGGAATAGTCTTCCAATTCAGGTTATTGAGGCCAGCATCGTGCCTGATTTTAAGGCCAAATGGGATAGACACGTGGGATCTATTCACAGAGAAAGGTAGGGGAGGGTCATTGGGGTGGGCAGACTAGATGGGCCGTGGCCCTTATCTGCCGTCTATTTCTATGTTTCTTTCATGAACTAAAAATATATTATTTATGGTTATGGCTTTTTTAAAAAAATCAGTACCTGTAAATGTCTCAACTTTGGTCAACTTGCGAATGGTCCCGGTTCCATCATCCTTTCTCACCCAGATAACAAGTTTGTCTGAGGGACTCCCTGTGATCTTGTAGAAAAACTGGAGACACTGTTGCTTTCTCTTTGGGTAGAGAATGCGAGATTCTAAAAGTGCAGTTTGACCTGCTCTCCCATCATTGGTGCTGAAATACATAAAGTAGCCTGCATCTATAACAAAAGAACAGATTTATATATTAGGCACCAACTGTATGTTGATCTGACACTCCTTCTTCAATTACAAGTATCGCAGCACTTCAAACTATTCTTCCCATCACCTTAACAAGTTTGGTGGAAGATGCTTGATGCTACCTTTGAATACCAAGGACCTTTTATCTAAAACAAACTGCCAACATACCCAAGACAACCCACCACGTACCTTGACTTCTGGAAGAATCTTAAGACATATCTCTTCTCTCTTTAGCTAACCTCCAATCCTTCACCTCTTCCCTTTAACAACCAAAAGATCTAGCTTAAAAATGTAACGTCAAGAACTTGATTTAATTCTTATTGTAAACCACATCAATTCTCTGTAGAGAATTGCAGTATATATGACTGTATTGTATTGTATTGCATTATATTGTATTGCATATGAATATAAAGCTCTATAAGTGGATCTGCTAAAGACAATGGGTCTGATATTCAGACCATGGGAGTAAGTCGGACTGTGCATGTAAATTCTAATTAATGCCAATAATCGCTTGTTAATTGGAAATTATCAGCAGTGATTGGCTTGTTAAATAATTAAGCTACTTATGCAAATCAGCAATGCACACAGATTTGCGCACACAACTTTGGTCATAGTGTACTGAATCTGTGAGATTCTGGCTAACATCTAGCCATGGGCATTCATACCAGCTATAGGTGCCTACTTGTCTTTATTCCAGGGATCTTGTTATATAATTACTCTCCATGGAAGTAATTCTAAGGCTGTTCACTTCCATTTAGGTGTCCCAAGGATGCACAGTAGGAGCCTATTTTATAATGGAACCTGGGCACCCGAGTTCCGTTGTAGAATGCTAACATAACCCAGTATTGGCACATTAATGTGCCTGCAGTTAAGCCACCCATAGCCCTATAATGCAGGTGCCTAAATGTGATAGGGACATGGGTAACTTAGTATTCTGTAAGTTACACATGTAGGTAAGAGCCTGCGGTGTGCAGTGAGGGCTTTCAGGGGATTCAGTGAATCCCCAGCTCTATAGCCTTGCTTTTTAATTTTTTTTTTTGCTTATTTTTTGCTTGGTGTAGTTTGGTTTCTTGAGTAGGCAGCCTGCTTAACCAGTCAAACTGTATCAAGCAAAAAGTAAACCATAAAAAAAGCAGAGCTCTTGAGCTGGGGATTCTCAGAACCCCCCGAAGGCCCTGACAGTACTGATTTGAATTTGACTGGCTAAGCAGCATCTGCCTGTTGCCTGCTCAACCAATAAAATTCAAAGCAGTACCCTCAGGGCCTTTAGGGGGTGGGGTGAATCCCCTGAAGACCCTGTGCAGGCCCCCTTGCAAATACGCAATACAGAAGTTAAATAGGTATTTGTAGAAGAGCACTTAGGTACTCTGCTAGCACACACCAGTAAGGATATGTGTGGCGCAGTGGTTAAAGCTACAGCCTCAGCACCCTGGGGTTGTGGGTTCAAACCCACGCTGCTCCTTGTGACCCTGGGCAAGTCACTTAATCCCCCCATTGCCCCAGTTACATTAGGTAGATTGTGAGCCCGCCGGGACAGACAGGGAAAAGTGCTTGAGTACCTGAATAAATTAATGTAAACCGTTCTGAACTCCCCTGGGAGAATGGTATAGAAAATTAAATAAATATTCCTAAGTGCTGGCATTCTAGACATTCATATTTGCAAGGGGCACATGAATGCAAGTGTCTAGATTACAAAATAATATAGACAAGTTATGTTTTCTCATTTTTGGTGTCTGCTCTATAAGCTCTCCCTTGTCTTCCATTTTGTTTAATATCGTCATGTGTTCTTTGGACACAGTGTTGTACAAAGGAGAGAACCTATATTCATATGCTGATGATATTTTTATTATTATGATCATAACCTATGGACATGACCTTATCACAATCGAAAGTGTTATTCTGCATTAACAAGAATGAATCTTGTTCTAATCAAAAACAACTCAGGTTAAATTCAGCCATGGTTGGGAAAAGCCTGGCAAAAAGCTCCAGCCACTATTCGTTTGAATAATAATGAGGTTCTGACTATTGTAAACTTATCTAAAGTTTTGGTTTTCATATTCAATTCACCTCTGACCTGTGAAGCCCAAATTAATAATTTATATAAAAAGTGTCTTTTTTTTTTTTTTAAGGCAACTGAAGTCTATTTGTCCTTAACTTCCATGAAAGTCTGTTTGCAATGTTGGTTTAGGCTTTGGTCATATCTTAATTGGCTATTCTATCCTATATATTCTGGGATTTCATGCTTTGGCTCCAGAAAATTTGACAATTAGTGCTATTTCCTTCAGTCAGAAAAGTTTCCAGGTCAAAATATTCCTTTCAGTTAATATTTCCATCTTTTAAGAACATTCAGTGCAAAAAGATGTTGGTATTGTCTTTTTCATATAGAGTTTTTGAATTAGGGTCAGTTTTTATATTTTCACTTATGTAATTGTAGTTTAGTACAGTGGCGTAGCAAGGGAGGGTGGTACCTGCCATCGCCACACTGTGCACCCCGTACTCTTCCCCAGTATGCTATGCCCCCCCCCCCCGCCTCGGTCTTCCCTGCCATGCCATGTACCCCCACCCCCCCCACTGCATACTTCTTGAAATGTTCACTGGCATGAGCAGCACACTCCTCAGAACTCTTCTGATGTCACATCCTGTTCCCGTGATCAGGAAGTGATGTCAGAAGGGAGCTGAGGCTGGCGGGAGCAGCATGTGGAAGATGTTGCTTGCACCGGAAAACTTTTAAAGAGGTGCACAGGGGGGGGGTAGAGAAGAAGAAAGGCGGCAGTACCCCCTCCCTGTGAAGACAGCACCCACCACCCCCCCTCCCTTATTATTCCACTGGTTCAGTATCTTATTGTAAAATGTTCTGGGGAAAAAGCACAGTCTATAAGTACAGGATTAGATTTGATTTTCATGTCTGCAGTTCAGATAGAGTCTTTTCTCACTTCTGGAAATGAGCACATCAACATAGAACTACTACTAATCATTTCTATAGCAGTGCTAGACATACACAGTGCTGCAAATATTATACATACACTGCCCTGCCCCTAGTAGGCTCACAATCTTTTTGTACCTGAGATGACTTCCACAAGGTCACAAGGAGCTGTAATAGGAATTGAACCCAATTTGCCAGTCCACTGTACTAACCATTAGGCTACTCCTCCATTCCTAATTGATCCTCCTTTAGCTTTCATGTTTCTGTAATTCTTGTAAATAACAGCTTGTAGGACATTTTTTGTGCCATTCAGACTCCACAGTCTCTCATAGAGCAAAGTAATCGTAGGCATAGTCTGCAGTACATGCTGAGACAAGCTGAATCATTCAGAGACATACTGTAAACCAGGGGTGGGGAACTCCGGTCCTCGAGGGTCGTAATCCAGTCGGGTTTTCAGGATTTCCCCAATGAATATGCATTGAAAGCAGTGCATGCAAATAGATCCCATGCATATTCATTGGGGAAAACCCGACTGGATTACGGCCCTCGAGGGCCGGAGTTCCCCACCCCTGCTGTAAACCCTCGTAGGAAGAGGCCTCACCAGATCAGATTCTATTTTTATATTATTGTTATCTTCCCTTAGATTAGAAGTTGGCATATTTTTCCACTCACTTGTGCAGGTAAATTATCTTATACATTTTCCTTTCTGTGAACTATGCTTTTATGACCTGTAGTTAAGTCATAACAAGGGTCTTTGGTCCATAGATTATTGCAGTCCCAGTTCTCCAAATGCTAAAGGTTAGTATTTTTAGCACAACAAGCAGTAAATAATCGAGGAGCCTAGTGACCGTGCACTTTTTTACTTGCCTCTGCATTGTCCATTTAGGGTGTGATCTTCAGAGGATCCGGGGATACCTCTTTCCTGACTCCAGTCTGAATTGTCTGTGGTTCCTTGAACCATACCACATATATTTATATATTCAAAAGAACACTGGTCCAAAAGTGTGTGAGAGGAAGCTGAAACCAATTTAGGCACACATGGTTAACCATGGCTTCATCATATCTGCCCTAGAAATAGCCGTTACTGTTTGAAAAAACTTTTCACATTAGGAAAAAAACATTGTAATATATAATTGCTTTAACAGCTACTCCTTTCAGACAAAGAGATCTAGGCATGAAATTGCTGTGATATTAAAACAAGTGGTCACATGCATTAACTCACATTAAAATATCACTCGTTTGTACAGTACATTAATCTGTATTGTGCATTAAATTGTGTTACCTCGACAGCTATAAAGTTGTAGCACCGGCATCTAGAGGATAATGTCAAGCTTAATGGAGGCTCAACTCCCCAACTCCTCCACCAGAGGACTGAAGACCTCACCTCTGTATCCTCCCACCTCCGCTAAACTCAGGTCAAAAGCCCCCCCTCCCCCCCCAAGCTCCTCAGAGCCTTACATGTTTAAACATGTATGGAAAGCAGGGAAGAGTGATTCTACAATCTTTTGCATTGGGTGTTGCATAGTTTACTTATCTGTTGTTTGGCAAGAGAGTTTTATGAGAATTACCTTTTGAAATATTTGCATATGGCCTTCTAAATCACCAGAAAACGCCACATTAAGAGCTCCTTTTACAAAGACGCGCTAGCGTTTTTAACACACGCACAAGAGTTGCGTGGGCTATAGCGCACGCTAGCTGAAAAATTACCGCCTGCTTAAAAGGAGGCGGCAGCAGCTAGCGCGCGTGGCATTTTAGTGCATGCTAAGCACGCGCTAAAAACCGCTAGCGTGCCTTTGTAAAAGGAGCCCTAAAATTTGCTATTGACATAGGTTAGCGATAAGAACATACAGAAAAAACATAAGAATAGCCTTACTAGGTCAGACCCTAATCCAGTAGCCCATCTTCATGGTGCCAAATCCAGGTCACTAGTACCTGGCAAAAACCCAAATAGTAGCAACATTCCATGCTACCAATCTCAAGGCTCCTTAATGCCTTTATTCAGCATTTTGGATGCAATAGAGCCTAATTTGATAAAATGAAAATAATTCTTGAACAGGGCAGGATTAACCCATAGGCCAAGTAGGCACGTGCCTACGGCCCGAAATGGTCAGCGGGGCCCGATGAAGGAGGGCATCAACATTGTTTTTTCCAAACGGTGATGGACCCCTCCAGCATCGATCGGCAACGCGGGACCCACCCTGATCGGCAACACGCCCCCCTCCCCCCATCAATGGAAAGTAAGACAAGCAAGCAACGCGGGTAAGAAAGGCAACGGGAACTGTAATTGTGCAAGTGGTGCTGCTTGCCCAAAGCTTCCCTCTGACACAGCTTCCTGTTTCCGCCTGGGCGCATGGTGGGGTGGGGCAGGGCAGGGGGCCCAGTGTACTTGTGTGCCTAGGAGCCCTTGATGAATTAATCCTGCCCTGTTCTTGAACATTGCTTTTCAGCCACAGGGCTCAGCAGCTACTTACTGCAGCGGTACATGTTGTTTAGGCGTTCTATGTCCTGTGCACTAAATTCCAAGCGCTGTCCGATGATATCATTAAACGCTGGTATTTTGGCAGTGATAGTGGGGATGTCAGGGTCTTTGTTAAAGGAGAAAGGTCCATAATGCATGACAGATTCGTAGTCATAAGGAGTATTCAAGTCAGTGATAAAGTTATCGTCATAGGCAACAAAATTATGCTCCATCCCTGTTACAAAAAAAACCCAAAGAATTCATCTTTAAATTATCAAAATGATTTGCTAATCTAATAATCTTCCATTGAAAAGATAATGGGAAATACATGTAGTATGAAGGATGGAAACCCAAGTAAAGTACAGTGCATGTCTATATGAGGCTGTAGCATTTCAGTGGGTTATACGGTATAAGTAAATGTTTTGCTATTTGCCACTGCCCCATTCTTCAGTCAAGCAAAACAGGTGCTAATAAAGCCACAATTAAGAAAAAAAGAGTTCCTAAGTCCTTTACGGACCTCCGATAAGAATCTTCTCTTTCTGCGAAGGATTGCATAGTTACCCGTGTCTTTGGATCAAACGTTTTTGACTGAGGATGCATGGTATATGATGCATGAAACTTTATTGCTTAACAGACCTACAAGAATGAATATGTCCTTCTATCAAAAAATAGTGTAGAGTTTAACTGGAACATGGACATTCAATACAGAAAGCTTGTCTTTTGACTAAAAAATGTACCTTATGTAATTGGTGATCTGCAATTGCACCTATACTCTCTCAATGGAAAAATGAACTTTATTGGTTACTAACACTTGAATGCTTGGGTGTAAAACATGCTACCCCCCAAATTATGGAAATTGTTTCATATTACCTGGTCCCCTGTGTGTAGGACCTTCCTCAAAACACATGATAGTGATCCAATGTACTTCTCACAAACTTTCTTGAATTCAGATACATTTTTCTTCTCCACCACCTCCACTGGGAGGCCATTCACCACCCTTTCCATGAAAAAATATTTTCTGAGGTTACTTCTGAATCTATCCCATTTCAGTTTCATCCTATGCAACCTCATTTCAGAGTTTTCTTTCAATTGAAAGAGGCTGATCTCATTTGCATTTATGCCACATAAATATTTAAACGTCTCTATCATATTTACCTTAGAACATAAGAATAGCCTTACTGGTCAGACCAACGGTCCATCAAGCCCAGTAGCCTGTTTTCACAGTGGCCAATCCAGGTCACTAGTAACTGGCCAAAACTCAAGGAGTAGCAATATTCCATGCTACTGATACAGGGCAAGCAGTGGCTTCCTCCATGTCTTTCTCAATAACAGACGATGGACTATGGACTTTTCCTCCAGGAACTTTCTTAAAACCAGCTACGCTATCTGCTCTTACCACATTCCAGAGCTTCACTATTCTCTGAGTGAAAAAATATTTCCTTCTATTAATTTTAAGAGCACTTCCCTGTAACTTCATCGATTGTCCCCCTAGTCCTTGTAATTTTTGACAGAGTGAAAAATCGATCCACTTGTACCCATTCTACTCCACTCAGGATTTTGTAGACTTCAATCATATCTCCCCTCAGCCATTTCTTTTCCAAGCTGAAGAGCCCTAACCTTTTTAGTCTTTCCTGATATGAGAGGAGTTCCATCCCCTTTATCATCTTGGTCGCTCTTCTTTAAACCCTTTCTAGTGCCGCTATATCTTTTTTGAGATAAGGAGACCAAAATTGAACACAATACTTCAGATCAGGTCACACCATGGAGCGATACAGGAGCACTATAACATTTCTTGAAGTCTGTCCCCATATGTTTTATGATGAAGACCACTGACCATTTTAATAGCTATCTCTGGACCTACTCCATCCTGTTTATATCTTTTTGAAGTTGCAGTCTCCAGAAATATACACAAATATTCTAAATGAGGTCTCACCAGAGTCTTATAAAGGAGCATCATTACCTCCTTTTTCCTACTGGCGATTGCTTTCCCAATGTACTCAAGCATTCTTCTAGCTTTTGCAGTCACCTTTTCTACCTGTTTGGCAACCTTAAGATCATTAAATATACTTCAGTCACACCCAAGTCACACTCCTGTTTTGTGCACAAAAGTTCTTCACCCCCTAAACTGTACCGCTCCCTCAGGTTTTTGCAGCCCAAAAGCATGACCCATGCATTTCTTAGCATTAAATGTTAGTAGTCAAATTCCAGACCAGGGCCGGATTTAGATGAAAAGAGGCCCTAGGCTATTCTACTTATGAGGCCCTTTCACCTCCCATTTTTAAGTTTGTAAATTACATGAGAGATAATAAAATACATCATTACTGTGATATATATCAATATGTTAAATGAAACATGTTGTTATTGGTACTAACCTTTATAAAAAATGTGACATGGATCTTGAGGCCCTAGGCTGAAGCCTAGTTAGCCTATAGGAAAATCCGGCCCTGTTCCAGACCATTCTTCATGCTTTGCTAGGTCCTTCCTCATGTTATCCACACCATCAGAGGTGTCTACCTTATGCAGATTTTGGTATCATCAACAAAGAGGCAAATCTTACTAGATAGTCCTTCAGCAATATCATTTATAAGTTTCATCCCCTTCTATTAAATTTTGTTAAAGTACCTGCATATATTTCCAGAATACTGCTTTAATAAATTGCATTGTTTTGATATTTTTTTTTTCTCATAATATCCTGGAGTGTATGCAGTTGTAAACAACTCCTACATTGTGGTTCCATGCAATGTGCCCTCTAAGGATCAACTTGATGTGAACAAGAATTTTTCTTATCAAGAAAAGGATTGAGTTGATGTGAACAAATATTTACCATTACATTACCCTTCTTACACATACAAACACAGCTACTGGATGTTTGCCACAGCACTACCCTAAAGAAAAAAAACACCCCAAACAGAGGCTCTTTTGAACATAGCAGGCAAAGACCTTTCAACAGTCTTCATGCAATCTCCCTCAGTATCTCTGTTTCCAATGGTATTATGCACATTATTTCTGATACGGGTATCAGCTTTCAGTGCTGCAACACTTCAAACTTGGTTACTCATTCATTTGACTGCTACACCACCTGATAAATACATACTAAACAGCCCATAGAGCAGGGCTGCCCAAGTCTGGTCCTCGAGATCTACGGGCAGGCCAGGTTTTCAGAATATCCACAATGAATATGCTTGTGAGAGACTTGCCTGCACTGCCTTCTTGGTATGCAAATGTCTCTCTCATGCATATTCATTGTTGATATCATGAAAACCTGGCCTGCCAGTAGTTCTCGAGGACCGGACTTGGGCAGCTCTGCCATAGAGCATCAGGAATTGATCCTCTGAACAAATGAATACACATATATACACATCTCTCGCACACTTATGCATTTTTCTCTCACACAAAACTTCAAATGAATTTATTTATACACATTACCCTATCATTATTATTTTGCACATAGCTTCAGTTATTTACCTTATGCCCAGTGTTTGTCATTACCATGCAGTGGTGTGCGGTGAGGGCTTCCAGGGGATTCATTGAATCCCCAGCTCTATAGCGCTGCTTTTTTATTGTTTATTTTTTGCTTGATGCAGTCTGATTTTGCTTGATACAGTATGATTTGTTGAGCCTGCTCAACCAGTCAAACTGCATCAATCAAAAAGTAAACAAACAAAAAAAAGCAGGGCTCTTGGGCTGGGGATTCTCCAAACCCTCCTGAAGGCCCTGACAGTACTGATCTGAATTTGATTGCTTGAACAACATCTGCATGTTGCCTGCTCAACCAATAAAATTCAGAGCAGTGCCCTCAGGGCCCTTAGGAGGTGGGGCGAATCCCCTGAAGCAGGGCAGGATTAATTCTTCGAGGGCCCCTAGGCCCACAAGTACACTGGGTCCCCCTGGGCCTGCACCGCCCACGCCCTGCCCCCATTTATCTGTTTCTTATTTACTTTTTTATTTCCACTTATATTTCTTTTTTTAAATTCAAAACAAACAAAGATTAGCATACCAGTGCACAGTTTTTCTTCTATGCAACCCTCAAACATCTCTGACCAAATCTCTCTTTCTTCCCTTCCCACCTACTTACCCAGGACATTATCTCTGAACCCTTTCAATATGTATATAAAAGTGTTTAAATATATTGTAAAGCAGTAAGACTATCCAAAATATAAGTCTATATTAATAACCAAATTTACATTGCCTAACTGTCCTTACTCTACATCAGGGGTGTCAAACTCAATCACATAAGCGGCCAAAATCTGAAAAAAAGGCTAAGTCGCGGGTCAAATTTTAGATATTTAGGGGTCCTTTTATTAAGGTACGCTAACTGATTTTGCACATGCTAAATGTGCACCTTAATAAAAGGACCCCTAAGTGACTAAGGCTTAGTCTTAGCAGACATATAGGGTTACAATATCTTCAACCCCACACTAGCTCTGTGGTGTAAACAAAATAAATATTGTAATCACATAACAGAAAATAAAATTATTTTTTCTACCTTTTGTTGGTCCCAGGCTCTGGTTGTCTTCTGATAACTCGCTTGCCAGGGTCGTTTCTTCTTTCTCCGTGCTAAGCATCCATCTTCCATCTCTGTCCTCCCCTTCAGTTTCCCTTCCCTCCCTCGGAGGTCTGGCATCTTTCCTTTTTTTCATGTCCATATCCGCAGCTTCGCCAATGGACCCCACCATCCCCAGATCCACCATCTGTCCTTTTTTCAACTACCCTTTCATTCAGCATCTCTCCCTCCTTCCCCACCACCCCAGGGTCCATCATCTCTCCATTTCTCTTCCCAACTATCCTGTCCTATGCCACTTTCAGAATCTGTATATCTCCCCCTTCAATCTTTCCCTTCACCCCCGTTGGTCTGGCATCCATCTTCTTCCATTCTCTCCTCCAATGAACTGGTATCTCTCCCCTCTCCTCTTCTTCCCTTCCCTCTCCCACACCCACACCCCCATGGTCTGGCATTTCATTCTCTTCTCTCTCTTCCCCCCACTTCCATCAGCATCTGCCCCCTTTCTTTCCCTCCAACCTAAATCCATCCAGTATCCTTCCCCCTTGTTTTCACCCTTTCCCTGCACACCAATTCTATCAGCATATGTCACCTTTCTCTCCCTACACCACCCTTTCCACACAGCAACGGCAATGGGCCCCCCTCTTCTCTCCCTGCATGGCAACGGGCCTTCACCCGATGACGACAACACCTCCCCCCCCCCACAGCAACGGGCCCCCACCCAACGACAGCAACACCGGCCCTCCCCCCAGCATTGACCGACGGCAATGCAGCCAATGAAGCTCGAAGAAGATCCCGTGATGACTGCGTCTGACGGAAGAAGTAAGTAACGTCAGAGGGGGATGGACCAGCAGAACGCAGTCATCGCGAGATCTTCTTCAAGCTTCATTGGCTGCATTGCCGTCAGTCAATGCTGGGGGGAGGGCTGGTGTTGTTGTCGTTTGGTGGGGGCCCGTTGCTGGGGGGACCGGTGTTGTGTCATCGGGTGGGGGCCTGTTGCAATGCGGGGAGGAAAGAGGGGGGCCCGTTGCCGTCTGGCATGTTGTCCTTCAGTGGGCCCTCCTGACTATTTCGAGCCCTAGGCATGTGTCTAGTCGGCCTATTGGGTAATCCGGCCCTGCCCTGAAGGCCTGACTGCACGCCACTACTGCCATGTATGTATAACGTGACCATTTATTTTTTTCCTCAAAACAGAACAGGACCCACCCCCCCGGGACTTTCCCCCCAGACCCCATTAAATATAGTACAAAATATAGACAGCAGATATAAATTTTCAAAACTGACACATTTTGATCACTAAATTGAAAATAAAATCATTTTTCCTACCTTTGTCGTCTGTTGATTTCATGAGTCTCTGGTTGCACTTCCTTCTGACTGTGCATCCTTTATTTCTTTCATTTCTTTTTTTTTTTTTTTCTGTCTCCCTGACCCCCCCTTTCTTTCTTTCTCTTTCCCTGCTCCCTTTCTTTCTCTTTCTTTCTTTCTCTCTCCCTGCCCCTTTCTTTCTTTCTCTTTCCCTGCTCCCCACCAAGCTGCCGCTAATGCCGATTTCTCCAAGCCAACGCAGCAACAGCTGCGTGCAGCCATGACTGCACAAGCCCTTCCCTCCCGACATCAATTCTGACGTCTGAGAGGAAGTTCCGGGCCAGTCAGGCAGTGATTGACTGGCCTGGAACTTACTCTCCGACGTCAGAATTGATGTCGGTGGGAGGGAGGAAGGCTCGCGCAGTCATGGCTGTACGTCCCTGATCTGTTGCTGCATCAGAGAAATCCTGGGCTCCACAATCGCCTGTCCAATTGTCCCCACACAAAGCTTCTGGACGCTGTCTCTGAAAATAGGACATTTTGGCATCCTGAAGCTGTGCATTGGGGGCAACAAGACAGGCGATCTAAAAACGGGACGTATGGTCACATTATGTATGCATGGCCTGTCACTGCTAGGAACAGAAATCTGGGCATATGATATCATTACTATCTTGATATCATTACTATATACGGTAGTGTACATTAATAATGAAATATGCTAAAAACTAATGTTTGATATATATAATCTTACTACTTACATCACAAAATATTGCATAATAACAGATCAATACTAGTGTAAGAGTTAGAGATGTGCACTGTACAGTTTGTATGTTTGTTTTGGATGTTTTTATCTTTCTTACAATTTTTGTTTAATTTAATTAAAATGGAAAGCAAATGCCAAGCAAAACAGTAAAAAAAAAAAAAAAAGGGGCTTATTTTACTAAACGGTGGTAGAGGTATTTAGCACGGGCCGGCAAGGTAAATGCTCTGATGCTCTTAGAATTCCAGCCCGCACTAAAAATCTCTAGCGCCATTTAGTAAAAACCCAGTGAAAATGAAGTTTAAAATTTTGGTTTGGAGCCCACCACCAATACTGAATTAACAAGTACTCCCACCGAGATCTGCTGATATTCCCCCTACAGACACTGGGCATAATTCCAAAATGGTACCTGCCTCCAGTCATCTAGTGTCATTTTGAAATTCTGTACCAGTGACTGAGGATTTCTCCTGACACAAAGATGTATAATCTGTGATCAATAAGTTATTATTTTTATTGTTGCTTTTTTGGTATTTGCTCATTTTTTGTACATATTGTATATTCCTATGATAAAATATCCTAGCATGTTTTTTTTATACATTCTAAATCAGGGGTGTCCAACTTTTGGGTTCCCTGGGCTGCATTGGCCGAAAAAAATGTTTCTGGGGCCGCACAAACGCTGCAGCAAGACAGAGGAGGGAGCCGGCAAGATGGTAAACACCCGGGGACAGCAGAGGAAAACACTGCATTGCCCTCGACCGGGGCCACACAAAATACTTCACGGAGCCGCATGCAGCCCTCAGGCCGCAGGTTGGACACCCCTGTTCTAAATAAAAATATATAATTGTTCAGTTCTGGGTAAACCATACCAACAAATCTTATTAGAAATAGATGCAAATCTATTACTTGAAGGTATTTGTGTGTGGCTTATTCCTGGCATTTACAGGTGTAGAAGGTGAACTGTTGACTGAGTTCTGGAGGAAAAAATTGCATTCACCTTAGTTCTATATGGTAAGGTATAAATGTCCTTAAATCAATTGGTTTCATCAGTTATCGTTAAAGTCTTTTGAAATGAATATTTGACCTGGATATTCAGTGCTGGCCTGTATCCAAGTACTGGCAGTAAATATCCAAGTCTTTGGTGGTTCCTGGATGTTAATCTCTGAGCAGAATGAAGAGCTATCAGTTTGTAACAGTATTAAGAAAAATATTGCACTTTTGGATGGTACTACCCTATGCTAAATTTTAAAACTAACCTGACTCAATTTGATCCCACCATATTTGAACATAATCATCCCGGTCAGTTCGTGATTGTTCATGGTAAAATCCCAAGGCATGCAAAATCTCATGTTCCACAATGGCCTTGTAATCACACCTTTCACCAATGGAAAGGTTTTGTCCTGTCTGAAGATCTCCAACCTCAGACCAACACCTTTAAAAGAAAGCAAAAAACACATGTTGAGGGCTCAATTCACTACTGGAAAATTCTATAAATGGCGTCTATATTAGGCGCTGCAAGGTGCCTTAATTGCAGCCATCTAGTGACACCTAAGTGCAGGATTTGTACCTAACTTTTATTTTTAATCCTCTCCTCTATATTTTAGCTTTAAAGTGTACTAAAGTATCACTGTTACCTGTGCATATGTATTTTTCTCAATGTATTTCCTACCGAATACCTTATGTTTTTATTGTATATTTGAAAATCAATAAACATATTTGAACACATATTTTTAATTGGCTTAATCAGTGTGGTAATTGACTATGCCGGTTCTCAGCCAATCAAAAAAAACCCAAAACATTAAAAAATTTAAGAGTTTGGCGCCAACCTCTTAGGACGCCTAGCAACACCTAAGTGGAGGTGCCCTTCCATGCCTAAGGATGCCTAACAATGCCCGTCTTAAACAGTAGACACGGTTATTGGTGGAGAATAGATGTGGTTGGCATAGGCGTCATTAGGCATCCCAGAAAGGCGGTGCCAAATTCAGCAAGTGAAAAGATGGATAATGGAGCAGCGCCTAATCTAATCTAATCTTCGGTTTATATACCGGATCATCTCCCAATGGAACTTGACTTGATTCATATATAATTACGACTAGAGTACATAGAAAAAGAAACATGAGAGCAGTAAGAATTTTGTTGAGACATTTGAAAATAATATTCAGATAGATACAGAAATTATATTTCATTACAAGTTTTGGGTTTTTTTTGTTTCAGACTTAAGTGTTTTTATTTCTTCAGTGCATCTACCTTAGATTTAAGATAAAGAAATGTATCTAGAAACTCTTAGCATGTATATTTTTTCTATCACTTACCCTCCAAATTTTTGAAAAATAATATATGTTTGCTCTCCTTCATATGGCTTAAAATCCACACATGACTTAAGACGGAACATTTCAAATGCCTTAAGAATGACTCCCTTA
The DNA here is from genome assembly GCF_902459505.1 of Geotrypetes seraphini. Taxonomy (NCBI): domain Eukaryota; kingdom Metazoa; phylum Chordata; class Amphibia; order Gymnophiona; family Dermophiidae; genus Geotrypetes; species Geotrypetes seraphini. The sequence goes on from NC_047086.1 coordinate 112,849,742, forward strand.
GCATTGAGATCTGAAAAACATATTTCAGCAATATATTTTAATTCAAATCAAGTTACCTAAAGAAGGGTTTCTCAACTCAGTCCTCGAGACACACCTAGCCAGCCAGGTTTTCAGGATATCCACAGTGAATCTGAATAAGATAATTTTGCCTGCACTATCTCTATTGTATGCAAATCTATCTCATGCATATTCATTGTGGGTATATTTCTGAGTACATTATTTTTCAACAGGATGAAGCTCCAGTGCATCAAACATGTAAAACAGTTGAAACCCTAGAATTCATTGAGCGAACAGCTCAGTAGTGTTGAAGACTTTGGGCTAGATTCTCTAAAGAGATCCTAAGTTAATTGGCAAAAAGCCCTTAATAGGTTCAATAATTGGAAAAAAAATTAATTGGGTGATAGGTACCTACCCGATTCTATAAAAGGTGGTGCTTAATGCCTAAGTGGACGTTTCTATGGATGAAGCGTGACCTAGGCACTGCTATGCACGATTCTCCAAAAAACTTAGGCACCTGAAATGTAGGCCTTTAAAGCCCTCACCTACATAGTTTACATAGGCACCGCTAAGTTTGATTCTGTACATAGCACCTAAGCGTGATTGACATATAGCTGGCACCATTTTTCTAGGCGCTGGCCAATTTAGGCACCGTTTACAGAATCTGGGCGTTTGTGAATGTGTCAAGGTTGAAGGAGGACACTTTGACACAAATTATGAATTAACTATGAAAAAAATTATACTAATGTATTTTCAAAGGTCATACTACATGTTTAAACAATTGCAAAGTATTTTGAAACTATGAAAGGGGTCCCATTTTTTTCTGGACACTGTGTACTCCTAGCTAATTAGTGGGGGACTAGTTGCTGTTGTGGCTCCAGCCATATTTATGCTACAATGTTGCATTAGTATGTAGTCACAGCAATATTTTTAATTCATTCCTTTTTCATCAAGGATGTTATGAGCTGCAAAGACTACCTGCATTGATAGAGGATTTAAAGAATTATCCACACCTCACAGAAGATCAACAATGCAGTTCACATAGGCCTCTCTAGTAGCTTTTCAACTTCAAAACAAAAGGTTATATACTCAATTTCCCAAATTTCAACTTAAAAATGAAATTCTAGTATTATGAAGCTAAAGAAAATTTGGAAGCCTCATTGGTGTCCATTGAGTGAACTGCTAACATGAAGTATAGTAGAAAGACTATCCGCCCAATACTAAGACTGCAGAAGGAGCCTGGCTACCTCCCGTGGTCTGTGGCATTGAATATCCAGGTCAAGGTTCACCACCGAGGACTTAGCCAACCAATCCAAAATTCAGCAGTTGACCAGCTAAGACCTAGTGGCTAAAGATAGACCTGATTTTTAGATAGATCTATCTAGCCTTAGCTGGCCAGCTGTTGAATATTGGCAGTCACCAGCTATGTTGCAAAATATCCCAATCCAGGGAATGGGATATTCAACGGGAGATAACAGGCTACTCCCACTAAATAAAAACAGCTAGCTGGTTACGTAAGGCTACTGAAAAATTCTCAGCCCAACCAACAAAGTTGGAATGAAAAAAGTGGAAAATTGCTGGACTAAGTGTATAGCCTTCGATGTAGACTGCGGCCCTTTGTTTATGCTCTTTGGCCAGTCAAGAGCCGTTCCTGGTCAGCCAAATAGCATTGGATATCAACCAGTTTGTATTGTAGTATCAGTCCATTGAGCTATCCTGTCATCGGATTGGACCTCCAATGACAAAATTAGGGCAGCCTCTATTTTCACCTACTCACTTGCAGAATTAATAGTAAAGAAAAAGTCCACTTTGTACCTAGGTTATCAGCCAGAATATAAGGAATGGGGAACTTCCATCTATAGCTTTCATTTCGCAATGCATTGCGTGCATCAGGCTAAAAAATAAAATGAAAGATCGATAAAGAATTGGAACACTACTGTTTATCATTGTTTTGTTATATCAAAATACTTACTTGCAGGACAATATCTCCCTGAAACAAGTTGATTCCTGCAGCTGTAAAGCAAAAAGGCATGACTTAAATACTCCATATTATCACTTTCAATGTCATTTGTAACAGAGGGGGTAATTCTATGAGCATTTACTTAGTTTTAGGTTGTAAGGAGATGCGGAAATGGTGAAATTTTAGTCATTTACACACATAAATGGCCACTTGCCTGCATAAATGGCCTTTTATAGAATACCAGTTACCAGAAAAGCACATGCCATGATTTGATGGCACAGACATACCAGCACATGTGCACATGGGTATAGATTGGATGAAGAGCACAGATGCACAGATGCATTGGCATTTTATAGAATACAATAATTTATTTCTGTTCTATCACATACCTAGACTTGGGCATTTACACAGGGCTAGTTTAAGTTATTGTGCTTTCATTTACATGCACTTACGCTAGTATTCTATACAGAAAATATGGTGTCTACTTTTCTTTATGGAATAGGCCTAAAATAAGGCGCCATAGCCAGCACCTTTGATAGGATCCCTGTTATAGAATTATCCTCATAATGTGGAGGCCACTCACTTTTACTGCTGATGCTACTTTGGCAAAAAGTTTGAAAGAGAAATCAGCCCACAATTAGCTGGTGGGCTCCTTCTGGAGTTCTCTTAAAACACCCAAGGCTGAATGTGATGGATTCATCCCTACTTTCATTCTTGTCCAGACTCAGTTAACATCCAGATGTAAAGCTGTTTCTAGCTTATTTTACAAAGACACATACGGTAGGTGTCTGCATATCTTATTCAACTTATTCAGTTTATCCATCATCCATTTATTCAATATAATGACTTTATACTATCTTATCCCCATCTATATATCTCAACTACACTTGCTCCCTTGGCAACTATAAGATAATCTTTAAATATAACCCACCTTGAATTAGTCGGTGAAACAGGATATAACTACTGATATTAAATTTAATTTAATTATTCAGTGCTGTTAAATGTGCATATTACTGATACTGTTTCATGTTAATTCTGTTACTACGTTACTATACCCTGTTGTGCTTTATGTATGTATGTAAACTTGTAACCCGTTCTGAGCTCTTCTGGGAGGACAGGATATAAATCCAAATAAATAACAATGTCTTATCAGGAGATAAATGGGTAACAATATTGAGGATGGCCTGTGCTTCAGCCACTGAGCTTCATGGCCTGAATCAGAGACTTAGGGCAACTTTTACAAAGGTGCATTAGGGCTTTAACGCACAGAATGGCGCGCGCTGAATTGCCGCACGTGCTAGACCTTAATGCCAGCATTGAGCTGGCGTTAGTTCTAGAAGCATAGCGTGGGTTTAGCGCGTGCTAAAATCCTACGTGCGCTAAAAACGCTAGCGCACCTTAGTAAAAGGAGCCCCTAATCTCTTGTCTCTTTTCTAGAGGTGTGTGATGCACTTGAGTTGGGGTAGGGGGGATGGACAGATGCATCAATTAAAATAAATGTTGAATTTTGAGAGTGTGCAAAAGTACAAACTGCCCAAATGACTTTTCACCACAAGAGGGAATTGGGAAACAACAAAGGTTGAGTTTCTGGAGTGACATTATTCTGTTGTGATATAATATCCTGTTTAAATTTCAAGTTTATTTTTATTTATTTATTTATTTTTTTTGTTCAAATATTTTATTGATTTTAATATACAATATTTTTAATTTGATATACTGTCTATCAGTACGTCGAGGCGGTTTACAATAACTTTTAAATAGGTATACATTAAAAAGGGTTAAAAACACCGACACACAGTATGTAATAGCTGAATAATCTAGTCTAATACACAACTTATTAATCACACTATACCAAAAAGATTCAAGGCGATTTACTTCCAAACAAGCCGTAAAATCTACGGGAGAATACAAAAGCATCAGACCATAAATACTACAACTCATAAAAAAGTTTTCAAATTTATATGAAACCTTAGGTAATTAACCCCCCTCCTTTACAAAGCCACACTAGTATTTTTAGCGCTGGCCGCAGCAGTAACAGTTCAGATGCTCATAGTTATTCTATGAGCACGGGAGCTGTTACCGCAGCAGCCGGCGCTAAAAACGCTAGCGCGGCTTTGTAAAGGAGGGGGAATATCAGCTCTAATGTGAACAGGTAGAATATTCCAAATTGTAATAGCAGCGTAAGCAAAAGAGGAGTTGAGCTGTCATTTACAGTATATGTGAATCATAAAAAATACATGTTAGGATCCCCTTAGATCTCATGACATCCTGAAAATTTAGGGGGTAATTTATCAATGTGTGTTACTGTTAAGAGTGGTTATTTTACTACAAGTTGTGCTATTTTAACACAGAGGCTCATTTTATACAATCAGACCTTATGCTAAAACAACACAACTTGTGGTGAAATAACCTGTCATAACAGTAGTTAGCACACATTGATAAATTCCCCTCTTAGTGTGGACAGGGTATTTAAAACAAAGATTATTCGCAGAGGGACACATGGAAGAGACACACACACACATATGATGATTTCATAAGTCTTCCCTTCAGAAAATAAACTAAAAATTAAATATGATTTCTCACATAATCTCAAAATTATTTCCATAAAATGCTGATTTATATTTATATACTATAGACATATTAGATACTGTATTATACACATTTATTCTTGCATTCTGACTCACCCAAATTAATTGCTGGAATATCTTCTCTTAGTTCTCCAGCATCTGCATCGTACTCTTTAAAAAGGTAATTAAATAAGTAAATATTACCCTGGTGTTCCAAAATACTGGGAACAAAAAAAATTCTGAAAAAAATAGAAAAGTTTTTTCTTACCATCCACTTCAGTGAGTTGCTTAATCTAAAAGAAAACAAAGTGTATGACCAGATTTTTAAAAACATGTTAGATATAAAAATTCCTGCAGGGCTGGACTATTATTTGGAGTAATACTTACTGAGAATGTTGTTGAATATGCAAATAGCAAAAAAAGGCAGAGAGGGAGAAAGAGCTTTGCTGAGACCATTGCTGCTGTCTTGAGCAAACAGACAATATTACAGCAGTTTTCACCATTAAATATGTATCATTTGTACTTTGTACTATTTTATCATCTTGCTATGAGCTGTTAATGATTTATCAGATACATACTTTACCAATCAATGTTTCGATGTATAAGTTACCCATAATTAGACCATTAACTTTGCCCCATTGTTAATCAGCTGAAGGACTCCTGGAAAGTTGCTAGAAGCTGAACCACAGTCCTCAGACATCACCTCTAGAACCACAGTACAATATGACTCCGCTTTCTTCGTAGGAGACCTCAACTTCCACCTAGACAAATCCTAAAAAAACTAGCCCCACTCAAATGCAGCAAAAGAATCCAAAGATCATCAGAAAAGTAGTTCAACACAGCACTTACCGTATATCCCTAAAAAGAGCTTGCTGAGAAGCGGAGCACTACTGGTGTAAATGACCCTCCCCAGAAAACAAGACTAAGTGGCGCCAGAAAATCCTAGACTATAAATCACTACTGATGCAAAGGAAGAAAGAGTACTACTCTAAACAGATCAAAGCAGACAGGGCCGCCGAGAGAAAATCCGGGCCTCTGTACAAAGATTTTTGAGATGACATGTAGAACAGTAGAACATAAGAAATTTTCTGTATTGCTATCGAGAATTTTGTTAGTGGTTCTAAAGTTAGGACAATATTGCTATTGTCTTTCCGTTAACCGTCAAGCAGTTTATAGTCTCGAATTAGAGAATGACACGGGGAAAAAATCTGTCCCCGTCACCGCCCCATCCCACCATCCTCTGCACCGCCCCGTCACCGCCATTCCATTCACCGCCCCGTCACTGTCACCGCCATCCCTTTCACTGCCCCGTCACCGCCACTGCCATCCCATTCACCGCCCCGTCACCGTCCCCGCTGCATCCATATAAGCTTTAGTACTGTAATATTTAGCTTATTCCTTTCTTATAAATCAGAGTTCCTGCTGCTGAACTAGAGAAAGAGATGTTCAGCTGGCAGGGCTTTGTTTATAAATTTTTATCAACACAACTAATATACTACTTTATCCTAAAGCAAAAAATAAATAAATAGAATTTTTTTTCTACCTTTGTTGTCTGGTTTCTGCTTTCCACATCTTCTCATTCAATTCCTTCCATCCACTGTGTGTCTTCTCTCTGCATCTTCCATTTGCTGTTACTGTGCCTCTCCCTTCACACACACACCCCAATTGGTCTAGCACCCATCTTCTTCCCTCCGCTCCCCCATAGTCTGGCATCTGTCTTCTTCCCATTCTGTCTTCCACATTTCCCTTCAGGGTCTGTTCCTCTCCACCCTCTTTCAATGTCTGTCCTAATCCTTTCCACCACCACCCTTCCCTCCCTCCTTTACCATCTGTTCCTTTCTACCACCCTTCAGCTCCTCTCGCGTGGCCTATCTATCTACCTTCCTCCCTCTTATTTTCATGGCACATTACAATGTAATTTGTGCAAGCCACTGGAGCCTGCGAGCTCGGTCCCTGTCCCATCCCCACAAACCATCTCGCTTCTGTGCTCCTATTTTCCCCATTTCTAATATCTCCCCTATGTATCTGCCATTGCCCCCCCCCCTCTGTGTCTATATACCATCCCCATGGCATGTCCCCTTTATGTCTCTGTCCCTATGCCCCATGCACATAATTTCCCCTCTTTCTGTTACCTTCCTGTGTCCAGATTTCCCCTATCTTCCTCTTCCATACCAGTGTGTCTCTTCTTTTCAACCCCATCTAGCTTTTTTCCCTCTTTCTTCCTCCCCCCCTGCTTCTAGCATCTGGCTCACCTGCTTGTCCTTCTCTTTCTTTCCTGCTGTGGGTTTTTCTTTCCGTCTTCATCCCCTTGGCCCAGAATCCTTTTCCCTCTCCCTCCTTCCAGTTTGAGCCGGGAACACGGGCGATCGCACGGTCCTCGCAGCCCCCACCCGCCTGCCCAATCGATCCTAGTGATTAGCCAGCTCTCTCCCTTCTCCTCACCTTAGTTTGCAGGCTTTCTTTTTCGGCGACCTGCACGCGCGGCTGCTCAGTGTTCAATCTTCTGCTCTGCTGCAACTTCCTGTTTCCGGTTGCGTCAGAGCAGAAGATCGAAACTGAGCAGCAGCGGGTGCGCGGCTCTTTGATAGCGTGCAAGTCGCCGAAAAAGAAAACCTACAAACTAAGGTGAGGAGAAGGGAGAGAGCTGGCTAATCACTAGGATCGATTGGGCAGGCGGGTGTGGGCTACGGGGACCGCGCGATCCTTCATGCCTCACTGCGGGGACAAGACCATTCACCGCTCCACGGGGCGGTGAATGGCCTTGTCCCCGTCGCCGCAGCGACTGCTAGTTTTCGTTCCCCGTTTTGGCGGGTTACCCGCGGCTAAACCCGGTGGCCGCGGGTAAACCACCACCGTGTCATTCTCTATCTCGAATCTCTCGATAACATATACAAAAAGGCACACGATGTCAGTGGATCCTTTATATGCCTCTCACCAAGCTCTTCTCCAAGGTATGGTCTACTTCCCGCAGAACCTCAACAGTAACATAGTAACATAGCAGATGACGGCAGATAACGACCCGAATGGTCCATCCATTTAAATTAAAAAAAATTTTTTCTTTTTAGCTATTTCTCTTGTGCTCCTTTTCCCTCTTTCTGCTTTGAATTTAGGGCTCCTTTTACAAAGCCGCGCTAGGGCCTTAACATGTGGAATAGCGCGCGCTAAATTGCCGAACATGCTAGCCGCTACCGCCTCCTTTTGAGCAGGCGGTAGATTTCCAGCTAGCACGCGCTAATCCGGTGTGTGCAATAAAACCGCTAGCACAGCTTTGTAAAAGGACCCCTTAAGTGTGTGGTGTATGATTGCGGTGGTGTATTTCCTCTATCTGTGAGTGATTATTTAGCAGTACTGAGTGGAACTGTAGGGGGTTCTATAGATATATTTGTTTATAGAGTATGAGCTTTGTTACTTGTTGATTTTACATACTCTTCCCTATTATTTTGGTAATTCAAATCACACATTATTATAGTGTTGCCCATTTCTCCAGCTTTCCTAATCTCTGAAAACATTTCTTCATCTGTCTGCTCATTTTGTCCCGGGGGACGGTAGTATAACCCAACCATTATATTCCTTCTCTTCACACATGGAATTTCATAAGGATTCCACATTGCTATCTATGCCATGCAGAATGTTTATTTTATTTTTTTGGCACAGATTTTTTTGCTGCCATATATAAAATTGGGTCTATTGTGTGTACGTATACAAAATAAACTGTAATATTTAAGAATGTGATATCCATCTAAGCATTTTTACAGGATGGTTCTGGGATAGAGGATGTTGGGAAAATCATGATTGTTGAGTTTAATAATAAAAATCTCAGGGAGACCTAGGGGCATAAAAGAAAAGGTGGGTAAGGATGCAAGTTTATCTAAGTCATCTAATACTTTTGTGCCAGCCCTTGTGCTTTCTATGTCAGTTATCCTAAATGGGGCTGATTCTATAAACTGGTGCTGGCCGCATGTCAATCACCCTTAGGTGCCGTTTACAGACTCGCGGCTAGTGGTGCCTTTGTAAAACTTAGGCGCTTGAAATATAGGCAGGGTTTTAAAGGCCTATATTTCAGGTGCCTAAGTTTTTAGAGAATCACGCTTAGTGGCGCCCATCATGCTCTACCCAGAGAAGCATTCACTTAGGCGTTAGGCGCCGCTAAGCATCATGTGTTAGTCGCCTATCTTTTATAGAATCGGATAGGTGCCTAACACCCAAATATTTTTTCCCAATTATTGAGGCTATTAAGGGTATTATGCCAATTATCCCCCCTCCCCCCTACACTTTTATGAAGCCACATTAGGGTTTTTTTATCGCTGGCCACGGCGGTAAACGCTCCAACACTCAAAGAATTCTTATGAACATCAGAGCTTTTCCACCGTGGCCAGCGATGAAAAGCACTAATGCGGCTTCATAAAAGGGGTGGAGGGGTAAGTTAGGTGCCTAAGAAGAGTCTAACTTTAAGCACCCTTTATAGAATCAGCCCCAAAATGCCTAGACTACTTTATCATACAATACAGCAAAACCAGGGCTGGCTCAACCTATTCTCCATTATCGGAGGTTACCTGATAACTCTACCTAGACACTCTCTCTTATGTAATGTATATTGTTTATTCATTGCTTGATATACTGCTGTTTCTATGCAACGGGTTACAGTGGTTAACTCAACATAGACCATCAGGTACTCTAAGTATTTTCTCTGTCTGTCCTGGCAGTCTCACAATCTAACCATTGTACCTGGACAAAGGAGGGTTAAGTGACTTGCCCAGGGTCACAGGGAGCAGTATTGGGATTGAACACAGAACCTCAGGGTGCTGAGACCTAGGCCTCTATCTTAGGTCTTTTTTAATATAAAGAGTGTAGAAAGCTCTGTACTACTACCTCGTTACCACCAAAAGGTCCAACAGGACAGGAACCCACAGACACAATGCAGCAAAGAAGACTATGGGAACAGACAATGAGTAATCCACCAGAGCCAGCAGGGTAAAATCAAGGCTTCTTTATTTCAATCCAGGATGTACAGTAATAAGGACCTGACATAGTACTATGTTTCAGTGAGCACAAACGCCTGCATCATGGGTCACTGTATCTCAGGCTTCACAAAAAAAGTCCATGCCTTTGCAGATTAACAAATCCAAACTGAACCAATACGGGGTGCACATGTCCAGGAGAAAACTTACTGTAACAGTCCAGCTTGTTCCAGTTTTCCAGTAGCAGGTATACTGACGCTTTAGGGCCCAGGCTAATATTTATAGCACTGTCTTTTCATAGGTAGGTCAGGGCTGTTATGGTTTGGTAATTTTTTCCTGTATAGGCTTTGGGTGTCTTTTTTTTGCAAGGTTTTGTGTCATTTTGCCTGGCAGTTTAGCCTGGCAGTCCTTGTCATCCAAGATAAAATATTCAGGACTATAGAGTCACCATACAGACAAAACCTTATCTGCTTTAAATAAAGTGCCTAGCAGTGGAAGGCGTGTGTGCTATTCATAAGGATATAATCACAATTTGAATATTTTTTGTATGGCGAGTTCTAAGAGAGAGAGAGCTCCATTGCTTGGGAATATGCTCTTTTTAATATTGCATTGGACCTTCAGGGTTATGTAGAAAATCTTTCCAATCTTGTAGAGAATCCAGACCACTCCCATTCAGAAAAATTCATTGAATGACACTATCAGTTATAATGCTAATTTAAAAATGTGGGGGAAGGGGTATGACATGCAAAAATGTTATTGTGACTTGCCCCCTCCCATACCTAGCTCTTTGCCTTTCCCCACCCCTTGCCACCCTAAATATTTCTTCTCTAGAGACACTTTTTTGGCCAATCTTAGTTATGAACTTATACCCCAAAGCAATATGAGATTTATAGTGCCTGATCCTGCCCATTGAAATCAGTGCTTCAAGTCCCATTATGCATTGTGATGGTGTGGTTACAAATCCAGGACTGTCTCAAAATCTCCAGCTTGGAACTGGATAATTTGGCATCTCTGCTACTAGCAGTTTAGGTATCATGGTAATTTTCTTCCATTTGATGATCCTGGATGGCAGGTAACTGATTTGTGGTTGAACCACTATATCCCCCTTTAATTATTTAGGAGTCCTTTTACTAAGCTGTAGTAAGAATTAATGTGAGCTGTTTACTTGTTATATTTAGATGCTTTCTCAGTCTCAAGCGGGCTCAGAATCTAAATTTTGTACCTGGGGCAACTGTGCCTTGTGACTTGCCCAGTATCACAAGGAGCCGTAGTGGGAAATTAACCCAGTTTCCTGGATTCTTAACCCATTGAGGAGCATCTAGAAAGGAATAAACTTATGATAACAAGCCAACATGGCTTCTGCAAGGGAAGATCGTGCCCGATGAACTTATTGCACTTCTTCGAAGAAATTAACAAACGGTTGGACAAAGGGGACCCCTTAGATATCGTATATTTAGACTTCCAAAAAGCCTTTGATAAGGTACCCCACGAACGCCTACTTCGGAAACTGAAGTACCATTGGGTGGATGGAGACATACACAGGTGGATCGGAAATTGGTTGGCGGGTAGGAAGCAGAGGGTAGGAATGAAGGGCCACTATTCGTACTCGAGGAGGGTCACGAGTGGAGTTCCGCAGGGGTCAGTGCTTGGACCGCTGCTGTTCAACGTATTTATAAATGATCTAGAAAGTGGGATGAAGTGCAAAGTAATAAAATTTGCAGATGACATCAAACTATTTAATGGGCTAGGACTAAAGAGGACTGCGAAGATTTACAAAGGGACCTGAACAAGCTAGGGGAGTGGGCATCGAGATGGCAGATGAAGTTTAATGTAGAGAAATGTAAAGTCTTGCACGTAGGGAACAGAAACCCGAGATACAGCTACACGATGGGAGGGCTGTTACTGAGTGAGAGTACCCAAGAAAGGGACTTGGGGGTAATAGTGGACAAGACCATGAAGCTGTCGGCACAGTGCACAGCAGCCGCTAAGAAAGCGAATAGAATGCTAGGTATAATCAAGAAGGGTATTACAACCAGAATGAAAGAAGTTATCCTCCCATTGTATTGGGCGATGGTGCGCCTGCATCTGGAGTACTGAGTCCAATATTGGTCGCTGTACCTAAAGAAGGATATGGCGATACTCGAGAGGGTTCAAAAGAGGGCGACACGTTTGATAAAAGGTATGGAAAACCTTTCATACGCTGAAAGACTGGAGAAACTGGGGCTCTTTTCCCTGGAGAAGCGGAGACTTAGAGGGGATATGATAGAGACTTACAAAATCATGAAGGGCATAGAGAAAGTGAAGAGGGACAGATTCTTCAAACTTTCGACAACTACAAGAACGAGAGGGCATTTGGAAAAATTAAAAGGGGACAGATTCAGAACCAATGCGAGGAAGTTCTTCACCCAATGTGTGGTGGACGCCTGGAATGCGCTTCCAGATGGCGTGATAGGACAGGGTACGGTATTGGAGTTCAAGAAGGGATTGGACAATTTCCTGAAGGAAAAGGGGATAGAAAGATATAGATAGAGGGTTACTATACAAGTCCTGGACCTGATGGGCCGCTGCGTGAGTGGACTGCTGGGCATGATGGACCCCTGGTCTGACCCAGCAGAGGCACTGCTTATGTTGTTATGTTATGTTCACTGCATCAACCATTATCTACTCCTCCAAGGTGATAGCAAAGAGAGTTTCATTGTAATGAACAGAAAGAAGGGGGAGAAAGAATGTACTGTAGACAAGGAGAGCAGAAAATGAGATCTGAATCAAAACCAAGAGATCTTGCCCTGGGCTGGGTGCTTATACTATCCATATTAGAAAACTACTATCTGGCTGTAGTCCCTCTCAGTCAAGCACTCAGGATTGAATACAAACCAACCTCTGAAGCCCCCTCCTCTCTCTTGCTGCCTGTAACCCCGCTTCCTGTAGCCTCACACTGGTGCCTAACTACTGCCTGGCCTCTCCCAATCACTCAGATGAACTTACAAACCTTGATACATATTTAAACAAAGCTCTCTCTGGGCGGCGTGAGTCACATTGCGCGACAAAGGAGCATGTGCTCCTTAGTGCGCTCCTTCATGCATCTCCCGAAGGCACCCCCCGTTTCTTACTACCATACTTTTTGTATGTTTCTATTTCCTTCTCTATTCCTCTCCTTATGGCTTCAATTCACTTTCTGTTTCTCATACTCACTCTCCCCAATCTTACTCCATATTCCCTTGCACTCCACCCCAATAGTCCTCACTATCCTTCTTCGGTTCCGATCCCCTCACCAGCCATCTTGTCATCTATCTTATTATCAGCTCTCAAGCTCAAACATTCTTTTCCTTCCATTCATCCATCTCCTTTTTCTGTGCACCTCCCTTTGCTTTGATGCACTCCTACTTCTTCTGCTCACCTCAGGTGATGTCAGTCCCAACCCTGGTCCTTCACGTCATATGCATTCATCCCAACCTTATTCCTATTCCTCTCCTTCCATCCTCCTCACTCCTGCTCTCCTGTGCCCTATGGAGTGTTCACTCTGCCTCCAACAAACTACCTTACATTTGCAACCTCTTCATCTCTCATTCTCTCCACCTGCTTGCTCTAACAGACATGGATTCACCATGAGGACTCCATTGTAGCTGCTGTCCTCTTCCATGGGTCTACCACTTCTCTAATACACCACACCCTACTACTCAAGGAAGAGGTGTTGAGCTTCTTCTCTCTCCTTCTTGCAGATTTCAACCTTTTTCCCCCACCTCAATCACACTGCCCTTCCTCATTTGAAGTCCATTTCATCTACCTATTCACTCTTCTATCTTTCCATATAATGGTCATATATCGTCCCCCCGACAAGTCCCCTTCCTCCTTTCTCACAGACTTTGATTCCCGCTTTCTGTCTTCCTTGACTCATCTTCTCCCTGCTTCCTTCTTGGGAATTTTAATATTCACACTGATGATCCCTCCGACACTTATGTGTCTAGGTTTCTTGACTTAACCTCTTCATTTGACCTCCATCTACTACCCCTACTCACCAGCATAGCCACTGCCTTGATCTTGTCTTCTCCAACTGCTACCTCTCTAACTTTTCTACCTCACTGCTCCCTATCTCTCATCATCATCAATTTCTCACCCTCCCCCCAGCCATGCCCAATCATCACCAATAGGTTTTGAAATCTCTCCTCTGCACTAGATACCCTTGATCCCACTGTTCCCCACTTTGTAAGGCATACCAAATCTCAGCCTTGGCTCACTCCTGGTATCTGATACTTATGTTCCTATACCCTCTGTCGCACGCCTTTGGCTTTAATCTCACATACATGCTGACTTCCTCCACTTTAAATGCTGACTTCCTTTAATCCTCTCCTTTTATCTCTCCCCAGACCATGGCTGAATTCTTCCATGACAAGGTTCACAAGATCACTCTTGAATTTGCTATAAAGTCATATCCTTCTCCCCTTTCCACCATTCATTCTCCTGACCTAGCTTCCACTGCCTCTTCTTCCTTTACCCTAACAACTCAGGTTGAACCTGTACATCCTCCTTCTCTTGATTCACCTCCCCTTGCCCAGTCTCACCCTCTCGATCCTCCCTCAACTCCTGCCAACTTTTCTTCCTTCTCTGGAAACATGGAGGAAGAAACCACACAACTTCTATCAGCCAATCCTACTACATTCCCATCACCAAAATTTGTCCCTTCCTCTCTAAGTATACTACCTGTACCCTTGTACACACTTTTGTAACCACTTTCGTACTGCAATCTACTTCTAATAAGTCTCCCACTGAACCATTTCTCTCCCCTGCAATCTGTACAAAACTCTGCTCAAATCACTTCACTGGCTTCCTATCCACCTTTACAAATAGTTCCAACCAGGCCTGAGGAGGGGGTGGGGGTGGGTGCAGCAGGTACATTGCTCAAGGGCCTATGAAGCTCAAGGGGACCCAATGAAGCCCAAGAAACATCACGAAAACCGAAACGTATCGTTGTCTTGAGAAAGAGACATCCTTACAAACTAAAACAAAGAAAAGTGCGAGAACTTTCACACACAAGATCGCAAAGTGTTGAGTGAGCGCGAAGCAATAGGCTGTGACAATGATAAAATACTTTTGAGTGACATAATAAGGTGCATTCAAGACTCAATGAACAAAAACTTGTTAAAGTTACTATCAATGAGTGTTCTTAAATGTTCATTCCTAACTTCAAACTTATTGCTTGGATTACTCCTCCTTGCTTTCCCACAGAATCCCGGGAGGAAGAAGAAAATGGGATACAAGCCACGCTGATTCATTGTGGACGGCAAAAAAGGCTTTACAGGACAGCGAAGGAAGAAATAATTCCACAGGTAAAATTCCCTGCAAATGCTGTAATTGTAGCATAAAGGACCCACTGATATTGCATGCCTTTTTGTCTACATTATCGAGAGATTCGAGACTATAAACAGCTTGACGGTTAGGGGAAAGACAATAGCAATTATTGTCCTAACTTTAGAACCAATACAGCAAATTTCTATGTTCTATATTTCATTTCAGGTACCGGCCTTAAACATGTCATCTCAAAAATCTTTGTATCGGGGCCCAGATTTTCTCTCATCGGCCCTGGTTCCAACTCTTATTACTAACCTACAAGTGTGTTCGTTCTGCAGTCCCTCAATATCTCTCCTCTCTTTTTATATACCTCCCGGAGAACCCCATACCTCAGACAAATTGCTTTTATCTGTACCCACTTCTCCACTCTTATCTGTACCCACTTCTCCTCCACTTCCAGACTTCGTTCCTTTCAGCTTGCTGCCCCCTATGCCTGGAATAGACAACCTGAGTTGTCTGCCACACCCATTCCCTTATTCAAAAGTAAGATGAAAACCCACCTTGAGACAGCCTTCAACTCATAACCCTACTCCCCTCTGCTCACCACCCTAGCCAGTTTAACCATCCCCTCTGACTGTAACCCCTACCCTGGCATCCTGTTTGTCTGTCTTGATTGTTTAGATTATAAGCTCACTCTCCATTGTGACTGTACAGCACTGTGTACATCTGGTAGCACTCTAGAAATAATTAATAGTAGTAGTAGAAAAGAAGTGTGTACTGTTTTGTTAAGAGCATCCCTATCTGGAATAACTGCAGTGGTTCTAATGGTGGATGGGTGTGTCCAAGACTGAGCCTTTGGACCTAGTCAATTCATGTCCACATCCTATTCACCCCTTTTTTTCATACATTTAAACTGCTTTCATGCTCACCACAGCTTCTCTGTCCATATCCTCCTCCCAACTGGCCCAGCTAGGAAATGTTAATAGAATCCCTTCTCTTCTACCCAAAACACATGCTCATTGTATGTACTCCTTCACCCAGAACAAATGCATGCTCATCTTTTCCCTCAGCCTCCACCTCCCCACTCCACGGCCAAGGCTCCCCGGTCACATGCACACTCATTTTACAAATAGCCCCTCTCATCATTCGCAGAATGATGCTGTTTAAATATTGCACAAACAGGAAATTCACTGGTAAACTCCTGCATGTCTTCATTTTCAAACACACTTGAAAGCAATGAAGGGCATAACCCCTTGCTTACCCGGATGCTGGGAAGGAGCACACAAAGTTTATTTTATTTGTTAGGACCAGAGCTGTGACCCACTCAAAGAATGGGATCCCACAGCAAGCATGCATCAGACTTCCAATCTCTCTTTGAATAATGCAGACCACACCAGGATGCAAAGTCCAAAAAATTTTATTTCTCCTTGGAAAATAAGCAGAGCCATTTTCCTTGAACAGCGAACAGTTTCTTTAAGGACACAGTCCAACTATTTACAAATTCCTCCTATACTCAAAAAAAGATGTAATAACTCTTCTCAATCAGGCTACACTAGTCAGTTGGTGTACTTTAACCAAAAGACAAATCTCCTGCCCAAATCCAGTCCTTAAATCTCCTCTGGAGTGAGGTCACAAAACTGAGACTACCTTCCAGAAAGACCAAGAGCTGGCTTAGCTTCTCTATAGGTTTTACTTAGGCTTCTGGAAACTGCTGGAACTCTTGTTTTGGATGCCTGGCAGTTTCAGAGATGCCTACTTATCTGCATGTAGTCTGTGGTTCCCATGGAAACTCAGGGGCATGAGCCTTTTTTCAATCTCCCTGGGTCACAAGTTCATACTCTCTAGATGTTATCCATTAGTACCTGTTGTTTTTACTCCAACTGCCAAACTGTGCAACTCTGAAGGTCATAGCTGCCCATTTTCAGAAAGAGAACAACCCACTAGACTCTTTCTGAAAACAGGACATTTTGGCATCCCGAAACTGTGCCCAAAACATCAATCGCGATCTGAAGGCAATGCGAGTCGATCGCGGAGCCTGGGATTTCTTCCTGCTTCCCCAACGCTGACGTAGCAACAGATCAAGTGCATGCAAAAACTGCACAAGCCTTCCCCTCCCCCCCCCCGCGACATCAATTCTGACGTCGGAGAGGAAGTTCCAGGCCAGCCAATCGCTGCCTGAATGACCCGGAACTTCCTCTCTGACGTCAGAATTGACGTCACGGGAGGAGGGGGAGGGGAAGGCTTGAGCAGTCATTGCACGCACTTGGCCTTTTGTGGTGGTGGCAGCTTGGAGAAATCGGCAGTGGCTTGGGGGGGGCAGGGATAGAGAAAGAAAGAAAGAATGGGGGCAGGGAGAGAGAAAAGGACAGAATGAAAGAATGGGGGCAGGGACAGAGAAATAAAGAAAGGGGGCAGGGAGAGAGAAAGAAAGACAGAAAGAAAGAAAGAAAAAAAGGGGGCAGGGAGAGAGAAAGAAAGAAAGGGGGCAGGGAGAAAGACAGAAAGAAAGAAAGGGGCAGGGAGAGAGAAAGAAAGAAAGGGGGCAGGGAGAGAGAAAGAAAGGAAGGATGCACAGTCAGTAGAAAGTGCAACCAGAGACAAGAACTGACATCAGCCATTCAGTGAGCGGTGCGGGACCAGGCAGGGGCACAAAAAACTTGCGCCTGCCTTGTGTGCCGCTCTGCCACTGCCGGAAGACATCAGGTCAGGAGGTAGTCACCAGGATTAAAAAAAGGTACGGGGGAATCCTATCCCATTTTGAGGAAAAAAATAAATGGTCATGTTAAGTATTTAGCATACAGCACTGATAGAAACATGAGGGCAGATAAAGGCCAAATGGCCCATCTAGTCTGTCCATCCACAGTAACCATTATCTCTTTCTCTCTCTGAGAGATCCCACTTGCCTATCCCAGGCCCTCTTGAATTCAGACACAGTCTGTTTCCACCACCTCTCCTGGGAGACTGTTAAACGCATCTACCACCCTTTCTGTAAAAAAAAAGTATTTCCTCAGATTACTCCAGAGCCTATAACCTCTTAACTTCATCCTATTCCCTCTCATTGCAAAGTTTCCTTTCAAATGAAAGAGAATGCACATTTATATTATGTAGGTATTTAAACGTTTCTCAAGAACAAAAATAATAACAACAAGATATAATTTAAAAAATTAGAAAAATGTTATTAGCCAAGTGGTGGAAGTACCCACTGAAAACCATTTACTCAAAGTGGAAAAAAGCCTCAACCATAAATAATATGCAGACGGCAACCCAATGAGTTTTTAGCCGTTCTAATTCTGTATCATGGGCAAAAAACTCCACTATTCTCAAAATGTAATTTTTAAAACCAGGGAAACATCCCACCACTGTGCACAGGGAAAAGGAAAAAGAACAAGAAACCAAAAATTAGTACTTATCTTCACAGATGATACATAGCTTTTTCCAATACATCAATGTTCCTGCTAAATCGCACACATCATTGGAGCAAAGATAAGAAATTCTACTTCCAACAAGGCTCTTGTTTCGCCAACCAGTGGCTGCATCAGGGAAAATTCCAAGACAAACTCCCATTCTCTCCAACTCCGTCCACGGCTTGGCTTCAAAATGTCTCCCAAATTAAAGTTCCATGTCCCATAACGTCACTTCCACAGGAAACAACAGAATTTCAAAAACAAAAACAAAAAACAAAAAATTAATAAAATGCACACCATTCAATTTTCTTATTGAGACCTTTAGGCCAGATATTATCCAAAAAGAAGATTGACCTCGGCTCGCTCTAGTATAACCTAGTCTTCACATCTCCCCTCCATGACGTCACAGGTATATGATCCAATACAAAACACTTGAGAACTCGTCAAAGGAATGCTGTTTTTCTGCACAATGACGAGTCAATACATCCACTTGCCGTTTATGAGCAATATTAGAGCAGTGCTCAAACAACCGAGTTTTCAGACTCCGTGCTGTATGACCAATATAACAAAGGTCACACGGACACACAATTGCATATACCACACCAACCGTTTCACAAGTGGCAATGCATGTGATTCTCCAAGCCTTCCTTCCAGGAATACCAAACTTGATCTCCTTCACAAATCAAAGAATACGCTGAACACTGATTGCAGTGAAATAACCCCAACTTACCCACCTCTCTACTGGATCAAACATCAGAAGGGCATAATAGATCCTTAAGGTTTCTTTTACGGGAGAATGCTAATTTACACTCCAAAGTTTGACAGTTCTGTTTTGTTTGCACCATGGGCCACAAACTTTTAATTTTCCTATCCAAACATTGGGAAATCGTTGAAAATTTCAATACACATACCACAGTCTCTTGGTCATCAGCTTTAGATTTGTACTGAAGCAACTGATCCCAAGAACTGAACCTAGCCCTTTTATAAGCTTTTGAGATCACAGTTTTAGGATACCCCCGCTCTTCATATTTGCTTCTCAAAATTTGAGCCTTATCAACAAATTCCTCAGTAGAATGGCATACTCTTCTGTACCAAAAAAATTGTGATACAGTAAGTTGTTTTTCAAGGTGCTTGGATGCATTCTAGTATATCGCAAGAGAATTCCTATCTGATGGTTTTGTAAAAATGGAAGAGAGCAACCTTCCATCCTCCTGAATTATTTTTACATCCAAAAAAGTTATTTCACGAGAATCACTTTTCATCTCAAACTGAATAGTTGGATGGCAGCCATTCAAATACTGAAAAAAAATGTCTAATTGTTCCTGGGTGGAAGTCCATAAAAGAAAAATATCATCAATAAACCTCCTCCACAGTTTTATATGAGTGATGAACCCTGATGAATAGATCCTTTCAATTTTTCTTGAGAGGTCTGAATTACCAGCAACATTAAATCCATTAAACTTTGAGTAAGTGGTTTTCAGTGGGTACTTCCACCACTTGGCTAATAACATTTTTCTAGTTTTTTGATTTAAACGTCTCTATCATATCTCCCCTCTCCCGCCTTTCCTCCAAAGTATACAGATTGAGATCTTTAAGTCTGTCCCCATACGTCTTATGAGGATGGCACCATTTTAGTAGCCTTCCTCTGGATTGACTCTGGGAAATATATGTATCCCTATAATTCTTTACTTCTTTACTATTTGCTCAGGGCTACATCAGTCTTACCCCTCACATATAACATAAATCACTGCACTGGTGCACACAATTGAGACTACTAGTGGACAAAAGCACATGTAGTTTCATTGCACAAAATTTTACAACTTCACATAAGACAGATTAGTTATGGCTCCACATCTTACCCCTGCACCCAGACTTCTATGTTAGACTCTCAAAGGTGAATTTATTTTAAAGATTTAATATAAAAAAAGACATGATCCAAAATATTCAAAATGAACGGAGCAGTTTCAGCAGATGGTGGCAGTATGCACAAACAGTATTTTATGGTACAAATACCTAGAACACCGAAACAGAGGTGGCATTCAAGACGTCCTGCACAAACCATGAAGAAGTGTTTTAGCGATTCTGTCCCGCTTATCTTTGGTGCTTCATCTTTTGCATTTTAGTTCTAGTTGCAATAGGGGAATGCTTCCCTGGTGAAAGCTTTTTGCCACTTTTTTCCTGAATCATAGGTTTCTCTTCAGTGGTTATGGTTTGCTTTTTGTTGAAGGGTTTGTTTTCCTCTATCCTCTTCTTCCTGCGTTCCCAGTCTTCATCGATATCATCTAATGGTAAGCCACTTATCCCTGCGAGGATACGATAATCTTTGCACTCCACTTCCGCACTTTAACAAATATAAAAACAAGAAAGCAAAACAACAAAAAGAAAGAGAGAGAGAGAGAGAAAGAAAAGATGTCTCAAAAACATGTTGTGTGAAGGCAGGATTTTATTCACCGTATAAAGTTTCTATGGGGGATTTGGATTTTTCTTCCTATGTTGTCCTGCAAGGGTTCTTTCCTTATTTATTATTACCATATAGTTTCAACATATTTGATTGGGGAGGAGAGGTATTTTTTTCTGCTTCCTTTCTGACAGACTTCTTATGGCTAAAGGAGGAGCTACAATAATGGTCACATAAAGCACATAAATTTGTGTAATTGCAACAGAGTTAACCAAAGAACCATTTATACCTCTAATAAATTCTCAAATATTCAGTTTACTAATACTACTTATCATGTTTTTAGCACTGCTAGACGTACGCAGTAGTGATGTCCAATTCAGGAAAAAAAATTTCGATTTGATTCAGCCTATTGAATTGGTTTTTCGATTCGATTCGATTTTCCTGCCCAATTGGGTGTTGTTTTTTTTCAAACATCCTGGTGGGTTTATTTTATAGCCTCTTCACCCCCTTTGCCTTCTCCTAACCACACTGGCGCTGTGGTGTAAACAAAATAAACAAACAAAAAAGACTTTTTCTCTCTCTGTTAAATCCTAGCTCACATTTGCGGTCTAACACCAGCTCTGGCAGGATACACGTTTCAAATCTGACATATTGTAAACAAAAAACAGAAAATATAATTAGTTTTTCTACCTTTTGTTATTTGGTCATTATTCAAATCTTGTTGGTCCCAGGCTCTGGTTGTCTTCTGATAAACTTGCTTTCCAGGGTCTCCTTCTTTCTCCGTGCTAACCATCCATCTGCTATCTCTGTCCTCCCCTTGTTTCCTTTCTCTCCCCAGGAGGTCTGGTATCTTTTCTCTCCCCAGGAGGTCTGGTATCTTTCCTTTTTTTTCGTCTCCATCCACAGATCCACCTTTTCTCAACTACCCTTTCATCCAGCATCTCTCCCTCCTTCCCCACCACCCCAGGGTCCACCATCTCTCACTTTCTTTTCCCAACTACCCTCCTATCCAGTATCTCTATCCCCCCTCCACACCATCCCTTGTGTCCAACTACTCTCCCTTTCTGTTCCTTCCCTCCCTAAATCCCATAGTCCATCATCTCTCGCCCTATCCTCTATTTTTAGACCCATTATTTCTTCCCCCCCCCCAAAGTTTGGCATATGCATGTCTCTTTGAACCCCCCTTTCCTCCCTCCCTCCGTGTACATCTACAACAAATCCCCCTCCCCTGAAAGTCTGTCCCCCCTGAAGGCCTGCACCCCACTCCTAAAGGCCTGCCTGTCCCCCCTGAAGGCCTGCCCCCCCTTGAAGGTCTGCCCTCCTTAAAGGCCTGCATCCCACCCCTGAAGGCCTGTCTCCCCCCTTTGAAGGCCTGCATCCCCCATGAAGGCCTGCCTGCCTGTCCCCCCTGAAGACCTGTGCCACCATCCCTGAAGGCATATCCCCCCCTTGAAGGCCTGCATCCCCCCTGAAAGCTTGCCTGCCTTTCCCCCCTGAAGGCCTGTCCCACCCCCCACCCTGGAAGGCCTGCATGTTCCCCCTGACCTCCCACTGGTGTCTGGCTTCCCCCCTGGCCTTCCCACACCGTTTACCTTATAGGAGCAGCCTGCAGAGAAGATTGCAGTGCTAGCGATCTTTGCAAACTGCTTCGGAGCTGTTTCCTCTGCCGCTGTCCCGCCCCTCCTCTGATGTCAGAGGCAGGATTGCGGCGGAGGAAACAGCTTTGAAGCAGTTTGCAAAGATCGCTAGCATCACGATCTTCTCTGCAGGATGCTCCTATAAGGTAAACAGTGCGGGGAGGCCAGGGGGGATGCGGGAGGCCAGGGTGGAAGCCGGACACCAGGGGGAGGAAACCGGACGCCAGGGGGGAAGCCGGACACCAGCACTTCCCAACTGACCCGCTCCCTTCACCCTCTAAAGCAGGTGCGGCAGCGGACGGCCAGCAAGAGCAGCACTGCTGCTCCTGCTTTAGGGGGCGAGGGGGGAGGGTCAGCCAAATCGAGAAGCCGATTTTTGTTTTGTTTTGAATCGATTCACCCGAAGTGAATTGGTGAACTGATTCAAATTGTGAATTGGGCAGCACTAGTACGCAGAGCTGTACATTAAACATAGGGTTACCAGACATCCAGGAAAACCTGGACATCTCCTCTTTTTAGGGGACTAAGGCTCCAAGCTCAGGGCCGCATCTGGAGTGCCACCGAGCATGTGCAGATTCAATGCGATGACATCAAACGCATGTATGTGACATCATCGTGACGCATCCATGCATACTCAGAGGCCCTCCAGACCCCGCCCGAACTCGGGGAAGAAGAGCTGAGGTTTGTGTGGGGGCAGGGTTGGAGACAGACTCAAACACTAAATAAAGACTCAAACATTAAATAAAGCATACAAATTATCTCTATACCAGTCTAACATTCCCAGCACCTTAACAGGATTTAATTAAGCAGCTTAATAATAAGATGCAGACAGTAGTCCAGCAGAAAGAGGGGAGCTATCCAGTGGAACTTGTGGTGGTGGCACCCCTCCCCCCCCCCCGCCACGCACGTACCCCCTTCCCTTCTCCCGTACCTTTTAGCTTTTCTGGCGTGAGCAGCAATCTGTCTACGTCGGTGTCAGCTTGCCTTTTGATGTCATTTCCTAGGCACGGGTTCCGGAAATGACATCAGAAAGATCACCGATGCCGACGCGGGGTACAGGGGAAGGCAAGGGGCACATGCGCACAGCAAGGAGCGGGTAGGCGGGCTTAGAAGAGGGGGATGTCATTGCACCCTTAGGAACACCATGGCTAGGGCAGACCGCACACCCTTGACAAATCCAAAACTTCACCTCACTCTACAAGAAGAGGAAATAAGTAATTCTCTTGCTAAATCTCAAGTCTGAGATAGCTACCTCTGATATGTTGTAAATTTTACATTAAAAGTGTTCCATCATCTTCTAATCTTTTCAGAAGTAAGACAAACCAATAACATCAGGTAATTCATTCCTTTATTTTTCTTTTTCTTCCTTGTTGCAGAGATACTAGCATGTCCCCGACGGGACCCGTTTCGTCCAAAATAGGGCTTTTTCAAGGGTTCACAGTGGGCACTCTGCACAATACAAAAGAATTCTCAATACAATATATCTTAACTTTTACTTTCTAAATTCTCAAACAATCAATTTAAATGAGTCCATTTATTAAAAAATTTTTGTAATGGAACCATTTGTTAAATATTAATATTATCCAATTCTATTAAAACTGTGTAAACTGTCTTTCAATTTCTATTCAAAACCCTATTCAAAACATATACATTCTTATTCATAATCACTACAATACAAAAACGGAGAAGCTTATCAAATGTTCCTAAATATACATGGAGATACATTTAATTCCTATACACTATATTTACTTAAAATGCTGTCAAATCAAATGCTCATCATTCATTCCATTATAAATATATCAAAGAAATCTTAAATAGTTCATTATTGAATTTAAATCAATCTGTATATTAAATAATTTCTTCTAAAACTAATTAAGTTAATTCATCTTTTAATCATTTAAAACTATTAAATAATTAGCTCTTTTCTTGAATAACTCATTCTTAAGTTTAAAACAATCTATAATAGATTGTTTTAAACTTAAGAATGAGTTATTCAAGAAAAGAGCTAATTATTTAATGAATGATGAGCATTTGATTTGACAGCATTTTAAGTAAATATAGTGTATAGGAATTAAATGTATCTCCATGTATATTTAGGAACATTTGATAAGCTTCTCCGTTTTTGTATTGTAGTGATTATGAATAAAAATGTATATGTTTTGAATAGGGTTTTGAATAGAAATTGAAAGACAGTTTACACAGTTTTAATAGAATTGGATAATATTAATATTTAACAAATGGTTCCATTACAAAAAATTTTAATAAATGGACTCATTTAAATTGATTGTTTGAAAATTTAGAAAGTAAAAATTAAGATATGTTGTATTGAGAATTATTTTGTATTGTGCAGAGCGCCCACTGTGAACCCTTGAAAAAGCCCTACTTTGGGCGAAACGGGTCCTGTCGGGGACATGCTAGTATCTCTGCAACAAGGAAGAAAAAGAAAAATAAAGGAATGAATTACCTGATATTATTGGTTTGTCTTACTTCTGAAAAGATTAGAAGATGATGGAACACTTTTAATGTAAAATTTACAACATATCAGAGGTAGCTATCTCAGACTTGAGATTTAGCAAGAGAATTACTTATTTCCTCTTCTTGTAGAGTGAGGTGAAGTTTTGGATTTGTCAAGAGTTGATTGACCTCAATTTCATCTTCATACACTTGTTGGCAGACCGCACCCCCCCCTCCTTACTACATCACTGGAGCTATCCATTTTTTTGCACCACGTGTCACATGTATGATTATCTTCCAGTTGATGAAAAATTATATGTGCGTGCTCACTGCAAAAAGCTCCTGGCTCTCGGAGAACAAGTCCGTTCCCTTGATGCTAGAGTTGCAGACTTGAAAGAGCTGAAGGAGACAAAGAGGTACATAGTGGAGACCTACAGGGAAGTTGTAGAGGTCTCACCTTCAGTCTGGCTGCCACTGTGCTGCCTTGGAGGAGCCCACCAGGAGATGCAGTATCCTCTTGCACCAAGGATCTATCTTCAGGGGTTTCTGCCCAGAAGGGAGGAGTTAGGGTGGTCATTGTAGTGGGATATTCAATCATTATGCATGTACATAGCCTGGTGGCTCATGGGCATGAGGTTGGCCTAGTCATTTTGTCTGCCTGGTACAAAGGTGGTGGTCCTCACACGTTACTTAGATAGGATATGAGATAGTGCTGGGGAGGAGCCGGATGTCATGGTGCATGTAGTTACTAATAACATAGGAAAATATGGTAGGGAGGTTCTAGAAGCCAGATTTAGGCTCTTAGGTAAAAAGCTGAAATCCAGGTCATCCAGGGTAGCATTTTCAGAAATGTTCCCCTTTCTACGCACTGGACCCATGAGGCAGGCAGAGCTCTGAAGTCTCAATGCATGGTCGAGACGGTGATGCAGGATTGAGGGATTTAGATTTGTTAGTAACTGGGCTAACTTCAGGGAAAGGTGGAGCCTATTATAGGTGTGCAGTGTTTGCTTTCTCCATGGACAAGCAGGATTTTTTTTAACAGCCACCCATATGGAGGTCTGGCTTTTTTATCATGCCGGAGTCTTACAGTGTCAGATATCCCACAGCCGACTTGGATTACTGTTTGTGAGTTACGGTACCATTAAGGGTGGAGTGAACTGCATTATCCAGACCAAAGAGCAGAGAATCGAAGCTGGAAGATCTGTGAGCTGTTGAATGTAATGAACAGTAATCCAGAAAATCGAGAAATGCTTCTCTCTGCTTTAAAAAGTGATCCCATGGCTGATGTGTAAAGATCGATGATGGCGGTTGCCCAGCTGAAACAGTTAAAGCTCTAGAGACGATAACATTGATGACTGAGGGAAATAAAATCAAGTCCTTCCTGACTTTTGTTCTATTATGTATATTATATCTATTTCTTTTTATTTCTTTTGTTTAGTTTTCATTTAAAAAAATTTTCTTTGAATTCTATTGTTTAACTGTTTTTCATTCCATTCTATTCATATGCCGTCCTCTACCTTTTCTTTTCTCCTCACTTCAAATGTTTATTTTCTTCCTATATTTCTATATTTGATTAATTCTTAAAATTATTTTCTATTTAATTAGTTTCTTTCTATTACTTTATTATTTTGGTATGTACGTTTGGTTTTTTAACAATATGATATTGAGAGTTCTATGTATTCTTATTAGGATGCTTTATATCTCATTTCCACTAACTTTATTTTCTTATCTACTATTTGCTAATTCTGTTTGTCCTTGGTATTTTAGTTAGATTGTGAGCCTTCGGGACAGTAAGGGAATTTCAAAGTACCCATTCTTTATTTAATTCATCTTATTTTATTGTATCCTTTATTGTATATTTAATGTATATTTCTCTGTAAACCGCTTAGAACTTAACGGATTTAGCGGTATATAAGAAATAAATAACAAAATAACATAACATTATGAAAGGATGGACTCCACCTTAACCGGGACAGAGAGGGCAGGATGGGAGGAGGTGTAGCATTATATACTAAAGATGACATTAAGGTCACGAGAATCTCAGATGTCCAGTATACTGGGGAATCCCTTTGGGTTAATTTGGCCAGAGGGAAGGACAAATGCTTGTATCTTGGCATAATTTACAGACCCCCAAGACAACAGGATGACCTGGATATGGAAATAATCGGAGATATAGAAAATATCACCTTGCGTGGGGACACAGTATTGCTAGGTGACTTCAACATGCCTGATGTGAATTGGGTTACACTTACCTCTGCTTCCAGCAGCAGCAGGAGGCTATTAAACTCTATGAAAGGAGCAAGCCTCAGGCAACTGGTGTTGGAACCGACAAGGGATCAGGCAATACTGGACCTGATTCTTACCAATGGAGAAAGTGTCACAGAGGTCTTGGTGGGCGACACATTGGCCTCCAGTGACCACAACATGGTATGGTTCAATCTCAGGAAAGATTTCACTAAATCTACTACACTAACCAAGGTCCTCAAATTCAAGGACACAAATTTCAAAGAAATGGGAGACTTCGTTCACCAGGCGCTACAAAGCCAAGAAGAAACCGATAACGTGGAAGACATGTGATCGACTTTGAAAGCAACCATACAAGAAGCAACAAACCGCTATGTTAAATCAGTAAGTAAACGGCGAAGGAACAATAAGCCACAGTGGTTTACTGCGGAGATCTCAGACCTGATCAAGGAGAAGAAAAAAGCATTCATCTCTTACAAACAATCAGGGAAGCAGGACTCTAGAGCAGACTACCTGACCAAATCAAAAGCCGTCAAAACAGCAGTCAGGGAGGCTAAATTCCACATAGAGGAGTCTCTAGCAAAGAACATCCAGAAGGGAGATAAATCCTTCTTCAGGTATATCAGTGATAGAAGAAAAAACTCAGGTGGGATTGTACGTCTTAGGAATCCAGACGGTGACTATGTGGAAAAGGATTTGGAAAAAGCCCAACTTTTAAATGAATACTTCTGCTCAGTCTTCTCCCGAGAAGCGCCGGGGCTCGGCCCTCAGCTACAGACAAGGGTTGGCTCAGTTGACCCGTTTAGTAACTTTGAGTTTACGCCCAGCAGTGTCTACAGTGAGCTGTCAAAGCTCAAGGTTAACAAAGCAATGGGGCCGGACAACCTGCACCCCAGGGTGCTTAGGGAGCTGAGTGATGTCTTGGCGGAACCACTGTCCGCGCTCTTCAACCTCTCCCTTAGTACAGGCAGCGTCCCGTTGGACTGGAGGACGGCTAACGTCATTCCACTCCACAAGAAAGGCTCAAAGATGGAGACAGCAAACTACAGACCAGTGAGTCTAACATCGATAGTGAGCAAACTAATGGAAACTCTAATCAAACACCAATTGGATAAGATCCTGGATGAGGAGAATCTACGGGATCCCCGACAACATGGATTTACTAAGGGGAGATCATGCCAATCTAACCTGATCAGCTTCTTTGACTGGGTGACAGGGAAGCTGGACATCGTGTACCTGGACTTTAGCAAAGCATTCGATAGCGTACCACACCGCAGGTTACTGAGCAAGATGACTCTATAGGATTAGGTAACACATTGACGAAATGGGTTGGGAGCTGGCTTGGAGGTAGGCTCCAAAGGGTGGTGGTGAACGGCACCCCCTCCGAAATGACGGAGGTGATTAGTGGAGTACCACAGGGCTCAGTCTTGGGCCCAATCCTATTCAACATCTTTATAAGAGACTTGGCAGAAGGGCTTTGAGGTAAAATAACATTATTCGCCGATGACGCCAAACTGAGTAATGTAGTGGGCAAATGCACAACAGACGAAGATTCAAGGCCCGACAACATGATGCACGACCTACTCCTACTAGAGCAATGGTCTAGGACATGGCAACTCAACTTCAATGCCAAAAAATGCAAAGTTATGCACCTGGGCAGCCAAAATCCATGCAAGTCTTATACCCTTAATGGTGAGATCCTAGCAAAAACGGTAGCAGAACGAGACTTGGGGGTAATTGTCAGTGAGGACATGAAGTCTGCCAATCAAGTGGAGCAGGCTTCATCCAAGGCAAGACAAATCATGGGCTGCATACGAAGGGGTTTCGTCAGTCGTAAGGCGGAAGTCATTATGCCATTGTATAGATCCATGGTGAGGCCCCACCTGGAATACTGTGTGCAATTCTGGAGGCCGCATTATCGCAAGGATGTGCTGAGACTGGAGTCGGTGCAAAGAATGGCCACCCGGATGGTCTCGGGACTCAAGGATCTTCCATACGAAGAACGGCTTGACAAATTACAGCTATACTCGCTCGAGGAGCGCAGAGAGAGGGGAGACATGATCGAGACGTTCAAGTATCTTACGGGCCGCATCGAGGCGGAGGAAGATATTTTCTTTTTCAAGGGTCCCACGACAACAAGAGGGCATCCGTCGAAAATCAGGGGCGGGAAACTACGAGGTGACACCAGGAAATTCTTTTTCACTGAAAGAGTGGTTGATCGCTGGAATAGTCTTCCACTACAGGTGATTGAGGCCAGCAGCGTGCCTGATTTTAAGGCCAAATGGGATCGGCACATGGGATCTATTCACAGGGCAAAGGTAGGGGAGGGACATTAGGGTGGGCAGACTAGATGGGCCGTGGGCCCTTATCTGCCGTCTATTTCTATGTTTCTATGGGATGGAACCAGACTGCTGGCGCTAATGTTTAAAAAGAAAATAGAGCGGTTTTTAAACTAAGATGGGGGAGGGGGAAGCTGACAGTAACCCAGGAGCAGATGGTTCGGTGTGAAATATCCTTGAAGGATACTGTTGAATCAGAACACATAGGGAGTCCCAATAGAGAGGTTTCAGTAATGGTGAACGAAAGCCAAGTGTGCTTGAGAGAGAAGCAAAGGTTTCATCGTATTGTCTACAATGATATCCAAAGCCTTTTCTTGGGCGCTAACCCCCAAGGTGGACCCTAGCATCCGGTAAGAGTGATTCAGATTATTCTTCCCAATGTGCATCACTTTGGATTTGTCCACATTAAATTTCGTCTGCCACTTGGACACCCAGTCTTCCAAATTCCTAAGGTCCGCCTGCAATTTTTCACAATCTACATGCGTTTTAACAACTTTGAACAGTTTAGTGTCATCTGCAAATTTAATCACCTCACTTGTCAATCCAATTTCCAGATCATTTATAAATAAGTTAAATAGCACCGGTCCCAGTATAGACCCCTGCGGCACTCCACTGTTTACTCTCCTCCATTGAGAAAAATGGCCATTTAACCCTACCCTGTGTTTTCTATCTGATAACCAATTCCTAATCCATAACTGAACTTTGCCACCTATCCCATGACTTTTTAATTTTCTCAGGAGCTTCTCGTGAGGAACTTTATCAAAAGCTTTCTGAAAATCTAGATACACTATAATCAACCGGCTCACCTTTATCTACATATTTATTCACACAGAATGAGCAGACAGATGAAGAAATGTTTTCAGAGATTAGGAAAGCTGGCAACAGTATAATAATGGGTGATAGCAACTACCCCAGCACTAACTGGATAAATATTACATCAGGAAGTGCTAGGGAGGTAAAATTCCTAAAAGTCATAAATAACTGCTTCCTGGAGCAACTGGTCCAGGAACCGACAAGAGGGGGAGCTATTTTAGATCTGGTCCTTAGTGGAATGCAGGACAAAGTATGGGAGGTAACTGTGTTGGGTCTGCTGTGAAACAGTGATAGCAACATGATTAAATTTGAGGAGATAACTGGAGTGACATTGCTAAAGAAATTTGCTGTAGCAGTACAGTTTTTAATTTTCACAAGAGCAACTACAAGAAAATGAGGAAAATAGTTAAAAAGAAGCTACATGGGTCTGTTGTGACTTTTGCAGAAGCCCAGACCAGATGTATTTCAAGTATTAAAAAAGGTAGAAAGAAGAGAAAACAAGAGCTGGCATGGTTAAAAGGTGAAGTGAAGGAGGCTATTATAGCCAAGAAAACATCCTTTAAAGAATGGAAAAAGGATCCCAGTGAAGAAAATAAGAAGAGACATAAGCACTGGCAAGTTGGATGCAAAGCATTGATATAAAAAGCTAAATATAAAGCATTGATATAAAAAGCTAAATATAAAGAACAAATTGCCAAAGAGGCAAAAATTCATACTAACAATTTTTTTAGGTACAACAGAAGTAGAAAACCTGTGAGGGGATCCGTGGGACTAAGGAGTCAAAGGATGACTAAGGAGTCAAAGGTGGCTCAGGGAGGATAATGCCATAGCAGAGAGACTGAATGAATTCTTTGCTTCGGTCTTTATGTCAGAAGATGTAAGAGATCTACCTCAACCGGAAATGGTTTCCAAGGGTGATGAGGCGGAGGATTTCAAAGAAATCTCGGTGAACCTAGAAGACATACTAAGCCAAATTGACAAGTTAAAGAGTGATAAATCACCTGAACCGGATGGTATGCATCCCAGGGTATTGAAAGAACTCAAACATGAAATTTCTGATCTGTTGTTAGTGATCTGTAACCTAGAAACATAGATACATGATGGCAGATAAAGGCCAAATGGCCCATCCCAGTCTGCCCATCCACAGTAACTATTATCTCTTCTTCTCTCTAAGAGATCCTACGTACAATTCCTAGACTTTCTTGAATTCTGTCTCTACCACCTCATCCAAGAGACTGTTCCACGCATCTACCACCCTTTCTGTAAAAAAGAATTTCTTTAGATTACTCCTGAGCCTATCACCTCTTAATTTCATCTTATGCCATCTCATTCGAGCTTCCTTTCAAATGAAAGAGACTCATGCGCATTTAGTTCACATAGGTATTTAAATGTTTCTATCATATCTCCCCTCTCCCGTCTTTCCTCCAAAGTATGCAGATTGAGATCTTTAAGTCTGTCCCCATATACCTTGTGATGAAGACCATCATACCATTTAAGTAGCCTTCCTCTGGACCAACTCCATCTTTTTTATATCTTTTTGAAGGTGGGGCCTCCAGAATTATACACAATATTCTAAATAAGGTCTCACCAAAGTCTTATACAGGGGCATCAATACCTCCTTTTTCCTACTGGCCATACCTCTCCCTATGCACCCTATCATTCTTCTCTCTTTCACAGTCACCTTTTCAACCTGTTCGGCAACCTTAAGATCATCATATACAATCACGCCCAAGTCCCAATCTTCTGTCGTGCACATAAATCTTCACCCCATAAACTGTACTGTTCCCAAGGGTTTTTGCAGCCCAAATGCATGACCTTGCATTTCTTAGCATTAATTTTTAGCTGCCAAATTTCACACCATTCTTCAAGCTTCGCCAGGTCTTTCATGTTATTCATACCATCCTGGGTGTCTACTCTATTGCAGATTTTGGTATCATTCACAAAGAGGCAAATCTTACTCGACAGCCCTTCAGCAATATCGTTTATAAAAATGTTAAAAAGAACAGGCCCAAGAACAGAACCTTGAGGCACACCACTGGTAAAATTCCTTTCCTCAGAGCGATCTCCATTGATCACTACCCTCTGTCACCTTTCACTCAACCAGTTTTTGACCCAGCCCGTCACTTTGGGACCCATCCCAGTCATGGTTCTCCATGAACTACGACTCCGTGATTACCACTATAGCCAACTCATCTTCTTCCATCACAGATTCTAGATCCAGAATCTTGTTTCCCATACTTCGAGCATTAGTATATTCTGCTTTCCAGACATTGCCCCCTTTTCCCATCCTTGTAGAAGTATTCCGTGATTTACTTACCTGAAGGCTTATACTCACCCAGGGGCTTTGATCACCCTACCCCTTAACTTCTAGTTTAAAGCCCTCTTCAGTAGATTAGCCAGCCTGCTGCCATAAATACTTCTTCCCTTCGACACCATCCCTGCTCAGCAGCCCTTAGAAAATCATCCCTTGGTCCAGGTAGCCAAAAACGCTCTCAACACCATCCACGTAGCCACGCATTCATCATCCGTAGTACCTGAAGATTGAAGGGTGGCCAATGTTACACTGATTTTTAAAAAGAGTTCCAGGGGAGATCCAGGAAATTACAGACCAGTAAGCCTGACCTTATTACCGGGCAAAATAGTGGAAACAATTATAAAAAAATAAAATTGTGGAATATGCAGACAAACATGATTTAAAGAGAGTCAGCATGGGTTCAGCTTTACCAATTTGCTTGACTTCTTTGAAGGTGTGAATAAACATGCAAATTAGAGAATGACATGGGGACAAATTTGTCCCCGTCCCCACAGGAACTCAATTTCCCCATTCTGTCCTCATGAGTTTTGTCGCTGTCCTTGTCCCTGCCCCTGCCCCATTCCTGTAAGCTCTTCCCAAGCCTTGAACACTTATGATTTTAAAGTGCTTAAGGCTTATGCAGATGAGGACAGAGCTTGCAGGAATTGGGCAGGGTCAGAAAGAGAACTTGCCAGGATGGGACAGGAAAATAAGTTCCCGTGTGGATGGGGAAACTTTTGTCCCGTGTCATTCTCTAATGCAGATAAAGGTGAGCCGGTTGATGTAACATAGTAACATAGTAGATGACGGCAGATAAAGACCCGAATGGTCCATCCAGTCTGCCCAACCTGATTCAATTTAAATTTTTTATTTTTTTTTTCTTCTTAGCTATTTCTGGGCGAGAATCCAAAGCTTTACCCGGTACTGTGCTTGGGTTCCAACTGCCGAAATCTCTGTTAAGACTTACTCCAGCCCATCTACACCCTCCCAGCCATTGAAGCCCTCCCCTGCCCATCCTCCTCCAAACGGCCATACACAGACGCAGACCGTACAAGTCTGCCCAGTAACTGGCCTAGTTCAATCTTTAATATTATTTTCTGATTCTAAATCTTCTGTGTTCATCCCACGCTTCTTTGAACTCAGTCACAGTTTTACTCTCCACCACCTCTCTCGGGAGCGCATTCCAGGCATCCACCACCCTCTCGTAGTGTATACAGTATAGATTTCCAGGATCTTCAGAGTGCTTCTTCTATGAGAGCAGAGCTCTTCCTTTACTCTGATTGCCAGTCAGACAGAGATTCAGGAGACAAAAGTTCAGTTTTGATCCCCTTATAGTCACAAAGCAAAGTCTCTCTGAAGGGAGATTCGACCTCCTATGTAGAGCATCAGGATGAGGTCCAAGCCAAGAACCAGGGAGAGGATCCCTCAATAAAGCAGTTGTTCATGTGTTCGGTGCTAGTGAATATTATTACTGATTTTTTTCGTGAGCTTGATTGGTCTGTCTCAGCCCCAGCCATCTGTGTTACCTTCTGAGCAGGGTCTGGTCTCAGTGAACATCTTTTCCGTGGCATCCAGACATTAAACTCCTGTTTAGAGAGCCCTGGGAAGTCACTGAAGACTCCCTCAAAGGGGGGCAAAGCAATGACTAGGCTGTATCCTATAGATCAAGAGTTTCAGCTAATGTTTGCTATGCCAAAAGCAGACTCCCTGGTAGCCCAGGCAACTAAATGCAGTTCCCTACCTAGTGAAGGGGAAGTTGTGCTGAAGGATATGCAGGACCACATAGTAAATAAGGTCCTAAGGAGGCAGTTTGAGGCC
Source organism: Geotrypetes seraphini (assembly GCF_902459505.1). Lineage (NCBI taxonomy): Eukaryota > Metazoa > Chordata > Amphibia > Gymnophiona > Dermophiidae > Geotrypetes > Geotrypetes seraphini. The sequence goes on from NC_047086.1 coordinate 112,883,910, forward strand.
CTGGCCCTAGGAGTTAAGGTGGCATCAGCAGCTTCCTTCATAGCATGCACTTGCCATTCATGGCTGCAAACCCTGGGCATGACAGTGGCTGAGCCATTACCTCAACTCATGCTGGCAGGGGTAGACTACTTAGCGGACAAACTCTTCGATACAATTAGAGTCATGGCAAAAGTCTCTGCATATTTCATCTCCACCCAATGAATGCTGTGGATTAGGAAATGGACGGCTGATTTGACCTCCCAAGGTGACACTTAGCATGCTCCTTTTTAAGGAATAGATGCTTTTTGGCAAAGGTCTGGATGATCTTATGGCCAGTGTGCAAGATCATCATCCTAAGTCCTTACCGGACAGCAGACCTTGAGCAACTAGAAGCCAGATTCGGAGATCCTTTCAGGGATCACAACATTTTCGCTAGTATACCTCAGGAGACTCATCATAGAGAATCTATCAAGGTTCCAGACAGAGATATTACATTACATTACATTACATTAGGGATTTCTATTCCGCCTGTGCCTTGCGGTTCTAGGCGGATTACAATAAAGATGATATCTGGGCATTTCCAGTAGAATTACATTACAGGAGAAGAGTAGATTACAAGTAACAGTGAAGAGTTACAATACATTCAATATCGCAGCAGATGTAACATAGCCACGGATTACAATAAAGAAGATATCTGGGCATTTCCAGTAGAATTACATTACAGGAGAAGTGTTAATTACAGGTAATAGTGAAGAATTACAGTACATTCAATATCACAGGAGATGTTACATAGCAACTGAGTCAATTTACAACTGGTGGAGAATAAGAATTACAATATATTCTAGATTACAAAAGATGTTACATGAGCTAAGTCAAGTTTCTTCGGATATTCCAGAAGCCAGAAAATCCAGAGTACAGGCTCCAGGGCCACAATGGCAACCAAGAAGCCACAATGGTGCCAGACTTCCAGCCACCCCACAGAAAACTGGAGGTTTGCTCTTGGACGCCTGGGAACATATAACGACAGATCTTTGGCTCTTGGATATTATACCCTCTGTCAAACTGGTTCATGGATTCTCCAGCAGGTCAACCTGGTCAACGTTAAGCAAGTTCCTTGACATTCAAGCCATAGAACCAGTTCCAGAAGAACACTTGGAAGGGCAGATACTCCATATACTTTGTCATGCCCAAGAAAGGCTCTGACGACTGGAGGCCCATCTTGGATCTCAAATACATCAACACGGCCCTAGAGTCCCATGTTTCTGGATAGAGACAGAATGATCTGTCATTGCAGCATTCCAGCTAGGAGAGTTTCTGGCCACCCTGGATTTGACAAAAGCTTATCTCCACATTCCAATTTTCCTAGCACACAGAAAGTTCCTAAGATTTCACATGTTGGAGAATCACTACCAATTCTCGCTGGAGCCTTCTGTGTACTGATGACATCATCAGTAATGCAGCACACAGAAAGCCCCAGCGAGAAGGTCACGAAGTAGCCTGTGAGTGCTGCTGGCCTGACGCTCCTCTGCTGGAAGGTATGTATGGTCACGGTCGGCGGGGGTTTTGCTGCACGGCAGGGGTGGCAGCGGTTGCTTAAGGATTCTGCTGCATGAGGGATGGGAGGGAGGGAAGGATAGAACCTGGGCAAAGGGTTCTGCTGCATGAGGGATGGGAGGGAGGGAAGGATAGAAGCTGGGTAAAGGGTTCTGCTGCACGAGGGATGGGAGGGAGGGAAGGATAGAAGCTGGGCAAAGGATTCTGCTACACGAGGGATGGGAGGGTGGGAAGGATGAAATCTGGGCAAGGGTACTACTGCACAGGGGTATGGGAGGGATAGAAAGATGCTGCAGAGGGAAGGCACAAGGGGATGGGTGAGAGGGGAGTAACGATGTTGCACGTGTGGGGGAAAGGAAAGAGGAAGAATTGGGATGGAGAGGAAGGGAAAGATGATCATGTACATAAAAAAAAATAATCCCTAGTGCCTTTTATGGGCCCCAAATGAATATAAGACACTGTCTTATTTTCGGGAAACATGGTATACCTCCACTCGGACCACTCCTTCCTGTCACTACCCAGTCCTTTCACTCCATACTTCACCCTTATTGAAGTTTGTGAAGTGGATTTTCAAAATGCTTTGCCTACCTAACTATAGACTTAAGTGGTCTAGAACACAGTTCTTCAACCGCCGGTCCATGGACCGATGCCAGTCCACAAAAAATTCCTGCCGGTCCGCACAGGACCGGCGAGATCAACTTCTTCAATTTCCTGCCGTTCCCCGCAGGACCGGCAAGATCGAGGAGCTGTCCTTCGTGTAGGGCCGGAGAGATAATAGAGAGCCTCACACTGTGCTTTCTCCCCTCCCAGCGGCTCTCCTTACAAACGCAGCAATTGAAGAAGAAAGCCTTGGAGCTTTTGCTGAGTCGGGCCGCCTCTGATGATGCAACTTCCGCTTTCCTCAGAGGCGGTGCGACCCAACAAAGGACCCGAGGCTGCCTTATTGAATCGCAGCACTGGCAAGTAAGGAGAGTTGCTGGGAGGGGAGAAAGCTGCTGGGCATGGTGGAAAAAAAAAAGGGACAGCTGCTACTGGACCTGGAGAGGGAGAAGGAGAGATGCTGCTGGGAGGGGAGGAGGAAAGGAGCCTGGGAAGCTGCTGGGCAAGGGGAAAAAGGGACAGCTGCTACTGGACCTGGATAGGGAGAAGGAGAGATGCTGCTGGGAGGGGAGGAGGGAAAGGAGTCTGGGAAGCTGCTGGGCATGGTGAAAAAAAAGGGACAGCTGCTACTGGACCTGGAGAGGGAGAAGGAGAGATGCTGCTGGGAGGGGAGGAGGGAAAGGAGTCTGGGAAGCTGCTGGGCAAGGGGGAAAAAGGGACAGCTGCTACCGGACCTGGAGAGAGAGAGAAGGAGAGATGCTGCTGGGAGGGGGAGGAGGGAAAGGAAAGGGAAGAGAGTTACTGCTGGACAGGGGGAGGAGGGAAGGGAGAAGAAAAAAGGAAGGAAACAGCTTGCAGGGAGATTAGAGGAGGGGAAGGGGAGAGACAGGAATGAGATGGAAAGGGGGATCAGCAGAGAAATTGAGAGGGACAAAGATGCTAGATCTGGTGTAGGAGAGATAAAAATTAAGAGAGCAGTGAAGCTGGAGTGAATCGTGTAAAAAGGAAATAGGGGCACAGGCTGGATGGAAAGGGGAGATGGGAGAGGTCAGACAGTAGATGGAAGGGGCAGATGCTGGATTGAAGAGACAGAGAGGGCAGACGCTGGAAGGAAGAGAGTGAAAAGAAGATGAAAGCAGAAACCAGAGACAACAAAAGATAGAAACAAATAATTTTATTTCTATTTTGTGATTAGAATATATCAGATTTGAAATATATATCCTGCTAGAGCTGGTGTTAGACATAACTGGGGACTGCAAAGTCCAGGCAGTGGCTTAGGGCTCTCTCTGATCAGTGGGGCAGTTGCCCTAGTTGCACTCCCCTAACCCTATTCCTGCTATGTGTGACTGTGGTATTCTGTTAGCATGATATTTCTGTGTAGCATTCTGTAATAATTTGGCTTATTCAGTTTTCTTGATAGTAGAGGGGATATATGTGAAGGGGAGGGGAGACAGGGGTTTTGTTGATCCTTGCTCTGTATTATTTGTATTTATAAAATGACAATTGTACAGAATATTGTTTCTTGTTATACTTTAATAAAATACATTCAGTATAAAATCATAACTGAGGCTTGTGTGGATGGGATCAGATGTTTTGTGAGGACCGAACTTGCGGAGACGTGGCGGAACGGGGTTTTTAAATTTCAGTCCTAGTAGTTTGCCAGTCCACAAAATAATTTTTTTTTTTTCCCGACGGTCCATAGGTGTAAAAAGGTTGAAGAACACTGGTCTAGAACAGTCCCTTTGAACATCTAACCCCAGAAAAGATCTACACATACAGTAGTCTGCTAGTTTAATTAGGTGGTTTTATTTGGCTGCTGATATTCTAGGTATTCTGGGAAATATGGTTGATTGGGTTTAGAGTAGAGAATGACATGGCGGCTGCTACCCGCAGCTAGCCGCGGGTAACCTGCCGAAACGGTGGGGGGGGGGGGGGGGGAAGTGCTCACTGCGTGAGTGAAGCAGTGAAAGGCCTTGTCCCCGCCTTGTCCCAGCAGTTAAGAGAGGGAACGCCTGCCTCCTTCCTACCTACCAGCTGAATCTATCTATCTCCCTCCCTCCCCCTTACCTTTGCGGCACGTTTTAAGATTCCGCCCATCTCCGCCCAAAACCCCGCCCCCATAATAGTACTAATTGTAACACTATTTTTTTCCATTCATTTTTCATATATACACATACAATATAATGTTATTAACAACACATAATGGATAACCACAAAATTAAACTACACAAAGCACACTGTATGCTTCTCACAACATTCATTCCTACCAGAACAAAGATCACCCCTATGCAAATATGGGACCATAAACTAAAAGTAGTAATATATATTAACAAATCCTAAGATTCAAGACTCTGTATGCTGTACAACCCAGAGAAAAAGAAACAAATGCATTTCTTCCTGAAAAGTGCAAAATATAGAAAGTAGATGTAAATTCTAAAAATTGACACAATTCAATCACTAAATTGAAAATAAAATCATTCTTCCCTACCTTTGTTGTCTCCCTCCCTCCATGCTGTGCCTCAATTAGGTGCCTCCCTCTGGCGGGTGTCTTACCTTCTGGCCTGCTTTCGTCTGGCCATTTTATGCTACCTGCAGTGCGATGCACGTTTTCATTGCCGCCCCCAGTGTTATCTTCTGGCCAGCTCCCTCTTCCTCCCTGGCACAATGTAAACAAAGCCGAGTGCCGCTGCTCCTTGCTAGTCCTGCACCTCATCCGGAAGCCTTCCCTTTGATATTGTGACGTCTGAGAGAAGGCTTCCAGTTCAGGTACAGGATGCGTGTAGGAGCCGCTGCCCACGGCTTTGTGCACTGCAGCAGTGAGGAGGATGGAGCCGGCCAGAAGATAACACCGGGGGTGGCAATGAAAATGTTGCATCGATTGCACCTTGGGCTGCATAAAACAGCCAGGCGGGCTGGATTCTGCCCGTAGGCCTTGAGTTTGACACCTGTGGTTTAGAGCAGTGGTTCCAACCCTGTCCTGGAGGACTACCAGGCCAATCGGGTTTTCAGGATAGCCCTAATGAATATGCATAAGACAGATCTGCATATAATGGAGGTGCCAGGAATGCAAATCTGCTCCGTGCACATCCATTAGGACTATCCTGAAAACCCGACTGGCCTGGTGGTCCTCCAGAACAGAGTTGGGAACCACTGGTTTAGAGGATAGAGCCAACTAGCTTAATTCCAGCTAGTTACACTTTAGATTTAAGTAATTTTTCAGCCACAATCTAGCCACCTAGGCTACAGATAAAATTACTCTTAAACTTTTCTGGCTAAAACTCAGATCTGGTATGCAAAGGAAGCTGTACATATTTTCTTCAAGGTTAAAAAAAACATGCAATACTGAGACTGTGGGTAATGAAGGTACCTGTGATAGGGTTACCAGACGTCTGGGAAAACCCGAACATGTCCTCGTTTTAGAGGACTGTCCAGCCCAGACTTTCCAAAACCCAGTAGTTTGTCCGGGTTTTGGAAAGCTCGCATATGACACACAAGCGCGCATGCTTGAGGCCCTCCAGATGCAGCTGAACCTAATCAGGGAAGAAGAGAGAACATAAGAACATAAGAAGCGCCATCTCCGGATCAGACCTTCGGTCCATCAAGTCCGGCGATCCGCACACGCGGAGGCCCTGCTAGGTATACACCTGGCTTATTTTATAGCCAACCATATCTTTATATGCCTCTCTCAAGGAGATATGCATCTAGTTTGCTTTTGAAGCCTAGGACTGTCGATTCCGCAATAATCTCCCCTGGGAGAGTATTCCAGATGTCAACCACTCTCTGTGTGAAGCAGAACTTCCTGATATTAGTCCTGAACTTGCCCCCCCTTAGCTTCATTTCATGTCCTCTTGTCCGTGTCAAATTGGACAATGTAAATAGTTTTTTCTGCTCTATTTTGTCGATTCCTTTCAGTATTTTGAAGGTTTCGATCATATCCCCACGCAGTCTCCTTTTCTCAAGGGAGAACAATCCCAGTGTTTTAAGTCGATCCTCATATTCCAGTTTCTCCATACCCTTCACTAGTTTAGTTGCTCGTCTCTGCACCCTCTCCAGCAGTTTTATATCCTTCTTTAAGTAGGGAGACCAATGTTGGACGCAGTATTCCAAGTGGGGTCTGACCATTGCCCTATAAAGCGGCATTATAACTTTCTCCGATCTACTCGAGATTCCTTTCTTTATCATGCCCAACATTCTATTTGCCTTATTTGCCGCTGCCGCGCATTGTGGAGGCTTTGTGGGGCAGGGCTGGAGGTGGAACTGGGCGAGGTTGGGGCAGAAAAGGGCGGAGCCAGAGACAGAAAAGGGAGAGGCCATGTGTTCGGGATTTTGCAGCCCAAAATATGGTAATCCTAACCTGTGACAATATAGAAATTGTTGCTAAGTAGCAGCAGCTCACATTAGATAATTCTGCCTCAGTTTACAATTTTTGTTTTTCCAGAACTATACCATGGCTGTAAAATACTCACTTCTCTAAAAACTGTACACATTCCTTATTTCCATAAATCTCAGCAATCCTTTTTGGCGTATCTCCGTAGAAATCTGCCAAATCGATGGGGGCATGTTCTAAATGGAGAATCTTGAGCACTGCCAGTTTCCCTGACTGGGCAGCAAAATGAGCAGGAGTCCAGCCCACAGATGTTCTCAGACAAGGCCGAGCTCCCTTCCCAATGAGCATCTGCAATGCTTCGCTCTGCCCTTTTACACAGGGAAATAAGAGAGAGGATATAAAAATATATTGCTAAATTTTATTAACTCTATACACTCTGTAAATGTTAATTTTTGGAAACATACAACAATAAAGATCACTGAACAAAGAATTCTGGGGTCCTTTAACTAAGCTGTGTTAAGCACAAATGCATGCTTACTGCAGCAAAAGTGCCTTACTATGGAGGCATGCTCACACGTCCCATGCAGTGGAGTAGTAAGGGGGGGGGCGGACTACCTCGGATGTCATCTTGTGGCGATACTAGCACCTCTCCTTCTCTCCGCTCCCCGTCCTTCCCCACCCCTCCGTTCTGCGCACTCGCCTTCCCTTCCCCTGTGCCTCTAACTCTTCACCGGTGAGAACAGCATCTCTAACTTACTGCTTGCTCTGGACTCTGCTCTCCGTCTGAAGTCATTTCCTGGTCACGGGACAAGGAAGTGACATCAGAGGGAGAGCCAAGGCCAGAACGGGCAGTAGGTTAAAGATACTGCTCGCACCAGTGAAGTTAAAGACGTATGGGGGAAGGAAAGGGGGTGCAAATGGCGGGGGGGGGGGAGGCAGGGAAGGAGTTGGGGAGAAGGACAAGACGGCAAAGGGCGTCACTGCCCCAGGTGCCTCCAACCCGCGCTATGTCACGGGACCCATGGCAATTTTTGCATGTGAGTGCAATATCTATGCACTGGGGGTGGATCTGGGGGCAGAGAGTGGACATGTCCTGTGCTAATTGGTTAATGCAGCTACAAAGCCGTGTGCTTGAGCCCTTACTGCCTACATGTTGGGTGGTGGTAGAGGCTCATGCGTTAAAGATAAAATTAGTGTGTGGCCATTAATGGGGAAAACAGAAAAATCAGCCATTTTACCACAGAATGACCATTGTAAGAACACGCTAAGGCCATGATTTACCGCAGTTTGGTAAAAGGGCCCCTTTGTTTGCATTAGTTATGCTTTAATAAATTGGGGAATTTTGATTACCGTTTTTTCTTAGTCAACAGTTGCTACTATTTGGGTTTCTAACAGGTAGTTGTGATCTGGATTGGCCACTGTTGGAAACAGTGTGCTGGGATAGATAATAATAATAACAATAATTTATTTTTATATACCGCTATACCAAAAAAGGTTCAAAGCGGTTCACAACATGATAAAATACAAACAATTAATAAAAAAAATTACAATCAATACATACGATCAATAAAACATTAAAACAATCAATTAAATTGGAATATATCAATTAAGAAACAATAAATTTGAAGTACATCAGTTAAGAAATAAAATAAATTAAAAAGTTATGGTTCTAGGATATAGATATGTCGAACAGACGGATCTTTAATGTTTTCCTAAAATCAAAATATAAAGAGGCCCCTAGTATAAGCTTTCCCAGCCACATATTCAAGTTTCAAGTTTTATTTAAATTTGATGAATCGCTTATTATGTACTAAGCGAGTAACAATAAAATATAAGATCAACATATAATTTGATGTACAACATTAAAATGGGTTAGACGGACTGACAGACAGACAAACCTGGATACATAGGAGAAAAAAGGGAGGAAATTACAAAATTAATATTTTTCATTATTAAAAAAGATAAGAAAAAGTCAAAAATGGAAAGAACATAAGGAGGGGTGTTAGGTATGTCATTTAAAGATTAAAAGCGTCTCTAAAAAGAAAAGTTTTCAGGTTGTTTTTAAATCTGTTAAGATCTTTTTCTTCTCTTATATATAGTGGTAGGGCGTTCCAGGTCTGAGGGGCCATCACTGAATAAATATTGGCAGTTCCAATATTCAGTTTAGCGGCCTGGTAGGAAAAAAATTCTGTCAAAAAACTTCTTGTATTGGCAGGATTTTATTTTATTTTATTTATTTTTATTTATTTATTTCATTTTTCAATAACATATCAAGTATCCACTTGTACAGAAAGGTAAAGTCAAGCCAAAATTAAATATAATACAATATGATACTAAACAGATAATCTGCTATCTTAATAAGAAATATATATAAAGCTTAACTTTAACTCAAGTCCTCTAAATAAGGAAAGCAAGATGTAGAATCAGCGAGTATAATATATATTACAAAATAAAATGAAGACTAAAGGTTGTATATGCTGAGATGGTAATAAACAATCAATGAGTACTCAAATTCCCTCTCCTTTTTTCAGAGAAGCCATTGACAAGAAGGTTGTAAGTTGGCTAGGATCAAAGAATACATATTTTTGCGTTTGTTAAATTATCACACATTTACATGGGTGACGAAGAAAAAAGGTTGCCCCAAGAGCAATAACTCCTGGCTTTAACAACAGAAATTCACGTCGACGTTTCTGTGTATCTCGTGACAGATCTGGAAACATTTGTATCTTATACCCAAGAAAAGCTTTCTGTTTATTTTTGAAGAAAAGTTTCAGTAGCCAATTTTTATCAGGTGATAAGGCAACTGTAAGCAAAAGTGTTGCGGGCATTGCTACCTCCTGGTCTGAAAGTTCCAAAACCTTGGAAATATTAAGCGACTGTTGAGCTTCTTCCATTAATTTTTCTTCCCTTTTAATAGGTAGATAGTACACTTGAGTGAATGGCGGTATTAATTCCTCAGTGATTTCCAGGACTTCCTTTAGGTAATGTTTTAACATGTCTCTAGGGGTTACCTCCGCAACCCTAGGAAAGTTAATTAATCTAAGATTATTATTGCGAGAAAAGTTTTCTAGAGACTCCAATTTTCTCCTTAAATTAGTATTATCTTTCACCAGTGTTTCAGTTATTTGTTTAGAAAGTTTAATTTCCTGGGAAGAATTCATTGTTGAAGTTTTTAAATTTTGCAAGTCAACCTTGATATTCTTAATTTCATTTTCTTGGGAAGATATCTTATGCTCCAACTGCAACAGTTGGGGCTTAACTGATTTAGATAGATCCGCTACAAGGTCCCAAATTGCATCAAGTGTTACCTCTTGGGGCTTCTTTAATATAAAGATAGGTTCTTGTAAAGAAAAACTCTCCCCAACCAGTGTACCCTCCTGGGTATGACTCCTCTGCTCACGGGTAATCTGCGGGGATGATGAATCCTCAGTTTCCACTGGAATCCCCTGAAACAACAGGGAATCCACATCCATGCTCCCCTCTTTGCTCCCAATGCACCGCCTTCCGATGATTCCTCCACCCACGGGGAGCTGGCGGTCTGAGGAGGAGGAGGAGGCACTCTGGCGTCGGGGTTCAAGGTGGTGTCTGGGCCCATGGAGAACGCCTCCGTCTCGCCACGGTGCGTCTCCTGCAGGCGTGCCGACGCCCCCGCAATTCCCTGCATTCATCGGAGAAGTTCATCCATTGAACCGAAGCCGGCTGGGCCCGAACGCCGTGAGGCTCCAACTGCGCTTCAGCCCCTCCGCTTCGGCATGCTAGAAGGTAAGTTTCTTGAAGAAAAACAGGAGAAGAAACGATATTGGTAGAGCTCTCTGCGACGAAGCTCTCAGCATAACAGTCCTTCCTCCATCTTGCTCCCTAACCATTGGCAGGATTTTAAAGGGGGATAGTTAAATAAATTTATTCTATGTGTACTCTTGTTAAGATAATTCAACAAGAAGTGGGAAGCAAGATGGACCATTGGTCTGACCCAGTATGGCTATTCTTACGTTCTTATGGCAGTACTCAGTGGCGTAGTGGGGATGAGTGTATACAAACAAGGAATGGGACTTGGGTGTAACATATGTGATTATCTTGAAGTCGCCAAATAGATAGAAAAGGCAATGGCAAAATCCCAAAGGATTTTTGAGTGCATATGGAAAGGAAATAGCCAACAGGAAATAGGAGGTGATAATGCCTCTTTGTAAGTTTCTGGTGAAACCTCATTTAGATGCCTTTTTACTAAAGTCGTGGCAAAAGGCCACTTTTGCCGTGGTCAGAAAATAGGAGATTTTTCTATTTCCTGAATTAATGGCCACATGCTAATTGCATACTTAGGGCCAGATTCTGTATAGAATGCTTGGTCTCAGAAGCCACCTAAGCAGCTTTTGAGAATTGCACATGGGCATCCTATATAGAATCACGTCTGTCCTCACAGACAGATGCCTAAACCCACCTAACCACCAAGATTCTCTAACCAGCGTCCATGTCACAGATACCAGTTAGAGAATCGCATTGCTGCTGAGCTGATTGCGACAAGGGAGTATCCCTGCCTGTCCCTCCTGCCAGTGAAAGGAGTTAGGAGTTGAAAGCACTCTCAAAGAGGTAGGCTTTTAATTGGGCGTTGAACACTGCCAGAGACGGAGCCCGCCATAGGATTCTGGCAGCATTTTCCAAGCATACGGCTTAGCAAGGCAAAAAGAATGGAGTCTGGAGTTGGCAGTTGAAGAAAAGGGCACAGATAGGAGGGACTTACCAGCTGAGCAGAGGTCACGGGGTGGGGGTGGAGATCATAGGGGGAGATAAGTGAAGAGAGATAGTGAGGGGCATCTGAGTGCATTTGTAGGTAAATAAAATGAGTTTGAATTGTAGTCTGATTTGGATGGGAAGCCAATGAGGTGACTTTAGGAGAGGGGTAACATGAGTATTGCGGCTCTCCTGGAATATGAGTCGTGCAGATGAATTATGGACGGATTGGAGAGAATTGAGATGGCTAAGCGGAAGGCCTGAGAGTAGTGAGTTGCAATAATCTAAGCGCGAGGTGATGAAGGCGTGGATAAGTGGTTTAGTAATGTGCTCAGAGAGGATGGGTCAGATTTTGGTAATATTAAAGAGGAAGAAGCAGGTTTTAGCGATATGTTGTATCTGGGTGGTGAAGAAGAGAGTCATACTTCTATATGATTGTAAAGAACTAACTTCTGCTTTGGCATGATTATTGCCATGTATTTAGCTTAGATTCTTATTTTACATGTGCTTTTGAGACCTAAATGCCCTTTTTAGGGCTACTTAGTTTTATTCTATTTTTAGACACCCTCCCTTTTGTTTTTTCCCTATATGTTCTCTCTTTTTATTTGATAAATTGTAGTTCTACCCTTCTTCCCTTTTTTGTTTCTGTTTTTGTTTTTAAATGTTTTTAAAGGATGTATTGTTATTCCATATATGTTTTTAAGACAATGTTCACCGCCTAGAAGGCCAATTGGGCGGTATATAAAATATTTTAATAAACTTGATCCGTTGTTTGCGTCATTTACTTATTGCTTGGTCCATTGATGAAATGATTGGGCCGATGACTTTATGATGTACTGAAGTTTAATGTTTGCTTCTGAAATCATTACTGATATGTGTTACTTTTGAAATTTGCTTGTTGTACTATTCAATATGCATTTCTTTTGTCTTGATTATATGTCCAGGTTTCACCTCTCCAGTTTTCTAGTTAGGTTGAAGGTGATAGACTCCTTTGTAGTTATTTCTCCTTCATGTTGGGGGTGTGGAACTGTAGGGGTTTCCCTGCATCACCTTTTGGAGGCTTAAGGCCTTGCTAGGCCATGAACCATCTTATTGGAACAAAGACATCATGGATTCTGTCCTGCTACTGTAAAATACAGTTTTGCTGACAGCTAAGGTCATCTCCATCCAGAGGGCTCAGATTAGCCTGAGAAAGTGTGTAGGAGCGAGTTTCACAGGGGCATGCAATTACGTTTTTCTTGTTTTTTTATCATTTTGGTGGGACATTTTGTCAGCATTTATAAAGAGGGTCCAGCTAGAAGCCTGTTCATATGACTTCTGCATGATGAGCCATCAGCTGCTGTATGAGTTCTGATTGGCCCATGTTATCTCCTGGGCATGACTGGAAAATATCTGCACCAGACTGAACTCAGAAGTTTGGGGTTTGGTTTTTATAGAAAAAGAAAAGAAAATATTTTTTGGCTGGCATGCACATCTCAGTGAAGAGAAGGATTAAATTGTCTGTAAAGCTTATGTACTTTATCTGTTATATGCTAAGCTAAGGAAGAATTCTGTAGCTAAGTATTAACTGGTTGTTATCAGACTGAGAATCCTATAGCCATGGCAGTGGCTTACTTTTACCACAATCCTGGGCTCGCTACTAGGCTTGTAGCCCTGAAGAAGAATCGTCTCTTCACTATCAGACACGACTCAGCTGAAGAAGGGTGAGAATGTGATACCTTGTACAATTCTAGGAGTTGGTTAGTCACAGATCCTTTGCTGGTTACGGATTGGTAATTCTGGGATTCATGATAATTAGCCTAATGTATAGTTGCTGCTTGGGATATCTTCTCAGGAAATTAGTGTAACAATATATATTTTGTAGTATTACTTTAGATATATTTTCAGTGTTACAAGTTATATCCATATATCCATATTTTTGTGTAATTTATTTATTTATTCAATTTTCTAAACTGTCCTCCCAGGGGAGCTCAGAACTCATTAGTATATTTTTTATAACTATATTTTTGTAACCTGCTTGCCATATTTCTAAGAATTTTAATTATCTAATAAATAATATATAATCACACATTGGTATAATTCTTCTATTAAGACAGCCATAGAGAAACCACAGGATTACAAGAGGCCACAAATCCAGAATATGTACTGTCTTAATGATTTTTCTGTTTTATAATTGCACCTACAGTGTGATAATCGGTAGTGTACACTAAATCAGTTAGCACTAGTGCTGCCCAATTCACGATTCAAATCGATTCACCGATTCATTTCAGGTGAATCGATTTGAATTGATTCAAAACCCCCCAAAATCGGCCTCCCCCCTCGCCCCCTAAAGCAGGATCGGCAGCGCTGCCTCTTGCTAGCAAGCGCTGCCGCTCCTGCTTTAGAGGGTAAGGGGGGAGGGTCAGTCGAGAAGTGCTGCAGTGGACGGCTGCCCCCCTGGCCTCTCTTTACCCGATTGCAGCAGAAAGCAGCCTGCAGAAAGGATCGCGGGTAGTTTAGCTATCCTTGCAGGTTGCCATAGACCTCCGGAGCTGTCGTCCTTCTGCCTCGGTCCCGCCCCTCCTCTGACGAAAAAACAATTCAATAGGCTGAATCGAATCGAATCAAAATATTTTTTCCTGAATCGGGCAGCACTAGTTAGCACCCATTGTTGAATTCCCCTCCAAGCGAGTCCCAGTGCAGCAAATATGACACACCCCATAGGAATTAAATGGGCTGCATCGCATTTGTAATGCAGAAATTGCTACTGTGGCTTTGTAAAAGGGGCCCTAAGTGTCTTAATTTAGAGCAGTTTGTGTCCTAAATTAAACCAATTAGCTATACAGATAACCAGTGGTGTAGTAAGGGGGGGGGAGACATCCCCAGGCCTCATCTTCGTGGGGGGGTGCTGCCATTGGCCTCTCTCCACCCCCTCTGTGTACCTCTTTAAATGTTGGCCGGCACAAGCTGATTTCTTCTTGCTGCTCGTGCGGGCGTCAGCTCCCTTATGACATCACTTCCTGGTTGTGAGACTAGGATGTGATGTCAGAAGGGAGACGAGGCCAGCACAAACAGGTGGAATATGCTGCTTGTGATGGTGAACATTTCAAGAGGTATGTGGGAGCACTCAAACAGCGGGGTTGAGGCGGGGCACGTGATGTAGCAATGCTGGGCGCTAGTGCTGCCCGATTTCCGATTTGAATCAATTCCCTTTTTTAAAAAATGGCCTCACCGATTCGGTGCCCACGGATTGGCAGCTGTTGTTTCAGGGTGGGGTTACACGTAGCATGGATTGTATCTGAGGCATGTGAGTGGGTGTTGCTCTCACCTTCTCCCTTCCCCTTCGGGGAGAGAGCTGGTAGGTGATTTGTGGGCGGTCATGCGGGCGGGATAGTTCCCCCACTTCCTATGGTGGCTCACGGCTGGTGAGGGAAATGGTGGGTGAGTGAAGGTTAGGCCCCCTTCTACTAAACTGCACTAGCGGTTTGTATCGCCGGGAGCCGCGCTGAATGCTGCGTGTTGCTCCCGACTCTCATAGAGTTCCTATGAGCATTGGGAGCTGCACGCAGCATTCAGCACGGCTCCCAGCGAAAAAAAACCACTAGTGAGGTTTAGTAGAAGGGGGCTAGTCTAGAAAGGGTTCCGTGTCCACCCCCCCCCCTCATTGTCTGTCACCGCCGTTATGATGAAGAAGCCCGTGAAGGAGCAGGATGAGGTCTGGGGTCGGCGAGTACAAGAGCTGGGCTCCAGCCTGTCCAACTGCCACTGCTTTGAGTGAGCAGCAAGGGGTGACGTAAATTGACATCACCATCAGAAGCTTCGGCCTCTTGTGAGTATCATCTAATAGGAGGTCCAGGGTATTAATAATCATCTTGGCTGGTAATAGGACTTATGCTGTTCCTAAATGTATTCCCTCTTTCCCCATCATAGTAATGCAATTGTCTGTTCTGTGCCCTTTCTGTGAATTCTAACAGTATTGCTAACACCATAAATGTCCGCGGAAAAAAACATAATTGGCCCTGTACTTGGTTATTCCTGCTCACACTTCTTACATGAATTGATTGCTTCCCTACATCAGCTTTAAAAAATAAGCAAAAAGAACAAACTTTTTTGTTTATTTATTTTGTTTACACCACAGCGCCTGTGTGGGTAGGAGAGGGCAAATAAGGTAAAGAGCTATAAAATAAACCCACTAGGATATTTGAAAAAAAAAACACCCAATTGGGAAGGAAAATTGAATCAAAATTTTTTTTCCTGAATCGGGCAGCACTACTGGGCGCCACCACCTTGGGCACCAACCTCCCCCGCTACGCCACTGCAGATAACCACACATTCTATAACTTGCCTGTGCCTGTGGTGCACAAATTTACGCATTCTCTTTCAAAATTGCACACTGTCCTAAGATGCACACACAAATATGGGCTAGATTCACTAAGCAAACCAATTGTGTACCGATCGGTTTGCGAGCCCTTTGCGACCAAATTTCCCTCCTACACTATTCACTAAGGCCTATAGCGATCCGATCCCAATCCTCCCATGCAAATTAGTAAAACCCCTTGCAAAATAGCCAAGTGATTGATTCACTAACAATTGCTTGGCTATTTTGAGTCGGGTTTTACTACTGACAAACCCGACTGCTGCAGACCTGTCGATAACTCCCTGGGCATCTCTCACCCTCGCTACGCCACTGTCGAGGGGGAAAGATTGGTTTAATACTTTTAGCATTGAAAAAAAGAATTTAATGTGATATTTATATGTTTGCAATGTTATAAGAGTCATTTGTCATGTGTATATTGCCATATAAAAAATTACCCTCTTTATATCCAGGGGACATACTTCACCTTGATCATTGTGTTACACTTGAGTGGATCTAATCTCCAATGTGCATTAGATATTATAGTAGAATATCTTAACCCAGGGCAGACTTAAAGCAAAGGTAGATTCAGGCTGACCAGGGCTCTCATCTACCAGCTATGAGAATTTGTCTCAACATCTGGCCTCCTGTTCAGATCACCCTCACAACTTGTCTGTTGAGGTGAATGTGATGACTGCTCTGTGCTATCTTGTTATTGGTTCCTTTCAGGAGGGTAGCAGAAGACATGACTGACATCAGTTAATCCTTTGTATCCAGATGTATCCACTTTATCACTTTTTTTCTAGAGATTATGCCTGTAGGAGCTGAAGAAGTACAAAGAAACTTCTGTGAGATAATTCATCAGAGCTATTGCTTGCACTTGTACAAGCTTGGTCCATTCAAGGTATCAGCAAGCCATTTACTGAAACCATAAGCTTCAAAACTGATATCTGATGTAAGCATTGCTTACTCATGATGGTAGTTGTGATTAGTTTCCTGGTTCCCCTTATCACATACTTTTATCAATAGTAGTTGATGTTGAGCTGGAACTGTGCAAGCACATCACCAAAATAATATTCTTTATTATCAAAGTCTCCATTTCTCTATTTTTAGAGAAATATTGGTAGGCATTTACTGAGTCACTTAAAGAGTTAGGGGCTTAGATACAAATGAAAACTCTCCTATTAAAACTTAAATTTAGGTGTTTATTTTTACAAGATTCCTAAATTTGACACTTAAAAAGTGGATAGGGTCCATTAAAGTGAAGTAATTTAGACCCTCTAGTGCTCATATTCAGCATTAGACATCTAATAGAGTTGAAAATTTAGCAGACCTAAATTTAGGGCTTTGATTAAACTGTCTTTGAACCTCAAGGAGGTGAATCAACCCCTAACATTTTCTATGTCAACCTATGCTAAGGTCACCCAAGTTGGGACACTAATATGTCTTGAAGAGCTGGGAAATGTGTCACCAAAAATTTGACACATACCTATCCAAGCATCAGATTGGAAATACAGGTCCTTTCTGGACAGAACTTTTAAGTTTCAAGTAAACAACAGACCTGGCTAGGAAATTACATCAATGGAGCCAGGTCGACCTACGGCGCATTTTGGAAAGAAATCAAGACAGAACTGTTCGACAGATTTATCTCCTAATCAAATACCATTTTAAAACTAATAACACCATATTGATAACTTTGAGAAATATGTGTATTTTTACTATTTGTATTCTGTAATTCGATGACTGTCCAGTGATATTTTTGCTTTTTGTATTCTGTAATTCGCTGATTGTCCAGCTCTCTTCAGTGTAAACCGCCTAGAAGTCGTAAGATTGTGGCGGTATAGAAAAAATAAAGTTATTATTATTCTTTCCTTAATAACCATGTGTAGGTTGGGGAGAGTGCAAAACAGGGAGTCAGATACTTGACATCCCCATAACTGCTCCCTCATATTCCCAGTGATCACTGCTGTCACCAACTGAAGCTGGAAATGTTACAGGTCTACATCTGCCCCCTTGCCCCCACTAGCAATCAGCATCATTGCATGCTGAATCCACCTGTGCTTCCATCACAATCACTCTTGTCTGCTGCTCAGGCTGGAAATGCTGCATCCTGCTCCCTGCCTTTTGTCCATGATCACTGTTACCAGCCTAGCCAAGATGTAAGGTCTTGTTCCCTCCTCTGTGGCCAGAATTACTATTGCTAGACCCACAGAAAAAGAAGAGATGGCCTGGGAACATTCTACCCCAGGATTCAACTGCACAACTTATATTCCGGGAGAGCCGCTATACTCACATTACCTCTCTCCTAAAGTCACTTCATTGGCTTCCCATCTGTTTCAGACTATAATTCAAACTTTCACTTATCTCCCTTCCCCTGCTCAGCTGGTAAGTCCTTCCTATCTGTGCCCTTCTTAACTGCCAACTCCAGACTCCATCCCTTCTGCCTTGCTGCGCCATATGCTTGGAACAAGCTGCCCGAATCCCTATGGCGGGCTCTGCTTCTGGCAGTGTTCAAGGCCCAGTTAAAGGCTCTTTGAGAGTGTTTTCAACTCCTAATTCCTCTCACCTTGGTTCTGCATCCCCAACCCTCTATGTCATGTCTCTCTGTCCAAGTTAGATTGTAAGCTCTTCCAAGCAGGGGCTGTCTATAAATGTCAGACTATGCAGCGCTGCGTACACCTTTCAGCGTTATATAAGTAATAAGTAGTAGTAGTAGTGCTCAATCCCCACCAGATCTTTTCTCTTTCTGCTAATACTGATTTTTGGGTAAAGAGGGTAATTTTTTAAAGGGTGACTGGCAGCAGGAAATTTGAAAAGGGAAAGAGAAAGATACACATAGGGGTATTTAAGAGAGCATGAGAGAGAAGGTATAAAACCTGGTGCAGTGGTCTCACTACAGGAGGAGAACCCAAAGGGTGGCAAGTGCCTGTCCTCCTTCAAATAAGGGCTTTCAGAACTGAGATTAGGAGGAAACTCAAGGATTAGGGGTGGATTCAAGAAGTTTGGTGTGAGTGTATAGACTTTGTGACCGAAGAGTGCTTGTGGGTGACGGAAATGGGCACTGACAGTTTGTATAGGCATTAGATTGTGTGGCAATGAGGGCAAGGCAGCCAGAGGGCATGACAGCTGGGTGGGGGCATCTGCAAGGATTTTCAAGATCCCTGAGGTATTAGGCCAGTGGAGAGATGATGTGAAATTCAGAAGAGCTGGAGAGGAGGTGAAAGGGGGACTTGGAAGCTAAACAAGGATAAGGGAAAAGGAAAGGGCTGAAAAGACACTGGGAACATCCCAATGAGAAAAATTAATTGTCCACATTAGTGATCACCAAAAAGTGTATTTTCAGTTTTTAGAGATGAGGAAAATATCAGTTTTGACAATGTGTATGTTTAAAATCTTTGTATTTTGCACATTTACTATACAGATTCTAAGCAGTTTATTTACACTTAAAGTATTTGGCAGGGTAGGGATCATGTGTCACTGTTACCAAGGTTTTTAATAAGTTTTTGGGTGGTCTGCAAGGGGAAATATCATAGGTCTTCTCTGTATAGATGCCAAAACAAGTTTAAAAAAAACACAAAAATTATGATGTTGACAGTAACTTTAGTGGTGAATTTGTTTACCATTCAACCATATATTGAAAATCTGTGTGCAGCATGTCAGTCCCAGATTATTTATGCGACAAAAAAAAAAAAAAAAAAAATGTAGCTTTATTTTATAAAGTTAATAAAAAAGTAAAATCTGTTAAGTTCAAATCCAGCTTTAAAACCTTTCTCTTTAAAGATGTCTTCGAGATTTATAGATAGGATTAGATGCATATGAGACTCAAAGGCCACATATCAGACAATTCTCTTCTCCTCTTTGTTCTTCTCATTCCCCCTCCTTTTTATTTTTATGAATTGTATCCCATCCATTTCCCTTTTGTAGCATGTATTGTCAGTTATATCTTGTAAATTGTGTTGTCATTTCCCCTTTTTTACTTATATTTTAAATTTTGTACAATGCATACTGCTTTGGTAATTAAAGTGGTATATCAAGCTTAAATAAACTTGAAACTTGCCTTCCAACATTTGAAACCATGATAAAATGATATTTGGGCTCGTGTTCAACTGCAGATTGTAATGTTGTGTTTCATACACATAAATGTGGTCTGCCACAACAGAAGAAAAATTGAGAACCACTGTCCTAGTATAATTAATATAGCATAATTAATTACTTTGCCTTATTAAGCAACACATGGTGTCAGTGGTAACCATCTTAGGACCTTTCTACTTACCTTTCGCGGCTAACCAATGCAAAGGTGTCTTATCACTCCAGTCACAATCTTTTCCATTTGGGTCAAAGAGCTCTTTCTTAAGCAGGTCTTCCAGTTTATCATAATCTCCCAAGGCAGCAGCTTCGTGGAGCTCCGTCATGTCTGGGAGTTTGCCAATTGCTTGCAAAAGATATATATAAAAATAAAAGTTCTTCATCTGCCTACTGAAGATGCAAATGTTCAGAAAATATAGTTTACGAAAAAGAATATACACAGTAGAAAATTCTTACCGTATGACGGTATTCAGAATCAGAACTTAGTGAATTATAAAGGAAGATGAGTCAACTAACATTCATTAATTTACTGAGAAAGGGAAAAAATAATCAGCATTGCAAAAGTCTGGGAACAGCAGGCTAAATAGAAGCATTTTTCTTGTATTCTCTGCTTGCTTGTTTGAAAGGAATGCTGAAGGAAACCAGGCCTGGAGATCAGAACTCAAGTTATCTACAGCCTATCTTGATAAGAGAGAATGGTAGGAAGTAGAATCAATGAGAAGAAAACCATAAACCGAACAGGGACCGCACATGTTACATGCAAGCTGAAATGTTGCATCCTCTGCTACCAACTTATTCCTTTGTCTGTTGTCACTTGCTGTCATGGCAATTAGCTCCGCCCCTCATTCAGTTGCAAACTAAGATATCTGTCTAAATGCCAGAGATCTTTTCCTTACGAAAGGAATCAACCTGTATGAAATAATGGCATGCAGAAACAAGAGTTTGAAACTGAAACACATTTTTCTTGTGATTATTGAAGTTGAGAGTGAAAAGAAAAGGCAATTTGCCTACAAAATAAATCACTCGGGGGGATGGGGGAGAGGATACTTTTACTAAAGATTAGATCATGTTATCTGCAGCAAGGTCCATAGGAAAATAATATGGGTCCTGTGTCAGATAACATGTGCTAATGCTAATGTTTAAAAAAGACCCCTTTAGTTTCTACAAAAACAGAATTTATAGGACATAAGAAAAGATAGTTTCAGTTGAAACGAGGGTATCATGACAAGAACATGTGATTCTCATTACTATACCTACAAGGAGGTGCTGAAAAGTTCTCAGCACAGCCAAAAAGAGAATGAGTGGATATGGTTCAATCAATGATCTTAAACAATGTCAAAACAGAGAATTTTGTTTTTGCAAATTGGCACAACGGAATAATATACGTAACATTCAGTGGCAAAATAACACTGAGAATTTAGGAAGTTGGTTGGTTGGGCTGAGAACTTTTCAGCACCCCCTGGTAGAGTTCACAACTTTTTTCTAAACATAGTATCTTCAGATAAAAAAAATGTAGACTCCTAATTGTGATGCTCAGCTCTGTTTCAATACCAGTATCACAGAAAATGCCTTGTTATAGTCTGAGAATTCCAATCCATAGCAGAGTAGGAGTGGAAAAATATGAAGAATTGCTAGGGTGGAACATCAGAATTATGACAACATTCAGAACACTATTTCTTTCTTACCATTTTGATTCCGGATCACTAAACAACAATTTGAATGCCTCTTACCCTCAGCTAGCAAAACACATCTTGTCCTTATCAGAAGCTATCAGTATTTAACCCCAGCAATTCTTCCATTATTTTACAATTTTTTGTTGTTAATATTTGTAAAGCACCCAAAACTGGGAAGGTAGAAAGCAAAATTATATACAGCTACAATAAGTTCCCTTCCCAAACAATTTATAATTCAAATAGGTACCCAAGGAAACTTGAGATAATGACTTTATTCAAGAACACAAGAGAAGTCAATGGATGAAGCTGGATTTGAACCTATAGCTCACAATAAAGAGAATGAATGGGGTAATGTTTATTGGAGGGAGGGAAGTAAAGGAAGGGCCTCTGAAGAGGGAAGTGGGTGACAGCATTAGGAGGGAAGGGGCAAGAAAAAGGACACTGTAGAAGAACAAGAGGACTGAGGCACCTTACTGGTAAGAGGACACTGTTTCTGGAGGAGTCTCTGTGGTTCTTGATGCAGTTGGACTGATGATGTCATCTAGATGGGCTGACCTGGAAGTTCAAAGCACCACTGCAGCATAGTTGAAGCCCCTTATAAAATCCAAGAGGATCCTGGATCTTTTCCCTTTGCATTTTTTCTTTTTTAGGTACTTGATCCTTTATATTACTTATGGGGAAAAGGGTGTGAGAAAATCATCGGTTTTATTTGGAAAATTAGCCATTAAGGTAGAAATGGCCTTAGCACGTGGGAAAACCCCACATAAGGATAAGCTAAGACCACTTTCTAACACAGTTTGGCTCTCTTCTGACGATTCTTTGAGCAAGTGCCTGTATCTCAGCCATCAGAGAACAGTCCCTTCCCTCAAGGCCTGATGTAATAAGCTGGCCTTTAGAATTGATCCCTCCTGCCCCCTACTTCCCGAGATCTAGCAATGTCCTTTTCTCTCTCCTCCCTCAAGTCTTCCTTCCCAGCAGGTCCAGCATCATTCCCTTTCTCCTTCTCGATAGTTCTGGTATCTCTTCTTTTCCTATCTGCTTACTTTTCCCCCTCCCCTGCAGCATCCAACGAGCATCATTCTAGTCCCTCTCTCCATCAGGTCCGCCATTGCTCTGCCTCCTACCCAATCCAGAATCTCTTTCTCCCCTATACCCATCTTCCATGACCTGGCAGCTATCACGCTTCAGTTCCCTCTCAATCAATGCACTGTGAACCGTGCTTGGGTGGCTGGCAGCATTGAAGGAGTGGCTCAACTCTTTTGATACAACTTCCTGTTCCTGTTTCTGCAGCAGAGGGAAGAAGGTCTGTACCGGCCATACTGGCAAGACTTGTGGTATGCCGGGGAGGGGGAGGGGGAGTTGGAGAGTGGGAGGTACCAGGCTGAAGGATGGTGAAAATTAAAAGCAGAGAGAGAGATTCCAAATTGTGGGGATGAAAACAGAGTCAATGCATGTAAAAATGTATTTAGGCATGTGAGGTGGAATAAGGGCCCAAATGTACATGTCACAGTCCCCAATTCCAGCCATGGCACCTCAGATCCCATAATGTATTAAGATAGGGTTGTCAGAAATCCAAGACTGGTCTAAAATCTACCTGCTGGAACTGAGTAACTTGGCTTTAGACATTAAGCCACTTCATTCAAATCATGTGCTTGCCTAGTCTCCATGCTCACTCATAAACTATTACTCCAAGTTCTACATTTTTCATTGCTACCTCTATTGAAATTTAAATGGGAGAGGGGTGGCCATGAATAAAGATCTCAGTTATATGAGGGATATGAGAAAACCAATTAATTGGGGTTGGGGTCCACAGTCCAGAGCCCAATATAATGTTAATCTAGCCCCGATCGCTGGATTTAAAAAGATTTAGACTAGTGTCTAGATAGAAAATGAGTCAATTACAGTAACATGAATTTTGTTCCCACAAGCTTTGACCCATCCCCACAAACTCAAACTCCACTGCACTAGGTTCATAATTTTTGATTTAAAAAAAAAAATTGCTTTTTCTTATACGGATTTTGTATTGTTGTGGAGACAGGGTAGCAATAGGAACAAACCTATGTCATTCTCTATACCAGAAGGGTCCTTTTACAAAACTGCAGTAAGCTTAGTGCGCGCTTACCACATATTAAAAGGCTTACTACAGGACATGTGCTGGCGGCCCATCATAAATTTGCCTATTTGTGTGTGAACACCATGCGCAAAAAAAAATAAGTTCTTAATTTTCTCCAAGGGGCCATGTTTGGGGGTGGAGGGTGGGCGTGACAGCACTAATCAGTTAGCATGTGAGGCACTGCCACATGCTAATTGATTAGCGGGTTAGCACAACCTACAAATAAGTGCTGGTAGGGGCTTACGCAGTAACTTGTTTTAATGGCCTCAAGCCTCCCCTACAGTAGTGTTGCCCGATTTCCCGATTCATTGTCTAAGAAAACTGGACTCACTGATTCAGTGACCCCTGCCCTAGTGAGACCTGACATACTTCCGAGGCCTCCTGAAACAACAGCGGCGGCATTGCTCTGAATAGGCTAATTCGCGGCCTTCCCTCTGCCATGTCACTGATGACATCATCGGTGACATGGCAGAGGGAAGCCTTATCGGGGCAGATTGCGAAGCAGCCCGTTCAGAGAGCTATCACTGCTTTAGAAAGCCTCAGAGGTATATCAGGTTTCACAGTGGGAAGATTGGTGGGGTGCTGCTGCACAGGGGGATGGATGGGAGGGGAGGAAAGATGCTGCACATCGGGAGGGAGAAAGGAAAGTGGAAAAATTGTTGGGGTGGAGGTGAGGAAGGGAGAGTTGAAGTAGAAAGGGGTGAGCAGGAGAAATCCTTATTTTGTTTACACCACAGTGGTGACATGGGGTTGGAGAGGGCAAAAGGGGGGTAGGTGGAAAGATTACAAAATAAACCTGCCAGGACATTTGAAAAAAAAAACACCCAATTGGGCAGGAAAAGAAAAATTGATTCAATAGGCTGAATCAAATTGAAAATTTTTTCCCTGAATCAGGCATCACTACTCCACAGCCAACTCCAGACTCCATCCCTTCTACCTTGCTGTACCGTATGCCTGGAACAAACTGCCTGACTCAATACTTCAGGCTCCTTCTCCGACAGTATTCAAATCCAGACTCAAAGCCCACTTCTTTGAAGATGCTTTCAATTCCAAACTCCAACCTACCTTCTAAGCATCTAAACACAGTGTATTGATGCATCTTCTTGTCCAGTTTGTCTGTCTTGACTAGACTGTAAGCTCTTTTGAGCAGACTGTCTCTTCTGTGTTTTATGTACAGCGCTGTGTATATGTAATAGCGCTATACAAATGATTAGTAGTAGTAGAATTAATTCAGAATATGGGAAAGACAGCCATTTTCCGTCCATGGCACAAATGGGGGAAGGGGTAAAACGCAGGTCTCACGGACCTCGTGGATCTAAAACCGCACTTCCTTAAAAATCTGAGGTCCATGTGCCACTTGTAATCTCTGGCTCTGACAGACCTCTATGACAATTTAGCTCTGACAGATCATAATGCTTTTCCTGCCCTACGCTGAGACTAAAGGTAGCAAAACTTTTGCCCTGAGGTCTGTGCCACTTTTAGTCTCAGCATAGGGAGGGAAAAGGATCTGTCAGCGCTAAAATGTCATAGAAGTCTCTCAGAGCCATAACCTATGCCGAGACAAAGTGGCGTGGACCTCAGATTTTTAAGGATGTGCAGTTCAGATCTGTGAGGTCCGCGAGGTCAGATGCAGTGCAGACCTTTGCACACATTTTTAACCCCCCCCCCCCTCCAAAAAAACTCCCAGCCATTTGCCATCCAGTGTCATATCGTGAGGGCTCTTGGAATCAGCGCAGAGGGAGAGATCTGGAGGAAGGTACAATTGGGCTAATTAGCAAAAGCCACAGTGCACCTCCTCCCTCCTTAGCCATTAGGGAAGGCAGAGTCGGAGGCCAGAGCTGAGCGTGCAGGGAAAGCGGTGGAATAAGCTAAAAGGCGGCCTTGTCAATAAAGGCCAGAAGATTTTTAAGGATGTGCGGTTTTAGATCCGTGAGGTCTGTAAGATCCGTGTTTTACCCCTTCCCCCACAATTGGCCTTACCACATGAGAAAGACACAAGCAAGTGGCACACTAAGGCCACTTTTGCTGCAGCTTTAATAAAAGGACCCCCTTAGAATAAATCTCTTTCTGGAAAGAATAATAAATAAAACATAAAAAAACTACGGTAGCTTTAAAGCCAAACCTTTCTTTCTCAAGCCAAGAAAGAAGAAGGAATGGATGTCTCTCTGCTGATTATTTCAATTCACCCAGATTGATTACTGTCAAGACAGAACGCTGAGCTTGATGGACAATAAGTACAAAGAAAGAAAGTCACTCTGATTAGGAAAATTATATTTGAAAAGCGACCATTTTGGCAGCGATATAGTGTAAATACAAAAAACTTTAAAAAGGGGTAGCCGTGTTAGTCTGATGCAATCAAACTGACAGACATCAGGCACTTTATAGAGTTCAAACTAACCAACTCATTGAAGCGTGATCTTTTGGAAACTCAATGCCTCAATAAATTCGTGGTCTACAGAAAGGAGTTCATGAGTTAATTTAGTATTAGTAGATCATTTGCACCCCAGTGCCTTTCTTCTTGGAAATGTCATAGTAGCAGGACAGAAAGCAAAAGAACAAGAATCAGTATTGCCACATTACTCCTACTCGTTGGCAAAATGCCCACGAAGTGAGAATATAGCAATATCTTCTGACTGCCTCCGACTCCAGAGAAAGGGTTCGGGAATACATGAAGAAAAAATGGGACGGCAAAGGTCAGCTCCTCCCCCTCAGTTTGCATGAAAAGGGCACGAACGGCGAACAAAACAGATGAGAGGCAAAGCGAAGACATACCCGCCAGAGGTAAGTGCATCTGTTCCTTTGGCGCGGCATCCGCCACCCGCAAATTCGGCAGGTGGATCTCGGGAAGGGAGGTTCCCGCGCGCAGCCTCCAAGACGGTTGGCACTGAGATGGTCGCGAGACTTGCAACAAACACCGACCCCTTTCATCCCCCCTTTCCTAGTAATGTAAGGTTCCGGCGGAACCGGGAGAAACTGAAGGACGTAACCACTGAGGCTTCTGAGAGGAGGCGGCTGGAAAGTGTTGAGAAAAAGGGGGTAGAGAGTGGTGTCAGCTTTGCTGTTCATAGCGACCGATACCAGCAAAGCATGGTGTTTCCCGAGCTCAGCCGCACCTTCACTTGGAGGAAGGGGAGGGTGGCTTCCACTCTACTACTACTAATCCTTTCCATCGTGTTTCTAGACATATGCACGCGCTATCAGGGCAGGATTAATTCTTTGAGGGTCCCTAGGCATGCAAGTACACTGGGCCCCGCCCCCATGTATTTACCTGTTTCTTATTTACTTCCTTATTTCCACTTGATTTCTTTTTTTTTTTCCTTTTATTTTAAAATTAAAAACAAACAGCAAAGATTACCATACCAGTTCCAATGTACAGAGTGTATGTACTGTTTTCTTATTTATTTTTCTTTTATTTTAAAATTCAAAACAAATAACAAAGATTACCATACCAGTACCAATGTACAGTTTTTCTTCTATGCAATCCCCAAACATCTCTGAACAAATCCCCCCCTTCCTTCCCTTCCCACCTACTTGCCCAGGACTTAACCTCTGAACTGTGCTGCAAACTTGATTCATCTTCCTTCCAGGTCTAACAGCAGCTCTTCCTTTCTTTGCCCCTGTCCAGTGGCAGCTCCCCCTTCACCATCCTCCATTTTCAGTCCAGTGTAGCAACTCTCACCCCTAATAGCAGTTCCCCCTTCATCATCCTCCGTTTCCAGTCTAGTGTGGCACTTCTCTATCCCACCCCGACCAGCAAAAGCAGCTCCTTTCCCTACCCCCCCCCCCCCAACCAGCTCTAGCTCTCCTTTCACCCCTACAAGCAACAGTTCCTCTTTCCACCTCCAACCAGTGGCAACACCACCTTCCCTTACCCGGACTAGCAGCAG
The DNA here is from genome assembly GCF_902459505.1 of Geotrypetes seraphini. Taxonomy (NCBI): domain Eukaryota; kingdom Metazoa; phylum Chordata; class Amphibia; order Gymnophiona; family Dermophiidae; genus Geotrypetes; species Geotrypetes seraphini. The sequence continues at coordinate 112,911,187 of NC_047086.1, forward strand.
CAGCAGCTCTGTTTTAACTTGCCTGCAGCAATGTCGGTAGCGTTAGCACAACAATTCACTTGGCTAGCCTTAGGGTCTTCGCTGGGTCACACTCGCCTCCGAGGAAAGAGTAAGTTGCATCATCAAAGGCCCCAAGGCTGCTTAAGTGAATCACTGCGCTGACACTACTGGCACTGCTGAAGGCAAGTTAGAACACTGAGAGCTCCTGAGGGGGGAGGGGAGGAGAGGAAAGCGAAACGGTGGCTGCTGATGGAGGGAGGGAGATACGTGGGTGCTCAGCTCATCAGGCCCTCCTGACCTCCTCAGACCTGAGGCATGTGCCTACTGGGCCCACCCTTTAATCCGGCCCTGAGCACTCTACATCAAAACACAGAAGAAACAGTTCCTGCTCAAAAGAGTTTACAATCTAGTCAAGACAGACAAACTAGACAAGAAGGTACATCAATACATTGTGCTCAGGTAGGGAATTACAGAGGGAATGATAAGACAGATATTGGTGTTTAGAATGTGGGTTGGAGTTTGGAATTGAAAGCATCTTTGAAGAAGTGGTTTTGAGGCTGCATTTGAACTTCTCCTTCCGCATTCGCCGTGATAGAGGATTAACAGACCCGCGAATAACTTTTTCATATGTTATTCGCTGTTTTCTATTAAAAACCATTGTGAATATGGTGAAACCGTGAATAACACGGTTGGAGACCTGGACTGTTCCTGAAGGAGAGGCAAAACACAGTGAAGAAAGTGCTGGGAATCAACGATTTTCTCTGTAAATGCATGGAATCAGCGATTTCTCTATGTAAGCTGACGTAATTTGGGGGAAGGAGCCAGCAAGCTAAAAACTGTGAATAATCGAAACTGCAATTGCTGAAACTGCGAATACAGAGGAAGACGTCTACTGCCAGAGGGGGAGCATGACATATTGAGACAGGCACAGTGCAGCAGAGTAGAAGGGATGGAGTCTGTAGCTGTAAAGGAGAAAGGTACAAATAAGGAGACTCATCCCATGAGCAGAATGTGGAGAGAGAGGAGAGATTGAGGAGCTGTAGTGAAACATGAAGATCCATTGTCATAGGGTTACCATATTTGCTAAGTCAAAAAAGATGATGCTTGACTCCGCCTATGCCCCACCCCTTCCCTGCCTCCCACTAGTCTCTCCCTAAACTGCCCCCATCCAGAACAGCCTTTCTCTCCCCCTACCCCCAACTGGGGCCACTCCGGAGTCAGGTCTGGCTCTCGTGAATCTCCCCTGGCCCTAGTACCTTCTCCAGTTCTGCAATTTAAAAACTTCAGACAGCTGGCAGTGTTAGCGATGTGATTCTTCTGCCGTCGGCCTGTCACGGAAATCTTCACTCTGTAGCATCCTGCCTTTTTGGGAACAGGAAGTGCTGTAGACTCGAGTGAAGGCTTCCAGGGCAGGCCGACTGTAGGAGGATCTCATTGCTAAAGCTACTGGCTGCCTAAAGTTTTTAAATTGCAGTGCCGGAGAAGGTACTAGGGACAGGGGAGACTGACAAGAGCTAGACCCAACTCTGGGGTGGGGACTGGACTGGAGAGAAAGGGTCCAAAACTCAGACAAACTCCCTCCAGTCCAGGAAACTGATTGGACACCCGGACAGTTCTCTAAAAAGACATGTCCGGATAACCTTACATTGTCATCTGTGATGTGTGTTACGCCAGTTTATCAGACTTAAGACGCCGATGGGGCTGTGTTGAATGATCCTCCATGTTTGGAGGTCATGGATTGGTTTAGGCCCCAGGTTATTATTATTATTATACAAACAATTGTATTCCACCTTTACCTATTTAGTTTGACGGATTATAGAAATTAATAGCTAGGTTAGTTGACCTAGGAATTACAGTACATGAAGTGAGTTATACTAACATATACAGAAAGTTGCTTACATAAAGTATGAATTAGTTCGTATGAATTAAATAAAGTATGAATTTGTTCGTGGTTGGTTCAGTTTCTTGAAACAGGAAAAATTTTCAACAGTTTCCTGAATCTGAGGTAGTGTTTGTACAAGTGTCAGTTCAGTGGGAGTTGGTTCCATAGGTTAGCTAGTTGATATTGGATGGACAGGGTTAGGAGTCTAGTTGATCGAAGATTTTTATACATTTGAAATATTAGTTGAAGGATGTTTCTGGTAGAGTATTTAGAGGAACCTTGGAGTAGTATTGCTAAGTCAGATAGGTAACTAGGAGCATTGCCATGAACGATTTTGAAGACTGTGATGCCTAGTTTGAACTTTATTCTGGATGTAATAGTCAGCTATTCCTAACACCCTCCCTCCCGGTAGTGTCCCCCTTCCTCTGCTGCCAACCCCGACCCCCAAACTGGCAGACTTCACGTGATGTTGCTGCTGTGCCCTCCCCCCAAACAAGCAGCATTCCTTTCCTTCCCTCCACGGACAGGACTAACCCCCCTTTCGGATCTAGCAAGAGGACCTCCAGGCCTATTGTGGTTCTCTGGTGGTCTAGCAGTGTGTTGGGGCAGCAGTGATTAAATGACTGCCGAGACTTCCAGTAGCAATGGTGCACAGTCTGCCGGTTCGGTGAGGGGGAGTTGGTTGCGGAGGAGGAGAATAAGAACCGGAAGACTTGAATATAAACCGAGACCCCCATTTTTGGGCCAATATTTTGACCAAAAATCTCAGTTTATATATATTTGAGTGTATATGGTAACTCTCCATTGCCCCAGGTACAGAAAAATAGATCATGACCTTACTAAGGACTGAAAAAATACCTGCATATAATGTAAACTGCTTTGATTATACCACCCATTGATAACAACATACATGTTGTCTAAAATCCAGATCTAAAATGTCCCTTTTGTATGTAAATGGGTACCTGACAGCTCTACAAGGAATACCCAGCACTAAATTAATTTGGCTGTTGCATACTGTAGATTTCCTTTTCCCCCCCCTCCCCCCCAAACACACACACACATGGCACACTCACCTTTCCTTCTCTAGTGTAGATTATGTTTTTTATCCCTATCGCCTTCATCTTCCATCCTGTGGCATTCATATTCCCTGGTCAACAATCCTCTTTAGAGAATAGAACTTTGCAAGATATGTACACAAATCAAAATTGTTGCTAATTAACACCAATAATTGACAGAGCCCAATTATTGATACTAATTGACTTGTTAATTGGACACATGCCCAAATTTGCACACACAATTTTGAGTTCCATATGTAGAATCTAGAGTTTCTGCAATGTATAATATATGCTGTATTAGGGGCAGGAATGGGATCACCGTGGGTAGCTGTGGAGTCCTATGTGCTGAAAAAGCTGACAGAAGTAGCTACCTTCATAGTTCCAGTTTTTGCATAAAAATGAAGAAGTCGGGTGATATATTTTGTTGTTTAGATTACTTTTTATAAACTCAAGTTTATTTTTATATGATGGAATTTTTTTGTGAAAATTGAAATTAAAAAAAGTCATACAGTATATGCTGGAACTCAAAATACAGGGATAGACACTTCAAAGTCCTACTTCAATCCTTACAGAGAGGCTACAGCCTTAAAATCATCTGTTGTAACATGGAGCTAGGTTACCAACTAAAATAGCAAGAAAGGAAAACCACAGAATAAGATCCTCTTGAAATAGCATACAACTTGGAGCTGGAAAAACTGAGAACAGTCATTAAACACTGCAGCAATTATTCTGAAAAAAATGAATCACTAAAATATTTCTTCCATTCACAGTGCTGCCATTCCAGCAGCTAACAACTGGCGAGAAATACGTTGGCTCATAGTAATGAAAAGGCAAACTTTTTGGTGGCATCTTACAGATATGAAGGGAAATTCTATAAAGGAGAGTGTCTAAATTTAAGTGCCAACTGCATGTGCTAACTTATAGAATAGTGGAGTGGAATTGATTGGGTAGATGTGAATTGTTTGTATACTTTTTCCAAAAATAGTAGGACGAAGCTACCAAGTAGTAAATTTAAAATAAAACAGAGAAAATAGTTCTTCATTTAATGTGTAATTAAGCACTGGAATTTGTTGCCAGAGAATGTGGTGAAAACAATTAGCTTAGTAGGGTTTGAAAAAGGTTTGGATAATTTACTAAAAGTCCATAAGCTGGACTTGGAAAATTCCACTGCTTATTTCTAGGATAATCAGCATAAAATCTGTTTTACTCTTTTGGAATCTTGCCAGGTACTTGTGACCTGGATTGGCCACTGTTGGAAACAGGATACTGGGCTTGATGGATCTTTATTCTGTCCCAGTATAGCAACTCTTATGTTCTTATATTAACATTTAGATACATGAAAGACATCACAAATAGGCATGTGCATTTGTGCTAGGCGCTATTCTGTAAAATTGTTGGTGCAATAATAGCAAATGGGCTCTACCAGTAAGCAAAGCATGGACGTGCCAAGGGCATTTCGCCTTGTAATGTGTGCACTTTATAGTATTAGATGCACACATTGCAACTTAAACCTTCTGTTAGCAAAGTGGCTTTGCATACTACTGTATAATGGATTAAATATACCTTATGTTTAAATCTTTTTTTTTTTTTAACAGTAAAGAACCACAAATACACAATGGCAGTATGACAAGCAAAACATTTTTTACAATGAAGTCAACCTGCAATAGAAGACTGTACTCTGATGTCCTCCATAACTTCAAGAAAATCCCCCCTCCCCCGATCCCAGGAGCCCAACAGCCGAGACCAATGCACCTTAGGTTTCTTGCCTCCCCTCCCAACAAAACTTGGATAATAAAGAGTATAAGGCCCAGATATCTTTCTGCAAGAGACAGAAAGGGGGCGTCTGGAGAACATAGAACCACTTAGGGAACAGAACCATTAAACACTGCAGCAATTATTCTGAAAAAATGAATCACTTTCACTGAAAGAGGTGTGCCCTCCCCATCAGTGAAAGCGGCAGCTCCTGCCAGGTAGCCAAAAGGGAGCTAGTGACGGAAAGCAAATGATCCACGGCTTGAGAAAAGGAGCCCTAAGAGTACTATTGTAGTTTAATAGTTTACTAAAATTTAATTCATCATATATGCATTTTGTATATCCAATTAGTGTTTCTAACTTTACTCAGCAAAAAAGGGGAGAGCCCCCTGGAATGTACAGCACCCAGGTCAAAGGCCAAACCTTATCTGCCTCAGGTCTCTGGAGTAATATCCCGAGACCAGACTGGGCACACATTGAAACAATGGAACTCCCCTAGTTTATCTTCTCTGGCCTTCAACAGAACTTATCAATTAATTCTAGTGCCCTGAGAGAATGCCTGCTCTTCTCTTGTTTCTCATGACCACAGCACAAAGCATGTTTTTTTTAGATCAGTATTTTATCCCATCATGGTTTTGCAGATCTCCTGTAACCCTTCTCTGGCTCACAGGGTTACAGTACACATCATCTATTTTTAATTTCTCTTCCCCTATACCATCTCCATCTTCTGACCCACTAGTACTATCCCAAATATCCCCATCCCATGTGTCGGGGTCCCAATCTTCTGTAAGACGGGATAGTAACATACATACCTCTCTTTTTTTTATTTTTTAATCCACCTTCCCCCCTCCATTTTTTATATTTATATTTTTCACACCTCACTGCTGCCTTCTCAGCTACATTCTGATACGAGCAATTCAAACTCATAGTACAAGTCCTAGGACTCCTGGTCTACTGTAACATACTTTACCTGTCATGCCCCGTCAACATGCTAAAACAATTACAAACAGTCCAAAATACAGCCCTAAGACTAATATACTCACTGAAAAAAATACGACCACATTACCTCAGCTTTCCAAGACTCACACTGGCTCCCAGTACAAGCACGCATACAACACAAATTCTACTGCACCCTATTCAAAGCCCTAAATTGAAATGGACCAAGCTATCTGAACAACTGCCTAATCAGGAAAAACACATCCAGACGAAGGAGAACTCAAGCACACTTTACTCACCCCCCAATCAAAGGTATGCAAAGCAAAAAAATATATGACTGTCTACTAGCCACCAGAGCAGCTAAAATAGACCACCACCTCTCAAATCTGCTGACCATGACGCCCAACTACAAAACATTCAAGAAAGAACTGAAAACCATATTATTCAAGAAATTTGTCAAATGATCTAACCAAACCGTATCGACCATTCCCAGATCCCGATGCATACTATAGCTATCAACCTTGTAATCTCCCTGGGAATGCCCAGGCTAATTTCTTGTTGTAAACCGCCTAGAACTGAAAGGTATCAGCGGGATAGAAGACATCAATCAATGTAATGTAATATAATTTGAGCTTAGCATGCATCATCCTAGCATCTAAATTTCAGCCCCATTTCTTCAATTTACCCCTTAGCATACAGCACATGCAAGTTACAGAATACAGCCTCGGCATCATGAGGTTGTGGGTTCAAACCCCATGTTGCTCTCTGTGAACCTGGGCAAGTCGCTTAATTCTCCACTACCCCAGGTACATTAGATAGATAGTGAGCCCCCACTGGGACAGATAAGGAAAATGATTGAAGTATCTGTATGTAAACCATTTTGAGTGCAGTTGTATAACTACAAAAAGGCAGTATACAAGCCCCAATCCCATCTCATATAATAATGTCATTGTTAATTAACACTTGAGCATGTATGTGAGATAATAATAATAACTTTATTTTTATATACCGATACTACCTGATCTACTCTTTACCATTACTAAAAATGACCAATGTTCTTCTTTTGTAACCCACCTTCCTTAACTCTTTTGTAATCGCCTTGAACCGCAAGGTAATGGCGGAATAGAAATCTCTAATGTAATGTAATGTAATACCGCAATACCTCAAACAGTTCAGAGCGGTTTACAGAGGAAGAGTCGCTATACAGACAGCGATATTACAAAAAACTTTCAAAATTACATTAGCATGGTAAGATCAAATTTTTCCTGGAAGTGTTTTAGAAGTACGTCAAGGCAGAAGTGGAGTTGGAGAAATTTATCAAAGAGATAAGTTTTGAATGACTTCTAAAAGTTTTTATTTATTTATTCATTCAACTTTTCAAATTATAAACAAGCAAATCAATACTTGAATACAGATTTGTAATAAAAAAACCATGAAATTATATACCTATATACCACTTACATCAGTAGTGCATGGGAAGGAAATGATTATTGATTATTTAGTCCACTAAAATAAAGATCCAAATATTAAAATTAAATTGTTGAGGAAATACATTCCATCCTAAGAACAGCTCGGGAGACAATGATAGAAAACCCAAAAGCCAGGTCTTAAATTGCTGGAGGTGCTATTGGACCTGTCACCTCTCCACCCCCTTCCTTGGCCACAATAAATTCCAACAGTTGCTTTGGTTCAAAAAATTTCCCCTGAAGTGAAACATAGCACTTCACCGGAAACTTCTAAATAAAGGATGCACCCAGAGCCGAAACCCTGGGTTTATAAAGTAGAAACTCCTTTCTCCTTTTCTGTGTCACTTGAGCAACGTCTGGAAAATTCCAAATTGTCAAACCAAAGAACTTATCATTCATATGCTTAAAGTAAGTCTCTGTAATGCTCCAGGTCAAATGTCACCAAGAGAGTGGATCTCTCTGTGACAACAGAATTTTTGGAGAACTCTCTGGAAGTAAAGTTCATTTCTCCCTTTTCTGTTACTCCAGTTTCAGTAGGGGTTGAACTATCTTGCTACTTCCCTGGAGTATTGAGCCCCTGTTATAGGTGGTAAATTTTCTTGCGGAATCATTAAAATTTCCTTGGAATATTTACGCGCCATCTCAATTGGAGATTTAGGAAAATTTAACAGTCTACTTATTTTCCATATATTCAAGTTTTTTTTAAAATAAAAGATTTTTCTTTAATAATCTCCATTTTTATGTTTTTATTTACCCCCTCATTTACAAAGCCATGCTAGCATTTTTTGTGCCACCACCACGGTAACAGCTCCAATGCTCATAGATTTCCTATGAGTGTCCGAGCTGTTACCACTGCTGCTGTGCTAAAAACGCTAGCACAGCTTTGTAAAGGAGGGGGGTAAAAAAAATAAGTTTTTCTACCTCAAAGCACTTTGCTTAGCTGGCACCATCCACTCTTTACTGTGTATTGAACCTCTCATCCATAAAATATGTTTTTAAAGATCAATACCAGGAAAGATGATGCTCTGACTCCTAGTATCCTCTCTCAAAAAGGGTTAATCATCACTCTTGTGGTTTCTGATATCACCAGAAACTTGGTGGAAATATTTTGATTCTGTCATACGTGTCCCAGCATTTCAAAATATTTTTTCTACTTCCATAATTATCCTCATGGAGTGCCTTCAGGATGTGTGTTGTGACATCTGCCACCTAATAAATGATATGGTAGTAAGGCACACCCTACATTACTTAATTGTTACAAAAATACCTCCATTGCTCAGCTTATTCGGATTCTCTTAAGAGGAAGCAGATGAATTCATTTCAGTCCACTCTTATCAACAATCTTCTGATGGTAAAATACTTTGCATCAGAAATTTCTTCAATCCAACATATGGTTGATTGTAAAAGATATGTTCAGGGAGTTATGTGATGTGGTGAGAGCAGCAGGACATGCCCTGACTCAGCTCCTGATCCTCGGGCTCATCTGCCTCCATCGGGCCAGAAATCATGCCAGCGAGAGCCAAAATTGCTTCCTTTTTATATGACAAATATAAATCAAACCAAGCTGAATATCCCCAAGAAATATTCTAAGGCACCAAAAAGATATTCATACAATTCAATACCAGAAATTGCAGTGCAGAAATATTCTTAATGGAGAAAAGACCTCAGTATTTCCAGTGATTAGCATTACCTGGAAGTCTCTGATAGCTTCAAAGCTGCCATAGGAAATACATCCTTGGTCCAGAAAAACTCCATAGATTAAAGTAATGTTTTCAAAGCAATCATAATATCATTTGTCATATCCAAAGAGTGAAACAAGAACTTATCTGCAAAAAGATTCTCTTCTCTGGTATTAGTATCGATTTGAGCAGAAAGTTGCACAGCTCCCAGTACTGCTATCAATGTAACGTGCTGGGAGAGTTATTAATAGATTTCCCGACAATGCCCTGTTTCGCTAATTTGCTGCATCAGTGGAAACTCTATAAAAAAGAAAAATACTTAAAATGTACACATAGGTTCTCCATATAGCAGGCAAATCTTTTCAGTATACCTATATCACAAGCAAGAGCAATTGCTTCAAAGAGACTTCCAGGTGACACTAATCACTGGAAATACTGAAGTCTTTTCTTCATTAAGAATATTTCTGCTCTGCAATTTCTGGTATTGAATTGTATGAATATCTTTTTGGTGGTTTATTCCTTTTTATATGAACAGATTCATGCTCAGATTGGACTCAAACATTAGTACCAAATCGGTCTGGAAGGGCAAAGAAAAAGACAAGGATAAGCAGAAACTGCAGGACGACAAGATGGTGGGTTCTCAGGGGGACTTGGCCTTGTCTCTCACCTCAGCTCATATTGAGAAGCTTACCTCGGCGGTTGTGCAAGCCTTGGACTCGCATTTCCACCAATTGTCGGGACAAATCTCCCATCTGGAGGCGTTGTTGTCTGATGTCTTCATTGACCACTACCCTCTTTCGCCTTCTACTCAACCAGTACCTGACCCAGGATGTTAACATGCCCAACATACTGCCCAGCGAAGAAGTGGTGTGCAAACTTTCAGTGTGGAGATTTCAAGACTGAAGATGCAGCAAGGTGTGGGAGCTAAAATTGCTGACCATGTCCATGACCTGATTTTGGCAGATCGGCAAATATCATCTAAAACAATTGCTGAGACACTACAAACATCCAGGGTTGGGTATAGAATCTACAAGTAGCTGGGTATGCAGAAGTTGTCAACCAAGCGGATGCCCAAATGTTTGAATGGTGATGAGAAACAATGTTGAGTGGACACTTCCAAATTGATTTTGCAGCATTTTCAGCAAGCTGGTACCAAGTTTTTGGAATTACTGGTTGATGAAACATGGTTACATCACTATGATCCTGAGACAAAACAGTCCATGCAATGGCGGTATTCGGGTTCTCTAAGGCCAAGGAAATTAAAGATTCAAAAGTCAACAGGAAAGGCTATAGCCACAGTGTTTTGGGATCAGGCACATAAGAATTGCTATACTCGGACAGACCAAAGGTCCATCAAGCCCAGTATCCTGTTTCCAACAGTGGCCAACCTAGGTCCCAAGTACCTAGCTAGATCCCAAGTCGTAAAACAGATTTTATGCTGCTTATCCTAGAAATAAGCAGTGGATTTCCCCAAGCCATCTCAATAATGGCATATGGACTTCTCTTTTAGGAAATTATCCTAACCTTTTTTAAACTGCACTAAGCTAACTGCTTTCACCACATTCTCTGGCAACGATTCCAGAGTTTAGTTACATGTGTGAAGAAATATTTTCTCTGGTTTGTTTTAAATCTACTACTTAATAGCTTCATTGCATGTCCTCTAGTCCTAGTATTTTTTGGGAAAGAGTGAACAAGCAATTCACATCTACCCTTTCCACTCCACTCATTGTTTTATAGATCTGTCATATCACCCCTGAGCTGTCTCTTCTCTAAGCTGTAGAGCCCTAGCTTTTTTAGCCTTTCCTTATAGGGACGTCGTCCAATCCCTTTTATCATTTTTGTCACACTTCTCTGTACCTTTCCTAATTCTGCTATATCTTTTTTGAGATATGGTGACCAAAACTGCACACAGTATTTGAGGTGCGGCCATACCATAGTGATACAAGGGCATAACATTTTCATCTTTGTTATCCATTCCTTTCCTGATAATTCCTAACATTCTATTTGCTTTCTTAGCAGCTGCTGCACTTTGAACTGAGGGTTTCAATGTATCAGCAATGACACCTAGATCCTTTTCCTGGGCAGTGACTCCTAACGCTCCAGCATCACTTAGCTATAGTTCGGGTTCCTCTTTCCTACATGCCGGAAGGTGTTGTAATTAGTGCAGAATACTACTGTAACTTGCTTTGCTAATTAAAGGAGACATTGGAAAAAAAAAGGATGAGAGAGAAGCTGCTGAAAGGAGTTTGGCTTTTGCAAGAAAATGCACCTGCTGGCAAAACAATGGATGTTTTGATGCAGTTGGAGTTTCGGTGCATAGACCATCCACCTTGCTCATCAGATCTTGCTCTATCTGACATTTTCGGTTTCCAAATCTTAAAAGTTTGAAAGGGCATCAATTTTCACATGATTGCAGCAGCGGAGCAGTATTTCAGTGACCAGACATCGAGGTATTTTTTTGGGAAGGGTTACAGAAGCTTCAGACATGATGTGTCAAGTGTGTTGAGCTTAGGGGTGAATATGTGGAAAAACTTGTTTCATGGCTCCATGTCATTCCCTTCGTGGTTGGGCTGAACTTTTCAGCATCCTCTCATAAATAAATTTGAAATCGAGAGCACCGTACTGTCGCTCCTTAACTGCCTCTCTTGTGACATCCAGTTTTTTAAAAATCTATCTTTTATGCAAGTGGTCAGTGACATTTATGCATTCAAAATCTGAGTGATGCTGATCTTCAGTTTCCTGCTGTATATGCTGCTAACTACATGTGTATTTCCACCAGGGCTGGCCTAACCATTAGGCAAAAATAGTCGGTTGTTTCTTTTCTGGGAACACACAAACTGAAAGAACCATCAATGTGTATTTTTTACTTGCAGAGGAGGAGGAGGGCTGGGGAAGGGACAGTTTTCAGATAGCCCGTTTTCCTGAATAAAACGAGTTTTGGTAATTATCCTCATTATTTGTGTATGTGATACAGGCCGTGCGCAAATAGCAAAGTTTACTATTTAAAAGCATGATGTCTTGAGGGAAGGGGCAGATTAGGGTCCTGAAAGTTCATTTAATTTGGGGGATGTTAACTGAATGTTTGCTTAGGGCAGTATTTCTCAACTCGGTCCTGGAGTACGGTGACCCATCAAAAGCGCGCCGGACATTGGCGCGCTGACAATCATGCCCCGGCATTTGCACACAGGACAAATGCGTACCGCTGATCTCGCTGTTCTTTGCCCATCCCATTTGCGCTCTGAGGAGGGGAACACCCCACCCCAGTACACTTAAAAGACCCACGCTCCTCCTGAATCCCGGCTCTTCCGCTCTCAGGGGGGAATGTGTGGAAGGGAGCCGCCGCCCTCCCCCCCACTAGAATTACGCTCTTGTTCAGGGGATGCCGACGTGTTTCAATTTTAACATTGCCGCAAACCCCTCCTCACTACACTGACAATTGCGCCCCGAAAATCCCGCTCCCTTCATGCGCGCACTTGTCGCTGCGTGCATTTGTCAGAGCAGAATTGTCCTGCGTTCTATTGATGGTGTACCTGGAAGTAACCCCTTGCCCGTCAGGTTTTCAAGATATCCACAATGAATATGCATGAAAAATATTTACATATAATGGAAGCAGTGTGTGTGCAAATCAAATTTATGCAAATTCAATGTGGATATCCTGAAAACCTGACAGGCAAGGGGTTACTCCAGGACTGACTTGAGAAACACTGGCCTAGGGCATCCAATAATACCCTTGTACTAACCCTGTTTCCTACAGCCTCATTGGTATTGCGAAAAGCTCTGTGTTCAATAAAATACTCTACAAATTTTGAACCTCCAGATTTGAATTTATATTCTGAAATCGACCTGAAAATTGGTCTCTTCTGTTTCAGGTGTGAGTGTTGAGGCATCAGACGATGGGGAATAACTCCAGTGCTCAGTCTTTTAAGATCCCTGCTGGAGAAGGACCTCACACTGTTGGATGCACAGATTTAATGACAGAACACACCATACATGTATGATACTCAAATATTTCACTGATAATTTATGGTTTAATTGCACTTACCAATTTGTAAGACAAAGAAAATATATCAGAAAAATTAGCAAGAATTTTCCCACAGTCAGGCAGGCTTGCACTTTTTGGATGCATGGAAGACAGCCTGGACACCGTCTGCAGCTAAGTGTTTGTTTGTTTTTTTCCTGCTTACCATTGACTGTGTTTGAGACTTATATATGTGCTGCTTGTTTTACTCACATTTTTTGAAGTTTTGTAATTTGGCGTGCTAGAGGTTTTTTGAGGTGGTTCCTACGAGGGCTACTATAGTGTTTCTCACTGCTGAGTGAACTGATACATTTTGGACCTTGCTTAATGGTTGTTTATAAGTGGAGTTTTTTGCCATATGAAGATGAACTGAGGCTTTTTCTCCACTTTTTTCTTTCCTTTTTTCTGTGTGTTAAGTGAATGAGTGGGTCTTTGTGTGAGTGCAGTAGGTAGACCTGGTAGTGTCTAGGTAGGTCCCTTCTTTGGTTTCCAATAGGGCATAATTTATTAGTTTTAGGAGTTTTGTATGTCCTTCCTGAGATTTTTTTGGGTAGCTCCACCAACAGTCCCAGATCCTCCTGTCTCGGAGTCCTACCATCCCATTCTGGTTAGCTTGGAGGTCACCCATACGTGAGAATACCTGCCTGCTTGTCCTGGGATAAAGCACAGTTACTTACCGTAACAGGTGTTATCCAGGGACAGAAGGCAGCTATTCTCACAACCCACCCACCTCCCCTGGTTGGCTTATCTGCTAGCTATCTGAACTGAGGAAATGCGCGCCCTTGCGTGGGCGGGAGGGTACTTTCTAAGTTGTATAAGCAAATCAGCTTGCGAAGCTGTCTGCATCGGGGCTCTGTGGATGACATCACCCACAGGTTGAGAATAGCTGCCTGCGGTCCCTGGATAACACTTGTTATGGTAAGTAACTGTGCTTTTCCTTCCCTCCTACACCCCCCCAGCCCGTACAGGCATTTCTTTTCAGGTCACCAGCTGAGCCTGACGCCTTCTCACTGATGCATTTTGCAACAGAGGGAGGGTTTCCCTCTGATGCAAAATGTGTCAGAAGGCTTCTGGATTAGCTGCCAGCATCATGTAGGAAGGAACACTGCCAGCGGCCTAAAGAGAATGTGTGTAAGTTTGGAGGAGATCCCCCGTGGCCATGAAGGGGATCCCTGTGAGATTCCCTTTGCCCCTGTTCTTATGCAGCTCTCTTTGTACCACCATTTTTTTTTGGGGGGGGGACTGGCTCCAGTGGTCCCCCCCTCCTATCCCAATGCCAATGTATACAGAGCTTTGCAAAAAGTATCAACCGAATGGAATAATTATAGTTGATGTCTTTGTAGATAATAGGAGACCACATACAAATGGTTTTATTTAAAGCATTAATATGTCTTAAGCTTCTTTGCTATTCATTCATTCAATATATACAGAAGTAAAATTTAAACATTTTGGGCCAGATTCTGTAAGCAGCATTTAAATCGGCAACTGCCTACAAAAATGGCGTTGGCTGCATGTCAGTCATGTTTAGGTGCCATTTAAAGAATTGCGGCTAATGGCGCCTACCACAAATCTTAGTCATCTGCTATGTAGGCCAGGGTTTTAAAGGCCTATGTTACTGGCTTCTGTCTTACACATGAATCACACCTACAAAGGTTCCTAACAGCGCCTAAGGTCACTTCCGGTGTTAACCACGCCTACTGGGACCTTAAGCGCTTCAAGGTGCCTCTAGTCACGTTAATGGTGCCATTTTGGAGGTGCCTATGGGCACCTAATTTTTTTTAACAATGTGTTAATTGGTCTTTAATCGATGCAGTTAATTACTGCACCGATTTAACCAATTAATACAATTAAGTTAGGCGTTGGTATGGTGCCTATTGCTACCTAACAGTGCCAGTAAGAGAATTTGCTCCTTGGTGAATAACATAGACGCACAGAAAAATGAAGGCAGATAAAAGACCATATGGCCTATCTAATCTGCCTATCCATGCCATCTACCATCCCTTCCTCTGCCTTAGAGATCCAATGTACTTTCTTGAATTCAAATACATATTTCATCTCCACCAGAAGACCATTCCATGTATTCACTACCCTTTCTGTGAAAAAAGTATTTTTTTAGGTTACTTATTTGTCTATCCCCCTTTTACCTTTATCCTATGCCCCCTCATTCTAGAGTTTCTTTTCAATTGAAAGACTTGCCTCATGCACACTTATGCCATGTAGATATTTAAATCTCTATCATATCCTGCCTTTCCTCCAAAGTAAACGTATTGTGATCTTTAAGTCTGTCCTCATGCACTTTATAATGAACACCACTGACCATTTTAGTAGCCTTACTCTGGACCGACTCCATTCTGGTTTCATATTTTTTGGAAGGTGCGGTCCCCAGAATTGTACATAATATTCTAAATGAAGTATACAGGAGCATCATTACCACTTTTTTTTCCTCCTGGCAATTCCTTTCCCTATCTACTCAAGTATCCTTTTAGCTTTTGCTGTCGTGTTGTCTACCTGTTTGGCCACCTTGAAATCATCACATAACGATCACACCGCATCTCTTTTGTACACAAAAGTTCTTCACCCCATAAACTGTACCATTCCCTTGGGTTTTTGTAGCCCAAATGCACTAGCCTGCATTTCTTAGCATTAAATTTTAGATACCAAATTTCAGACCATTCTTCAAGCTTTTCCAGGCTCTTCTTCATGTTGTCCACAAGTACTCTATTGCAGATTTTGGTATCATCTGCAAAGAGGCAAACCTTACCAGACAGCCCTTCAGAAATATCACTTATAAAAATGTTAAAAAAAACAGGTTCAAAAACTGAACTTTGCTACACACCACTCAGAAAGAACCCGTTTACCTCTACCTTCTGTTGTCTTTCATTCAACCAGTTCCTATCCCAGTCACTTTAGGGCCAAGGGTACACAGTGTGTCAAAGGCTTTGCTAAAATCTAAACACAGCACATATAGGCAAGATTCGTTTACTGTAGCTTATTTCTTTGCCAAAACTCATGTTATGAATTACGGTAATCACTGAGCTGAAAACTGACAAAAACCAGACAGAGTTTTGTAAAAGTGCTTTTCATAAAGGGCCTTTCAATTTTATTAGTATTTAAAATTAGTATTTTGATTTTTGTAGTAAAAACTGTATCCTTTTTTTTTTTTTTTCCACATCCCATCAGGGGAGCTTCTTGCGCCTGTATTATCCCTGTCAGGAAGACACCTGTGATGAAGGGCCTGCTTGGATTCCAAGGAGAGAATACCATTGGGGTCTTGCTGATAATCTGAAGATGAACCGAACTGTAGTAGATACATTTTTTAGCTATTATTATGGTGAGGATTTTCACTGTCTTCTCTTCCATAATATTATTTTTTTCCCTTTATAGTTTTGTTTTATTTCTACATGTTATCTTGAAGAGTGGACTAGCACAGCCACCACACCATTTCACCATAATATTCTGTAGTACATGGTGATTAATTGCACATTTTGTATCAATGGGCATCTTGTTTATAGAGTGTCGGTGCTCATTGGATCACAATGTTGTGTGACGGTATTGGTCAAATCAAAAGGGGTCAGGGCACTCTACCTGGATACTGTATATTTAAAGTTCACTATTATAATGGAAGATGGAGATTGGAATTGAGATATTTTACAAAAGCAAGTACCGATGCACAGTCATTTCTAATATACCTGCAGGAGTACACGTGTGTTTCCTGGCATATGTAGTGGGATTAGCTATTTTACAAACATACACATATTGGAAAAATGAATGGCACAAACCTGGCAGCTTTCACTTGGAGTTGATGCATTGTACAAACCTATGGTATGTGTATAGGGATCACCAATTTAGTGAGGTCGTTTCACTTTTGAAAGTGGACAAAAACTGCATGGGATTATAAGGAATGATTCCTTTAATCCCTTGTGTAAAGCTTTGGTTGAAAAGAGATCTTTAAAAAAACCAAAACTGTTGAGTAGTTGTAAATGCCAATGTGAAACTTTTTCCTCATACACCACACCCCCTTTAAATCTCTGTGTAGTATGAGTTTCCAATTCTAAATAGTAGCTTTCTGAAATTACTTTAATGTGCCAGTGTTTCCACAGATAAATCATGATTAGGGCTTCTAAATTTTCTCCTATGTTTTGCATAAAATATGCAGCCAAAGACAACTGTGCCCAAGTCTCGTAGTAAAAAGAATCCTCAGAATCTATATATGTCGCCCAGATTTGCATGCCAAAATTTTGGGCATGCTCCCAAGATGTACATGCAAATTAATTGGCTAGTGAACAAATTAATATCAATAATTGGTGTTAATTGGTACCCATTAAAATTTGCATGTGCAACTTTATTAGCACGTAACTTAAAAGGGGGGCATGGCCATTGCATGTTGCGGCATTCCGAAAAGTTATGTATGTTGTTACCTCAGTGCACCTAACTTGGTGCCAGCATTTATACTAGGTTTCAGTAGACACCCAGAGTCAGGTGTGTGAATTGATGACGCTAAGAACAATTTTGGAAAGCATGTGCACCCTTTGTAGTATCACACTTAGTGCTGGGGGGTTTTCTGGTGCCAAAATTTAATCACCTTTTATATAATTTCTCACCCCCCCCCCCCTCATTGTACGTAAGATTGTTTAGGCAAAATAATTATTTTTTCTAAAGGAGCAATCCTTTAAGTGGTATGAAAAGAAAATAGGAGAAGAGCTGTCTAGTGTTGCCTTGTTATTCTAACTTAGCATGACTCTTCCTGCCCCACCATTCATCCTGTTTCTGTCATGAGAACAGATATCTAATTGCAGAACAGCAGCTGGCTGTTAGAATCCTGAACTGATGCAGCAAGTTGGAGCTCACTCAGTATTTTTTATTTGTCTTTGGAGAATGCATCCTGAGATTACATATATATGTGCCATTTCATTCAAAATCCATATGGGAGGAGCAGCCGCTCCCCCCTTGCACCCTCCCATTCCCAGCTACACCTCAGAGCCCAAGTTCAAATCCCATGGGAGCTCCATGTGGCCTTGGGGAAAGTAATTTAACCCTCCATGCCTTGGGTCTGACGTTGGGCAAGTTCTGGCAGCAATGCCAATGTGAATCTTGTCCCCCTATGTTAGGCAGCAGCGACACAGTGGAGGTGCCTCACACTGCACAGGAGAACATGATGGCAAACCACTCCTGTATCGTGTAAGGAAAGCCATAAAAGGGGGAGGGGGAGATGCCTCGCTGTGTGGTCACCAGGAGTCAGTTTGACTCGAGGGCAGTGTTTATGGTTTCCTTTTTTGATAACGTGCCTTTCCTTTAGCAGTAACAAGCCTGTGTAAATTAAAAATATAATATACAAGAAAACAGTGCCATTAATTTGAGAGAGACAGAAAATAGACAGGTGTATATTGGAAGTAAAGGATAAGGAGGGGGCCCTACTGGGAGAATAGATTGAAATAGTAATTCAAATGGTTTCCTCTAAGCCAATAGTGCTCAACCCAGTCCTTTGAGGTACACCTAGTCCTATCAGGTTTTCAGGATATCCACAATGAAAATGCATGAAAGAGGTTTGCAATTTAAAAAATTAATTAGCTGGTAGGTGCCTAACTCGATAGCAGTCTACCCTAAGGCGCCGATCGGAAAGTAAGCATGGTTAGGGGTAGATTGTTGGTAGAGGGAGGAGTGGCCTAATGGTTAGAGCTATAGCTTCAGCACCTTGAGGTTGTGGGTTTGAGCAACTGACTCAATGTACCTTGGGCAATGGCTTGTTAGTTAGATTGTGAACCTGCCAGGACCTATTTAGGCCAAGAAAACCCTAGCATAAATGGGAGTGCATCTAAGATTTTAACGCCTACTTGTGCCTTAAGACTGGTTAGCAGATAATTGACAATTGTGCTCAAAGGTGCCTATTTATAGAGTCGGGGCCAAAATGTTTTTCATACACAAATAGGCCAGCAAAAAATTTGGGAGAATGTTGCTCAAGGGCATAGCTAGACAGTGGACTTTTGGTTGAGCAATTAAGGAGTAATTTTAAAAGCTGTTTAGTTGTGTTAAACAAATGTTTATAAGTGGACAAGGCATTTTCTAAAATTCTCCAGAGCCTACCAGGACAGACAGGGAAAAATGCTTGAGTACCTGAATAAATACATGTAAACCATTCTAAGCTTCCCTGGAAGAACGGTTAGAAAAGTGAATAAATGTGTAATTTGCAAAATCACTTCTTATATACATGTATGTAGTTCTACATACTAGAGAATGACACGGGGAGCGATCCCCGCAGGGAGCTGCGGCGTGGCTGCGGTTTGGCTGCGGGTTATGGAGACTCCAAAGCCAAATCGCCGCAGACACGGGGACAAAAGTTTTCACCGCCCGCAAAAACGGTGAAAAGATTTGTCCCCACAGGCCAATGTACCCCCTTCTAGGAACCGCTATTTACCTGTGTTTCACCGTGCTCCTCATTTGTCAGATCAACCCTTCCTGCCAATAGAAACCGCCCCCCCCCCCCGACGATCGCCGGCAGGAAGGTGCTCAGCCCTTCATGCCGACAGAACCAGCCCTCCCCAACGATCGCGGCAGGAGGGTACCCATCCCCTCCTGCCTACCCCAACAGCCCCCCCCCGACGATCGCAGCAGGAGGATATCCAACCCCTCCTGCTAGCTCCCCAACAGCCCCCCTATGATCACTGGTAGGAGGGTGCCCAACCCCTCCTGCCGGCCCCCCAACGGCCCCCTATATCGCCAATAGGAGGGTGCCCAACCCCTCCTGCCGGACCCTCCCCCAACAAACCCCGCCATCCCGAAACACCACCCTTAGTCTTACTTTCCAAGTTGGACCGGACAGCTCCTCGCTCGTCTGGCCAGCAGGCCTGCCTCCGTCCAAATGAGGCGGGCCCGCCCCTCCCCTCCCCTGCCTAACCCACAGGATCCTAGGGCCTGATTGGCCCAAGCACCTAAGGCCCCTCCTATAGCGGGAGTGGCTTTAGGTGCCTAGACCAATCAGGCCCTAGGATCCTGTGGGTTGGGCAGGGTAGGGGTGGGCCCGCCTCATTTGGACGGAGGCAAGCCTGCTGGCCATACGTGTGAGGAGCCGTCCGGTCCAACTTGGAAAGTAAGACTAAAGGGGTTCCGGGGTGGGAGGGTTCGTTGGGGGGGGTCCAGCAGGAGGGGTTGGGTACCCTCCTGCCGGCGATCTTAGGGGAGGCCATTGGGAGGACCGGCAGGAGGGGTTGGGTACCCTTCTGCTGCGATTGTCGGGAGGGCCGTTGGGGGGGTCTACAGGAGGGGTTGGGTGCCCTCCTGCCGTGATCGCTGGGGGGAGGGGAGACTTGCAGCCGTAGCCGCGGTCACTATGCTAATCACGGCAGGGAGATCTTTGCCGCAATTAGGTACAGCGGCCGCGTCTACTTACCATGTAGGCTAACATTGTAAGCATTAAAAGTACATGTCGTGTTTGTTTTTGTATAGTTATTAACTAATATTTAACTAAGTTTTAAAGTTTTAAAGAATGTTTCCTTTATACGTAAATAAAGAAAAGTATATAAAATCGTACCCGTTTGAGGCTTTTATGTATGCAGCGGTGACGGTGACGGGGCGGTGAATGGGGTTGCAGTGGCGGTGACGGGGCGGTGAATGGGGTGGCAGTGGCGGTGACGGGGCAGTGAAGGGAATGGCGGTGACAGGGCGGTGCAGAGGATGGTGAGACGGGGACGGGGCGGTGACGGGGACCAATTTTTTCACCGTGTCATTCTCTTCTACATACACAAACTCACTAGTGATAACTGCTGTTTGTTTGAATGTGTTTTTATAAAATGGTTTCTAAATATACATGCCTGAGCTCCCTTAGTAGTATCCAGACGGGATCCATCCCAGGATACTAAGGGAGCTCAGAGAGGTTCTGGCGAGTCCTATTAAAGACTTGTTCAACAAATCTCTGGAGACGGGAGTGATTCCTGGGGATTGGAGGAGAGCGGATGTGGTCCCTATTCATAAAAGTGGTCACAGGGATGAAGCAGGAAACTACAGGCCAGTGAGCGTCACTTCAGTTGTTGGAAAAATAATGGAAGTTTTGCTGAAAGAAAGGATAGTGTACTTCCTTGAATCTAATGGGTTACAGGATCCGAGGCAGCATGGCTTTACATAAGGTAAATCATGCCAAATGAACCTGATTGAATTTTTTGATTGGGTGACCAGAGAGCTGGATCGAGGACATATGCTAGATGTAATTTACTTGGATTTCAGCAAAGCCTTTGATACAGTTCCTCAAAGGAGGCTGTTGAACAATCTTGAAGGGCTGAAGTTAGGACTCAAAGTGGTGAACTGGGTCAGAAACTGGCTGTCGGACAGACGCCAGAGGGTGGTGGTTAATGGAAGTCGCTCGAAGGAAGGAAAGGTGAGTAGTGGAGTCCCTCAGGGATTAGTGCTGGGACCAATCCTGTTCAATATGTTTGTGAGTGACATTGCTGAAGGGTTAGAAGGAAAAGTATGCCTTTTTGCAGATGATACCAAGATGTGTAACAGAGTAGACACCGAAGAGGGAGTGGAAAATATGAAAAAGGATCTGCAAAAGTTAGAGAAATGGTCTAATGCCTGGCAACTAAAATTCAATGCAAAGAAATGCAGAGTAATGCATTTGGGGATTAATAATAGGAAGGAACCGTATATGCTGGGAGGAGAGAAGCTGATATGCACGGATGGGGAGAGGGATCTTGGGGTGATAGTGTCCGAAGATCTAAAGGTGAAAAAACAGTGTGACAAGGCAGTGGCTGCTGCCAGAAGGATGCTGGGCTGTATAAAGAGAGGCGTAGTCAGTAGAAGGAAGAAGGTGTTGATGCCCCTGTACAGGTCATTGGTAAGGCCCCACTTGGAGTATTGTGTTCAATTTTGGAGACCGTATCTGATGAAGGACGTAAGAAGACTTGAGGCGGTCCAGAGGAGGGCGACGAAAATGATAGGAGGCTTGCGCCAGAAGACGTATGAGGAGAGACTGGAAGCCCTGAATATGTATACCCTAGAGCAGTGATTCCCAACCCTGTCCTGGAGGAACACCAGGCCAATCGGGTTTTCAGGCTAGCCCTAATGAATATGCATGAGAGAGATTTGCATATGATGGAAGTGATAGGCATGCAAATTTGCTTCATGCATATTCATTAGGGCTAGCCTGAAAACCCAATTGGCCTGGTGTTCCTCCAGGACAGGGTTGGGAACCACTGCTCTAAGGAGCCACCTAATTGAGGGCAGCACACATAAATGGTGGTATTCTAGTCATTTACCCCCATAAGTGGCCTCTTATTGAATACCGACTAGTGGAATAGTATACCTTATGGCAGGAGTAGGGAACTCCGGTCCTCGAGAGCCGTATTCCAGTCCCGTTTTCAGGATTTCCCCAATGAATATGCATTGAAAGCAGTGCATGCAAATAGATCTCAT
Organism: Geotrypetes seraphini; assembly: GCF_902459505.1. NCBI lineage: Eukaryota > Metazoa > Chordata > Amphibia > Gymnophiona > Dermophiidae > Geotrypetes > Geotrypetes seraphini. Next base: position 112,933,377 of record NC_047086.1, read on the forward strand.
GCATATTCATTGGGGAAATCCTGAAAACCCGACTGCAATACGGCTCTCGAGATCGGAGTTCCCTACCCCTGTCTTATGGTTTGATGGCATGTTTTTTGCCAGAGGTATGTGCATGGGTGAATTGCAAATACACAAGTAATTTTATAGTATTCTATAATTTATTTGCATTCTGGCTGACATGTAGAGACACAGGCATTTACGCAGCCAAAGAGCTGGTGCAAGTGACTACCAACACAAGTGCCAGAAAACATGCTTATATTAATGGCATTCTATAAAGAAAAGTAGACAATTTCTTTTCTTTATAGAACAGGCTTTAAATAGGCACCTGCTTACCTTCTTATCCTAGTTACCCTGTTATAGAATTACCTTCATAAAAGGCACAGGCCATTATTTTAATTATGCTAAATGAACCATCTCCACTATCAAATTGCACTGTTTAGCTAAATTGTCCCAGGAGACATTAGGATTCCCTTTCTATTCGCTCTTGCATACATTGAATTTATTAGAACCAACTTAACAATGTCGGCTAAACCTTGGACAATTGGAATAACATGGGTTTTGGTTTGCAAATGGGGTGTAATAATCAATTAAGCAGAATTCTACTTATAGATATTTTGTCTCCTAGGTTCTGTGAAGTGTCCTGCAAAGTGGAATGCATCATTCAAATCGGGAGAAACGTATCCCTTAATTATATTTTCCCATGGACTTGGCGCATTTAGGTATAGTGGCTTCTCAACAGATGGTTCTGTATCATTTACAAAGAGGGCTCAAAATAAATAGGACTAGTTTGTATTAATGAGTACGTTTTACATGTCTCCAGGGTTTGAGTAGAGCCTCAGTATTGTCAGCATCACCAATTGTCACCAATTTGTTTAGAGAGTGCTTAAGAGCTTCACTCATTTAAGTGATGCCCTAGCAATATTCCTGGAAATCTTCAGTTTCTTTGATGGCACTCGTGGCCTAATTCTATGACGCTCAAAATTGTGCTTGGTAATTTGGACCTTCCCTCCCCCAATTTCTATGTGTAATTTGAATAACAAGATTATATCGATAATTGGGCACTAATGATCAATTATTAGTGCTAACTGACCTTCATTAAAATGTGCACGTAAATTTTTAGTCATGGAGATCTGGGTGTAAATTTTTATATGCGAATTCAAAAAAGGGGTGCAGCCATGAGATGGACATGGTGGTTTGGGGGCATACACACAGTTGTATAAAATAAGGGAGATCCACGCATAATTTAGGCATGAAAATTTGTACCAGGTTTTACTTTGTGTAAATCCTGGCATGTTAAATTGGGTGCTGATCTTGGCGCCAAACACTATTCTATAAATGGTGTCCAACTCTGAACACCGTTTATAGAATAGCACTTAGCGTGAAATTTTATGTGCGCCGATGGAGTGGAGGAGTGGCCTAATGGTTTGGACCCCTGCCTTAGCTCCCTGAGGTTGTGGGTTCAATCCCTGTGCTGCTCCTTATGACCCTGTGTAAGTCACATAACACTCCATTGCCCCAGATACCATAGTTAGATTGTGAGCCCATCAGGACAGATAGGGAGAAATACTTAAGAGTACCTGAATAGAATATAAGTGGTATATAAAATCTTTCTTTTTTTTTATTTCTTTTTTTTCCGGCACCATATATAAAATTTTGACCTTAATGGATATGCTTGCTGTATGAGACATAATATCAGTTTTTTCTTCCATATTTCTGTTGTTCCATCACTATTCTTTCTTTTACTCGTATGTAGCAACTTCGGTATTAAGAATGGTGCTAATAGTCTGGATGTATGCATCCTTTCTACTCAAATAGGAAAATGTAATGAATCATTTCGACCAAGTTTAGATTTAAAAATATAACTGTGTTGAAATGCTACCTATTTATGTATACTGTATATTCTGTTAAAATGTATTGCTGGATACTTTCAGAAGAAACTTTTATATACAAGTTATTTTAGTTCTAGAAATTTCTTCCTAGTATTGAGCACATAGCTGCTTGGTAGCCTTGCCTGGTAGAAGGTGGAAAATCTCGCTCATCACCTCCAGAGAAGCCAATTTTTTTTGGTACATCTTGGTGCCAAAAACAAAAGAAGATGCAGAAAAGAGATGCTGAAAGCCAAATTCAGGCTTTTAGGTAGAAAATTTAAATCCAGAACTTCAGGGTAGCATTTGAAGGGCACTGATATACACAATAACAAAAAGATCCCACTGTTTAAAACATAAGGTATAAAAGAGGGGAGGAAAAGGATATCAGAAACCCGCTTGGTGACAAGGTTCCACGTTTTATTAATTGATTCTGAAAAATCTTCCCCTTCCTTTTTTATTCTATTACTTTTAAATTTATTATGATTCTTTCTTCCTTTTAATATAAATTTTTTTATAAAATCTTCTCTACTGAGTCTTCTCTTAAAACTATATTCTTTTGAATTATTGTTCAATATATTTAAAAAATTTACTTATCTCAGCCCGAGTGGACCCGTTTTGCCAGAATTACTGGCTTTCTCAAGGGTTCACATAGGCTGCTGCATGTTTATTCAGCAGCTTTCACTCACTAGGTTTCATGTCTGGAATAAAACTGGGTTTAGGTTCTAGATACCAATAAAGCAATAAGGAAACTTTCATTCTAAGGCCTAGATTCACTAAAGTCAGCGATCATCCCTAAATCTGTTTTCACAGGTTTAGCAATGAATGCTGCTAACCAACCCGATTCACACAGTAGCCCACCATGTGTTTTTCCCCTCGATTGCCCATTTTCTGATTTTCTGAGCGTTTTCAGGATTTCCCCAATGAATGCAAATCAGTAAAACCCCATGCAAAATAGCCAAGCAATTGATTCACTTACATTGCTTCACTATTTAGCATCGGGTTTTACCTGTCCTAAAACTAGATTGCTATAGAATTGTGTTACTGACAGGTCTGCCTGTTTTTGTGTTTTTTAAAAAAAAATTTCCATGGCAGATATGTTGCGCGTATTACACACGCAAAATATCTGCCCCATTAAAAAGAAAAAATCCCCCACCGCTGCCAACGGCCCTCCCCCCAGAACCGCCAAAAACAGCATGAGGGATTCCCACTCCCTTCTTCCACCACAGCGCCCCCTCCCCGCCCCAGTGCCCGTACCTTTCTATTGGGAGTAGATGGTACAAAAAATACCTCCTGCTCCTTCTCTGGTCGCTACGCCGGTGGGCCTTAGGCCCCGCTCCAGTGCATCATGTGATGCATGGGGAGGGGCCTAAGGCCCTGATTGGCTCAGACGCCATGGGCATCTCCCTTGGGAAGGGCCAGAGGCACCTGAGCCAATTGGGGACTTCCATAGGAAGGAGCCTAAAAAAGTCTCTGACTGGCCAAAACAAACTTTGACTCTCCTTTGCTTTTGTTTATCGGTGTGTTCCTTCAGAACCATTTTTGCACACACCTTTCTCATGCCAAGATTTTCAGTTTAGATTTTCCTAACTATAATTCTGTCAATGTTTACTTGATCTGTTATGCTTCTCGCAGTCAGCTGACGATTTTGATGCACAATACGACACATTTTTGCAGTATTTTTATCAGTTCTGTTTGTTGCTAGCCACCCTGACCTCTCCATCAGTGACATTTTCTCTCTCCTCAGAAAAACATTTAATCAATTTATATTTATTTATTTTATTTATTTATTTATTTATTTGGATTTTTATCCCGTCCTCCCAGTAGCTCAGAACGGTTTACAAATATACTGCCATTTTCTTCATGGCATTATCCCCATAAACTTGACTAACATGTCCCTGATTTCACTTCCACTCTTGCTAAGTTTAATAAGAAATTTAATGTTTGTTGCTCTAATTCAAGCTCTGACATTCTTGTGACAGCACACAAAATCATGCAACGACAATGAATGCCACTCAGCAAGGACATCATCACACACTGATACGAGCACAGCTCTGAGACACTGATACACCAAGGCTATGAAACCTTACCGAGCCATTTGTAGTGTTTACAATGTAAGCACACAGTGGCAAGTTCATGAACTTAATTGTCAGATTTCATATATATGATATGATACTTATAGTCCACCAACTCCCAATTATTAGGTTCAAAGCAGATTAACAAGAGTGTACATCTCACAACCATATTGAAAGTACAGTGAAATCAAAAGAAGCCAAGTCAAAAATATAATCTCTCAAATAAGTCTTTATAACTTTTTTTTTTAAAGATAAATAATGGGAATGGTCCTTAATTCAATAGGTAATGAACACCAAATCTGAACTGCTTGCAAACATTTTTTATATTTCACTCTAAAAAATGGAGGGAAATATAGCAACCTAGAATCTCCAGCTCGAGAAGAAGTTGGGGAAAGAGGAAAAGAAAACAAACTGATTAAATACTCTGGACAAATCCCAGCAAACATCTTATATGCACAGCAAGCAAGCTTGAAACCAATGCAATTTGGTCAAACAGGGAGTAGCATGATCAAATCTTTTTATCCCAAATATCAACTTTGCTGCAGTAGTTTGTTATCACATAGTTGGCCTCTAGATCAGTGTTCTTCAACCACCAATCTGTGGACCGGTGCCGGTCTGCAGAAAATTCTTGCCGGTCCGTGCAGGGCCGGTGAGATCAATGAGCTGCAATTTCCTGCCTGTCCGTGCTGGCGAGATCATGGGGAGCCTCCAACAGTGGCTTTCTCCCCTTCCAGCACCTCTTGATACTTGCCAGCATAGCGATTCACTTCGGTAGCCTTGGGGCTTTTGCTGAGTTGCAGCTCGCCTCTGATGATGGAACTTCATCTTTCCTTAGAGGCGGCACGACCCATCAAAGGACCCAAGGCTGCCTCAGTGAAATCCTGCACTGGCAAGTACCAAGTGCTGCTGGGAGGGAAGAAAGCCACTGTTAGAGGCTGGGAAGCTTCTGACAAGGGAAAATAAAGGGACAGTTGCTACTGGACCTGGAGGGAGGGGAAGGAGAGGTGCTGCTGGGAGGGGAGGAGGGAAAGGAGGCTGGGAAGCTGCTGGACAAGAGAAAATAAAGGGACAGCTCCTACTGGACCTGGAGAGAAGAAGAAAGCGAGATGCTGCTGGGATGGGAGGATGGGAAGGGAAGAGAATTACTGGGAAGGGAAAAGGAAAAAAGGAAGGAAATAGCTGGCAGGGAGATTAGAGGAGGGGAAGGGGTCAGGGTGGAATGGAGAGATCAGATGAGGGAAAGAGGAAAGACAGGAATGAGAAAGTAGAGAGATTGATGCTGGAAAGGGGGTCAGCAGAGAAATAAGCAGAGAGGGACAAAGATGCTAGATCTGGTATAGGAGAGAAAATGAAGAGAGCAGTGAAGCTGGAATGAATCATGTAAAAAGGAGAGAGGGGGCGCAGACTGGATGGAAAGGGGAGATGGACATAGAAAGAAGACAGATACCATATGGAAGGGGGAGAGGGCAGACAGTGGATGGAAGGGGCAGACGCTAGAAGGAAGAGAGTGAAAAGAAGATGAAAGCAGATACCAGAGACAACAAAATGTAGAAAAAAATAATTTTATTTCTATTTTGTGATTAGAATATATCGGATTTGAAATATATATCTTGCTAGAGCTGGTGTTAGACATAACTGGGGACTACAAAGCCCAGGCAGTGCTTCTTTAGCTTCCAGCAGGCTTAGGGCTCTCTCTGACCAGGGGGCAGTTGCCCTAGTTGCACTCCTCTAACACTATTCCTGTCATGTGTGAGTACGGTATTCTGTTAGCATGATATTTCTGTGTAGCATTCTGTAATAATTTGGTTTATTCAGTTTTCTTGATAGTAGAGGGGGGATATATGTGAAGGGGAGGGGAGACAGGGGTTTTGTTGATCCTTGCTCTGTATTTGTATTTATAAAATGACAATTGTACAGAATATTGTTTCTTTTTATACTTTAATAAAATACATTCAATATAAAATCATAACTGAGGCTTGTGCAGATGGGATCAGATGGTTTGTGGGGACTGAGCTCGCAGAGACGGGGCGAAAAGGGTTTTTTTAAAATTTCAATCCTAGTAGTTTGCCGGTCCACAAAATAATTATTTTATTTCCGTTGGTCCATAGGCGTAAAAAGGTTGAAGAACACTGCTCTAGATTACAAGCTATGCAATCAATAAAGACCATTGTAATAGTCCAGATACGACAAAGCTCCCTAGACTTTTGTGATAAATAAAACCATGGAAATGAACTGCTAGAGTGGCTATTCTGAAAATATTTGCAAAATACAGTATTTAAAATGGCCAAATCTCTGGTTAATTACATTTTTGATCTGATGGGCTGCATAAATTAAAAATTCAGTGGCAGGCCATAGGTTGCCCATGCCCACCCCTGATTTAGTAGCATCTCCGAGGTGCTTAGTGATGGTGTAATAGGCTGCACATTTCCTAGAAGCCATCTTTCAAATGTCTTTAATACTCCGTTAGACCACAGTGAGTCCAAAGTAGGATTAATGGCATGAACAAACGAGGCATATGCCTAGGACCCAATTATTTAGGAGGGGCCTTCTCAAATGTATAATTCAGTAGCTCGTAATGTCAGCTGCTGGCAAATAGAGAGATCTTGAAGGTATCAACAAGAATCACTGCTGCTCTCAGAGGTCTGAATTTTCTCCATCCCCCAACCCCCCCCTATTTCACTGCTCTCCATTTGGCAGGAAGACTATCAGCAGACTTCTTACCTGCTGCTGCTTCATCTGATGACTTTTCTTTGCCTTCAAAACTATGTAGAACCTCATTTGTAAGTGTTTTTCAATGTATTTATATGATGATAGAAATATTGTTCTAATCCTTTTTTTTTTTTTTTTTTTTGCCTAGGACCCTGTATTCTGCTATTTGCATTGAACTGGCATCTCAAGGATTTGTAGTTGCTGCTGTTGAACACAGGTAAGTGTTCTGTATCTCCAGAGTATTGTGGAGCTGATTTACTGAAAAAGACTAATTATTGTAAGTTAAAATGGCAGATAAGGCCTTTGAAAAATACAACCACACTTTAAAAAGATTCACAGTTTAAAAATGTCACCTGTCATGTATTTTGCTGCTCAATATCAGGCTTTCCAGCTCTAATAGCCCTTCTAGCAAGGGTGTAGCTACCTTGGAGCAAGCCCAGTAAAAAGCCCAAGGCTGTCCAGTGTTAGGGGCCACCTGTTCAAAATGCTTCTTCTATCATATTCCTTGCTCTCCATCCCTGCAAGTCCAGCATCACTTTATCCCCTTTCCTCCAACTCTCCCTCTATCCCAATCCTCCCTCCCACACTGCCCTCCACACTTTCATTGAGTCACTAGCAGCAGCACCAATCAAAACGAGCTATTTCAGGCCAGTCCTATTGGGCCTTCCCTTTGCGCATCCTGTCTCATCAAGTTTCAAGTTTATTTATTCTTAATGAATCGCCTATTTTAAATCACTAAGCGATTTACAAAGCCTTAATACATACAGATTGAAACCTAAACACATGCAGATTAAATGTTATTGATAATATAAATTGAAATTTACTTAAATATTAAACATACTTAATTACAAACGTATAATAAAATGTTAGTTAGGGTATCGAGACATACTTGAATTGTGAGGATAAATAGGGAAGAAATTACAATAATTGGATAGGAAAGGAAGAGTAATAATAAAGGAAAAAACAAATAGGAAGGGGAAATAAATTTATAAATGAATAAAAAAGCATAACAAACTATTAAACATCATATGCATCTTTAAAAAGAAACGTTTTTAGTGTTTTTTTAAAAATGGATAAATCTTTTAATTCCCTAATGTGTTGCGGTAAGAGATTCCAAGACTGAGGGGCAATAACAGAGAACATGTCGTTACGTCTAGTTCCAATCACCTTCAATGAAGGGACCGACAAAAGATTGGAAGAAGAGGAGCGAAGTGAACGAGACGTGTTATACGGAATTAACCATCTATTAATAAATTGTGGCTCGTTTAGAGTGATGGCTTTAAAAACTAAAAATAAAAGTTTAAACGTAATACGGTGCGTTACCGGTAACCAATGAGATCTGATAAGAAGGGGAGTCACATGATCATATTTTCTTGCATTATAGATTAATTTGACGGCTGTATTCTGAATTAATTGTAGTCTTTTTTTTTCCTTTTGTGTAATATTAATGAAGAGGGAATTACAGTAGTCCAATTTAGAGATTATCAAAGAATGAACCAAGATATTTAAGGATTCAGGCTGAAGGAATTTAGAAAGCGAACGAATGAGACGTAATTTGTAAAAGCATGTTTTAACAGTATTACTAATGTGGTTATGGAATGTAAGTTTATCATCAATCAAAATGCCTAGAATTTTTATGGTAGTAACCAGGTCTAGTGCGGCGTTATTAATAGAAATTGGGGTAATTAATTTAATATCATTTTTCCAAGTAAATAACATTGTTTTCGTTTTTTGAAGGTTTAAAGCTAATTTATTTGAGAAAAGCCAGTTTTTTATCGAAAGAAGTTTATTATTTATACTTGTTATATGGTCCAAATTTTCAGGATCTAATGGATGAATTAGTTGTATGTCATCAGCATAAGCAAAAGTGGTAAAACCTAAAGACTGTGCTAAGTTTAAAAGTGGAGAGAGAAATATATTGAAGAGGAGGGGTGAAAGTATTGAACCTTGTGGAATTCCATAATTTGTAGAATAACATTTGGAAATATTATTATTAAAGCTGATGACAGTGGATCGATTTGTAAGAAAAGAGGAAAACCACTCTAAAACTTGGTCTTTGACACCAATAGAGTTTAGACGATCTAATAAAAGGTTATGATCTATGGTGTCGAAAGCAGCTGTTAAATCTAGGGAGATTAAGATAACCGATTTGTGATGGTCTAAAAAATAGTGAATATTGTTAATTAGGCCATTCAAGGTGTATTCTGTACTATAATATTTACGGAAACCAGTTTGATGAGGGTGGAGTACATTGGTTGTTTCAATGAAATCTGAAAGTTGTTCAAAAACTAGTCTCTCTGTAAGTTTGGCTATGAAAGGAATATTTGCGATCGGACGATAATTAGAAGTTTCATCTGGAGAAACTTTATAGTCTTTCAAGATTGGAAAAGTAATGGATTTTTTCCATTCTTGAGGAAGGGAGGCCGTGGATAAACTGTGTTGTATTAAAGCTAGAATGAAAGGGCCTAAACAAGAAAAGAATTTTTTAAGATAATATGGAGGTATTATTTCTTCGCGTGTTCCTTTTAAGTTTGTTTTATTTAAAATAGACTCAATATCACTTAATGACGGAATTTTAAATTTTGCGCATTTGGAAGTAGAAATGTATAGAGAATTGTCGTTGTCTAATGGTTGAAAGGAAGAGATTGGTTGAAAAGTATTACGAATCAATTCAAGTTTAGAGGAAAAATAATCCGCAATGTCTTGAGATGAGAGTGCATCTTCCTGTGGGTGGGACATGACAGAGACAAGGTCCCAGTGAGCCAGCTTAAAATAGCCTGTTTGATCAGTGCCACTGCTGGCAGAAGCATAAAATGTCCCGTTCTCCCAGACCCCATATTTTTTCCTTCTTATAGTAAACCCCCTAGTCTCCTCAGCACATCACTGCCAAGGAGAACAGCACACACACATACCACCTCTCACAGTACCCACACACTAATCAAACAAACCCCCAGTCATGCACCCCCCCATCCCCCACCCACCCCCATCTTGAGAGACCAGAGGAAAATGGAAGTACACTTTCCACAAGGCTGTATAGGCTAAGATGTCAGGTTTTGTGGAGTATTTATAGTAACAAAGCACAGCAGACATCTGGTGAAGACAGCTCTCCACAGGTATGACCTCATCCTGTGTCCAATATTGTAAAATAGTTTTCTTAACAGTTAGCAATGCCATATATATGAAATGCCACTGTGGCATAGTGAGGCCCTGCTCCATCAAGAAGATCTGATCCCCCAGCAGCAAGGTTTTATAATCCCACTCCAAAGGCTGTTGTACTACCAGTAGGATTTGGGTAAAGGAGCAGTTCCATAATTGCAGGGTATAGCATTCCACAAAGGAATGCAAAAGGATACCTGGGCAATTTTGCATTTACTACATATCCCATCTTCCCATAAGCCCATACGAGCACCACGCTCTTTAGTGATATAGGCTCTGTGCAGGAATTTAAAATTTATTTCCTGTAAAGCTGCAGATTTAATAAACTCATATAAGGTATGAAAGAGGTGCAGAATATCCTCGGGAATGTAATGTACAGAGAGGTCCCTGTTCCATTGTTCCCAAATGGTAGATAAGAGCCCCTTTAGAACTAGTGTGCGGACCACCCCATACCATAAAGAAGGAGTTCACAGGTGCCAGAACCCTGAGTAAATAGGTGTCCCCAAGTCTACAGCCCCACTCGGTGCCATGCTGCCATTGCACAGTCTCATAATAATGACGCGCTTGCAGGTAAGCAAAAAATTGATGAGCAGAAATTCCCCACCCCTCCTGAAAATGGGAAAAGGCAGGAAAAGCACCCATCTCTGCATCTACCAAGTCATTAAGTTTATCTGCCCCCAAAGAAGGTTACCCCTGAGTTGCAAGAACGGAGATGCCAATGGGATTCTTCCTTGAGTCCATCTCCACCACCGCCACATGGCACAGAAATCGAAGCTTCCAAGGAACCACAAGGAGAGTGCAATAGGTTCAAAAAAATATAGGGGTCACACTGGCCCTGCATCCATCCCATCGGCAAAACTCAAGCCACATTATACGCTCGTAAATCAGGCAGCCCGAGCCCACCCTCACGTTTTGGGTAGATGAGCTTATGATAACCAATCTGCATCGACCAGTGCCTCCACAAAAACGCAATAAAAATAGATTGGACCTTTTCCCTTTTCAATAACCATAAGGGCACCATCTGAAGAGGGTATAATAATTTTGGTAGCAATATCATTTTAATCAGCGCCTCACATAAGGTTCTAATTTTCTCAATGTTTGCTAAAATGTTGCTGGCATACAGGACCCGAGGGTCTGTGTGTAGGTAGATGCCCAGATATCTCATAGGTGTACATACCAGTGGTATAGAAAGGGTGTCATGCCACCGCTCCCAGCCCGGCCCCGCCAAAGGCAACACTTCTGATTTCTCACAATTTACTTGAAGACCGGAGATGTGACCAAAGTCCCGAACTAGGCATAATGCCAATGGAAGATGGAGGGTTACATGATTTGCCCAAAATCACAAGGAGTGTTTGGTGGGATTTGAATTTAGGGGTAGCCTAATGGTTAGAACATCAGGCTGAGGAAAAGGGAAAAAACTAAGTGGTCTCTCAGTTATAACTTTCCTTTTTTGTTCTTTATAGAGATGAGTCTGCTTCAGCAACATATTATTTACAAGACACAGCTGTTTCTAATGCTGAGAAACAAACTTCAGGTCTCCAGCAGGATGTGTGGATCTACTATAGAAATCTAAAGCCAGGAGAAGAGGAATTTCCTCTCCGCAGTAAACAGGTACTGAAAGAACCTAAAGCATCAGCAATGCTATGCCTCACTGAGTATTGGTAAAATGAGGGGGGGGGGGTATATACAGTCATGCTACAGCCTTCCTGGATGCTGTTGAAATATAATGGGGATATATACAACAATTCTGCAGCCTCACTGGTTGTTGGTGAAATATGAGATATATAATAAAGCCACTTTCTGCCACTCAGGATAAATAAATAATTTTCCCTCTTCTAGTTTTTCATTGAGTCAGCATGAATAACAAATTTAAATGTAAAGTCCTTCCCTTGTTCAAAAGTAGGCTGAAACCCCACCTTTTTGAGACAGCCTTCAACTCATAACCCTACTCCCCTTTGCTCTCTGCTCACCACCCTAGCCAGCAGTTTAACCATCCCCTCTAACTGTAACCCCTACCCTGGCATCCTGTTTGTCTAACATAACATAGTAAATGACAGCAGATAAAGACCTGAATGGTCCATCCAGTCTGCCCATTAGTTATACCCATTAAAAATACATGATTAAATCTGTCTTGATTGTTTAGATCAGGGGTGTCCAACCTGCGGCCCCGTGAAGTATTTTATGCAGTCCCGGTCGAGGGCGATGCAGTGTTTTCCTCTGCTGCCCCCAGGCGTTTACCGTCTTGCTGGCTCCCTTCTCTGTCTTGCTACAGCGTTTGCACATTTGTGCTGCCCCAGAAACATTTTTTTCGGCCAATGCGGCCCAGGGAAGCCAAAAGGTTGGACACCCCTGGTTTAGATTGTAAGTTCATTCGAGCAGGGATCGTCTCCTTTGTGACTCTGTAGAGATCTAGAAATAATTAATAGTAGATAGGACCCTTTAGACAGATACTCTTCCTACAGTTTTTCAGAAAAATTGAAGATCCAGTTTAAACATGCTCATCTCTCCCATTCATAATTACATAGTGAATGACAGCAAATAAAGAGCAATATGGTCCATCTAATTTGCCCAGTAAAGTGGCTGGAGTTATACCTGCTGCTTTCTACTTTTGTTCAGGATTGTACATGCCACTCTGTGCAGGTTACATCCTTCTATACCTTTTTGTTTAGGGTTGTATGTGCCACTCTTTGCTTGTTCACACTTCAAACGTTCACACTTCAAAAGTTTTGCTTTTGATTCCATCCTCTGTGTCTACCCACACATCTCTTGGGGATCATGTAGTTTTGATTATAGTAATTCACAGGGAGTACAGCTTGACAAATGAAGGGCAGATCAAAGAGCTCACAACCTTCTGATCTTTCTCAACATTTATTAATTTAATACATTTTTTTAATGTCAGACGATCTATGGATGCAACACTGTACACATTGTTTCAGATGGCTGCTCTGTCGCTCCCACTAAAAGCTTTCAGTCTGAAACAATCACATCTAAGTATAAAACATGGAAAAAAAGAGGCAGCTACTTCAAAATGACCACGGGTAATTCAAGAGCAACTGAAGCATATTTTATAGATGTAAATATCAAGATATAGGGGAAAGGTCTGATGGAACTATGTCTTTTACATTACATCAATGAGGTTTTCCTATTTGCAGTGAAGATAAGAAGCACAGATGGTAAAAACCTACAGGGGATGTTGCTACAGCAAAGGAAATGCTCAGGCTGGGTTATGTTAGAGCACAAGAGTGGTAATTATAAGAAGTAGAAGGAAGAGGTGTGTGCAAGGCTCACCACTAACTCATTGATCTTTATCAAGTTATATCTAGAGCAATTTTGAAACTGCAGAGAGTACTTGCAGGTGCAGACCCATGGCTGTTTTAAAAAAGCACCACAAAAATATTGGCGGCACTGCAGGCACAAGTGCACCCATGCACTTTGCACTTGTTATGAAACCAGGGCAAAGTGTATGGGTTAAAGCACGCCTGGGTGCTTCAGAATGAAACTGTCACTTTTGGTTGACTGGTTTTGCCCTTAGCCCTCCACGTTCCTGCTCTGAGCTGTCAAGTTCAGTTTATTTGATATACCACCAATCTAATAAAAAAAATCTAAGCAGTTTATAAGTTCATTTAAAAGAATACAGGGGCAATGTAAAACTGAGTAGACAATATAAACCAGAACTACTGTATATTCAGAGATCTGACATAGAATTGTTAAATCACAAGAGGATTGTGAAAAACTGCAGGACTGGAGATAACATGAATTCACTAGAGGTAAGTCTTATCAGACAAATCTGATCAATTTCTTTGACTGGGTGACCACATCATGTCCTTGATGATTGATTCCCATTGGCTCCCTATAAGCCATCTCATCACTTTTAAAATATTACTTCTAGTTTTTAAATCTATAATCTATAATGAACCTCAATTCATAACCAGAATGCTTACTCCTTATAACGCATCCCGGTCTCTCCGCTCAACTTCTCATAACCTTCTAACGGTTCCATCCCTGAAAATTATAGGCACCAGAAGACAGGATATGTTTTCGGTTATGGCCACTCAACTGTGGAATTCTATTCCACAGTACATCAGAGATGAAAAAGATCTCTCATCCTTTAAAAAAATCCTAAAAACCTATCTTTTTAAAGATGCATTCAGCCTATCGCTCGCTCACTGACCTGAAATCTTAAGCTTTTTTTTCTTTTTTCTTTTAACATCTTTGAATTTTTCACCCTCCCTCTCGTTTACTTCCCTATTGTTTTTCAACTCTAACAAGGAATTGTAACTTTTCCCCCCTAATCCCCACGACTCATGTTAGTCTTATTCTGTAAGTCTGAAATAATTTTATTGTATTCACTACCCTTTTTTTTTTTTTTTTAAATTGTACATCACTTAGGAAATTAAATAAGCAATTCATCAAACACTAATAAAAACTTGAAACTTGAAAACTTGATAGAGGATGTGCGCTAGATGTGGTGTATTTAGATTTTAGCAAAGCCTTGGACAGTGTTCCACACAGACATCTAATAAATAAACTGAGTGCCCTTGGGATAGGTCCCAAAGTGACGGGCTGGGTCAGGAACTGGTTTAGTAGAAGGCAACAGAGGGTAGTGATCAAATGGAGATCGCTCTGAGGAAAGGGATGTTACCAGTGGTGTGCCTCAAGGTTCTGTTCGTGGGCCTATTCTTTTTAACATTTTTATAAATGATATTGCTGAAGGGTTGTCAGGTAATATTTGCCTCTGTGTGGATGATATCAAATTCTGCAATAGAGTAGACACACCATGGTGTGAACAACATGAAGAAAGACCTGGTGAAGCTTGAAGAATGGTCTGAAATTTGGAAGCTAAAATTTAATGCTAAGAAATGCAAGATCATGCATTTGGGCTGCAAAAACCCGAAGGAACGGTTCAGTTTAGGGGTGAAGAACTTAAAAGCACAACAGAAGAGCGGGGCTTGGGTGTAATTGAAAAGGTGACAGCGAAAGCTAGAAGGTACATAGGAAGAAGTATGGCCAGTAAGAAAAAGGAGGTATTGATGCCCCTGTATAAGACTCTGGTGAGACCTCATTTAGAATATGGTGTACAATTCTGGAGATCGCATCTTCAAAAATATATAAAAAGGATGGAATCAGTCCAGAGGAAGGCTACTAAAATGGTGCATGGTCTTTGTCATAAGGCATATGGAGACAGACTAAATATGTTTACTTTAGAGGAAATGCAGGAAAGGGATAGAGATGTTTAAATACCTACGTGGCGTAAATGAGCATGAGTGGCATCTCTTCTTTTGAAAGGAAGCTCTGGAATGAGAGGGCATAGGATGAAGTTAAGAGGTGATAGGCTCCGGAGTAATCTAAGGAAATACTTTTATACAGAAAGGGTGGTAGATGTATGGAACAGTCTCCCGGAAGAGGTGGTGGAGACAGAGACCTGGATTCAAGAAAGCCTGGGATAGGCACTTGGGATCTCTTTGAACCGCAAGGTATTGGCAGAATAGAAATCACTAATGTAATGTAATAATGGTTACTGCGGATGGGCCTACTAGATGGGCCATTTGGCCTTTATCTACCATAATGTTTCTATGCTTCTAACTGGGCCCTAAATCTTTTTTCTTTAATCAGTAATCACAGCCCCCTCACCTCCCAATTCTTGTGTTAGCTCAGAGCAAATTCTATTTAGCAGAAGTCCCAAAAATTGGCAGCATGTTTGTTCAGATTTGCACATTAGAAAATAATATATATTTAATGCACTTTTCTTATGTGTTTGGATCGTTAATTTGTTCTTCTTTGAGTTCTTGTGGTTGAAGAAATAATCTTTGAGAGCAATGCAGTGGAGAAAGGGGAATGGGTGTGAGGATGCACTAAAGGATTTGAATAAAACCTACATTTATATATTTGAATATTTGTATGAATTTGATGCTGTGAACCCCACAGAAATAACCTTAGGAGTGGCCAATTGGTTGGAACAGCAATCTAAAGTGCAAGGAAGCTTGGGTTCAGATCCCACTGTAACTTCCCACTGAGACGCCATATGAATTTGGGCAAATCAAGTTTCAAGTTTATTATATATTTGATATCCTGCCTATCAGTACGTCTATGCGGTCTGTTTCACCCACTATTGGGTACTAACACTGAGGCAGAAATCTATCTATTACACCAGTACTAGTCTTTAAGCCTTTTACTTTAATGGGTGCTAGAATAGATGTGTGTGTCTTTCTTTCTTTCTGTCTTTTTCCTCGGCTGTCCACCACCACCCCTTGCCTGCTCCTCCTGTCCAGCAGTAGCTCTTCTACCTTCCTTTTTCCTCCCCAGAATAGCACCTATATAGGTGCTTTATGTTACTTAATGCTGGAAGTGGTGTTAGCCACCATAAAGCACCTACATAGGTACAATTTACGACATAGATAGGCACTGAAAATGTAGGCCTGGAAAACCCTGGCCTACATTTCCATTGCCTTTATGGCCCCCTTTTACTAAGCTATGGATGTCTGGGCATTTAATGTGTTGGCCTGCACTAGACGATGCATGCACTATTGAATTTTGAGACTGTTTGTTTTTCACATATAAAAAATCAATTTAAAAATAGAACTCAAAAGGATGCAATTTTAGTGCCAATTATGATTGATTGAGGCTTTTCCCTCATAGTGAAAATTTATTTTTGTTTATAGCCAATACACTTGTGAGAATGAATCTAGTAGTGTGTTTGATATATTTTATGTAGATGGGTATTTAAGATATACTGAAGTCCAGAATGTCAGAAAGCCCTGGAGCCCATGTCTTCAAACTTTCAGAAAATAAAAAAACAAGAGGGCATTCGGAAAAGTTGAAAGGGAGCAAATTCAAAACAAATGCTATGAAGTTCTTCTTTACACAACGTGTGGTGGACACCTGGAATGCAATTCCAGAGGACGTTATAGGGCAGAGTACGGTACTGGGGTTTAAGAAAGGATTGGACAAATTCCTGCTGGAAAAGGGGATAGAGGGGTATAGATAGAAATTTACTGCACAGGTCCTGGACCTGTTGGGCCGCCACGTGAGCGGACTGCTGGGCGCGATGGACCTCAGGTCTGACCCAGCGGAGGCATTTCTTATGTTCTTATGTCAGCATATAAACAGAATAAGGAGGGGATGAGCATGTACAGTAAAGGTATTCATTTGGAAAATTCAGAGACTTGTAGTTTGCTTTTACCCAGAATTAATCACAATTCATCTTTTAGGTTCATCAGAGAGCAGAAGAATGCATTAAAGCTTTGAATCTCATGCTTGATATTAATGATGGCAAAAAGGTGACCAATGTCTTATCCTTACCCTTTGATTGGAGTATGTTAAAGGTGAGAAAAAAATATTTTTGCTCTCTTAAAAGCTCGTTCTAAAAAGATTGCAGAGTTGCTGATTTTAAAAATCAAACTATTTTCTTCCAGTACCTACATTTCTCAAACACTATTATGGCATATTCACAGAGTTAGAGAAATTATTATAAAGTTTACTACCTAAGGGCTCCTTTTACTAAACTGAGGAAGAGCTTCTTATCAAGGCCAGTGAGATAAATGCTCATTCTATTCCTATGAGCGTTGGAGCATTTGCCTTGCTGACCCGCAGTAAGAAGCTTTCTGTGGTTTAGTAAAACCCAGCGTAAGTATTGTGTCTTCCCAGATGAGAAAAAAAAATCACCATTCCTGTAACATAACTAAAAGCTCTTCCATCTAATTCATTGAAGTCTTTAGTTTTTGGAAAAACTTTGGCATCTCAGTTCTTTGGCTAATAGTCTGGGCGTATTGCAAAATGGTGCTAGGACAGGGTTTGAGTATCTTACACAATAATATAACAACATCTAGCAGGATGATGATAAACTAATTAGCTACAGCACTTCAGAAGCACATTTTGAGCTACTTCTGTACTTGCTTTGATGGTCTTATTTTTAAATCGTGAAGCTTTTTATTGCTGTAAAACAACTTTTGACAGATGTACAGTGCTGCATCTGTTTAGCAGCGCTATAGAAATGATTAGTAGCAGTGCTTTAATTTTGGGAGGAAGAATACATAGTCGGCATTAAGGGCTCCTTTTACAAAGGTGTGTTAGGGCCATAACGCGTGGAATATCGCACGCTAGCCGCTACCGCCTCCTTTTAAGCAGGCGGTAATTTGACCAGCAGAGGTAAGAACGTCTTCGGACACCGACTAGCCCGCCTGCTTCGCAGGGCTTTAAACTAGGTAAGTTGGGGGAGGGGACCTACTCAAATACTGGTGTGGAAAGGAACTATCCTGATGGGACGAGTCGACACTCTGTTTCCGAGGTAAGGATCCAATATGCAAACAGTTCTCTAGGAGCCACACAGACTCAGTCAGGAATAGCCTTACAGGGACTCAGCAAACACAAAGTGTGGAGGGCCATGTATGTTAATGCACACAGTTTAGGCAATAAAATTCTAGAACTGGAAACTGAAATAAGGGATGCCAACCTGGACGTGGTGGCAATATCCGAGACTTGGTTCACGGACGCACATGGGTGGGATATGGCTATACCGGGGTACAATTTACTTCGTCAGGATAGAGAGGGCAAGTTAGGTGGAGGGGTAGCACTATACATTAAAGAGGACATCAAGACCACCAGGATCACTGATGTCAAGTATACCGGGGAATCCCTCTGGGTAAACCTGGCAAGAGGTGGCAAAAAATGCCTGTACCTTGGAGTGGTATACAGACCTCCAAGACAACTGGAAGACATAGACGCAGAATTAATTGAAGACATAGAGAATATAACTCTACGGGGCGACACTGTACTGCTAGGGGACTTCAACATACCTGATGCAGACTGGAACACATTTTCAGCAACAACCAGCAGCAGCAGGAGGCTTTTGACCTCCATAAAAGGAGTACATCTCAGACAGATGGTAACGGAACCCACTAGAGCCCAGGCGATCCTAGACCTGGTACTCACCAACGGGGAAAGCGTCTCAGAGGTCTCGGTAGGAGATACGCTGGCCTCCAGCGACCATAACATGATATGGTTCAACCTTGGGAAAGGATCCCCTAAATCAATTACAAAAACAAAGGTGCTCCAATTCCGGGGCACCGACTTCGCACGCATGGGGGATTTCGTTCATCAGAAGCTGCAGGACCAAGCAGAGACCGGCAATGTGGAAACTATGTGGTCGTACCTAAAATCATCCATACACGAAGCAACTAATCGATACATAAAATCAGTAGATAAACGACAAAGAAACAACAAACCCCAATGGTTCACTGAAGAGATCTCTCACCTCATTAAGGAGAAGAAAAAAAGCATTTCTTTCCTACAAATGTACGCAGAGAAGAGAAACTAAAGTAGAATATAAGACCAGATCTGCAACGGTCAAAACAGCAGTTAGGGAGGCCAAACTTCGAGTGGAAGAAACTCTGGCAAAGAACATTAAAAAAGGAGACAAATTCTTCTTTAGGTATATCAGTGATAGGAAAAGGAACACAGACGGTATAGTACGCCTTAGACAACCGGACGGAAACTACACGGTGGCGGATTCAGAAAAAGCAGAACTACTAAATGAATATTTCTGCTCAGTCTTCACCTGCGAAGCACCGGGACACGGACCACAGTTGATGATAAAAACAAGACGTGGATGACCCGTTTCAGAATTTTGAGTTCACACCTGGGGACGTTTACAACGAACTGGCAAGGCTGAAGGTAAACAAGGCCATGGGACCGGACAATTTACACCCAAGAGTGCTCAGAGAATTAAGAGACGTTCTGGCAGAACCATTGGCAGTGCTCTTCAATCTCTCACTAAGTACGGGGAAAGTTCCGTTAGACTGGAGAACAGCCAATGTCGTTCCTCTACATAAAAAGGGTTGCAAGGCTGAGGCTGCAAACTATAGACCGGTAAGCCTCACCTCAATAGTGTGTAAACTCATGGAAACACTAATTAAGTATAAATTAGATACGATCCTGAACGAGGGAAATCTCCGGGATCCCAGCCAACATGGATTCACCAAGGGTAGGTCATGCCAGTCCAATCTAATCAACTTCTTTGACTGGGTAACAAGAAAACTGGACTCAGGAGAGTCCTTGGACGTCGTGTACCTGGACTTCAGCAAAGCGTTCGACAGCGTCCCACACCGCAGGCTACTGAACAAGATGAAATCGATGGGATTAGGAGAGACTCTAACTGCATGGGTTAAAGATTGGCTTAATAGCAGACTTCAGAGGGTGGTAGTTAACGGTACCCTCTCTAAAATGTCGGATGTGACTAGCGGAGTGCCACAGGGTTCGGTCCTGGGCCCACTCCTCTTCAACATATTCATTGGGGATCTGACTCAAGGGCTTCAAGGCAAAATAACCTTATTCGCCGATGACGCCAAACTATGCAATATAGTAAACAGCTATAATCTACAGGATGCTATGGAGCAAGACCTGCGTACTTTAGAAAGTTGGTCCTTGATATGGCAGCTGGGCTTTAACGCCAAGAAATGTAAGGTCATGCATCTCGGTAACGGAAATCCCTGCAGAACTTACACCTTGAATGGAAAAACTTTAACCAGGACTACGGCAGAACGAGACTTAGGAGTAATCATCAGTGCTGACATGAAAGCAGCCACTCAAGTGGAGAAGGCTTCATCTAAAGCACGGCAGATGATAGGTTGTATCAAGAGAAGCTTCGTCAACAGGAAACCTGAAGTCATGATGCCATTGTACAGAGCCATGGTGAGACCTCATCTGGAGTACTGTGTGCAATTCTGGAGGCCACATTACCGTAAGGATGTGCTCAGAATTGAATCGGTTCAGCGGATGGCCACCAGGATGGTCTCGGGGCTAAAGGGTCTCCCGTACGAGGAAAGACTGAGCAAATTGCAGCTCTACACTCTTGAAGAGCATAGGGAGAGGGGAGACATGATTGAGACATTTAAGTACATCACGGGACGGGTCGAGGTGGAAGACGATATCTTTCTTCTCAGGGGACCCTCGACCACAAGAGGACATCCGCTCAAACTCAGGGGAGGGAAGTTTCGTGGAGTCACCAGGAAGTACTTCTTCACGGAGAGAGTGATCGAGCATTGGAACAAGCTTCCAGTGCAGGTGGTCGAGGCACGCAGCATCCCAGACTTCAAGAACAAATGGGATACCCATGTGGGATCCCTACGAGGTCATGCCAAGGGATAGGATCACTAGGACTTGAACGAGCGGGTCAGTAGAGTGACAGTATAATTACAATTATACTTAAGGGGTCAGAAGACTTAAGAGGGTGGGTAAATAGTGTGGGCAGACTTGATGGGCTATATGGCCCTTATCTGCCGTCATCTTTCTATGTTTCTAATTTTTCGGCTAGCGCGCGCTAATCTTGTGCGTGCGTTAAAAACACTAGCGCACCTTAGTAAAAGGAGCCCTAAGAAATAGAGAAAAAAATCTAATTATTTCCCCTCCCTCCCAGTTGGTTCAAGGCATTAAACGTCCTCTATGGAAGAAAAGAAAGACCTGCAGAAGGGGAGAGAAATATAACAAATCCATGTAAGCAGTTGTACAAAACATTGCTGTTAACAGCAGAGGGCTCCTTGTGCCACCAGATCGCTTGACTCTTCATGCTGACCTCTGAAAAAAACCCATACTTTCCCTGAGTAAAAATATGAAAAAGGATCATCAATGGATGCACTGTTACATGTAGAAAAAGTAGGTGGGCTTTGAGGCAGGATTAAGTTGGGGACACAGTGATGGGCATAGTTTTGATATTTTAAAACTACGCAGATTGCTTTTGGATAAAACATGCTCACTGAGAAAGAAGGCGCAAATCTCTGTAGATTTTCTCTAGGCAATTTTCAAAAGGAGAATACTCACGTAATTTTCCCTTGAATTGGTGCAAATTTCTCAGGTATGAGTAGTGGCAAATATTTTGCAGCTACCATTTCACATTTGAAAATTTGCATTCCACTATACACAACTACTTTCTTATGTTGTCATAATTACTATGTTTATTTTTTAAAAAATTTGATATACTATGAATTCCGCTATAATAAAACCCTAAGCGCGCATGCGCACTTCAAGCGCCGTGATCCGTGCTTCCATGCTGCGCATGAACAGTGCCTGCCTCAGCAGATTTCCTGCCCCAATCTCCAATGCTGGCTGACTTTCTGCCTTCTGACTATGAAACATAGAAATAGACAGCAGATAAGGGCCACGGCCCATCCAGTCTGCCCACCCTAATGACCCTCCCCTACCTTTGCTTTGTGAATAGATCCCATGTGTCGATCCCATTTGGCCTTAAAATCAGGCACGCTGCTGGCCTCAATCACCTCCAGTGGAAGACTATTCCAGCGATCAACCACCCTTTCAGTGAAAAAGAATTTCCTGGTGTCACCTCGTACTTTCCCGCCCCTGATTTTCCACGGATGCCCTCTTGTTGCTGCGGGTCCCTTGAAAAAGAAGATATCCTCCTCCGCCTCGATGCTGCCCGTGAGATACTTGAACGTCTCGATCATGTCCCCCCTCTCTCTGCGCTCCTCGAGCGAGTATAGCTGTAATTTGTCTAACCGTTCTTCGTACGGGAGATCCTTGAGTCCCGAGACCATCCGGGTGGCCATTCTCTGAACCGACTCCAGTCTCAGCACATCCTTGCGATAATGCGGCCTCCAGAATTGCACACAGTATTCCAGGTGGGGCCTCACCATGGATCTATACAATGGCATAATGACTTCCGGCTTACGGCTGACGAAACCCCTGTGTATGCAACCTATGATCTGTCTTGCCTTGGATGAAGCCTGCTCTACCTGATTGTCAGCCTTCATGTCCTCACTGACGATCACCCCCAAGTCTTGTTCTGCTACCGTTCTAGTTAGGATCTCACCTTTAAGGGTATAAGTCTTGCATGGATTTTGGCTGCCTAGGTGCATAACTTTGCATCTTTTGGCATTGAAGCTGAGTTGCCAGGTCCTAGACCAGCACTCTAGTAGGAGTAGGTCGGGCATCATGTTGTCGGGCATTGAATCTTCGTCCGTTATGCATTTGCCCACTACATTACTTAGTTTGGCGTCATCGGCGAATAATGTTATTTTACCGCAAAGCCCTTCTGCCAAGTCTCTTATAAAGATGTTGAATAGGATCGGGCCCAAGACCGAGCCCTGTGGCACTCCACTGATCACTTCCGTCATTTCGGAGGGGGTGCCATTCACCACTACTCTTTGAAGCCTGCCTCCAAGCCAGTTCCCAATCCATTTAGTCAATGTGTCACCTAATCCTATAGAACTCATCTTGCTCAGCAGCCTGCGGTGTGGTACTCTATCGAATGCTTTGCTAAAGTCCAGGTACACGATGTCCAGGGACTCCCCAACATCCAGCTTCCCCGTTACCCAGTCAAAGAAGCTGATCAGGTTGGATTGGCATGATCTCCCCTTAGTAAATCCATGTTGACAGGGATCCCGTAGATTCTCCTCATCCAGGATCTTATCCAATTGGTGTTTGATTAGAGTTTCCATTAGTTTGCTTACTATCGATGTTAGACTCATTGGTCTGTAGTTTGCTGTCTCCATCTTTGAGCCTTTTTTGTGGAGTGGAATGACGTTAGCCGTCCTCCAATCCAACGGGACGCTGCCTTTACTAAGGGAGAGGTTGAGCACTGACAGTGGCTCTGCCAAGACCTCACTCAACTCCCTAAGCACCCTGGGGTGTAGGTTGTCAGGCCCCATTGCCTTGTTAACCTTGAGCTTCGACAGCTCACCGTAGACACTGCTAGGGGTAAACTCGAAGTTACTAAACAGGTCAACTGAGTTAGCCCTTGTTTGTAGCTGAGGGCCAAGCCCCGGCGCTTCTCAGGTGAAGACTGAGCAGAAGTATTCATTTAATAGTTGGGCTTTTTCGGAATCCTTTTCCACATAGTCTCCGTCTGGTTTCCTAAGACGTACAATCCCGCCTGAGTTTTTACTTCTGTCACTGATATACCTGAAGAAGGATTTATCTCTCTTCTGGATGTTTTTTGCCAGAAACTCCTCCATGTGGAATTTAGCCTCCCTTACCGCTGTTTTGATGTCTTTTGACTTGGTCAGGTAGTCTGCTCTGGAGTCCTGTTTCCCCGATTGTTTGTAAGAGATGAATGCTTTTTTCTTCTCCTTGATGAGGTCTGAGATCTCCGCAGTGAACCACTGCGGCTTATTGTTCCTTCGCCATTTACTTACTAATTTAACATAGCGGTTTGTCGCTTCCTGTATGGTGGTTTTCAAAGACGACCACATTTCTTCCACGCTTTCGGTTTCTGCTTGGCTTTGTAGCGCCTGGTGAACAAAGGAACCTATGTCTTGGAAGTTTCTGTCCCTGAATTTGAGGACCTTAGTCAGCGTGGTAGATTTAATGAAACCTTTCCTAAGATTAAACCATGCCATGTTGTGGTCACTGGAGGCCAATGTGTCGCCCACCGAGACCTCTGTGACACTTTCTTCATTGGTAAGTAAAAGGTCAAGTATTGCCTGATTCCTTGTTGGCTCCAACAGCAGTTGCCTGAGACCAACTCCCTTCATAGAGTTTAATAGCCTCCTGCTGCTGCCGGAAGCAGAGGTAAGTGAATCCCAATCCACATCAGGCATGTTGAAGTCACCTAACAATACTGTGTCCCCATGCAAGGTGATATTTTCTATATCTCCGATTATTTCCATATCCAGGTCATCCTGTTGTCTTGGGGGTCTGTAAATTACACCAAGATACAAGCATTTGTCCTTCCCTCTGGCCAAATTAACCCAAAGGGATTCCCCAGTGTGCTGGACATCTGAGATTCTTGTGACCCTAATGTCATCTTTAGTATATAATGCTACACCTCCTCCCATTTTGCCCTCCCTGTCCCGGCGAAGCAAGTTGTAACCCGGTATGACCATGTCCCATCCGTGGGAGTCTGAGCCAGGTCTCAGATATCGCCACCACATCCAGGTCGGCATTCCTTATTTCTGTTTCTAATTCCAGGATCTTGTTTCCCAAACTGTGTGCGTTGACGTACATAGCCCTCCATGTTGTATTTTTGTTATGTCTCAGTGGGGATATTCCTGCTTTAGCTGCTTGAACACCTTTAGCATTATTTGCGTTATTTGTGCTCCCCCTAGACCCAGAACTACATGTGTACTCCCCATAGACCCAGAATTACAATGTGTACTCCCCCTAGACCCAGAATTACAATGTGGCCCATACTTATTATGTGAACCTACCCCCGACTCGAAACTGTGTGTACTCGCCCCTAACCCAGAATTTCGGTGACTACTTACCTCATCCTCAAAAATGTATTGGCAGTTTAGTTTGCCAGGTATGTTGTTTGTGCCTGTACCCTCCCCCGACTTACCTAGTTTAAAGTCCTGTGAAGTAGGCGGGCTAGGCAGTGTCCAAGGACATTCTTCCCTCTTCTGGTCAGGTGACACCTCTTCATCTCACCCATGGACCCGCAGCGGCAGCAGCTGCGGTTTCATCAAGCAGCTGCAGGGCATTTGCTAGACTGGCCCACTTTGATAATGCAAAGCGGGCCGGCCTAGCAAAAGCCCCGAGGCTGCCTGGCCTAGCGGATGCTGGACAGGGAGCAGGGAAGGGAGAAGGGGTACTACTGGACAGGGGGAGGTAAAAGGAAGAGAGAAGGGCTACTGCTGGACAGTGGGAGCAGGGAAGGGGTGCTGCTGGACAGGGGGAAGGTAAAAGGAAGGGAGAAGGGCTACTGCTGGACAGAGGAAGTAGGGAAGTGGTGCTGCTGGACAAGAGGGAGAGACAGAAAGAAAGACAGATAGACAAACAGGGGGCCAGGGAGAGAGAAAGAAAGAAAGAAAGAAGGGGAAAGAGACAGAAAGAAAGAAAGAAAGAAAGGGGCAGGGAGAGAGAAAGAAAGACAGACATACAGAAAGAAAGAAAGAAATGCATAAGTCTACACATCTATTCTAGCATCCATTAATGTAATGGGCTAAAAAACTAGTATAGATATATAAGCTGATATAGTGATGGAATATTTCAGCATTTACATTATTGAGATGGCTTGGGGAAATCCACCTCTTATTCCAAGGATAAGCGGCATTTATTTATTTATTTACTTATTTTAAAAATGTATACACCTAGGCATAATAAAAACAATACAATACAAAGACAAATTAAGTGCCACTGCACAACCCTTATAATTCCAATCTAACTAGTTAGGTAGCAAAAAGGCTGCAGCAAATAGCTACATTTTAAGCATTCTTTTAAATGACCATCTATTTGCAATAGATGCAAAAGGCCAGGTAACCCATTCCTAGCCTCACTCCTGCCACTGCAATTGTTGAATCCCTTGTATAGGCATAACATACTTTCACCATCAATTCCCGAGATATCAACATCATTTGCTCAAATCTCAAAGATCTGTCCCAATAGTACACTTTCAAAGACTGCCCAGGCCTCTGTCCTGAGTGACTTCATCTTTCCTCCAGCAACTGGGAGGACAGCAGATTCATCTCTCCATCTCCAATCTCTCTTGCAGTCTGCCTCTAGCCCTTTCACCGCTGCCTTTGACTGGCTGACTGTGGCCCCTCCCAAGCAAGCACTCAGGTGACCTCACGAGCTTTACTATCTATTTAATCTGAACCCTTTCAGGACGGCATGAGCTGCCAGCATGCGATGCATCACGTGACGAAGGAGCACGTGTCTCTCCCTATTCTCACTGTCTTACTTGTATATTTTTATTTCCTTTCTCTGTTTCTCTCCTTATGGCTCCAATTCACTTTCTGCTTCTTATACTCACTCTCCCCAATCTTATACCCTTTCCCTCTCCTCTCCACACCACAAGACCTCACTATCCTTCTTCTTTTCCCATCACCAACCATCTTGTCATCTACCTTATTCACTGCATTCAAACTTAAGCATTCTCTCTTCTGTTCATTTAGCTCCTTTTCCTTTGCCATCATTATTCCCCTTTGCTTTGACACACTCTTACTCTTTCTTCTGCTCATTGCCGGGGATTTCAATCCCAACCCTGGCCCTCCACACCATCTGCTTCCCCACGTTTGTAACCACCCTAACCTTTTACCTATTCCTCTTCTTCAGTCCTCCTCTTTCCCTGTCTAATGTGCCCTGTGGAATGCTCATTCTGCCTTCAACAAACTGCCCTACATTCATGACCTCTTCATCTCCCAGTCCTTCCACCTGCTTGCTCTGAGACATGGATTTGCCCTGAGGACTCCACTGCAGCTGTTGCCCTCTCCCATGGTGGCTACCACTTCTCCTATACACCACACCCTACTGGTCGAGGCAGAGGTGTTGGGCTTCTTTCTCCTCCTTGCAGATTCTAACCTCTTCTCTCACTTCAATCATACAGTCTTTTCTCATTTGAAGTGTACTCCGTTCAACTATTCACTCCTTTACCTCTTCAGATAGTGGTCATTTATCGTCCCCCTTCCTTCTTTTTCACTGAATTTGATTCCTGGCTTTCAGGCTTCCTTGATTTATCTTCTCCCTCCCTCATTCTTGGGGATTATAACTTTTACCCCGATGATCCCACTGACAGTTATGCTTCTAAGTTTCTTGCCTTAACCTCATTTGGCCTCCAGCTGTGCTCCATTACCCCTATTAACTAGGATGGCCACAGCTTTGATCATATGAGGTAGTGTGTGTTAGAACAAGTAATTTCTACATTTGATGGTGAGAAAAGAGCCTTTCTGTTATCCAGAGAACAGTTTTGGATTTACACATTATGATCTTACCATCCACACGGCATGAATGAGGCCATGGAGTGGTTGACAGCTGGCTTCTACAGGCACATTTAAAGTACTGGGTATGCACGTAATGAGATCATCACGTAGCATAGTTAAATAGTTTATTTTTAAAATTTCTATACTGTTTTTTTCCAAAACGGTTTACAAAAAGTTGCATTTCCATCCTGGAAATCCTGGCAAGAAAGCTAAATTGCTAATTATCCGTACATGCCATGAGTTGCGTGAATCTTGAATAAGCAGTAGCAGTGGGTTGTGCGCCTGAATTTGCCTTAACGAAAGAAACAAAATGGGGTACTCTGTAGGGCAATCAGCTTTAGTACCCTGTCTAAGAGAAGGACAAACAGTCCCTGTATGCTTCTAAAGATAAGCATTATCTTCTTCTATCTTCTTTTATCACTAATTATGATTCAATAAGAGATCTTTACAGCACTGTTTGAAAGTAGGGTGTTTTAGTGATATTTAAGGTTAAAGTCTCTCCACAAAATATTTTAATAACAGTAAATGATGTGTGGGGTAATACCTAAGGTACACAAGATTGTGGGATAAACCCTGGTGGATACGTAGAGGGTCATAATCGAAAGGAACCTCTAAGTCCGTTTTTGTCCAAGTCGCAAGTCGTCCAAACTAAAAAAATAGCTTAGGACACATTTTTGAAATATACGTCCAAATTTTTTTTTGCTTCAAAAATCGTCTAACTATAGGTCCTGCCGATCTGATCGTCCAAGCCACTAAATCGTCCATCTTTCTACCACATTTTCGTCCAACTTTTCGTCCAAGTCAAAACCGCCTAGAACAAGCCCTGTTGGATGTGGGAGGGGTCTGCAAAGTGATGGACTGAACACCCAGACATGGCACCTAAATAGTGGGGTACCTTACAGGGCACTGCTGTGAACGTCACAAAAAGGGTGCCATGTCTTCATCTCACTACAGCTCCCTTATAGGTCATGGTGAGCCCCCAAAACCACCTCCAGAATCCCCTAGACCAGGGGTGCCCAATAGGTCGATCACGATCGACCGGTAGATCGCCAAGGCAAAGTGAGTCGATTGCGAGGCCCATCCCGGGCTCCGTGATAGACTCACTTTGCCTTGGCGATCTACTGAGCCGATCAGCCTTCCTCTCCCCAACATCAATTCTTTGTCTGAGAGGAAGTTCAGGCCAGGCCAGCCAATCGTCCAAGTTCCGTTGATCCTGTGCTGTATAACTTTTGGTTATACATGTAGTACAACTAAGTCTAAGCTTGCCCAAGTCCCACCCAAATCCCGCCCTCGACACTCCTCCTGAAACGCCCTGTTTAGCTATGGTCGTTCAGCGGCACTATGAAGGCCTAGGTCATTTAAAAATGCATCCAAAACCCGGTTTGATTATCGGTACTTGGACGTCTTTCATTTATGATCGTCCAAGTGCTGACTTAGGCCAGTTTTTGGACGTTTTTCTGTTTCAATTATGAGCCCCTTAATGTTTATTTCATGAGTTTCCCCCATAACTGAATCTGTCCACTTAGCATAAGTAAAACGTTATGGGGTTCATAATAATAAAAAAAAAAAAAAAGTCTAAAAAGTGTCCTAAATGGCTACTTGGATGATCAAAAAGCCTGATCGTCCAAGTACCCATAACCAAAGCTGGTTTTAGACATATCTAAAACCAGCTTAGGCTTTCCCCTGCCACTAAACGCACAGAGAGAAAAGAGGCGTGTTTAGAGCAGGGGAAAGGGCAGGCGCTGGGCGGGAGGTGGGTCGACCTACACCTAGGCGTGCAGCAGGTATAACCAAAACCTTAGGCAGGTTGCCTAGTCGGCACTTATACCTTAGCCCCACCTGTGGGCGGGGTTTCAGACGCCTGGGCCAATCTGGCCCCATTCTGCAGCCGACTGGCCTGCCGGACGGGCTTGGCACCCGTCTGTCCGGCCAACATTTTACAGGTATGGGGGGTGGGATTGGGGGTGGGAGGGTCGTGGGGTCAGCGGGGGGTCGCGGGTCGGTGGGGGGGCAGTCATTGGGGGGGGTTGTGTCAAGGGCAGGAGGGCCTGGGATCCCTCCTGCCCGTATTGTAGTGGGAGGTGGGGGTCCGCCTGGGCAGGAGGGTTTGGGCTCCCTCCTGCCCGATCGTGTAGGGGGGTGGGGGGCGAGAGGCCAGGAGGGCTTGGGTTCCCTCCTGCTACGATGCTGTCGGGGAGTCGGCGGAGCAAGAGGGCTTGGGCTCCCTCTTGCTCCGAACGTAATCGGGGGGTGCTGCGGGGCAAGAGGGCTTAGGTTTTATTGGAACAATGGTCCAGTACTTGGCAATTAAACTTTAATGTCAAAAAATGTAAGGTAATGCACCTTGGCAGCGGAAATCCATGCAGAACATACACCTTGAACGGTGAAAACTTAACTAGAACTACGGCAGAAAGAGACCTGGGAGTTCTCATCTGGGAAGATATGAAAGCTGCCAATCAAGTGGAGAAAGCTTCAGCAAAGGCTAGACAAATGCTGGGTTGCATCAGAAGAAGCTTCATTAGCCAAAAGCCTGAAGTCATGTTACCGTTATACAGAGCCATGGTGAGACCTCACCTGGAGTACTGTGTCCAATTTTGGAGGCCACATTTTCAAAAGGATGTGAAGAGAATGGAGTCGATCCAGAAAATGGCCACTAGAATGGTTTCAGTACTTAAAGACATCCCATATGGAGAATGTCTGACCAGACTGCGCTTATATTCTCTCGAGGAGTGTAGAGAAAAGGGGAACATGATAGAAACATTCAAATACATCACGGGTCGCATTGATGTAGAGGAAGAAATCTTTTTTCTAAAGGGTCCCACGGCGACAAGAGGGGATCCGCTAAAACTTAAGGGGGGAAGATTTCATGGTGACAACAGGAAATATTTCTTCACCGAACGGGTGATTGATCAATGGAGTGATCTTCCACGCCAGGTGATCAAGGCCAGTAGTGTGCTCGACTTCAACAGTCGATGGGACAAACAGGTGGGGGTACCACAGTGTTATTCCTAAAGATGGATACCCCAGAGAGGAGGGTTCATATTGGCTTGAGGGAGGGAGGGATCTGGATGGGCAGACTTGTTAGGCCGCCGGCCCATTTCTGCCTTCATACTCTGTTTCTATGTTTAAACATTTGGAATAGACAGTAAGCCTATGCATTCCTTAACAATCATCTGTGTCTGAAAGCTGAGGAGAGCAGAGATCCAGAGAGTCAAGTACTTGAAATACCCTGTAACTGCGCCCTATTTCTGCTTCCCCATCAGCCCTAATTGGAAATGTTGTTATTCATAGGTTCTGTTTGTTTCTGAGTAAGCACATTTTCAGGGTTTTGTTCTACTTCAGTTTCTGGTAGTGGAGGGATCTTTTGTTGTTTCTGTTACTGAGATGACATGACAAAATGAATATACTGTATATTTGTTTTGTATGAAAAGCTGTAAGGGAGAACATCCTAGCTCTATGCTCTCTGTATAGACTCTAGAATGGGTAAAGTTTCTTGATCTCAACAGTAAATTTAGTGTGAACTTACCTACCATTCAAACCCATATCAAACAACTGTATACAACATTTATACCAGGTTTCTCACTGAAAGTAAGTGAAGATAAAAACTTTGATAAAAATAAATATTGATAACTAATCTTTATCGATAGTTTATAAAACAAAAGTAAATTTTGTGATTTTAATTTCCTTGCATTGTTTTTTTTAACAATGAAATGTTTAGGATTTTTTTGGTTCAGCTGTGAATTTTTATTTATTTAGATTTATATCCCATCCTCTCAGAAGAGCTCAGGAGGGGTTACAAGTTTACATACATAATAAAGTAGAACAGGGTAGAGTAATGTAGAGCATGATATGATAGGACAATACATACAGGAGCATGATTGTAGTCAAAATGTATGGCAATACTTAATTGGATATGACAGCATGGGAGTGGTGATGTTATGAGTTTGGTTTGACACTGGAGTAACTAATAGAGTTTGATAGTACATTATAATGCCTGACAGTATGAAACATGGTAAGGCAGTACATAACTGAGTATGGCAGTACAATATATACATGTGATTGATAAAATATACTAGGTGTGGTATAGCATGGAATGTCTGATAAAGTGTGGAATTATCAGCAATGACAGTGCATGATAGTACGTGAAATGGCAATTTTAATGTGTTACACACTTGAAAAACATCTGACAGGTATATCACAACAGAAGAAAGATTGGGAACCACTACTCTAGTAATACAGGGGCATAGCCAGAACTTGATAGGGGTGGACTGAGAAGACATATCATTTTCCCTGTCCTGTTCCCACTGCTGCCACTGCCACTGCCTTGGCCTCTACCCCTTCATAACGTTTGCTGGTGGGGATGCTAACCAAAGATGTTCTGTGCTGGAACTTGGGGCTGTGCTGCCTGAGGAGCAAGGAAATAAGCAAACTGTTCCACCTCCTGACACCAGCATGGAACTGCTGGCATTGGTGGCTGGAAAATCCCGTCAACTTCCTGCTGCTCAGAGAACATAAGCAGGGGCTCCTGTGGTGAATCGCTTTGGCTGGCAGGCCTTGAGCATCCCCACCAGTCATGTATTCAGTACCACAATTTTGGAGGGGATCTGGGCCCAAAGTGGGGGGGGCCTAGGCCCCCTTATAGCTATGCCACTGCTAGTGTGTAACATTAAGCTCCAGAGAGAGAGGTTAGAATCTGTGCATGCCGTGGTGTTGGCTGATTTATTTTTCAATATAGTCCCCTGATAGCTCCATACACTTCATCCACTTTTCCTGCAATGATTTTAACCCCTTTGAAAATAATTTGACCTTCAAACAAGTACATCACAACTTCTTTGTCTTCATCACTTGAAAACTACTGTCCACAGAGAGATTTCTTCAAAACTCAGAACAGGAAATAATCCGAGGGAGCCAGGTCAGACCTGCTGAAACCCACATTCTCAGATGTCAGCCTGTGAATGTCGTGACACGTATTTTCTCTTTGACTGACTCCTTCAAAGCGCTCATTGTGTTGGCGTAACTCTCCCCAGTTATGGTTGTCTTGTGTAGCATAAACTCCAGAAGCTCAAAAAGTTCTCCTTCATACCAGAAGACAGTTTCCATGACTTTGCTTGCAGATTTTTCTGTCTTAAACTTTTTTGGGGGTGGGGGATGACTTATGCTTCTACTGCATTGAGTCCATTTTGGAACCAGGATCTCTGTGATAGACCCAGGTCTCATCTCCAGTTACCAAAAGATTGAAAAAATTCACTTGGTCTTTACGGAGCATCTCAAAGTTCTCCTGACAGCACTGGAGCTTCATGGCCTTCTGACATGGCATTAGCATTCTTGGAACCAATCTTGCACTAACCTTGGACATGCCCAACTTTTCATGAATTATTTTCCAAACTACCTGCTGAGATGCCCATTTCTTCAGCTATTCGGGAAACCTTAATTCATCTGTCTGACAAAATTAAATCCTCAACTTTTTTGCACATTTCTGTGGAAGTTGCTTCCACAGACCATCCAGTGTGAGGATCATCTTCAATGGACTCTCTACCCCATTTAAACTGCTTGCTCTAAAATTTTACTTTGTAGGATGAAGCAGCAGACTTACCATAAACAGCAGTCTTGTGTTCATGGATCTCCTTTGGTTTTTTCCCTTCTTTTAGGAAAATTTTATTACTAAACGGTGCTCAAATCTAGCAGTTTCTTGATTGCATGAGGACTCTCCTGACATCCTGTCTCATGGAATGTTAGACTTACACTGAGCTGCAACGGTGTATGAGTAACCTTGAGATATATCACAACTTGTTTAACACACTTGCTACTTTCTTTCATACTCAGATAAATTATTGAACATGGAAGTTGAGGCTGGTCTTGCGGTATCAAGTCTAACGTGACCAACTTTAACTTCCAGCACAGTACATCTCGACCTTGTGGTGAAAAGCAGTTATGGCAGAGAAGCAGGAATCTCATCAGACTTCATGGGGCTTTGGCAGACCACTTGTGGCAGGAAAGGATGATCCATCGAAGCATCAGGTAGGGAGTGAGAGAACCTGGCAGGGACGCAAGTAATTAGGGGAACAAGACAGGGTGAAGGCTGGGGGGGGAACATATGAGAAAGAAAACTGGTGCAAAGGGAGGGAGAAAGAGAAAATCAGTTACTGGGGAAAAGGTAAATGAAGAGCAGACAAAAAAAAAAAAGCTTAGGAGGGTAAGGGTCACAGGAACAGAAGCAAGCATAGAGTTTCATTTTGAAACTACCATTGTCGATACTGTTATAGTGGGTTAGCTACAGGGGCTTTGGGCTCAGATCCCCTCCAAACCTGCACTGAAGCCAGTAAATTGCTTTTAGGAAATTATCCAAACCTGCCAGCCAAGTCCATAAGAAAGATGTAAAAATCCACTCCTGATTTCTAGGATAAGCAGCATAAAAATTGCTCTGGGCTTGATGGATCTTTGCTCTGTCTCAGTATGTCAACTCTATTCTATAAGATATACAAATTATTAGGTGATAACATCTATACGCCACCCATGGTACAGCCCATTTGTTATTGTGCTATGCAGCTGAGCACCAGTTATAGAATAGCACCTAGCGCAAACATGCGTAAATGCCAATTTATGATGGCATTTGGACATGTCTGTGTACCTATTCTATAAATTAGTGCATCCAATTGCTGCCTAAATTTAAGCACTATTTATAGAATTGCCCTTCATATGTCTGAGTACACACAATTTTATATAAAGAGACCCTATAGGACAGTGGTTTCACTCGCGGCCCAGGGACCACATGCGGCCTACCAGGCACTTTTTTGAGGGCCTCAGTATATTTATTAAAATCACAAAAGTGAAATAAAACTATTTCTTGATCATATAAGAACATAAGAAATGCCTCCGCTGGGTCAGACCTAAGGTCCATCGCGCCCAGCAGTCCGCTCACGCGGCGGCCCATCAGGTCCAGGACCTGTGCAGTAATCTTTTATCTATACCCCTCTATCCCCTTTTCCAGCAGGAAATTGTCCAATCCTTTCTTAAACCCCAGTACCGTTCGCTGCCCTATAACGTCCTCTGGAAGCGCATTCCAGGTGTCCACCACACGTTGGGTAAAGAAGAACTTCCTAGCATTTGTTTTGAATCTGTCCCCTTTCAACTTTTCCGAATGCCCTCTTGTTTTTTTATGTTCTGAAAGTTTGAAGAATCTGTCCCTCTCTACTCTCTCTATGCCCTTCATGATCTTGTAAGTCTCTATCATATCCCCTCTAAGTCTTCTCTTCTCCAGGGAAAAGAGACCCAGTTTCTCCAATCTCTCAGCGTATGAAAGGTTTTCCATCCCTTTAATCAGTCGTGTCGCTCTCCTCTGAACTCTCTCGAGTAACACCATATCCTTCTTAAGGTATGGTGACCAATACTGGACGCAGTACTCAAGATGCGGACGCACCATTGCCCGGTACAGCGGCAGGATAACTTCTTTCGTTCTTGTTGTAATATGTCTCTTTAGCTATAAATTACAATATTATTATTAAGACTTAGCTAAAAGGAAATATTTATAAACTATAAAGAGTTTTACCTCATGCAAAATTGTCATTTCTTTAATAAGACATTTTTTCTAAGGCCCTCCAAGTACCTACGAATCCAAAATGTGGCCCTGCAAAGGGTTTGAGTTTGAGACTACTGCTCTGGGACTATGAAAAAAGCAGATAAGTCTTATTTCACAGCTTAAAAGGGATTACCATGGAGTACACTGAGGCATCCCTTGGTAAAATGTCAATGTATCTGCGCACCCATGCGTTAAAAAAATAAATGTTATTTTTTGGCCAAGGATGCACGATTGCTATGCACTAAGGTCCGGATTCTCTAAATGGTGCCAGTTTCATAGGCGCCCAGTCTAATTGAAAAAAATACCTCATGTTTTAAACGAATTTTGAAGGTGCTTAACAATCCGGCACCAGAATCACACCATAGGTGCTTTACACCACCACTGTAGGCATGGCTAATGCTGAAAGTGGTATTAGATGCCATAAAGCACCTATACAGGCAAGATTCACATCAGAGGTAGGTACCAGAAATTTAGACCTTGAAAACCCTGGCCTACATTTCCAGTGCCTACCTTTGCCAGAGGTGTGATTCTCAAAATGGTGCTGTCTTGACTGGTGACTGCCAACAATGGCACTATATAGAGAATACAGAGCTAACTGATTAGCATATGAGCCCTTACTGCCTATAACATGGGTAGTGGTAACGGTCCATGCACTAATAGCTACATGCTAATGGCAACATTAGTGCATGGCCAGTAATGCTGAAAATAGAATATTAGCCATTTTCTGCCTGTAGCGAAAAAAGGCCCTAGAACACAGAAAAGACCCAGGTAAGGGTGTGCTAAGGCCACTCTTTGCCATAGCTTTGTGTAAAATGGCCCCTTAGGCAAGGTTATGTTCAATAGGCAGCTATGGGGAATCTATAGTAAGAGGTGGATGTAACCAAGAACATAAGCATAGCTTTACTGGATCAGACCAGTGGTCCATCTAGCCCAGTATCCTGTTTCCACAGTGGCCAATCCTAGGCACTAGTGCCTAACAAAAACCCAAATAGTAGCAACATTCCATGCTACCAATCCAGGGTAAGCAGTGGCTTGCCCCATGTCTTTCTCAATAACAGAATATCGACTTTTCCTCCAGGAAATTGTCCAAACCTTTCTTAAAACCAGCTATGTTAACCGCTCTTACCACAACCTCTAGGAACATGTTCCAGAGCATAACTAGTCTCTGAGTGAAACCTATTGGTTTTAAAAGTATGTACCTATATCTTCATTGAGTGTCCCCCCCTAGTCTTTGCAATTTTTGACAGAATAAAAAAATTGATCCATTAAGATTGAAAGTGCGCTCTAGTTACCGTATATACTTGAATATAAGTCGATCCGAATATGTCACCCCCATTTCCCCCCCCAAAAGGAGGAAAAATGGTTGACTCAAATATAAGTCAGGCGGCTTAATATTCAAGTGCTCTGCCCTGTCAGGCTCTGCACCCAGCCCCCTTCCTGACACATACTGCACCTAGCCCTTTTCCCTCCCTCCCTCCCGGTCAGGCTGTGGACCCAGCCCCCTTCCCTCCCAACCCCTGTCAGGCTGTGCACCCAGCCAACCCCTCCCTCCTTGGCTTGTGAGCATTTGCGGGAACCAGTCAGGAAGCAGCTCAGCGCCGAGCAGCAGCGCCAAAGTGTGCTCCTGCTCTGTGCTGCTCAGCGGATGAAGAAACCAGATCTCACGGCAGCCACCACCGACTGGGTTAGCAGCAGGGCAGGAGTGTGGAAAGCTCACTCCTGCCTGCTGCACCTCTGGACAACCAGGGATCGGCAGAGGAGGTATGAGGACAGGGTAGGGAGGGGAGGACAGGGTGTAGAGCCTGGTGTTGGCCTGCAAAAATTCTGGGAAGGGGGGCGCTGGCCTGCATATATACCAGGACCCCCATTTTAGGCCCCCAAATCCCGGTTTATATTCGAGTATATATGGTACTGTCTAAGTATACAACTGCTGTTTACACATTAACATGTCCATGAAGCAAGGAGAAATGTAAAGCTCAACCTTTTTCAGGCTGCTTCAAGTAGATTATTCAATGTATTTTGCTTTAATAAATGAATTGTTTTGATCTATGCACAAAAAGTGCTAGCCATCCAAATTCAAAAGGTGACCAGTGTCCCTATTTCAGGATTCCATTGATATTAATCAGATGTGTATGGTGGGACACTCTTTTGGTGGTGCTACTGCAATTCAGTCACTTAGCAAAGATGCAAGATTCAGGTAGGTAACAAAATGAAACATTTTGGTATTATGATTTGTTTTCTGCTGCAGGAAATAAAAAGTGATTTCAAATGTCATCTCAACCTGATACACATTAGTGCTGTCTCTCAAAAATTTGACAATTTTTCGCCTAATATCAGGCCCACTTTGAAAATAATGAGCCATTAGTATGATTTTTATTTTCAGGTCTGATAGATAAAGGCAATTTAAAGCATAAATTCTGTAGTACGTGCATCCTATCTGTAGGCATTGTAATGGAGGAGAGCTAAAGGTGCTGTAGCAGCTCACACCCCCCTACACTTTACCTTTCAATTTGTTTCTCCTCTCTGCCATACCGCCATGTTGTAACTTCCTGTTTGTACAGGGGCATGTCAGAGAGCAGACTCTTGAGCTGAAGCAGGCAACTTTCTCTAAAACACTGCTGTTGCTGTACTGAAAGGTCACTTTGGGCAGCCAAAAAACCTAGAGACTTGAAGAAGGCACAGATAGTTTATTACCATACGTATGCGACTCCCGAGCTCCAAGCTGGCTTCAGATGTGCCGAAAACAGGACGTTACAGAGATATTTATACATTCTTCTGACTATACAACTGAATTCTAGAAAAAAATTTTTACGTGTTACTTTTCTTAACAATCATTGGTCCTCAGCTCACACTAGCAGGTCACTAGCAAGTCACTTATCTAGGCCTTGCAGTCTTTCTGTTGCATGTCGTTTATGCTGAGATAGCCATAAGAAGTTAGAATGTCCAAGCTAACACCCAGTACAGGCAGGCTAGAACATGAGATAAGTTAGGTCTGCAGCTAAACATAATTCAGCATTTTATTAAAGAGAAAACTTAGT
Source organism: Geotrypetes seraphini (assembly GCF_902459505.1). Taxonomy (NCBI): domain Eukaryota; kingdom Metazoa; phylum Chordata; class Amphibia; order Gymnophiona; family Dermophiidae; genus Geotrypetes; species Geotrypetes seraphini. The sequence goes on from NC_047086.1 coordinate 112,971,441, forward strand.
TCAACACTTAGGAAAACCAGTCCCAGACTCCTTCAGTACTTGGAAAACCAGTCCCAGACTCCTTCAGTACGAAAGAAACAAGTTGAAATGTAGACCAGGGGGAGATGATAGATCACTGGGGGTGGGGGGAAGGGGGGCGTTCAAAAGAGAGAAGTATCCCCATCCCAGGCAGGGGAGGGACAAATTTAAAAGATAGAAAAGAAGGAGATATTTGAGCTGGACATGGGGAAGGGCTTAAGAGACAAAAGACAAAAGAAGGGATATACCTGAGCTGTAAAATATTATATTGTTTTTAACCTAGCTCTGTTTTGTTGAATGTTGTACAAATTTTATTGTTATTGTACACTGCTTAGAAATATGATTAAGTGGTATAAAAAATTCTAAAGAAACTTGGAGTCATTAAGCAGAACACCCATCATAGCTAGGGAGGGCCATGCACTGGGTGATCAGCACGGTAGAAGCCACCTTTGGCTGCTCAAAACTACTGGAGCCAGTGGAGAAAGTGTAGCTATAGCTTTAGAGTTGGTAAAAGCTTTCTGGGATCCCACGGATCCGTCACCAGACTGCAAAGCTGCGTGTGAGACAGAAAAAAGGGACAGCACATTAGAACGGTCTAAGACCAAACACAGACGTAGAAGGCTGAGAGTCCAATTTAAGCCCTTTCAGGGCATCAGCATGAAAGGACAAACAGATCTAAAAAGTCTGCAGATGGTGAAATCCTCACCCAAATCCGGACACTCCGAAGTATCGCGCTGACAAGTCCCTGTAAGGGTAGCAGCAGCAGCATCCAAAAGTGAGACAGTGTCAGGAGACAGGATTGGCATAAGATCTGTGTGACATCTAATGCACAGTGACCAGCCTGAAAGAAGGCGATGCACCCGCTGGCTGCATCAAATGAGCCTAGTCCAAAAAACACGATCTCCAAAAGAGCTGAAGCAAATCTGGAGAAAATGCACATCCTGCAGTGACTGCTGAGTTCAGATGAGGTGCCCATGCTGTACCAAAAGAATCCCCAGACTCAGAGCACAGGCGTTTGGTGCCAGTGCCCAGAATGGCTAGTGGGCAAGACTTTTAGCCAAAAAAAGACACAGGCTGGCTGCTCAGCCCCGGAGAACCAAGAGGAGGTGAAGCCCAAAACTCCTGCCCCCTCGTCAGTGCACTGTGGCACATGATACATGGTCACTGATCCAGCACCAATCCGGCACAAAGCACACATTCAACAGATTAGGGGCTGAGGAGTCCATCCCAAACAATTTTTAATCAAATCAAGGGGTTTAGAGGCAGAAATAAAACTTTGAAAAAAAGATCGATAAAATCCAAGATGGCCACCACCAGTGAATTCACACAAAAAACAGCATATATAAAGAAAATCTAAAAATAAAAAATAACGATTTGGAGTTTGGGGAGGTGGAAGACCTGTACCCTACCCTCAGAAACTCTGAAAAAATGAGCTTTACAGAGTTCCGCAGACCATCTCAGAAGATCCCATAGGAAATAATGGAGGTATACTTACAATCTGTGAAGTGCCTGCCTGCTAGCTCTGTTACACTGCAGCTGAATGGAGGAAACTGATTTTCTGCCTCGGAAACTGCTCCAAATGACCAAAGTTGAAGATCTTCAGAATACCAGTCAGACACTGACTGTAACGTCCACCCCCACCGAAACTCTCCACGTGTCTGGAGGCAGGAAACCCAGCCTTCACTAGAGGGAATTTTACTCAGGACACATACAGTCTACACTTAAACCTCTGACAGGATCAGAGGGCAAGCAAACTCCCAGGGGAATGGACCCAAGTCTGGGTCTGCTATCAGGCAGTCCTAGAACTGTCTGCCACAGAGTTCATGAGGTCATCCAGACCTTTGCCAAATAATAACTACCCCTTAAAAGAGAGCCTCACAAGAGTAGGTGTAGTGGAGGATGCACCAGCCCATTGTCCGAGCCAGAGCAGTCTGTGAGCAGACATCAAATATGCCGATGCCTGAACCAGGACTCGCATAAGGACATACAGAGCATCAGGAACATAATCTACACCAGACAAGAGAAGAAGTGGCGGCTCCACACCATCATTCTCTAAGGTGTTCAGCTGGAACAAACAAGCATGTGTCACAAGAATGCCACCGAGACAGCCTGGACTCCCAGAGCCACTGCTTCAACGTCTAGGGAGAACCACAACCACACGGCAGTCCTGCATGTCTGTGAGTACCACTATCTTCGCTGGGAAAAAAGGTGCACTCGGTCACCTGCACAACAGAAGAGACCACTGAAGGTGCTATAGGATACATTCATGGCATTTGCTACTTTTGAAAAGCCCCTTCCAGAGGAGCCCATGCTCTGAGATCAGCCTGTCATTATCAGGATGCCAAAACAATGCTGAAGAATAAGCTCTCACTTTACACATGAGAGAGGAGGTGGCAGAAGTAGTTGGATGCGGATTCAAATTGAGCTTATGCAGAGATGCTGAAAAGAGATTCAGCAAGGCAGCAGACCATTCAGCAATGTAGAACCATGGGACTGTCCTTAGGGTCAAAAGCTAGAGAAGGATACGCAAATCTGGCATGCTGATTCAGGTTCTCAGCCATGAGAAAGGCATCCCTAGGAAACAAGGTGTCAGCAAACTGATCACCAACATTAGTATCACAAAGAGCAGGGTCAGCTAAGAGGACTCGCTCAGGGAGAGAGATGTCCAAGGCGCAGTTGGACTGCGCAGAAGCAGCACGGCTGTTTTGACAGGCAGATTTCATAAATCTGAAAGGGCTTCCTGACCATGGAGTGGGGAGTTACCCTCAGATGACTTAAACCAGCTGGGCGTCATTTTGCGTGGAAATATTAACATAGCTGGGCCCTGAAAACAAAGAAGGCCACACAAATAGGCTAGCTGCCCTTTTTGGCATCTGCTTAGGCAGGGGAGAGGCTAGGCTTTGCACTCCCACCTCTACCAGCTGCGTCAAAAGGCACAAAGATGCTCCTGAAGCACAAAGTTTGCGCAATCCTGGCATAAATTTAGAGAAGATCAGCCCAATGATCCCATCCCAACAAGATTTTAGGCACACAGTGCAGTTTTGAAAGTGCATGAAGCTTTTGAAAAAAGATTGATAAAACTCCAAGATAGCCACCATTAAGAAAGTCACGCCAAAATCATGATTTTTTTTTTCACATATATATAAAGTACAAAAATGGCGATTATAGGATTTTTCAGGTGGGGGAACACAGGAGAGCATACAGAAACCTCCCAAACAGTGACATTCAGAACACCCCACCACCGCCATTCACCTCACAGGCTGTGACAGCCTTACTCACTGTGACCTGTGCTGGAAATGTGCTGCAGCCTGCCTTAGTCAAAAAATGATGGGCCTTGGGTGTTGCATATGCTGGGTACGCCACTGGGTGGTGCTTGATCTCCCAGTAAAGTAAAGGAGAGTCACAGAAAAAAAAAATTTAGAGTAGATTCCTTCTGCATATGGCACACAGCCATTGGGAGATAACCCACATACCTATTGCACTGGAACAGCATTTATTTTAAATATTTTTGCTAAAATTAAAAATATTTCTGCAATCCCTAAAATTTAAGTTAACATTTTAGGGTCCAGCAATAGAGAAAACAAAAATGTCTTCTACTGTGATAAGAACATAGAGCCATACTAGGTCAAACCACAGTGTTATGCAAACACTAGACAATAGACTGGTTTAAAATGGCTTGCTGCAGTTTTATAGACAATGTAAACAGGACTTTCCTTCTTCATACAATCAGTTTTTCACACATTGTGTTTTGTTCTTTCAGGTGTGGTATTGCCTTGGATGCCTGGATGTTTCCACTGAAAGATGAAATATTTTCCAGTGTGCACCAGCCTCTTCTCTTCATTAATTCAGAAACATTCCAGTCAGTGGATAGTATTTTAAAAATAAAAAAACTCGACTCCAAAGTCATGGAAAGAAAAATGATCACTATCAAGCAAGTATTAACAGTTCTGTCACTGTGAAATACAGAGTAACTTATTGTAACAGTACATTTAATTTTGAGTTACATTGCTGGAAGTTGCATCATTTTAACATTGATTGCCATCTCCCCAGCATCTATGATCAGTTACCTTGATTTTTTCGTACTCTCAGATAACAGTACACTATTTGAGTATTGAGATTTGATATGTCACTTAATTAAAAGTAGACACAACAAATAAAAAAACAAAGTTGTTTACTTGTAACAGGTGTTCTCCATCATAGAGTATGGCACAGTGGTTACAGCTAAAGCCTCAGCATCCTGAGGTTGTGGGTTCAAACTCATGTTGCTCCTTGTGACCCTAGGCAAATCACTTAATCCCCCATTGCCCCAGGTACATTAAATAGATTGTGAGCCCGCCAGGACAGACAGGGAAAAATGCTCGAGTAGCCGAATAAATTCAGGTAAACCGTTCTGAGCTCTCCCGGGAGAATGGTATAGAAAATTTAATAAATAAAATAATAGGATAAATCAGACATGCAATGGGGCCTTCTGATGGCACAAATATGGATTGCTCCTAGATTTCAAAACAATTGTAGTATTTTCTTAAAATTTTCCTACAGGTTCAGACTGAAGGTCCATCTTTTTTTTATGTCATGAAATCAGGGACCATGGCCTTCATGAGGATGAAGCTCCCTCATAATTACTGCTTCATGCTCTCCCTCCACTTAACCACCACACAGAGGAGGGACAGGGGAGATATGATACAGAGAAGGGAAAATGGTAAAACTTAGAGGGCATAAATTGATGTGAGGTCTTAAGAGTAATGTTAGGAAATTCTTTTTCATGGAGAGGGTGGTTGATGTCTGGAATGGCCTCCCAAGAGAGGTAGTGAATGGTGATGGAATTCAAAAAAGTGTGGGATGAACCCAGAAGATCTTTTTTGCTGACTGTCTCCTTGGCCACTGTATGTCTGTCTGTCTTTTATTGCTGTCTCAAATTTTCAAGTTTCAAGTTTATTCATGTTTTTGATTAAACGCTTATCTAGAGGTACTAAGCATTGTACAAAGATTTTAAAAAATAACAAGGACATTACATTTAAAAAAAAATTAAACATACATAATTCTTAATAAGACATACTTGGGTGACTACTTTATTAGCCATGAGAAACAATAGGAAAGAGGGAAAGAACTACAATTTTTTTTTTTTTTTTAGAAAAAAGGTACATAGATGGAAAACACATAAGGGATGGGATTGGAGAATTGCTGGCATAGATATATATATATATCAGTGTTGAAAACTGTTAAAAGCAGTGCATTAACAATTAAAGGCATCTTTAAAAAGAAAGCACTTTAAACTGCTGTCTGTTTCCTTAGCCACTGTATGTTTGTCTCTCTTTCCTTGTCTGCTGTCTGTTTTTTTTTTTTCTTTCAATCTCTCTCCCTGTCCTTCTGTTTGTGTCTTTCACTGCCACCTTTTCTGTCAGTCTGTCAATGTCCCGTCTGTTTGGCTCCTTGTCCTTCTGTGTCTTTCACTGCCACTTTTTCTGTCAGTCCCGTCTGTTTGGCCCCTGTCCATGTGTGTGGAGATGTCAGGGGGATGTCGATGGAGGTCCGTGATGTCGGGGGAATATTGAGGATGTAAATTATCTTAGGGGGGATATAAATTATTGCGCGCCTTCTCCCACCTACCTTTTTTTTTTTTTTTTTAATCAAGCAGCAAACGGCACAAAATAACCGCTGCTGGGAGAAGTAAACCGCCACTCATAGAAAATGGAACGTGCGCGCCTCACGCGTCATAAGCGCCGCACACACTTTACCAACTTTCTGCTACCCTGTATAATTTCTCTGCTGGCCATGGAGTGACGGGCGCACGGAGCCACAAACATTGAAGTGTGCATGTGCGCTAAGGGCATTATTATCTATATATATAAAATCGGAGGTATGTATGTGTGTATGTGTGTGTGTATGTGCCGCGATCACGCAAAAACGGCTTGACCGATTTGAACGAAACTTGGTATGCAGATCCCTCACTACCTGGGATGATATGTTCTGGGGGTCTCGCGGCCCACCTGCACACGTGGGCGGAGCTACAAACAGAAAATCTGATTTCACCCATTCATGTCAATGGAAAAAATGTAAAAAGCTGCCATTCTCACAGTAATTCCAACTATAAAACACTTTCTATGACACTATAACCACTAGGGACATCGTTTCTATTCTACCACGGACACCATACAAATAGAGTTTGTATGTTCTAACTGTGTTTGTAACTGTTTCCTTCATGCACCCCGGTTCATAATGTTATTACATTACATGAGTACTCACATATCCTGACCTATGAACACAGGTTCCATTCTGAACCGGGAACAAACTGCATGGAGTTTCTTTTCAACCTGAGTTTCCACATATTGAGTTGTTTAAATCAATACTGAAACTTTTGGATGCCACTTATTCCAACAGATCTTCCTTTTCAGTTTAAGAGATTGCTAATTCCAGTGAGACTTGCATTCATTCACCACTATAAAGTATCTTTATTTGAATCCATTTACAGTGTTATTGCTATAATTAAATACCCGTGCAACAGCTAGTTATTGATAAATGTTTCCACTATTTTGCCTGGCACTGAAGTCAGTTAAATGGTCATTAAAAAAGATTAGCGCATGAGCCCTTACTGTTACTGATTTTGAAGGTGGTAAGAACTCATGCATTAATTAGCATGTAGCAATGCAACTGCACCGATTACCACAGAAATGCCCATTCTGAGGTAAAAAGAAAGTTAATTTTTTAGCACATAGTATGTGTGGGTGCTAACACAGAATTTACTGCAGGATGCCTGAGTGTGGCCTGTGGTAAACTCCCTTTAACTGCAATAACCACATGCTAGTGCTTATCACAGGTTGGCAAAAGGATTAATTCTTCGAGGGCCCCTAGGCACACAAGTACACTGGGCCCCCTAGACCTGCCCCGCCCCCATTCATTTACCTGTTTTCTTCTTTACTTCTTTATTTCCACTTGTATTTCTTTTTTTCTTTTATTATAAAATTCAAAACAAACAACAAATATTACCATACCAGTGCCAGTGTAGTTTTAGTTCTATGCAAGCCCCAAACATCTCCGAACAAATCTCCCCTTCCTTCCCTTCCCACCTATTTGCCCAGGACTTTAACTCTGAACCACTTCCATCCTCTATAATAAAATCCTAAGCGCACATGTGCACTTACAACGCCATGATCCCTGCCTCTGAGATTTGTGCCTCCGTAGCTGTGTTCCATTTGCAGCGCGTGTGGCTGTTTGCACCGCACGCAGCGGTTGGAAGATGGCCTCAATAAAAAAACAAACGCTGCCCACGGAGACGAACAGGAAGCGAAGGACCACCGCACACAGTCGCACAATCAACTAACTCATTATCCCTCCCTCCTCCTCTTCACCCTGGTGTCCTGGACTCCCTCTTCTCCCTCACCCGTCCCCATCCGTTTCAGGGGAGGGAATCTAGCACCCTGGAGCAGGAGGACAGGGAGAGAGTGTGAGCGTTAGAGATAGCTCCACATAAGGCGGTGCTGAAGGTACCCCGTCAACAGAAAAAGGTGGAGAGGGCCTGATAATCCGGTTGATAGGGAGTGACCGCTGGAATTTGGAACGCTGCTGGACAGGGAGGAAGGTAAAAGGAAGGGATAATGGCTACTGTTTGACAGGGGGTGCAGGGAAGGGATGCTATTGAACAGGTGGGAGGTAAAACCAATGGAGAAGGGGTGCTGCTAGACAGGGGGGAGGTAAAAGTAAGGGAAAAGGCCTACTGCTAGACAGTGAGAGCAGAGAAGGGGGGAGTTGTTGCTGGACGGAGGGAGAAAAAAGTAAGGAAGAAGGGCTGCTAGCACCCGTTAATGTAACAGGCTAAATAACTAGTATGTATATAAAAGTGTTCAAATGCATTGTAAAACAATAATACTATCCGAAACATAAGTATATATATATATATTTTTTTTTGTTGTTGTTCAAATCTGTTTATTGGAATTATAGAGCAATGAATAACAATATAAAAAGAGAAAACAATACTTATACATACATGTTTAACTCTGCATCAGCAATGAACAATACAGCAAAGCCAATATGAAGTATCAACTAGAGCGAGGCAGTTTTCTAAGCTCTAAGTTTTCTAAGTATACATAGCTTCAGGTAGAGGGTATGAAGTGCTGTACCATTACCATATTTATGATTCAAGTGAAACAGCATAAGATGCCTACATCAACAGTGATATATCAGTTGCCATCAAATATCGGGTAATCTTAAAGTATAAGTCAGCTTTGTACCGTATTAATGTCAAAAGAAAACACACATGGAATTAGCAGTTACAATAATTTCTTACAGGTTCCCATAGCTTATTAAATTTCCTAGTGGACTTCAGCTTTTCTGCAAATACCCTTTCATATTTAAAAGATATGCATACCGAATTCCACCACATGTTTGAGTTGACCTTAGTGAGGTCTTTCCATGATGATAGTACATTTTTAATCGCTAAGCATAAAATCAAAGATCTTTACTACACCAGAAATACCATTTTTTCCATAACGGCCCCTTCCCTTTAGAACGCAATGCCACCATATATCCGCTGTGAAAATTATTTAAACAAATATAAAACCAATCTTAAAACATTTTTATTTAACAAAGCATATCAAATTTGTAGCTATGCATCATAATCATGGAAAAACCAACACACACAAAAAAAACCCCAATTAAACAAATAAATAAACAACAAAGAACTGCTTTTAAGAAGCAACTTCCCTTCTGTTTTATCATCCCCATCCTCCCTTCCTTTTATTTCTTATTTTTAAAATGTAATTAAAACTTTCCTTCCCCCTAGCTTTCCTCAAATCACGCATTGTTTTGTCTTCACTACCCTTTTTTTAATATACTTTCTATTAAGATCTTTTTAAGATATTTTAAATTTTTAATATTGTAAACCAACCAGATACTTGTGATGGTCGGTATATCAAACTAAGAATAAACTTGGAAACTTGGTAAACTAGAATACGGAGCAGCTTAGCTTTGTGGTCATCCATTGGTGATGATGATTCAGTCTCATACTCCCCCGTGATTAGGATTTTCAAGTTCAGTTTATTTTTGATGTCTAGTATAGTGCATATCATTTTCTATACTGATGTCCAGTATGTTTGCAGTAGATCACAATCATAAAGCATATGTGACAATGAGCCTGGAGCTTGATTGCAGGACCAACATTTATCAGATTGATCCGCATTTAGTTTGGCTAACTTATGTGGGGTCCAGTGGGCAAGGTGCAAAACAAAGTAAGTCTACATTAATAACCAAGTTTGCAACTCCTTTCAACTGCCTCACTCTGTCATCCAACTGTAACCCATATTTATGTATAAACAACCAAATCTGTAACTCCTCTAGTATGTTCCACTCCACGTTAATTTACAACAAAACAACAAGGCAAGCGGTTAAAACCCCTAGAGATCTTGAGCTGCTTTACTACATGAAAAGGAGATGCACTGGAGCCAACACAAAGTAGAAACAGGAAAAAGAAAAGGGCAAAAACTTTGCACCGATCCAAACCATACACACCTATAATGTACAAGTGTGTCATTTTTTTTTTTCCAAGGGAAAAAGCAAAACCCCAGCACAGTGGCGTACCTAGCATATGTGACACCCCCCGATCTGTATGAAAAACATGATTTTTAGTAACAATCCACGTCGCACAAGAGTGTACCTAGGAAAAGGCAGCATCTTAAATACTGCAATGAGCAGTACAACATCAATACACCCATTGTAAAACTAAACAAGCCAGACTAGTACAGATCAATCCTGCACTGTCAATCCTAACAGAAAACCATGTCTTTCGAACACACAGAACACACCTTCACCTAGTATGGAATATGTAATCACAAACTAACCCCTCCCCTTTTACAAAACTGTAGTGCAGTTTTTAACCACAGTATTAAGTTCAAGTTCAAGTTCAATTTTATTTGATGTATCGCCTATAACAATTTCTAAGTGATGTACAGTAAAATATCATAAATGATAACAAATAGTGTTAAAAACAAAACTTCTTAACAAATTTTTGAAAGGCAAAAATTTATAACATACAATGTTAGAACTTTAAGGAGTTACATCACAAACTTGATACGTTAGGGAAAAAAGGGAAAAAGTTACAATATTCTCAGTCTAAGATGGAAAAAACATTAAAGTTACACACATAAGGAAGGGGCAAAAATAAAATTAAGAGATTAAAAGATGAGCTTGAAAAACAAGGAATATATAAACCGAGTATAAAATTAAATAGTAAAAGCATCTTTAAATAAAAAAGTTTTCAAAGATTTTTTAAAAGAATTGAGGTCTTTATCTTTTCTTATGTAGAAGGGCAGGGAATTCCAAGTGTGAGGTCCTAAAACAGAGAACATTTCGTTTCTTCTTGTGCCTACTGTTTTTAAAGAAGGGACCGATAATAGATCTTGAGAAATAGATCGAAGGGAACGAGAAGCATGGTAAGGAATAATCATTTTGGAAATAAATTGTGGTTCCTTAGATGCCATAATTTTAAAGATTAGTAGTGCTATTTTAAAAGTGATTCGATGATTAATGGGTAACCAATGGGATTTTATCAGTAAAGGGGTTACATGGTCGTATTTTTTTGCTTTATGGATTAGTTTTATTGCGGTGTTTTGGATAATTTGGAGCCTCTTTTTATCCTTTTGTGGTATATTGAAGAGTAGAGAGTTGCAATAGTCTAGTTTTGATATTATCATAGAATGGATAAGTATATTAATAGATTTGGGTTCTAAAAAAGAGGAAATAGAGCGTATAAGTCGGAGTTTATAGAAACAAGATTTGACAATTTGATTGATGTGGTTATGGAAGTTTAAGTCAGAGTCAATAGTTACACCCAAAATTTTTAATGATGTTACTGATGCAATTGGAGAATTATCAAGTAAAAATGAGGATATTGGAACGATGTCTTTTCTCCAGGTAAAAATCATTGATTGTGTTTTCTGTATGTTCAGAGAAAGCTTATTGGAGCTAAGCCAGATTTTGATTTTTTCTAGTTTAGTGTTTATTTCAGTAAATTCATCGTCCTTTTCTGGGTCAAATGGGTGAAGGAGTAGGATATCATCTGCATATGAGAATGGAGTGAAACCTAAAGATTGGCAGATGGTGAATAATGGGGAGAGAAAGATATTAAATAGGAGAGGTGATAGAATAGAACCTTGGGGTATTCCAAAAGATGTAGTATAAGGAGCAGAGTGAACGTTGTTAGTGACAACAGTAGATGAGCGGTCAGAGAGAAAAGATTTAAACCAGTTTAAGATTTGTCCACTAATACCAAAGGATTCCAGACGGAAAAGTAACAAGAGTGTGATCTATAGTGTCAAAGGCTGCAGAAAGATCCAAGGAGAATAAGGCAACCGATTTATGGTGATCAAGAAAATAATGAATATTATTGATAAGACCTAGCATTGAGTATTCAGTGTTATGGTGTTTCCTGAAACCGGTTTGGTTGGGATGTAAAGCATTGGAAGTTTCAATAAAATCTGATAGTTGTTCAAAGACCAATTTTTCAGTCACTTTTGCTAAGAACGGTAAGTTGGAAATTGGTCGATAATTAGCTACATCACTTCGATTGGCATTGAATTTTTTCAGAATTGGAGTGACTATTGCTTTTTTCCAGTCAGTAGGAACAGTTGCTGTTAAAAGACTATTCTTGATAAGTGAGTGGATAAAAGAACCAAAGCAGGAAAAAAATTTATTCAAATAGAAAGGCGGGATAAGTTCAAAACGAGAGTTTTTTAATTTAATTCGCTGAAAAATGCATTCTATTTCCTTAAGTGATGGAAGATTAAAATTGGAACATTTAGATGTTGGTACAACAGATGAATCTGAAGAGTGAGAAAATTCTTCAGATATTTGAAGAGAAAAGGTTTTTCGTAATTTCTCAATTTTATCACAAAAGTAATTGGCCAAATCTTGTGCTTTGGGAGTAGATTCAAATGAGCTATTATTGATTTTTGATTCTGGCGTAATAGATTTAAGAATTGAAAATAGTTCAGAGCTGTTTTTAGCTTTATAGATTTTGTTAGAATAGTAAGTTTTTTTTGTTTGATTAATTTTATTTTTGTAGAAATGTGCATGTTCTTTAAACCGTTGTAAATTAACAGGGGATTTTGATGCGCGCCATTTTCTTTCTAGAGATCGTAATTGAGTTTTGATTAATGATAATTCCTTTGAGTACCATGGATTGCGTATTTTACGGAAAGAGATAGTTTTGGAGGTTAAAGGAGCTGTTGCATTTAAACAAGATTCTAAAGAAGAGTTCCAGAAGGATAATTGATCGTCTATACAGTCAAAGTTAGGTATAAGAATCGAAGGGCTAAAGAAAGTAGAAATTTTAGAGATTTCCAATTTGGAATAATCTCTAAACGTACATTTTTTTAAGGACGCAGAGGGAGAGATTGTTTCTACAGGATGAGAATTGCAAGAATCGAATACAATTAAATAGTGATCAGACCATGGTACTGGTGTAATTTGGGATAGTGAATGAGTTATAGACTGAAGTTTGGTTGTGAGAATCATATCCAGAGTATGCTTCGACGAATGTGTAGATTCGTTAATAAGAGGTTCCAAATCTAATGTCTTAGCGAAATTAATCATTTCGGCTGAGTACGAATTGATCGGGTTGTCAAAATGAATGTTAAAGTCTCCTAGTATAATTGGGCAAATCGTATCCGAACAGAAATCAAATACAGCTCAGACGCTCATACAATTCTGAGCACTGGAGCTGTTACTATCACAGCCGGTACTAAAACACACTCTACGATTTTGTAAAAAGGAGGTAAAATAGAAATACGTAGACAAAGGTTAAACTGAACCACCAAGAAGCTGGACTCTGCATACAATGCAACACCACAGAAACAGTGACGCATGTCCCCTAAAGCAAAAAAATAAATAAATATAAATTTTTTTTTCTACCTTTGTCTTCTCTGGTTTCTGCTTTCCTCATCTTCTTGTCACTCTCTTCCTTTCATCCACTGTCTGCCTTCTCTCTGCCCCTTCTATATGGCATCTTCTCTCCTTCTATGCCCCTTCCAGAAACTGTATGCCTCCCCCTTCCATCTCTCTTTTCACCCCCATTGGTCTGGCATCCATCTTCTTCCATTCCCTCCTCCAATGGTCTGGCATCTCTCTCATCTCCTCTTCTTCCCTTCCCTCTCCCACACCCCCATGGTCTAGCATTTTACTCTCTGCTCTCCACTTCCATCAGCATCTGTCCCCTTTCTTTCCCTCCAACCCAATTCCATCCAGTATCCTTTCCCCTTATGTCTCTCTCCCCTTTCCCTGCACACCAATTCCATCAGCATCTGCCCCCTTTCTTTCCCTCCAACCCAATTCCATCCAGTATCCTTTCCCCTTATGTCTCTCTCCACCACCCTTCCATACCACCCTGCCCCCTTTCTTTCTCCCTCCCTCCAAACCAATGCTATGCAAGGTCCCGTGATGATGTCAGCTGCCGGTTCTGCTCCGGAAGAAGTAAGCAACGTCAGAGGGGGTGGACCAGCAGATGTGGGTAGTTGCTGCAAGGTCCCACGATGACTGCGGGTGCCGGTCCATCCCCCTCTGACGTCACTTATTTCTTTTGAGCAGAGCCAGCTGACACTGTCATCGCAGGACATTCCTGCACCTCAATGCAGGTGCCAGTCCACCCCCCCTCTGACATCACTTGTTCTGGAGCACAGCCAGCCGCGTTATCGATTGGGGGGGGGGCGGTATTGCCATTAAAAAAAATTGAAAAAGTGACAATTATGGGCCCTACTGGGCCTGCCCTTTAATCTGGCCCTGCCCCTTAGTATGGTCTTTATTAATGCATTTCCTGGGACATTTTAAAAGCCATTCTGAAGCCATGAAGTTATAACCCAAAATACCAAAGAACCCGCTTTTATTCATAAGCTACTAATCCCACACAATCCCCCTAGAGCCCTAAGATCCTCTTCTCAGCATCTCCCTTCATGTACCATCTTTAAAAATCATCAGTACGCGGCGGGCCTCTTCATTCGCTACAGCAGCGCCCATGGACTGGAACTCGTTACCACCCTATATCAGGGCCAAACAAAACTTAGATAAATTCAAAGGAAATCTTTTCCTTCCTTTTTAAAGACGCATATGAATGCTGAAACGATTCTGCTGATGCCTTGTTCCTATTCTGATCTCCTTTGCCTCCCTTCTGTTATTTACCTTTCATGTCCTCCTTTCTTTTAAATTGTAATTCTCCCTACTTCCCTTTTGTTTATTTGTTTGTCCAGTTCGTCCAATATATATTTAGAATGTTTAAATATTTTTCCCTATTTTATTGTAAAACGCTTAGAAATGATGATTAGCGTTATATCAAAATTTTAATAAACTTGGTACATGCAGGTATTAATAAAAAAAAAAGAAAAAATGTTCTCTCTATTGAATGCAAGAATATTGCCACTAGGTAGCCCTATTAACTCTCTATCTTCAACAGAGAACTCTAGCAGAGCTAGAACACCAAATCCTTCAGCACTTTCCTGTGTTGTCTTTTTTTTTTTTTAACAGAAGATGGCACAATAATGTACTATAAAAAGAACAGGGAGATCCTCTTTGTATACATGGAAATATCTAAGAAATAACTCATTAACATTTCAAAACTGAAATAAATAATAATATTAAATAATCCGCCTGTATCTTACAGTTCAGAGCGGCTCACAGTATATTTAAGAAACTGGGACATATCCAGGAATAATAAAAATATAACTCCCATTTTATCAAGCTGAGTTAGGGGTTTTTTTTATCACTGGCCGTGACAGTAAAAGTTCCGATGCTCATAGAATTCCTATGAGTGTCGGAGCTTTCACTGCCATGGTCTGCAATAAAAAAAACCCTAACATGGCTTGATAAAGAGGGGGGAGGGGTGTATATAAAACTGAAAAAACAATTTATCCTCTAACTACAAATTTGCGTAATATTAATGTGAAAAAAACCTAATTCCTTAAACAAATAAGTTTTGATATTCCTGCAAAACATCCGGTAAGACAAGAGGATTCAGTTACAACAATGATCTCATTACTTAGTTTAGCTGCCTGATAAGATAATTGTTCAAAAAGGTTTTAACCTTTTCATACCTCTAGGTGAAGGATAAAGGGCTAGATTCACAAAGCAAACCGATCGTGTACCGATTGGTTTGCGACCCCTTAGCGACCAAATTCCCTTACCTCTCTGCTGACCATCCTCCGATCTGTGCATGCAAATGAGGGGAGGGACATTCAAAAATAGGGAAGGCAGCGATTCACAACACAAAATTCTCGATCTGACTGGGCTGGCCGATCAACTCCTAAAGCGACTGTTGGGGACCATTCGCACACCTTTCTACTGACTCTCCTGCTCCATTGCCGCCTCTGCCCTGCTCTCTGCTGCCCCGATCTCGCTGCCTGTTTCAGGGGCTACAGAAGTCCTGGGGCAGGGGGAGAGCAGTGCCTGTTGGTTCCCTGAATTTGAAATTGCTCCTCTCGCCACCCAGACTGATCTCTGCTGCCTTCCCTGCAGTGCGAGCCCATGGGTTTAAAGCGGGGTTGCATGCCGCAGTGCAGCCCCACTTTAAACCCGCAGGCTCGCACTGCAGGGAAGGTGCAGAGAGCAGGTAGTATGAGGGAAGAGGCTGCTGCTGCCAGGGATAACAAACAGGAGGAGAGTCAGGCCCGGAAAAAAAACCCAAAACAGTAAAAAAAAAATCTGAACAGACACAAAACGCAAGCGCACCCAATCTGCAGGGAAAGCAGATGATCTGCGCATGCGCAGGGATCGCACACCAGCGATCCGGGCAGGCAGATGGGGGCGTTCCTCCGATCACCCCTATCTGCATATTTTTGTTTAGTAAATTCGTCGGACTTGCCCGGATTGGGCTCAATCGGGCAGGTTAATGAATCTAGCCCAAAGTTTTTATTCAATTTCTTTAAAATATAATCTTCCCTTTTTAGAATGAGCTGATTAAGAAAGTAGATTGAAACTAACCCAAATAGAACTTTGTAAAGGAAACAATAAAATTTAAAAAGTATCCTTGCTTTGACAGATAGTCTATTATAAGGAAAGTTAATAAAATGCAAATTATAATGCTAATTGCTTTCCATCAAAATCAGATTTTTAAAAAAGATTTCATAAGAAACCAATTAAGACTTTTCAAAGATTCTATTCCTTTTATTTAGTATTTGTACATTTATTGTACTGTTAAATGATCAGAAATCATTGAGGTGATTTAGAAAAAAAGAAATGACGGCTAATTGGAAGATTATGCACAAAGGGAAGGGAGTGGCATAGCACAACTATAATTACTAAAGCTATTGTCTTAGCCACTTCAGAGAAATTATACAGCTTAGACAAACAGGAGGCTACCTTTTGTTTGTGCTTCAATATAGTCCATAGTTGGTCTTCTACAATTTATATCTATGGGAATATACTTGTGCATTTTTCTAATTGTTCACTGCCGTGGGCCAGTTAGGACTGCATATTCAGTGTTAGCATCTGTCCATGTTTGGCGGCATCTAGACTTATCTGGGTATGGTCAATATTCAGTGTCCTGCTTGGATAGGTAACTGGCCATTTCCAGCTTTGTCAATCCAAGCTGTGCCGGATCATTTGGAGGGTCACAGCGCAGTCCAGCCGTTCCTGAGGAAGGGGGTGTGCACCCCTGAAACGGAGTCCCGTCGGACGAATCAAGATCTCTGCTGCCTGTTTTTTCCACGGAGAAGCTAAGTACTTCCTGTTGGCATTCTTTTGCTCTGCTGGATTTGGACGTTTGATTCTTTGGCTCCCTGGACAAGGGGCAGAGACAATTGCTGTTAATGGTAGAGTGTGTGTTTTTTTGATTAATTATCTTTTTTCACACCGAGCACTGTTGGGTGCACTTATTATAAAATTATACACGGAGTAAAGCCCGGGGATGTTTCACAGTTAACACTCTTCTGGGTGTAAGCCAAGTGACAACCTGTACTGCTGGGAGTTCCAGTGGGTGGCTGTGTGACTGAGGGCTTTCCCGTGTTCATCACATATAAATTTGTGGCAGTTGTGTTTCCGTCACTCTACCAGCTCCGCTCTTGTCTCTCCCCCTTGTTTGGTTCCAGTTCTTGGGGTTTGGGAGGTTTTTTCTTTTTGTGTTGGATAGGTAACTAGGTATAGTTAGGACTACTTTATATATCATTGAATAAATGATCTGCTCACCTTGACTCCATCCATGGACTGGCCCTGAACTAACCAGGTATCGCCACTGAATATTAGCACTGACTAATGTAATCTCATCTTTTTTCCTTCTTTGGTCCCAAGTTCACTCCTCAGAGGCAGTGGGATTGTAGCAAATAAGACAATAGACATATTTGCAGATGTCTCTCAGATTAAACAGTTTATATGACCTCTCCTTAGCATTTCATATTTGTCATGTGCCATATTAATCCACATCCTTAGGGCTCCTTTTACTAAGCTGCGCTAGTGGTTTTAGCACATGCTACAATGTCACGTGCACTAGACGCTAACACCTCCATTGAGCTGGTGTTAGTTTTTTCACATAGCGCAGGGGTTAGCACGCGTTAATCTGCAGTGCGTGCTAAAAATGCTACCCGCAGCTTAGTAAAAGGAGCCCTTAGTTACTATTGGCATCTGACATACTGGTCAAACTGGAACGAACAGAAAATGAAGATAAATTTCCCTGTCCCTGCAGGATCTCTCTATTAGAGAATGACACAGGGACAAATTTTCCCCCGTCCCTGCAGGAACTCATTTTCCCGTTCCGTCCCCGCGAGTTCTTTTCCTGTCCCTGCCCCATTCCTGCAAGCTCCATCCTCATCTGCACAAACCTCAAACACCTCGAAGCTTGTGCGGTTAAGGTAGAGCTTACAGGAATGGGGCAGGGATAGGGACAGCGACAAAACTCATGGGGATGGGACGGGGAAATTAGTTCCTGTGGGGATGGGGACAAATTTGTCCCCGTGTTATTCTCTACTCTCTATCACCCCATCCCATCTGTCCTCATCTGCACAAGCCTCAAACATTTTAAAATCATAAGTGTTTGAGACATGTGCGGTTAAGGAAGAGCTTGCAGGAATGAGACAGGAACAGTACTCACAGAGACGGAACTGGGATATTGGGATCCCATGGGGACAGGGGCAAATTTGTCCCCATGCCATTCTCTAATTGACAAATCATTTGTTTTATTATGTATGTAGTGTCTATAGCTAAGTTTACAGTCCAGTATTTTATTTGACCATGAGCCAAATGAAAATGTGGCATATTAAGTAGTGTTGTAATATAATATATTACTATATAACCCTTTTATGAGGGGGTGCTGAAAAGTTCTCATCCTAACTGAGAAGAGAATGATGTGGACATGGTTCAATCAATGATCTAAAACAATGACAAAACATAGAATTTTGCTTCTGCAAATTGGCACTTCATGAAATAAGATAACACTTTTCAGCTACAGTGGCAAAATAACTGTTCAGAATTTAGGAAGCTGATGGGTTGGGCTATACCTTTCAGCACTCCCTCATAACTACTTTCTGGTTTCTTGCAGGGGATCTGTCCATCAAAGTTTTCCAGACTTCACTTTCCTGACTGGTACATTTATTGGAAAGATATTCAAATTAAAGGGACAAATTGATCCTTACACAGCTATTGGCATTATCAATAAAGCAGCATTAGCCTTTCTTCAAAAACATTTAGGCAAGTAGTATTTTATTCTATCTTATAAAAATGGTGTCATTCTTGGGCTCTCTCATTATAGGGAACGTTATTGAGAGAGATCATAACATAACTTTAACATAACTTTATTCTTCTATACCGCTATAATCAGACGACTTCTAGGCGATTCACACTGAAGAGAGCTGGACAATCAGCGAATTACAAAATGCAAATAATAAAAGTACAACATATTACTCAAGAATAATAATAATAATAATTTTATTTCTTATATACCGCCAAAGCCATAGTAGTTTGAGGCGGTTTACAACGAAGAAGGGCTGGACAATCAGCGAAATTGGTACAATGGTACAAACAGAGAAAATAGGTGGCAGAGAAAAATGGTACAAACAGAGAAAAATAGAACAATCAGCAAACGGTGGTACAATCGGCGAAGAATGGTACAGGAAAGAAGGTCAAGACGATCTGCGTAAAGAACATGGTGAGATAGAAGGGGCCAGGGAATGGCATAGGGGGTTAGGGTGTGATTCGGGTGAAAAGATTAGTTTTTAGTAATTTCCTGAAGTTTAAGTAGGATGAAGTGCGTGAGATGATGTGGGCCAGCCAGTCATTGAGCTGACCTGCTTGGAAGGCAAGAGTTCTATTTAGATATCTTTTGTAACGGCAGGCCTTTAGGGTAGGATAGCAACAGGTGGGTTCTATGTGTGAGTTTGGATGGGTGGTCTAGGCTGAAATAGATAGATAGAATAAGATATAATGTGCCTTCTGTTTAAGAGATAAATCTATCAAACAATAGTTTTAATTTCTTTCCGAAAGGCGCCATAGGTCAGCCTGGCTCCATTGATGTAGTTACCTAACCAAGACTGCTGTGTACTTGCTTGAAACATGAAAGTCCTATCCAAAAAGGACTTGTGTTTACAGCCAGTGATCCTTGGGTATGCAAATAAATTACAATATCTGGTTATCCTTGTAGGGCTATATAGCACGAAATGAGGTAAAAGATAGGTAGATCATGAGAATTTATTGTTCTAACGTACATAATTTTGGGGAGAAGAGGGCAATAAACTCCATTGACTTATTTAAAAACACTTTTTTGACTCGACAATTGATCAAGTTCTCTGTAACTGAACATAAGAAATAATACATATCACACAAAAGACAAGACATTAAAAAAATTACAGTTCTTATAATCTAGACTTTTGCAACATTTGTGAAAAAGCTGAAAGCATTCTACATAGAAAAATTAGAATGCTTTCAGCTTTTTCACAAATGTTGCAAAAGTCTACCTGTTCTTAAAATTCAGATAGGCATTCCAGCAATCAGGAGCTTTTCCTCTTCAGGGCAGCTCCACTTGGATCAGGAGCTTCCCCAACCCAGCCCGACTGCAGCAACTGCAAGGGAAGGAGTTGGTCGGGTGTGGGAGACCAGCTCCACCCCCAAAGGCCCTTGCGGCACTTCTTTTCAAAAATGATTTTCCTCTTCAGGGCACTCCACTTGGATCGGGAGCTGCCCCAACCCAGCCTGACTGCAGCAGCCGCAAGGGAAGGAGTTGGCCGGGTGTGGGAGACCAGCTCCACCCCAACGGCCCTTGCAACGCTGATCACACACACAATCACACAAAAACCCCAACCACCCGCCACCAACAACCTCCAAGAGAAAACACAACCTCTCCACCCTAAAGACCACCTATAATTGCACTCCCACCCAGGACTCGTTTGACCATATTTGTTCAATATTGGCATTTGTTTGATATCTCTTTTGCGGTTTGTCTTATACCTTAACCACCATGGACCCCTGAGGTAGGCGTGTTATCCGAAACACGGACCGTGTCAGGTCCCTTGGTTGGCTATAAGGTTGTATGTTACTGCATTTTTTATTAATAAACAACGTCTGCATCTTGTACATTATCTGCAATTTGTTTGTTGTTTTCCACAAATAGAATACACCACACTTACATGTGCCTACATAAACATCAGAGCTCTAGGCCCAAAGACAGAACACATAAAACACTGGATAGAAAACAAGAATCTTGACTGCCTCTTCCTCATAGAAACCTAGCTTACATCAGACTCAGATTCCAGGATACTGGAAGTCTGCCCTAAGGGATACAAAATAACAGTGGTCTGCAGGGAAAAAAAAAGGAGGCCATCTTAGTCAGAAACTCCTTAAACCTGAATATACTAGACAAAACATCCACCCCTTACATAGATCTACTAGCCTGCCAACTTTCATGCACCACACTAAAATGATCCATAACTTGCATGTTCTGCTACATAACACCAGGGAATTGGAATATAGCAAGATCTGAATTTGAAGATTTTCTATACCGAAACCACTAACGGCAACTTACAACCTAATCCTAGGAGACCTAAATCTCCATCTCGAAGACTAATCCTCCAAACAAGTAGAAAACCTACTGTCATTTCTCGAAGCCCTAACATACAAGATTTTAGACACACAAACCACACATGAGAAAGGTCACCAACTAGACATCGCAGCCTTCATGACCCAACAGCCCTTACTACCAGAGATTCAAATGGAAAGTGGTCTCGATCCCTCTGGTCAGACCACTACACATACTCCTTCAACATCAACTGGGCCAAAGACAAAACCAAACCAAAACCCCACAGATCAACCTACAACTCACGTAAATACATCGACCCCTCCAAATTCTGGCCTAAAACAGACGCAACAGTCCAAGAATGCAACCCCAAGGACTTCATCTTGCAATGGTGCAGGCTAAGCACAGCTACCCTAGACGAGCTAGCCCCAATACAAACAAAAACCAGAATTAGCGCCCGCCTTTGTGCGTAACTTTGCGGGCAACTCAAAGATTCATTTAATTTGTTCTTTTATCTTTATTTAGTACTTTCTTTTTTTTTTGTCTTAATTTCAAAATCTACTTTCAGTAAAATTCAACATAATTCTTGCATTCATTTTATTATAGTTTGGTCTCTGACCAATCATTTATCCATGGACCCCTTTTCATCCCAAATTCCTGTTCAATGGGGTCACAGACCTCCCCCAGTTGACTCCTTATCTACTTCTAATCCCAATAACTTAATTAAACTTACCCCTGTTAATTCTTTTCAAGTGTCTAATACATTTTTACCTAAAGGCACTATTTCAGCAACATCAAAGTCATTAAAAATAGGTTTAATCAATGTTAGATCACTTCGTTCCAAACATCACATTATTAAAGACCTCCTAACTAACCAATCACTCGATCTTCTTTGTATTGTAGAAACCTGGCTTAAAGAGGGTGATGAAGCTTATCTTTCTTATGCTGCTCCCCCTAACTACAACTTTTGTTATAATCATCATACAGGTAAAAAAGGTGGTGGCCTTGCAATCATTTACAAATCCAATTTATCCCCAGTAGTTGAAATCACTCAAGTCTTAGGTACCATTGAATATATTCAAATAAAACTTATTTCAAATCCAAACATTAAATTACTTTTATTATACAACCCACCACCAAACAATCTATCTACATTCACTCAGTTACTATCTATTGTCTCAAACTTTGTCACAACTTCTCCGTTTACCATACTTCTCGGAGATTTCAATCTCCACTTCGATGACAAATCTAACCCCTATACCTCCGAATTTCTTGTTCACACTAATTATCTTAACCTTATACCTTTAAAAATTGGCCCAACACATACTAAAGGACATACACTAGATATGATTTTTACCTCAGGAGAAATACTTGACAATTTTTCAGATCCCGAAATTTTCACAGTCCCATGGTCTGATCATAGTCTTATTCAAACAACAGTAGTTATTCATCCTCCTCAAGATCCTTTTAGGTCTCCCAAAGTCATTAAAGTAAGAGACCTCCTAAACATAGATAACTCGCTCATTGTTGCACCATTATTGGATTTGGATAATTTTAAATCTCTATCCATAAACGACCAACTACTCACTTGGAACAACACTTGTCAATCTCTTTTAGACAAAATAGCTCCTGTAACTACCCAAATAATCTCTCCTAAAAAACAAAAAAACCCTTGGTTTAACTCTTCTCTTGCCTTATTAAAACAACAGTTACGTTCGGCTGAACATAATTGGCGCGCTAAACCTACATTAAACAATGTAGAAATCTATAAAAAACACTCTCAATATTATCGCCAAATGATCAATAATACAAAAAAAATATATTATAGTAAAAAAATTTCTATGATTAAGAATTCATCACTTTTCAAAATGTTAAAACAATTAACTACTTTTAAACAAAAACCTGAACTTCCTACAGAGGACTCCCCTTCAGCCAACTGTTTAGCAAACTTTTTTTGCACAAAAATAACATCTATCAAAGCTAGTATAACTAACAATTCTTCTATTATTTCTGATGAAGATCAAATTAATTACACATCATTACAAGCTACATGTTCCAACTTTATCCTTCCCACATTAACTGAACTAAAACAGGATATATTTGAAATTAACCGTAAGTTGGCCAAAGTACATGAATGGTTGAATGCTAATCAACTTTCTTTAAGTATCAATAAATCCACATCTATGCTTTTCTCAGGGAAAGAAGGTGCACAACTCATTAATCCAATTATAATTGATAACAAACCCCTAAATCTCACTACCAATACTAAAATATTGGGTATCATTATAGATAACAATCTTACTTTTCGATTACACATCAGTGCATTGGTAAAAAATTGTTTCTATAGAATAAGAATGATTCGTTCGTTGGTTCCAATTCTCGATTCATTTTCTCTCAATACGTTAATTCACTCACTAGTTATTTCAAAATTAGACTACTGCAATTCCTTGTTAAAGGGGGCTTATCTCAAGGATATAAGGCGCCTCCAAATCATACAAAACACTGCTATAAAGGTAATTTCAGGTTCAAATAAATTCGATCATGTCACACCTCTGCTTCAAAACGCTCATTGGTTGCCTATTTCATACAGGATAACATATAAAATAGCTCTTCTAGTCTTTAAGACAATTAAAAATAATACTCCGGCATTTATACATAGGCTCCTGATTCCTTATAGTTCGTCAAGAGTTCTTAGATCTTCCTCACAAGCTACCCTTTATGTTCCCTCATTAAAAATCATTGGTACTCGCCGTGACCTGATCTTTTCAGTTACTGCCCCATCTATTTGGAACTCACTCCCTCTATATTTACGGCTTGAACAAGATTTGAAAAAATTTAAGAATAGTTTAAAATGTCTTCTTTTTAAAGAAGCCTTTCATTAAAAGTTTAATTTTCCAATTAATTCCGAATTTCTTCTTCCTTCATTAAATTCAGATTATTTTCCCCTTCTCTTTAGATTTTCTTGTTCTCAAAAATTATTATTTTTTTTTTCTCTCCTTCTCTTCATACCTTCCCTATGTACTAACCCTACCTGCTTACTTTTTTTTTTTTTTTTTTTAATTGTATTTTTTTCTTCCCCCTTTCCTACTGTTTCATGTGGATTGTTTACCCCAGTTTGTTTTTAATTTAAAGTAGTTAATTTTAATTACAATGTATTTGTGATTTTAGAAATTTAATTTTATTTCTTTGTAAAACGCTTTGTATTCTGAAAAGCGTTTAATCAAATATAATAAACTTGAAACTTGATAAACTTGTTTTCCTCCTAGCCCATCTTTGCAACTTTCTCAGCAAAACGGAGCTTGAGCCAAGAGGCTTGTCTCCTGTTTCCTGCCTTCCCTGCCAAGCACAAATAGCTGACTGGAAGTATTCTCCGACGTCAGCGCTGACGTCGTAGGGCAGGCTTTGCTTAAGCCCTCCCTCTGACGTCAGCGCTGACATCGGGGAACACTTCCGATCAGCTATATGTGAGTATGTGAGCGGCAGGGCAGGTAGGAACAGAAGACGAGCCTCACAGCTCGAAATGTGTTTAATTCCGCGGGTCCCCCGTCCAGCTCTCTCCTGTGCATCTGGGGCGGACCACCCCCCCCCCCTTAGGTACGCCACTGGGACCGGCAGCAGTCCGCGGACCGGCGGTTGAAGAACTGTGGCCTAGGATCCTGGGGGAGCCCAGGCCCCTGAATGCAGGACTGGTAGTACTGCCCTGATGGCGGCCCTGCACGTAGTGCTTACCTGCTCATTTTTCCATCCTTGAAGGGCTGTATCTAAAAGAGATTCCTCGATAGAACGTTTTCATTCCAAGCAGGCAAATGGAATAAATATTTAACCAACTTTATTTCAAACACACCTTCCTATCAAACTTTCAGTCAATTAAAACCTCTCTCTCTTTGATAAATTTCTCTGACTCCATTCCTGCCTTGTTGTATCTTTAAAATGCTTCCAGATAAATTTGACTTATGTTAACATGCTCATGTAATTTGAAAGTTTTTTTTTTTTTTTTTAATATCGCTATCTGTATACAGTCTCTTCCTCTGTAAACCGCTCTGAATTGCGGTTTACAGGTAAAAATAAAGTTGTTATTAATATTATTGTTATTCCGCCCAATGTGTGGTAGCAGCCAAAAAAGCAAACAGGATGCTAGGAATTATTAAAAAAGGGATGGTTAACAAGACTAAGTGTCATAATGCCCCTGTATCGCTCCATGGTGCGAATTCATCTGGAGTATTGCGTTCAATTCTGGTCTCCTTCTCTCAAGAAAGATATAGTGGTGCTAGAAAAGGTTCAAATAAGAGCGATCAAGATGGTAAAGGGGATGGAACTCCTCTCATATGAGGAAAGAATAAAACAGTTGGGGCTCTTCAGCTTGCAAAAGAGATGGCTAAGGGGCGATATGATTGAAGTCTACAAAATCCTGAGTGGAGTAGAACGGGTACAAGTGAATCAAATTTTTACTCTGTCAAAAATTACAAAGACTAGGGGACACTCGCAGTTACAGGGAAATATTTTTAAAACCAATAGGAGGAAATTTTTTTTCACTCAGAGAATAGTTAAGCTCTGTAACTCGTTGGCATAGGATTTGGTAAGAGCATAGCTGGTTTTAAGAAAGGTTTGGACAAGTTCCTGGAGGAAAAGTCCATAGTCTGATATTGAGAAAGACATGGGGGAAGCCACTGCTTGCCCTGTATTGGTAGCATGGAATATTGCTACACCTTGGGTTTTGGCCAGGTACTAGTGACCTAGATTGACCACTGTGAGAACGGACTACTGGGCTTGATGGACCATTGGTCTGACCCAGTAAGGCTATTCTTATGTTCTAAAATCCAAAGGTCTTCGTCACATTTGCTATGCTGGGAATCGCTAGCGTGGCTTTATAGAAGGGACCCTAAGTCTCCTTTGTCAGAAGCCATGTTTAGATCACTAATAATCATTTAAATGTTTATGCTTACAGGATTTATATTTTTTGCATTTTTATTTTTTGACAGGGCTACAGAAAAATTTTAATCAATGGGATGCCCTCGTAGATGGACAAGGCGATTACCTCATTCCAGGAACCAACATCAATCTACCCTTAACTCAGTAGAAAGAAGAAAGATGCTACACTTAAAAGAAAACACACAATGTATTACTTGAAAACAGAACAGTTAGTGCTGCTTGGATACTTCTTGGTGCTTCCTAAGAACTGGTCTGTTTTAAGTGGTGATTACTGAAGAACAGTCATCCTCTGGTTTAAGCATAGTTTTATACCTAGCTGAGTTGTAGATGAATTTAATTTAATTTAAAATGGTGCAGTAAAATCTTGGATTGCAAGTAACTTGGTTTGCAAGTGTTTTGCAAGACAAGCAAAACATTTTATTAAATTTTAACTTGCTTTACAAGCAATGTCTTGCAATACAAGTACATACAGTATACACACATTACAACTGAGCTGATGGTTTTTCTCTCTCTGATGCTGCAAGAGTGTAGTGAGTGAGGTCTTGCAATACAAGTATGTATAGTATTTTGTATTAAAGTTTTTGGGTTGTGAAATGAATCGTCAGTTTCCATTATTTCCTGTGGGGAAATTCGCTTTGATATACGAGTGCTTTGTATTACAAGCATGTTTCTGGAATGAATTATGCTCGTAAACCAAGGTTTTACTGTATTTACAAAAAATCTGCTTTTACTGGAGCAACTTTGGTCAAGGTGGAGAACAATCAAAGTCAGCCCCATATACCAATAATATCCATCTATCATCAGTTAAATTTTACTATAAATATTACTGTCACAGTGTTTTTCCTGAGCTATTCAATATCCCTCATTCACCTTTAATCTGTGTACACAAAATGCCATTTGTTACCTTACATTACTCGATTTTTGTATTTTTCCTTCACCAATTCTGATTCAAGGCAGATTAAAACATTACAAAAGAACTGGAAGTATAATGCCAGGACTTTTACCATGTAATACAGAGGAAGGTAGTACACCTGTGGGAGCTGTGTGGGAAGGGAAGGAAAA
Source organism: Geotrypetes seraphini (assembly GCF_902459505.1). Lineage (NCBI taxonomy): Eukaryota > Metazoa > Chordata > Amphibia > Gymnophiona > Dermophiidae > Geotrypetes > Geotrypetes seraphini. The sequence goes on from NC_047086.1 coordinate 112,998,418, forward strand.
AGATGCTGCATAGGCTGGGGAGTATGATAAGCATAGGCATTAGAACGGGGGAGGGAGGGGTGAAGCACAGGCGCCATGCCCCTCCCAACAAAAAAAAAAAAGATTTGCGGTTGGAGGTCAGATGAGTCAGTTATGGCTCTCCTCACTCAATCTACCTCCTCCCTGGCTGCTGTAAATTTTAAATGTTCGGGCAGCCTGCAGCAGCATCGAGGTGAGCCTGTTGCTGTCAGCCTGCCCTGGAACTCTTCATTCTGCACGACAAAACCATTTTCACTGCAGGCTCTGTTGGTTTTCTTTGTTTTACTCTTTATTCTACAGCATCCCACCTTTGTAGGGACAGAAGTCGCTGCAGAATTAAGAATTCCAGGGCAGGTTAACGGCAACAGGTTCACCTCATTGCCACTGGCTGAAGATTTAAAATAACAGCGGACAGGGAGGATCCCACTGTGGTGCGGGGGTTGGTAAGAACATATGCTGCACAGGTTGGGGGTAGGGGGTTTGGGAAGCAGGAAAGGACAGATGCTGCATGGGCTGAGGGTGGGGTGATTGGGAAGGACAGATGCTACATGGGAGGTGGGTTAAGATGGGAGGGAGAGAAGAGAAAGGAAGAATTATTGAACATAGATGCATGGAGTGAGAGGGAAAGAGATGTGTACATGGGGAAAGGAAAAAAGGGACAACTGTTGGACATGATAGTGGTGGAGAGGAGGGAGAAATATTGGATGTTGTGGTCGAGAGGGAAGGATAGGATAGGTGGAAAGGGATGCAAGAGAGGAATGTTGAACAAGGTGATAGAGGGAAGAGAAGATGAAATGCAGCATGGTATTGGAGAGGACTGATACAAGGAGAAATATTGGGCATGGGGCTGGTGGGGAGGGACAAAAGATGCTGTACAGGAGCCAGGGGATAAGAGGAGTAGAAATGTTGAACTTGGCAGTAGAAGGGATCCCCCGCTCCTCTCTCTTTTCTTTCCCACTCTCCATGCGGCAAGAGAGGGAATGAGAGCGAGAGATGGTGAACAGTGAGAGAGAGAGAGAGGAGGAGATGTTGCACATGGGAGAGAGGAGAGAGAACTAAACTAAAACTTATCTTTATATACCAGGTTATCAACCAAAGGAAGCTCGACATGGTTAACAATAATTAATAAAAATATACCAAAAGTTGCAATGGGAATTAATTTTTAAAATATTTTGCAAATAGGAAAGTTTTTAGAGATTTTCAGAAGACTTGGAAAGGACTAGGACATTGCAAGGTTAAAGGAAGTTCATTCCATAGTTTTGTATGTTTCAAATTTTGTTTGAATAGAATTAGAAAGTTAAAACAAAGTAAGACGCACAAGCTACACTGCAAACCTTACTTGAATTTTATTCTTCTTGTTAGTATACTACTGCACCAAAAGTTCAAATACAATACAAACATCTGATGATGATTCATCAATGACAGGACAAAATCTCAAACACACTATAAATTATCTATCTTGCTCTTAAAAAAAAAGTTTTAGAAAATATCTGAATATATCTTACAAAATATACTTTGACTATACACATTTCTTACATAATCAGTCTGATTTCAGGTTTACTGAGATTGTCAAATATATCCCAAATATATCCTATAGGCTCTCAATGTATCCAAAGTTATTTTTCAAAACAGTAGTTTCACATTTGTATATTCCAGTTAACAACTGGCAGATTTGCATACAAAAAATAGGCAGTGTTGGGGGGTAGACAAACTAGCCACATACTACATTGTTGAAATGGGCAACAAATTACTGGATACAGGCTATGGGTATACCACTTTGTGGATAACATTTGTGTATAACCTTATTCTAGAAGTGTTAGATTGTATTTCAGAGTTTTCCTACAATTCACTTTTAAAGGTCCTTTAATCCACAAAGTCAAATTCACCTTCATGCTCAGACTGCATTTCTTTTTAAGAACTCAGTTCACTTTCTGCTTGAGAGCTAGAAGTTTCTTTTCACAAAGTATTCTCAGAAATAGAAGATGCCAAAAAATCCAAGTTGGTTTCTGAGGTATGATCCAATGTCATTTCTACAAGAAATTTCCTACAATTCACTTTTAAAGGTCCTTTCTTCCACAAAGTCAAATTCACCTTCATGCTCAGACTGCATTTCTTTTTCAGAACTTGGTTCACTTTCTGCTTGACAGCTAGAAATTTCTTTTCCCAAAGTATTCTCAGAAATAGAGGATGCCAAAAAATCCAAGTTGGTTTCTGAGGTATGATCCAATGTCATTTCTACAAGAAAAGGCAGAGCAGATTAAAGGCAAGAACAAAGTACAGTACTGAATTGGAGCAGTTGGAGACTACTTTCATGTTCCTATTAAAAACTACTCCCTTTTTTATCCTAAAAAAATTCTCTCATGTTCCTGTTGTTGCTGGTTTCCTAGTTGGCCTTTTTATTATGAATGCTTTTTCAAACTGGAAGAGATCTAAGTACCTTTGACAGCTGTTCTAAAGCATTTTGTTAACAATTCTTGCCAACAAACAATACCCCATATGTAGAACATATTCAAGTTTTTATAGTAATTTGTGCTAGGGATTTATCAGTGTTTAATTCAAGAACAAAAAACGGGAAGAAAACCAATGGGGAAAAAATGACTTACCATTATTCTGTCCAAATACTAGTCTATTGAAGAGATGAACACATTTCACATTTGCACTAAATGAGTAGGACTTAACTAGGGACTCCATAAATATTTTTCCCAATTGCAATAATCTGGAGTGGGGGGATGATAGCCAGGGAACATGGTGGATTTTTTTCTGGTCCTATGACCAGGGCAAGATTAATTCTTCGAGGGCCCCTAGGCACACAAGTACACTAGGCCCCCCTGGCCCTGTCCCACCCTTAACTCACCCATGTCCCGCCCCATTTATCTGTTTTCTTATTTATTTCTTTATTTCCACTTGTATTCCTTTTTTTAAAATTCAAAACAAAGATTAGCATATCAGTGCACAGTTTTTCTTCTATGCAACCCCCAAACATCTCTGAACAAATCCCCCTTCCTTCCCTTCCCACCTACTTACCCAGGACTTTAACTCTGAACCCTTTCCATGCATATATAAAAGTGTTCAAATACAGTGGTGCCTCGCATAACGGCCGCCTCGCACAGCGGACGCTGCGCACAACGAACTTTATGTCGTGATCCGTATAACGTACTTCGTTTCACACAACGAAGTCGCCTGAGCTGCATCCTTCCGGGGTTCCTGCGGGGTTGGATCGCAGCGGGGTTGGTCGAGGGTAGTCTCCTTCTCCTTACCTGCCCTGTCGCAGCACACAGCCGAACGGAAATCTTCCCGATGTCAGCGCTGACGTCGGAGGGAGGGCTTAAGCAAAGCCCTCCCTTCCTCCGACGTCAGCGCTGACATCAGGAAGACTTCCGGTCGGCTGTGTGCGGCTGCGGCAGGGCAGGTAGGAAGAAGGCAATGGCGAACGAAAGAGGGGGGAGGGGGCGGTCCGCCCCGAAGAATGTGCACAGCTGGTCAGGTCCCCCGATCGACCGACAACAGGCCCGGCCGACAAACCTCCCTGCCCTGTAGCCGCGAATCTAAATTACCTCTTACAGCAGCTTCAATAATCCAGCTGCTGTAAGAAGGTAATTTAGATTCGCGGCTACAGGACAGGGAGATTTGTCCAACCGGGCCTGTTCTGTTGTCGGTCGGGTGCAAAAGCGCCACAAAGGTGGAGGCAGGGAAGGAGGAAAGGTGGAGTGGAGAAGAAAAGACGCTTAAGGGGGGAGAAGGCCGCTGAAAGCACATGTTGGAGCAGGGGATGAGAGGGAGGGAAAGAAGGGGAAATATTGGACAAGGGCAGAAGGGATGCTAAATCATAGGGTGACAGGCAGAGAGAACAACAGGAAAAAGAGTGGAAGCAATCTTGAACCCTGAGGGTGAGGGCAGAGAGAGGTGGTGAGATGATTGATCATGGGGAGAGGGACAAAAGGGAATAGAGATGGGATAGGAAGATAGTGGAAGTAAAAGGACAGGGAGATGTATGTTTTTAGATGTATCTAAATAAAAATAATAACAAAAAATTTATCTTTTTTATGTCATCTTAGCATATTTTATGCTGCAGAACGAATTATTTTTTTTTTACATGTATTCCTATGGGAAAACGCGTTTCACATAACGAACGTTTCACATAACAAACTTGCTCCTGGAACCAATTAAGTTCGTTGTGTGAGGCACCACTGTATTTGTAAATCAGTAATACTATCCAAAATATGTCTATATTAATAACCAAATTTACAACACCTCTCAACTGCCTCACTCTACATCAACCAACTGTAACCCATATGTATGTATAAACAACCAAATCTGTAACTCCTCTAGTACGTTCCACTCCTCTAGTACATTCCACTCCATGTATGTTAACTTGCAACAAAACAACAAGGCAAGCAGTTCACCAAAGAATCCAACATGAAACAAAAGATTGGCAGAAAATAAGGAGATTCAAATCTGGTTAATTCACGGTGCTCCCAAGAACCATGCCTGATGGCATTTCGCCAAACAAGGCTAGTCAACGCTAACAAAAAACCATGTCTTTCATACAAACAGGTCACAGAAAACAGCTTCACCTAGTATGGAATATGTAATCACAAACTAACCTCTCCCCCCTTTTACAAAACTGTAGTATGGTTTTTAGCCACGGCCCGTGCTAAAAAAATGCTCTACAGTTTTGTAAAAGGGGGGATAAAATAGAAATATGTAGACAAAGGTTAAATAAAACCACCAAGAAGCTGGACTCTGCATACAATGCAACACCACAGAAACAGTGATGCATGTCCCCTAAAGCAAAAAAATAAATAAATAAATAGAAATTTTTTTTCTTCCTTTGTCTTGTCTGGTTTCTGCTTTCCTTATCTTCTTGTCAATATCTTCCTTTCATCTTTTGTCTTTCTGTGCCACTTCCAGAAACTGTATGCCTCTCCCTTCCATCTTTCCCTTCACCCTCATTGGTCTGGCATCCATCTTCTTCCATTCCCTCCTCCAATGGTCTGGTATCTCTCTCCTCTCTTCTTCCCTTGCCTCTCCCATACCCCCATGGTCTAGCATTTCACTCTCTCCTCTCCCTTCCCCCCTTCCATCAGCATCAGCCCCCTTTCTTTCCCTCCAACCCAATTCCATTCAGTATCCTTCCCTTTCCCTGCACACAATTCCATCAGCAACTGCCCCCTTTCTCTCCCTCCACCCTTCCATACCACCCTGCCCCCTTTCTCTTCCTCCACCACCCTTCTATACCATCCTTCTCGCAACCTTTCCATACCACCATGCCCCCTTTTCTCTTCCTCCACCACCCTTCAATACCATCCTTCTCACAACCCTTCCATACCACCCTGCCCCCTTTCTCTTCCTCTACCACCCTTCCATGCTCTTTTCTCCTCCTCCAAACATTGCTGCTGGCTCTGTCCTCTGAGCTCCTTTGCCCGAAAGCAGCATTATAACAGCTGACAGCAATGCCCCCCCTCACGCAGCAATGGCAACGCCCCCCCCCCCCCGCAGCAACGGCAATGGGCTCCCCTCCCAGCATCAACCACAATGCAGCCAGATCTGTTACTGGAAGGTCCCGCTATGACTGCTTCTGCCAGTCCATCCCCCTCCGACGTCACTTCTTCCGGAGCAAGTAAGTGATGTCGGAAGGGGATGAACTGGCAGAAGCAGTCATCTCGGGACCTTCCAGTAACAGATCCGGCTGCATTGTGGTTGATGCCGGGAGGGGGGGCTGTTGCGGTTGATGCTGGGAGGGGGGCCCGTTGCCGTTCATGCCAGGAGGGGGGCCCGTTGCCGTTCATGGCAAGGTGAGTCGTCCTCCTTCAGCGTGCCCTAGGCCTACTGATTAATCTGGCCCTGCCTATAACACTATTCCTAACCATCCATAGTCCCCATTATTCACTCAATTCTCCCCTTCCCATTTCTGAGCTCCTTTTCTCTCCCCAAGACTATCAGATCCTGTTGCTCATACTCACTCTGGCAAGCTCTAACGAAAGATTAGGTTCTTACCTTTGCTAATCTTCTTTCTTGTAAATCCAGACTATTCCTGGAGAAATGGGTTATGCATACCATCTCGCAAGATCTCTTGTAGGAAGTCTCATTTACATATTTTGACCCTCCCCTCTTATCTCAGGACTGCCCTCTAACTTTCTGTTTCCGCGAAGGCAGAACCTGGCAACGAGAAAGGCCCAAAGTAAGCAAGAGTAGCAAGTTGTAAGCTTCCCTCTGTCGCTGACCTTTGAGAGATAGGTCAGCGACGAAGGGAAACTTGCAACTTGCCTTTGTCTGTAGCGAACCTGCCTGGTGTGTGAGACGGGGGGGGGGGGGGGGGGGGGGGGAGAATGAATGGGAGGAGAAATGCTGCTGTACCTAATTAGAGGGGGAGGGGGAAGAGAAACGCTGGTGCTTCTGCTGTACCCAAATGGGGGGGGGGTAAGAGAAATGCTAATGATGCTGCTGCTGTATCCAATAGGGGGAGGGGGAAGAGTCATGCTGCTGCACCCAATTAGGGGGGAGGGGGAAGAGAAATGCTGCTTCTGCTGTACCAAATTGGGGGGAGGAAAGAGAAATGCTGATGATACTGCTGTACCCAATTGGGGGAGGGGAAGGGAAATGCTGCTGCACCCAATTGGGGAGAGAGGGAAGGAGGGAGAAGGAAGATCAGAAAAAGGAGGAAAGAGATGCAAAGACCATGGGAAGGAAGGAAAGGAGACACCATACCATGGAGTGGAAGAGAGAGATGTCAGGGCATATGGGGAGGGGAAAGCAGGGCCAGATTAAAGGACAGGCTGGCCTGGAACTTCCTCTCCGTCGTTAGAATTGACATTAGAGGTGAAGTCTTGTGAGTCTGGCGCTTGTACATTCCTGGCCTGGCTCATGGAAGCAGGGAAGGCAAAGCTGGGGGCCTCCTGGCATGGAGCCCCGGACTGGGAAGGGAACTTGAACAACCTGGGGTTGGACAAAGTCAACTCCAAAACCCGGAGCGCCCCGGCCACGCGACCACCCAGGGACCGTCCCGTCTGGGGGGGGGGGAGTCCCGGGGCTGCTTCGCCAAGCGGCGAGACGGGGTCGAGGCACGCCTTGACCGGCACTTCGACCTCGGATGCCCCGAAGGTGAAGAACGCCTCAAGGCCGGAGGCGAAGAATCGGAAGAGGAAAGACGCCGAGACCGGCGCACCCTGCCCCGAGGAGCCACGACACGACGCTCAGGCTGGTCCACCACACGCGAAATCGAGGCCAGGGTTAAGTGGGCCAAAGCCGAGGAGAGCTCCGAGGAGATCATAGCCCGGAGCATATCCTGGAACACGGGCACCGACATCATGTTAGGCATGTCCCATGCAGCAGTGCATTCCACCGAGGGCGACCTCGAGGATGAGTATTCCCTGGAGGCGGAAGCACGCTTGGAGGGATTAGAGGGTCTCGTCGAGGCCGGCGAGATAGCACTCCCCCCATGGGCGGCCGGAGACCCCGAGGCTGGCTTCTTCGCCGGCGCCGAACCTGAAGAAGGAAGAGGGGACTTACCCGGAGCCAAGGTCTTCGAGGTCGAGGTCAATCCCTTCGAAGCCGAGGGCAGCTTACTCGGGGCCGAGGTCTTCGAGGCAGACGTTGAGACCGGAGCCGAAACCAAGGCCGGCTCCACCACAAAAAGTTCAGCCATGCGGGCCCGACGATGACGCAAGGCACGCGACTGGAAAGTGGCACACCTGGGGCAAGAGTCAGTTGGATGATCAACCCCTAGGCACAGGATGCACCAGCGGTGCAGGTCGGTTATTGACAGCAGCCGACCGCACTGCGAGCACTTTTTAAACCCGGTAAGAGGCCAGGACATAAGGAAACAGACATACTCAATCTGCAGCGGAGTTTAGCTGGGCATCCATGGCTGATTTGAAAGTGACTACGCTTAATGTGGATGGAGTCAAGTCTCCCATTAAGCGTTCACAGATATTGACTCATCTCAGGAAGCTGGGTACTGATATAGCATATTTGTAAGAGACCCACCTTTCTCAGATCGAGCATGCCAAGCTGCTGAGGGGTTGGGTGAGGGAAGTCTACTCTTCTACCTTCAGTGGGAGGCAAAGGGGTGTTGCCATCTTAATGTATAAGAGATTGCCATTTACTCTACAGTGATCGGCAAACCAAGGCTCGCGAACCGCATGCAGCTCTTTATCCACTTGAGTGCGGCTCACGGCTCAGCTTCAACCGCCGGTCCGCAAAATTTTCTGCTGGTCCATAGGGCCAGCACCTCCATCGGGTCCAAGAGATTGTTCAGTAGCTGCCGATCTTCAGTGCGATCAATGCGGCATCTTTGTGCTGGCTCCCTGAATGCTGCAGTGCACAAAGCCATGGGAAAAGGCTTCTACCCGCGGCCTGCGCCTGACCCGGAAGACTTCTCTCTGATGCTGCAAAGTCAGAGGGAAGGCTTCCAGATGAGGTGTGGGACGCGCTCAAGGAACCGCTTCCCACAGCTTTGTGCAAGGCAGCACTCAGGGAGCCAGCCTGAAGATCCTGCGTTGATTGCACCATGGACCAGCCTGAAGCTAACATTGGGGGGCAGGCCAGAAAGCAAGACACATGGAAGGAGAGAGACAACAATGGAAGAGGAAATGCTTTTATTTAGTGATTTTGCATCTGCTGTCTGTTCAAGAAGAAATGCATTTGTTTGGTTTTCTCTGGGGGTTGTACTGCTTGAAGAGTCTTGCATCTTAGGGTTTGTTTGAATATTAGTACTTTTAGTTTTTGGTCCAGTATTTGCATGGGGTTATCTGTTTTCTGGTAGAAATGAATGTTGAAAAACATACAGTGTGCTTTCTGTATTTTAATTTTGTGGTTAACCATTATGTGTTGTTAATACGATTATATTGTATGTATGTATATATATATGAAAAATGGATGGAAAAAATGGTGTTACAATTAGTACTATTATGGGGGTGGGGTCTGGGGTGGAGATTGGGTGGAGATGGGAAGGTTGGTCAGCCCGGCGCTTCAGCATCCTCTTTATGGGGAAGGGAAGCAGGGAGAGCTCAGAACTTGGCAGCGGCGGCCTGTTCCCCGATATTGGCAGCAGTGGCAGCCTGTTCCCTGGCGGTGGCGGCCTGTTCCCCAATGGCGGTGGCTTGGAGGAGGGCAGGGAGAAAGAAATGGGGGCAGGGAGAGAGAAAGAAATGGGGGCAGGGTGAAAGAAAGAAAAAGTTTGGGGAGGGAATGAAGTCTGGACCAACTTTATGGAAGACTTCTGGGTCGGCTGTGTGCTGCGGCAGGGCAGGTAGGGAAAAGAAGACCAACCGAGCTTTCTAAAAACAGGGGCTGCTTGACTTTTGACTTTTTTTTTTTTTCTTTTTCTCTCTCTCTCTTTGATTCTTCCTTATTAGCAAATAGGAAAAGGTGATCGCAAAAATTAATCCACCTTCGAGGGAACCAAAGGCAAGGTAGAAGAAGGGGACAGAGTTCCCTTACTTGGAATAGACAACATTTCTTTTATTTCAGATGCTAGGAACCGTTTGCAGCCAGGGAAGCAGATGCATGCAGAGTATTTTCAGAGTTAAACTGGTTTACTGTGGCTGGAAATATATAGTGTGCATGCTTTAAAATAAGAAACCAATGCTCCAAACTCAAAGTAAAATTTTTTTTTTTTTTTTAAATAAGAAACTAAGGTAGTTAATTCTAAATAGACAGTTATTATAGCATTTGCGGATTGGTTATGAGAAATAGTTGTTTCTGAAAAGGGTGTTCTGGATGGCTATGGTATGTCTGGTGTGTGGGGGGGGGTATGCCTGTGTATGTTTGTGGGGTGTGTGGGGAGGGTGGGTGTGGGAGTGGGAGTGGGATGAGGTAATAATAATAATGATAATAATTTTATTTTTGTATACCGCCATACCCAGGGAGTTCTAGGCGGTTCACAACAGTTAGATGAAATACAGACAATGCGGTTGAGTTTGAGGAACATAACAAAGCAATCATGGAGTCAAACTAGTTATACGTTTACAATTTAAGTGAGGGAGAAGATTAAGTACATTACATACAGAGAGTATATACAATGAATTTAAAAGAAGGAGATGGATGCATACTAGTTATACGTTAACAATTTAAGTGAGGGAAAAGATTATATATAGTACATACATTAAGTATTTACAATGCATTTAAGAGAAGGTGCATACAAGCTTTAGGAGGTGGAGAGTAACAATCTTAAAAAGAAAGGAAAGGGAAGGGGTGGAGGGAGTTAAGGGAGGGGTGTGTTAAGGATTTGGTTTGTTGAAGAGTTGTATTTTGATCTGCTTTCTGAAGTTGAGATATGAAGAGGCATCTAGTACAATTTGGGCGAGCCATGAGTTTAGTTTGGCCGCTTGGAAAGCGAAGGTTCTTTCAAAGAATCTTTTAAGATGACACGATTTCAATGAGGGAAAAGCAAACAGATTTATTCTGCTGGAGCTCTTATTATTGTAGTTCAGGTTTAAGTGTGGGTAGAGATAATTTGGTAACATACCAAATACTGTTTTGTAGCAGATGCATGAGAACGTAAATAGAACTCTGGATTCGAACGGCAGGCAGTACAACTTGTGGTAGAAAGGGGTTATGTGTTCCCATTTCTTCAAGTCAAAGATGAGACGGACGGCGGTATTTTAGACCAACCTCAACTTCCTGGTGATTTTCTTGAAGGCGCCTAAGTATATGATGTTGCAGTAATACAGAGCGCTTAGGATAGAAGATTGTACCAGCAGATGAAAGGAGGCGTCAAAGAATTTTTTGATTGTGCGGAGTTTCCAAACCGTCGATATACATTTCTTAAATACTAAGTCAGAGTGTTTCTCTAGTGTGAGATGCTTGCCTAAAGTGACTCCTAGTGTTTTTAGGGATTGGCAAAACCAGGGGACATAATTTGAGGTTGAGGGGTGGTAGATTCAAAGGCAATGTTAGGAAATTCAACTTTACGGAGAGGGTGGTGGATGCCTGGAATGAGCTCCCGAGAGAGGTGGTGGAGAGTAAAACTGTGATTGAGTTCAAAGAAGTGTGGGATGAACACAGAGGATCTAGAATCAGAAAATAATATTAAAAATTGAACTAAGGCCAGTATTGGGCAGACTTGCATGGTCTGTGTCTGTATATGGCTGTTTGGTGGAGGATGGGCTGGGGAGGGCTTCAATGGCTGGGAGGGTGTAAATGGGCTGGAGTAGGTTTTAACAGAGATTTCGGCAGTTGGAACCCAAGCACAGTACTAGGTAAAGCTTTGGATTCTTGCCCAGAAATAGCTAAGAAGAAAAAAATTCAAAATTTAAATTAAATCAGGTTGGGCAGACTGGATGGACCATTCGGGTCTTTATCTGCCGTCATCTACTATGTTACTATGTTCACGGACTAACCACAACATCCCCTCTGACCTTAAAGATCTAGGTGGCTGATACACTTTCAGTACCTGAGTCAGATTTAGTGAGATACTGGAAAGGGTGAGGGAAAGAGGTGGCAAACTGTAGGTAGACACAATGAAAGGGAAATAGAGGACTGGAAAGTAAATAGACAAGAGGTAGAAAACAAATTGAGAAGGAAGAGCAGAAAAGAAAAGGGAGAGAAGAGAGAGATACCAGAACATTGGAAGGGGGGGGAAGGAGACAGATACCAGATCTGAAGGGAGGAAAGGAGGAGAGAGATGCTAAAAACCACCTGCGGAGGGAGGATGGAAGGGAAGAAGACAGAGATGTCAGACCATGAGGGGAGGGGAGCGGAGGGAAGAAGATAGATGCCAGACTAATTGGGGGTGGGGGTGGAGGGATACCGTTTCTGGTAGAGGCATAGAAATAAAGCAGATGCCATATGGAAAAGGCAGAGAGAAGGCAGACAGTGGATAGAAGGAATGACAAGAACATGAGGAAAGCAGAAACAACAAAGGTAGAAATTTCTATTTCTTTTTTTGCTAGAAATGTAATGTATATTGTATATAAAACTGCCCTACGAACCTGCCCCGAATCCCCCACCGCCCCTGGAAAAATTTGCTTCTATAAAAGCGGTCTTTGGTGTCAAAAAGGTTGGGGGCCACTGCTCTAAGTACACCAGAGCTTGGGACCCCTTAACACCGGCAGGTTCCTTGTGGTGAACCCTGTGCCTTTCGCTAAAAACTCTGGTGCTATCTCCACCAAGACCCTCACAGGATTAGATCGGCTTTTGAAACTTAAATATGCTTCATATATCGTTTGTATGAATTATGGAGTGAACAGGGTCTCCTGCACTGGCTTCTGGTGTTTGTCCACTGGTATGTGGCTGCACTTCGCTGGGGATGCCAAGCTTGCTTTCTCTGGCTCCTGCTAGAATTTCTGGCCCAGAAAACACTCCAGCTGAGCACCTAAGCCACAGAAACACAAGGGGAGGTGAAGCCTAAACTCCCATCCCCCCTCATGCCCTGCACAGCACATAAAACGATGACCCCCTTTCAGATAGGCATCTGCCGCAAATCTGGCATGAACCCAAAGTATCTCCACCTGAGAAGTCCATCTATAATGTTTTCTGTTAAAAATAAGGGGTATCGAGACAGGTGGGAAGCTTTTAAAACAAAATCGGGAAATTCAAGATGGCCACTACAATAGCAATTTTGATACCTAAAACAGCCTGTGGAGAAAAAGCATAGTTACTTACCGTAACAGGTGTTATCCAGGGACAGCAGGCAGATTTTCTCTACATGTGGGTGACGTCACCGACAGAGCCCCTTAGCGGACGTTTTCGCAAGCAGACTTGCTCGAAGAACTTCAGGCTTGCGATTGGCCCGCGCATGCCCCTCCCGCCCTGCCTAGGGCATGCGTCTCCTCAGCGTGTCCTCAGTTCAGATAGCAAGCAAAGAAGCCAACCACGGGGAGGTGGGTGGGTTGCAAGAATATCTGCCTGCTCTCCCTGGATAACACCTGTTACGGTAAGTAACTGTGCTTTATCCCAGGACAAGCAGGCAGCATATTCTCTACATGTGGGTGACCTCCAAGCTAACCAGAAAGGGATGGAGGGAGAGTTGGCAATTTAGGAGAATAGATATTGCAAAACTGACTGGCCAAAGTGGCCATCACGCCTGGATAAAGCATCCAGACAGTAGTGAGAGGTGAACGTATGAACCGAGGACCAAGTGGCAGCCTTACAGATTTCCTCAATGGGAGTGGAGCGGAGGAAAGCAACAGACGCCGTCATCGCCCTGACCTTGTGGCCTGTGACTCGACCCGGCAGGGAGAGACCAGCCTGAGCATAACAGAAAGAAATAAAAGCAGCCAACCAGTTAGAAATGGTCCGCTTAGAGACAGAGCATCCCAAGCAATTAGGATCGAAAGAAAGGAACAGCTTGAGAGCAGAACGATGAGGAGCAGTGCGCTTCAAGTAGAAGGCCAGCATACGCTTACAATCAAGAGAATGTAGAGCCACTTTTCCAGGGTGAGAATGGGGCTTCAGAAAAAACACAGAAAAACAATAGATTGGTTGATGTGAAAATCAGAAACAATCTTAGGCAAGAACTTAAGATGGGTACGGAGAACCACCTTATCATGATGGAAGACAGCGAAAGGTGGGTCCGCTATCAAGGCTTGAAGCTCACTGACCCGACGGGCAGAAGTGAGAGAATAAGAAACACAACTTTCCAAGTAAGATACTTTAAGTGAGCCCGCGCTAGCGGCTCGAACAGGGGTTTCATCAATTGAGCAAGGACCACGTTATGGTCCCAAACCACCGGAGGAGGTTTGAAGGGCGGATGAACGTGGAAAAGTCCTTTCATGAAGCGGGAAACCACAGGATGAATAGAGATAGGCTTCCCGTCAATCGGCTGATGAAAAGCAGCAATGGCACTAAGGTGGACTCGAACCGAAGAGGACTTGAGCCCAGCGCCAGACAAGTGCAACAGATAATCCAGGACAGCTGACAAGGAGGCGGACAGCGGCTCCAGCTGCCTAGTAGCACACCAGGAAGAAAAGCGGGTCCACTTCTGATTATAAAATTGGCGAGTGGACTCCTTCCGAGACGCCTCCAGGATATCCAGCACAGGCTGCTGGAACGAGGGCATTAGGTCTCCAGGAACCAAGCTGTTAAGTGCAGAGACTGGAGGTTGGGATGAAACAAAGAACCCTGACTCTGTGTAAGCAGAGAAGGAAAAATAGGCAGAGGAAGAGGCTCCCTGGAACTGAATTGCAACAGAAAGGAGAACCAAGGTTGTCGGGGCCACCGAGGAGCAATCAGAAGCATGGTGGCACGCGGAGACTTGAGCTTGACGAGAGTCTTCAGAATCAGAGGAAATGGAGGGAACGCATACAGGAACTCGTTCATCCAATCCAGAAGAAAGGCATCCGCCTCGATCCTGAGAGGAGTATAAACCCTGGAGCAGAAGCGGGGCAACTTGTGATTGAGGGGGGATGCGAACAGATCGACGTTCGGAGTCCCCCAACGAGCAAACACCTGACGCAGGGTCACGGAATGGAGAGACCACTCGTAAGGCTACAGAAGACGACTCAACTTGTCTGCCAGACAGTTCTGCTGGCCCTGAATGTAGACAGCTCGAATGAATATGTTGCGGCAGATGGCCCAATCCCAGAGCCGCAGCGCCTCCTAGCACAGGGACCTGGACCCTGTGCCCCCCTGTTTATTGATATAATACATGGCGAATGGCGATCTGGTTGTCTGTGCGAACTAGCACCACCCGGTCGCGAAGTAGGTGACAAAAGGCTTTCAGAGCGAGGAAAAATGCTGGAAGCTCCTGTAGGGATATTTCCGTATTCAACCATTATTTCAAGAATCTCTCTGCAAGCAACTTTCCAGCATGAATTTTGCAAGAAGTAAGAAGTACACAGCTTTGCTGTTTCTGCCTGATGCATTATGGGGATGTACCCGAATGTTGCTATTCAAGGGCATTCATCTGTGCTTTAATAATGGGACAGTGTGAATCTTGAAGAAATTATCTGTCTAACGGCCCTGGGTCTACCAGCATATATGATACTTTATACAGAAAGGCTATTCATCAAGTTCTGTTTCTGGATTGGTCCGAGGAAGTCATCTGATGAGATTCAAGAAAAGAAAGGTGCTAATTAATTAATAATTAGTTAGTCTGTGATAAGGTCCGGGGAAGCTCAGATCTGCTTACAGATGTTCTAATTGTAAACTTTTTCTTTCAATAATTAGACCTGTAAGTTACCTCGTGTGATTCTCTGCCTAAGAGATAGAAATTCAGACATTTAAAAACTGTTCTGAACTTAGCACAGATAAACGGAACTTATTGCTGATGATTTATAGCCTCATCAAGGATTTTCAACACGTGTAACTTTTACAACGGTATTCCTGACGTCTTCCAGCTGACAAGAAGTTTTCTCTTCCACCTAATTGTGCCGGAGAGGCTAATTAAGGGTGAGCATACGGAAATTACTTTTATTAGCTTGGGAATTAGATAGGAATCAATTGTGATAAAGGTAAAGGGTTGAAAAGTTACCTGGGTGATAATATAATCATTTGTTAATCAGGGATTATTATTATAAGGAATAGTGTGTGTGTTTAACAAGAAGTTTTACTTAATTGTCTAACCATTAGATTGTGACAATCATGTACTGAGTTTCATTTGTGTAATTAGATATTTTGAACAATACTTAGATTCTGCAGCTGGCTTGTGAATTATATTTTTCTATTTTCATAATAAAGATATTTCTCATTAGCCTGGGTTTTGTGTCGTATAATTAGACCTTGATATTTGAACTTGAATAAGAGGTTATGGTTTTCTCTAGACCACTTAACAGAGACGTAACGTGTTTATAATACTGCTAAGTGAACCATAAATCTTTCTACACTCCAGAAGATTGATGTGACAAAAGGCGGTTGGCACAGGACCAAAGCCCCTGGGTGCGCAGACCGTCTAGATGAGCCCCCCAAGCATAGGTCGACGAGTCCGTCGTGAGAACCTTTTGCGGAGGAGGAGCATGCAACAGAAAACCTCTGGAAAGATTTGAAGAGAGCATCCACCAACGGAGAGACCTCTTCAACAAAGGAGTCACGACTGCGTCGGGAGAGAGAATCCCGATCCTGATTCCATTGGGACGCCAGTCCATTGAGGAACACGGAGGTGAACCGTGAAGGCCATGTGACCTAGGAGGACCATCATGAGCTGAACCTGCGCCGAGTGCAGATGGGTCACCCTTCGGCACAAACGGATTAGGGCCTCCTGACGAGGGCAAGCCAAGAAGGAGCGGAGACGAACCGTGTCCAGGACTGCTCCGATGAACTCGAGAGACTGGGTTGGGCAGAGGTGAGACTTGGGAAAGTTCACCTCGAAGCCGAGACTTTGAAGGAGCAAGATGGTCTGACTTGTCACTCGCAGGACTTCATTGCGAGAAGACGCTTTGATTAACCAGTCGTCAAGGTAGGGAAACACCTGCAGGCCGTGGAGGCGCAGGGCTGCAGCCGCCACAACCAGACATTTCGTGAAAACCCTCAAAGAGGTCGCCAGGCCGAAGGGAAGAACATGATACTGGAGATGGAGATTCCCCATCCTGAATCTCAAATACCGGCGAGAGGTCGGGTGTATCGGAATGTGCATGTACACCTCCTTGAGGTCCAGTGAGCACAGCCAGTACCCCTCGTCCAAGAGGGGATACAATGTGGGAAGGGTGAGCATTATGAATCGTTCCCGGCCCAGAAACTTGTTCAGAGCATGGAGGTCCAGGATCGGACGCAAATCCCCCGTCTTCTTGAGTACCAGAAAGTACCGGGAATAAAATCAGGAGTTCCACTGCTCCGGGGGAACCTCCTCGACCGCCTGAAGGTGAAGAAGAGCCTGAGCTTCCTGTAGGAGGAGGGGAAGCTGAGACTGAGCAGAAGGAAACTCTCTTGGAGGCAAGTCTGGGGGTACGCGACTGAAGTGGAGGGGGTACTCCTCCTTGATGATAGACAGGACCTAACTGTCGGTGGTAAGACTCTCCCACTGGGTATAGAAATGATGAAGATGACCCCCGATGGGGAGGGGGGAAGGCTCCAGGAAGAAGGGAGCCTGAAGGCTCGGACTGGAATTGTCAAAAGGACGGCCTGGTCTTTGCCGGGGCCGGCGACTTTGAGTCTTAGGTTGATGTTGCTGCTGCTGCAGGGGCCGTTTCGAAGGAGGCCTAGAGAAAGCAGGATTTTTGTGGATACCTCCGGAGAGGGATTTTATATGGACGATCCGGAGGGGCCTTACGTTTAAGTTTCACCAGAGACGCAATTGTACTCTTGCAACAAGTGTACAATATTCAATCATATAATTTGTACAAATCACTTGACACTCTTAACAATTATTCTCCATTACATATAAAAAAGACTCCCCTCCCCCACCCAACCCAATCATCAATAATAAATTCATTAAATCATATAACATACCTCCCTATCCCCACACTAATTATATTCCTATGTAATAACAAGGTGTCCAAAGTGTCTAATCATTACAATATGCAATCAATGGCCCCCAATCTTTTTGAATCTATTATAACGTCTCCATTTTATAAATATGACAAACTGAATTCCACCAAAAGGTATAATTAAGTTTAGTATAATCCTTCCAATTTCCAGTAATATGTTGAATGGCAACCTCCATCAGTATTAATAAAAGTTTATTGTTATTTGCCGAAATATGACTCTTGAATCTCATAGATGTTCCAAATAAAATAGTATCATAGGATAGGGCGACATGATTTTCTAACAATGAATTAATTTGGGACCAAATTACCTTCCAAAAGGTATTGACAAAGGGACAAAAAAAAGTAAATTATCAAGAGTCCCAGCATCTAAATTACAATGCCAGCATCTATTAGACCTAGAGCTATCCAACATTTGTAAGTAAACTGGGGTCCAAAAAGCTCTATGCAACAAAAAGAACCAAGTTTGGGGGCATGGCTTCGACGTGCTGAGAGATGGCTGTGTAGGAGATCGGCTCTGTGAAAGCAGGCAGTTTACTGAACTTTTAAGGGGAAAATAATAAAGAGAATTTAAAAAAAGGAAGCATTAAGATTGTTAAAATGGCATCGGGGTCGGGTAAAGGAAATAAAAGTGCGATGGCAAGCGGATCAAAAAGGTCAAAACTGGAAGTGACTTCCCCTCAATCAGTTCCTTTGCCTGTGGAGGAGGTTGATAATAGAGATCTTTTGCGGGAAATTCAAAAGGTACAAGAAATTGTGTTAGAGAACTCAAGATATATAAAAGAAGTTAAAGATGAGATAGCAGGGTTAAAAAGCAGAATGGATATTGTGGATTTAAAAATGAATACTCTGGAGAAAAAGGTGGAAATAACTGAATTGGAATCAGGGCAGTTTAAAAAGGCTCAGAAAGAAATTGAAATATTAAAGAGAGATTTGGAGGATTTGTTGAACCGTGAAAGGAGATGCAATTTAAGGGTTCTTGGTCTACCTGAAGGGGTAGAAAAAAATGATTCAGTTACATTCATGACTAGCTTTTTAATGAAGATTCTACCTATAAAAAGCAAATTTTAGTTAGAAGTGGAACGTGCACTTAGGATCCCAACAAAAAGGCTAACTGCACAAAAAGGACCCAGGCCAATGATTATAAAGTTACTCAGATATCAGCAAGTAGCTGAGATATTAGCGTTGGCTAAGGAAAATAAAGATATAAAGTGTCAGGACTCAAAAATATCAATAGTGCCTGATTTTGCAAGATTGACAGCTCAAAAAAGAAAGCTGTTACTGGAAATGTGTCCGCAGTTAAAAGCTTTGGGTGCGAGATATGGGTTAATATACCCAGCAGTCATGAAAGTTACGTATGAAAATAAAACTTATAGTTTTGAAGAGGCCAGTAAATTAAAAGAATTTATAGAAAAATGTGAAGTGCCAATGAGCACATAAAAGGAAATGTAAAGAAGAGGATATATGTTATCTGTTGAACATATTTTCTTTTAAGAATACTGACTGATATTTTATTTTTTTTAATAATGCTGAAGAGAGAAGAAAAGATTTGTTATAATATTCAGAAAGTCAGTTATTAGTTCAAATGACTTAAAAAAACCAACAACACAAAAACTGGACATTCTAAGGATTGCAATAACCTGGTTTTGCCTGAAGAGAAGGGGGCGCTGTGTACTACAATGAGTGAAGCTGAGATATAAAATGAAAATGAGCTTTTGTCGAAGGCAACCACTTTCATGCAGCAACTGGTTTTGGAGTGCTGTCTGATGTCTTTATCATCTGGATGTGGTCCTACTGCTACCTATATTAATATATTAGTGGCCTCATTTGGTCTTATTATTGAAATTTGGCTTCTGTTAATGTTTAAACAAGAAAAGGATTAAACAAAAGGAATACAGCTGGTGTTATAGAACTTGCCTTTCATTGATGCCATAAATAAAACTGTAGAATTGCACACTGTACAGTTCAGCCTGAAATCAGTGCGATTTCGCAACTCTGCACAACAACATATGTTACCATAGTAAAGTAAGTTAGAATGTAACCCCAGGACGCTTTTAAGCAAAGAGCACAAACATATATACAGCTCTTAATGAAGAAAGGAAATGGGGGGGGGGGGGGGGAAAAAGACTCTAAATGTTGTTGAGTAGGTTTGATGAATATGGCAAACTGAAATTTAGAAAGAGTGTGAGTCTGTACGATACGACCTGCTCTTTGAAAGTTGTCATATGTTTAAATGAAATCAACAATGAAAAACAGAAGTTAGAAGAAAAGAAGAGGATTAACATGGAAGACGGCTTTTGGAAGAAAATTGGACAGATTATTTTTGACGGGACAATAATATGTAATAGAGTATTAAAATCCATATACTAATGGAGTTTTTGGATACAAAAGTAGATATTGATTATATAGGATAGAGGGATTTTATGGTCAATATAGAGATTATAAAATAGGATTTACTCTCTTGAGTATTTAACATATGAAGATTTTAATATATAAGGGAGTTTAGATGACATATTAACATTATAAAATGAAAATTTAATTATTAAGTTATTACATATGGGATATAAATTAATAAAGAATGTAATATTAAGTGTGAGTGGATGTGAATGGTGTGAATGCCTAGAAAAGGAATTAAGATTTTGTGATATATATTAAATGAAATTGAAAGGTTTAATATATTCTTTTAGGATGTACTAGAGAATGTTCAGAGATACATGGGGTAAATAGAGAAATATTATATAATGCATAAGGCATATAATAGAATACAATTAGATACTTATATGAGATTAACATATATGATTAAATTGAAGTATTTCTTATGTGGTTTAAGAATTTTTAAGTTTTAAAGAAACTTAAAGAAGTAAATACCAATATTTTTATTTTATGGTAAGGTACACTAATATTATAGAACGAAAGTATTTAAAGACTAAAAATGTCTTGGTTTCAATAAGATAGAAGTTGAATATAATTAATATACAGAATGGGTTTGATTTTGGATTGGGAAAAAAAAAATGATATGGGAGACAATAAATATTACGAAAATGAGATTTGGAATATTATGTAATTTTACTCCTTTGCTTAAGATGATTCTCTTTTTATTATTAAGGTCTTAAGTTAATGATTGAATGGGTTTAATTTGCCTGTGGGGAGTTTTTCTTTTGCTTGGCCACTATGGGCGTTTCGAAGTTTGCATTTATTTTGGGGAGAGGAGGGATGGGTATAAGGGAGGGGATATGGGGAGGGGTTAGGAATGAGGGTTTAAGGGTGTGCCTAAGTTTTTGGTATGAGAAAAAAGTTTATATTCTATTTTTGAGATGGATATATTTGTATAATAAATTTCAGTTATATCATGGGTTTTAAAATTTTCTCCTTGAACGTAAATGGCCTCAATCACCCAATAAAAAGAAAAAAGGTATTGTCATATCTTAAGCAACAGAAAGCACAGTTACTTACCGTAACAGGTGTTATCCAGGGACAGCAGGCAGGTATTCTTAACGTATGGGTGACGTCACCGACGGAGCCCCGGTACGGACACTTTTAACTAGAAAGTCCTAGTTGGCCGCACCGCGCATGCGCGGGTGCCTTCCCGCTCGACGGAGGAGAGCGTGGTCCCCAGTTAAGATAAGCCAGCTAAGAAGCCAACCCGGGGAGGTGGGTGGGTCGTAAGAATATCTGCCTGCTGTCCCTGGATAACACCTGTTACGGTAAGTAACTGTGCTTTATCCCAGGACAAGCAGGCAGCATATTCTTAACGTATGGGTGACCTCCAAGCTAACAGAGAGGGAGGAGGGATGGTTGGCCATTAGGAAAATAAATTTTGCAACACAGATTGGCCGAAGTGCCCATCCCGTCTGGAGAAGGCATCCAGACAGTAGTGAGTAGTGAATGTGTGAACTGAGGACCAAGTGGCAGCTTTGCAGATCTCCTCGATGGGCGTGGAGCAGAGGAAAGCCACAGAAGCAGCCATAGCTCTGACCCTGTGGGCCGTGACAGCACCTTCCAGTGAGAGACCGGCCCGAATATAACAGAACGCAATGCAGGCAGCAAGCCAGTTGGAAAGCGTTCTTTTAGAGACAGGACGACCTAAACGGTTAGGGTCGAAGGACAGAAAGAGCTGAGGTGACGTGCGGTGAGCTCTGTTACGGTCAAGGTAGTATGCCAGGGCACGCCTACAGTCCAGCGTGTGTAACACCTGTTCCCCAGGATGAGAGTGGGGTTTAGGGAAAAAGACAGGCAATACAATGGACTTGTTGAGGTGGAAGTCCGAGACCACCTTGGGAAGAAATTTAGGATGGGTACGCAGAACCACCTTGTCATGGTGAAAAACCGTGAAAGGTGGGTCAGCAACCAGTGCATGCAGCTCACTAACCCTCCTGGCAGAGGTGATGGCAATGAGGAAAAGCACCTTCCATGTCAGAAATTTGAGTGAAGTTGTGGCAAGAGGCTCAAATGGAGGTTTCATGAGGGCTGAGAGAACCACATTCAGGTCCCAGATGACTGGAGGAGGCTTCAGAGGTGGTTTGACATTGAAGAGGCCTCTCATGAACCGGGAAACCAGTGGGTGAGCCGCGAGAGGTTTTCCGAGGATAGGCTCATGAAACGCAGTGATGGCACTGAGGTGGACTCTGATTGAGGTAGACTTGAGGCCAGCGTCGGACAGAGAGAGCAAATAGTCCAGTACAGTTTCCACTGCCAATGAGGTGGGATCGTGATGATGAAGTAAACACCAAGAGGAGAACCGGGTCCACTTCTGATGGTAACATTGGAGGGTGGCCGGTTTCCTGGAGGCATCCAAAATACGACGGACAGGCTGAGACAGATTCTCTGGAGAGGTCAACCCGAGAGAAACCAAGCTGTCAGGTGGAGCGAGGACAGATTGGGATGTAGTAGAGACTGATGCTGCTGTGTAAGTAGAGTAGGAAATACAGGAAGAGGAATGGGCTCCCTGGAGCTGAGCTGGAGCAGGAGGAAGAACCAGTGTTGGCGAGGCCACCGAGGGGCGATGAGAATCATGGTGGCTCTGTCCCTGCGGAGTTTGGATAATGTCCGCAACATCAGAGGTAGTGGAGGAAAGGCATAGAGGAACCGATCCGTCCAGTCGAGCAGGAATGCATCCGGGGCCAGACGGTGAGGAGAGAAGAGTCTGGAACAGAACTGGGGCAGCTGATGGTTGTGAGGAGCTGCAAAGAGGTCCACCTGCGGAATGCCCCAGCGAGAAAAGATAGAGCGGAGCGTGGGAGGATCCAGAGTCCACTTGTGAGGTTGAAGGATGCGGCTGAGATTGTAGGCCAGGGAGTTCTGTTCGCCCTGGATATAGATAGCCTTGAGGAAGAGACTGTGGGCCGTGGCCCAGGTCCAGATGCAGATGGCCTCCTGACAGAGGAGGGGAGATCCGGTGCCGCCTTGCTTGTTTATGTAGTACATGGCGACATGGTTGTCTGTGCACAGGAGAAGGACCTGAGGGTAGAGAAGGTGCTGGAAGGCTTTGAGAGCATAGAACATGGCTCTGAGTTCCAGGAAATTGATGTGATGTTGACGCTCCTGAGGGGTCCAGAGACCCTGGGTGCGAAAATCTCCTAGGTGAGCTCCCCACGCATAAGGGGAGGCATCTGTGGTTATGATCATGGAGTGAGGGGGTAGATGAAATAGTAGACCCCTGGAAAGATTGGAGGAGTTCAACCACCAGTGAAGAGATTGCTGAAGAGACGATGTCACAGAGATGGGATGAGAAAGAGGATCCGTAGTCTGTGACCATTGGTTGGCCAGCGTCCATTGAGGTGTCCTGAGGTGGAGTCGCACCAGAGGAAGCACATGGACCGTCGAGGCCATGTGGCCCAGGAGGACCATCATTTGCCGAGCTGGAATGGAGCGATGAAGGAGCACCTGATGGCAGAGGTGGAGCAGGGTCCGTTGGCGGTCTGAGGGAAGAAACGCCCTCATCAGAGTGGTGTCGAGGACGGCTCCAATAAACTGAAGTCGCTGTGTGGGAAGCAGATGCGACTTGGGGTAGTTGATCTCAAACCCCAGAAGGTGGAGGAAGGAGATGGTGTGCTGAGTGGCTAGTAGCACAAGAGGAGACGTAGGCGCTTTCACTAACCAATCGTCCAAGTAGGGGAACACCTGAAGGTCGTGAGACCTGAGGAAGGCCGCCACCACAATAAGGCATTTGGTGAACACTCTGGGTGATGAGGCGAGGCCAAAGGGTAGCACTTTGTACTGATAGTGATGGTGCTGTATCTGAAACCGTAGATAGCGACGTGAAGTCGGATGGATTGGGATGTGAGTGTAGGCCTCCTTGAGGTCTAGGGAGCATAGCCAGTCGTGGGGAGAGAGAAGAGGATAAAGCGTGGCCAGGGAGAGCATTCTGAACTTCTCTTTGACCAGACACTTGTTGAGGTCCCTGAGATCGAGGATGGGACGAAGGTCTCCTGTTTTTTTGGGAACCAGGAAGTAGCGGGAGTAGAATCCCTGACCCCTTTGTTCCGGAGGTACCTCTTCGATGGCATTGAGAAGAAGGAGGGATTGGACCTCCCTCAGGAGGAGGGGGGTTTGGGAGGAGTGAGAAGCAGACTCTACGGGAGGATGGTCTGGTGGAAGAGTCTGGAAGTTGAGAGAGTAGCCGTGGCGAATGATGTTGAGGACCCATTGGTCTGATGTGATGACCTCCCAACGGCTGAGGAAGAGTTGAAGGCGTCCTCCGATCGGCTGAGGAAGAGGCGATGAAGGTGGGAGACTGGCTATGCTCTGGAGAAAGGAGTCAAAAGGGTTGAGACGGTTTTGATGAAGGAAGAGGCTTGGCAGGTTGAGTCTGTG
This sequence comes from Geotrypetes seraphini, assembly GCF_902459505.1. Classification (NCBI taxonomy): domain Eukaryota; kingdom Metazoa; phylum Chordata; class Amphibia; order Gymnophiona; family Dermophiidae; genus Geotrypetes; species Geotrypetes seraphini. The sequence continues at coordinate 113,022,609 of NC_047086.1, forward strand.
GGCGAGCCTGAGGCTGAGGCTGGTGGCGAGGACGGCGAGACTGTTGTGGAGGCGGGTTGAGAGGTCTGGCCGAGAACCTGCGTTGGTAAGAAGACTGTTGCCTGTAGGGGCGAGCAGGTGGAGTCTTCTTTTTAGGTTTGATCAGAGTGTCCCACCTGGTCTCGTGCGCTGAGAGCTTCTGGGTGGTCGAGTCCAGGGATTCTCCGAAGAGTTCATCCCCCAGACAAGGTGCGTTAGCCAGGCGGTCCTGGTGGTTAATGTCTAGGTCAGAGACTCTCAGCCATGCCAAACGGCGCATAGCCACCGCCATGGCAGATGCGCGGGAGGTCAGCTCAAATGAGTCGTAGATGGAGCGAACCATGAATTTCCTGAGTTGGAGGAGGCTGGAAATTTGTTGCTGGAAAAGAGGGACCTTACGTTCGGGAAGATACTTCTGTAAGGAGGAGAGCTGTTGCACCAGATGCTTCATATAGAAGGAGAAGTGGAAGGTGTAGTTGTTGGCTCTATTGGCTAGCATGGCATTTTGGAAAAGGCGCTTACCAAATTTATCCATAGTTTTTCCCTCTCTGCCAGGAGGGGTGGAGGCATATACACTGGAACCCTGAGACTTTTTCAAAGTAGATTCCACCAGGAGGGATTCGTGGGGCAATTGAGGTTTGTCAAACCCTGAGATTGGAATAACCCGGTACAAGCTATCCAATTTGCGAGGGGCCCCGGGAACAGTGAGGGGAGTCTCCCAGTTTTTATAGAAAGTTTCCCGTAAGATGTCGTGGACGGGCAACTTTAGAAATTCCTTGGGAGGTTGCTCGAAGTCTAGGGCATCGAGGAAAGCCTGAGACTTTTTAGAGTCGGACTCTAAGGGGATGGAAAGAGCTGCTGCCTCTCCTTAAGGAATTTAGAAAAAGAGGATTGTTCTGGTTTTGAGGCGGTATCGGTCATGGAGGGTTCTTCGTCGGTTGACGAAGCGTCCTCTTCGGTACCGTGCGGGGAGTCTTCCCACAAGTCTGGGTCTCTAACGTCAGGGTGTGCACGTTTGGACATCGGTGTGGAAGGCTCGGCATGGCGGGTCTTTGAGAGAGATTTGCCTGAGCGCACCGAGGCGGTACCGGGAGAGGAAGACCGATGTCGTTCCTGGGACCGGGAAGGGTCGACAGCAGTACGGGTATGCACTGTAGGTGTTTCAGCCAAGAGCACCGGCATGGAGGTATTAATCGGTACCGAGGGGGTCGACACCGATGGGACAGTGCGAGGCTCGGACCGGTCCCGTACCGGAAGGTGCGGTGCCAGCAACGCCGGTAACAGTTGTTGGAGTTGTTGCTGGAGCTGCTCCTGTAATTGGTTTTGGAGTATGGCCACGATGCGGTCATCCAGGGGGGGCACCGGTACCGCTTTTTTCTTCTTCGGTACCATAGGTGCCGCTCTACGCTCCGGCGATGAGGAGGCCGATGATGAGACACTCACCGATATCGAAGCGGAGCGTTTGCGGGGTCGGTGCGATGCCGGGAGGGCCGGTGTCGCAACCGTGGCAGGAGGGGCTCAATGGAAGTGGAAGGCTTCTTAGCCGGCTTACCTGGGCCCAACGACCCCGAAGAAGGGTCTGGTGGTGTCGACGTCGTGGGTGCCGACTTTTGTGGTGCCGTCGACGTCGCAGCAGGTTCCATGGCAGATCCGGTACCGAATAAAAGATTTTGCTGGATCTGCCTGTTTTTTAATGTGTGCTTTTTAAGCGTAGCACAGCGGGTGCAAGTGTCAGCCCGATGCTCTGGACCCAGGCACTGCAGGCACCAATTGTGCGGGTCGGTGAGAGAGATTGGGCGTGCACACCGCTGGCACTTCTTAAAGCCCGGTTGAGGGGGCATGAAGGGAAACACGGCCTCCGCAAAATCGAATCCGGAGGCCTGTATGGTGGCAACCGGCCCCACCGGGGTCGGCCTGAAAAAATAAAGAAAACTGGACGAGTTTTTTTTTTTTTTTTTTGTAAGTAAAAATAGGGAATCCGAAAGGAAAAATTAGAAGAAAAACAAAAAATTACGCGAGCGGAAGGCAGAAACTAGCTTTTCAACGGCCGTTGAAAGCACATGCGTCTTCTTCGCTCCGCGGAAACGAAGAAACTGGGGACCACGCTCTCCTTCGTCGAGCGGGAAGGCACCCGCGCATGCGCGGTGCGGCCAACTAGAACTTTCTAGTTAAAAGTGTCCGTACCCGGGCTCTGTCGGTGACGTCACCCATACGTTAAGAATATGCTGCCTGCTTGTCCTGGGATAATATAGATATTTGTTTTTTACAGGAGACACATTTGTCTGGGTCAGAATCCATGAAGCTGTCAGATAATTGGATAAAACAATGTCTATATGCACCAGCGATAAAAAAAGGCAGGAATAGCAATATTGTTTAACAAAAATTGTTCGGCAACATTTAATATGGTTAAGGCAGATCCTCTAGGAAGGTGGATACTTGTTGACATGAGCATGGGTTACAATGGCGTTATTAAATATATATGCCCCTAATTCGAATCAAAGTGAATTCTTTAAATCTCTACAACAATTAGTATTACCACTGGCTGCTACTAATTTAGTGGTGGCAGGGGATTTCAATGCTGTTATAGATCCAATAATGGATAAAAAACCTAGTAGAATTATGAAATCAATGGGTTTAGAAAATTTAATACAATCATGTACTGTATTTGCCGGCGTATAAGACGACTGGGCGTATAAGACGACCCCCCCAACTTTTACAGTTAAAATATAGAATTTGTTATATACTCGCCGTATAAGACTACCCCTTCTTCCGCACACCTTCTGCACAACCTTCTGCCTGCCTGTCCCCCCCTTGAAGGTCTGCACCCCCCGAAGGCCTGCACCCCCCCGAAGGCCTGTCCCCCCCATATAGGCCTCTCTCCCCCTTGAAGGCCTGCCTGCCTTTCCCCCCTTGAAGGCCTGTCCCCCCTTGAAGGCCTGCCTGCCTGCCTTTCACCCCCTCCCCCTTGAAAGCCTGCCTGCCTGCCCGCCCGCCCCACCCTGAAGGCCTGATGCCCCGACCCACCCCGAAGGACCGCTCGCCCCCCTGGCCTCCCCGCACCACCTATGAAGCAGCCGCAGCAGGATTGCGAAGTCAGCGTCAGCGATCCCTGCACTGCTTCCTGTGCCACGGTCCCGCCCCTCCTCTGACGTCAGAGGAGGGGCGGGATCGCTGACGCTGACTTCGCGATCCTGCTGCGGACTGCTTCACAGGTGGTGCAGGAAGGTCAGTGGGGCGAGCGGTCCTTCGGGGGTGGGGGGGATTGAACGGCAAGGCCGGGAGCACCCCCTTAGGGCTGGCACCCGGGGCGCACCGCCCCCTCCGCCCCCCCCTTGGTACGCCACTGCATGTAAACAGTACCCGGCGTATAAGACGACCCCCGACTTTGGGGAGGATTTTAAGGTACTCAAAAGTCGTCTTATACGCCGGCAAATACGGTAATTTAAAAGATGTATTGTGTATTCTTCATTTTAATGATCGGGAATTTACGTTTTGTTCACATGTTCATCAATCATTTTCAAGAATTGATTATATTTTTGTTTCAAATCAGATGTTGCAGCAAGTTGGAAAAGCTGCTATAGAACCAATAGTAATACCAGATCATGGTGGTATATGGATAGAAGTGAATTTAGTGGATCAAGATAATTCCAAACCTGTATGGAGGTTTGATAATGCATTGCTTGCTGATTCTAAATTCTGTACAGATTTTCAGGTCAAAATGAAGGAATATTTTACACTTAATGATTTAGAGGAAATATCGATTGAAATTTTGTGGGATACTTTCAAAGCAACTATGAGAGGACAAATTATTTCATATTCTGCATATAATAAGAAACAGTTAAGAAAGCAGTTTGTAAGCTTGGAAAAAGAGATTAAAAATTTAGAATTACAATTGGTTAACTAGTGGGAACAGGCTGCATTTCAAATATTGTTTAAAAAAATGTGAATATAATGAGGTTTCCTCTAGGTTAGTAAGGAAGGATATTTTTGCTCAGCAAGCATTGTATTATGGTAGTTCAAATAAGGCTGGAAGATTATTGGCAAATTATTTAAAAGCAAAGAAAAGGAAAGAGAAAATTGGCATAATTAAAGATGATTTAGGGAATTCTCATTCTCAGATTGGAAATATATTTAAAAATTTTTTGAAATATTATCAGTCCCTTTATTCTTCTGAGTCTTATGCAAATAAAGAGAAAGATGGGTTGGATTTTTTGAGTTTAATTGAAGGTCTTAAGGTTCCTGATCATGTAAAAAGAAGTTTAGATGAACCTATATCGCTAAAAGAGTTACAAACAGCATTGAAGTCTCTTAGAGTTGGGACCGCTCCAGGTGGGGATGGATTTACGGTAGAGTTTTATAAAGAATTTCAAATTTCCCTTTTACCCTATTTGTTAAAATTATATCAGGATCAACTGAATAAAGGTTGTATATCAGGCACTATGGCAGAATCTTTAACTATTGTTTTGCCAAAGCCAAATAAAGATCCAACATTGGTTTCAAATTACAGGCCTATTTCTTTAATAAATGTAGATGGTAAATTATTAGCTAAAATTTTAGCTTTAAGATTGGCTAAAGCTCTTCCGCATATAATAGGTATGCATCAAACTGGATTTGTTGCTCAAAGACACTCTTCCAATAATACTAGATTGGCATTTCAGATGTATTATTTAACAAAACAAATTAATGATCCGGCTTTTTCAGTATCATTAGATGCTGAGAAAGCTTTTGATCGTGTAGAGTGGAAATTCATGTATCAAGCTATGGAATGGTTTGGTATTGGATCTGGATTTATACAAATGATTCAAACACTGTATAGCTCCCCGATTGCTTGTTTATATATAAATAATAATTTTTTGGATGCTTTTAAATTGCAAAGGGGAGTTAGGCAGGGTTGTCCATTATCTCCTTTGCTGTTTGATATAGTACTTGAACCCTTGTTATTAGCTATTCGACAGGCAAAGGACATACAAGGTATTCCATGTGCTGGAGTGGATTATAAAGTATTCGCTTATGCGGATGATATATTGCTTCATTAGAGAAATCCGGAAACAACAATTCCATGTCTGCTTGAAGTAATTGATACATTTGGAAAATTCTCAGGATACAAAATAAATTGGACTAAATCAGAAATTTTACCTTTAAATGTATATTGTACAAAAAGGTATTCGATTCTTTCCCTTTTATTTGAAAAGAGGATGGAATAAAATATTTAGGTATTTGGTTGAAAGATACACTCGAAGAGACAATGAAAGTAAATGAAAATTTTTTATTACAAAAAGTAACAGAGTTGTGTGAGCAATGGAATCCTTTGCATCTATCATGGTGGGGAAGAATTCAAACTGTTAAAATGATGATTCTGCCTGTGGTTTGTTACCAATTGGGCATGATACCAGTGTTTTTTCAGGGGTCTTTCTATAAAAAGTTAAATAGTATTCTGGTTAAATTTATTTGGCTGGGTAAAATTGCAAGAATTGCTCTAATGTCTTTGCAAAGGCCAATTAGGGAGGGTGGGGTAAATTTTCCCAATTTTTATAGGTATCACCAATCCTATATCATGCACCAAGGTATGTATTGGGTCCTCCCAGAGCTTTTGGAACAACTGCCAGACTGGTTATGGGTTGAGAGGTCGCTTATATTTCCACTTAGACTTGATCTTCTGCTCAGTATAAAGATGCCTAGAATACGTAAAGACAATAGAGCATTAATGGATATCTAGAAAACATTAAGATGTGTGGACAAATTAACTCCTGAGTCTATTGGAAAATCTACTCATCAATCTATTTGGGTAAACTCCAAGATACAAATAGGCGGGTTTAAGATTGTCTGGAAAGATTGGATTAAAGCAGGTATAAGATCCTTAAATGAAGTTATTCAAAATGGTAAACTGCTTGATTTTTCACAATTGCAACATAAATATGGTCTAAATAAAAAACAAAGTTATAAATGGTTGCAGTTGAAGCAGGTTATTCAGGTAGGGTTCCCTGAATGGAAATCTTTACATGATCATTATAGCTTAGAATTCCTATGTTTTCAGGCAGATTTTCTGGGACACCAGGCCACCAAGTGGTATAAAATTTTATCTAATTATTTGAATAAGAAACCTAAAAATTGATTAAGGGATATTTGGAGCATTGAGATTAAGCATCAGATTAATGCATCTCAATGGCCACGTATTTGGTCTTGGAGAATTAAAGGTACGATGTCGGCATCTATTAGACAAACATGGTTCTTTTTGTTGCATAGAGCATTCTGGACTCCTACTAGATTACAAAAATTAGATTGCTCTAAGTCTAATAGGTGCTGGCATTGTAAAATTGAAGTTGGAACTCTGGATCATCTTTTATTTTATTGTCCATATATTCAGGCATTTTTGTTATCAATATGGGATCAAGTTAACCTCTTTATGGAAAATCATGTGGCATTGTCATATGATACAGTTTTATTTGGAATGTGTATGAAAAATAAAAGCCAAATATCTGCAGTAAATAATAAGCTTTTGATGATCCTTACAGGAGTAGGGATACAACAAATAACATTGAATTGGAAAAATTGTTCTAGACTAAATTACAGCTTCTGGTGGAACTTAGTGTGTCATCTGTACAAAATGGAACGTTTACTTGCAATACAAAATGGTCATTTTAATAGATTTAAAGATGCGTGGAGACCAATAATAAATTATCATAATGATTAATGTTAATTTATTATTCTTTTTCCTTATATGATAGTTGACAGAATGGGGTGGATGGGGATGGGTGGGTTATGATAATTTACTATATATGTGCATAATTTAATTGATTAATATACATAGGAATTATATTATTCATGCTGTGGCGTTGCCGGTGCCCGTGTATATGTTTGGCTCTGGTCAGCGCTCAGAACAGCCCGCGTCTTACGTGCTTCCAGAGAAGGCTGGAAGTCCTGCTGGTTCCTCAGTGCAATAAAGAAGCACAAAACAGGTCAAAACAGTCAGTTTTAAGTGAAAATAAAGCCCCACTTTATTATGGTTATCAATCCTGAACGGGGGTCAGTCCATTCTTTTCATAAACCAAGAAAACATGGAAAAATAAAACTGAGTTAAAAAAAACAAACAAACAACTCACACCTTTCTTGCAGGTATCACAGGTAAGTATAAGAGTTCAGTCCCAATAGTTCTGCCTTTGGCAAACAGGCAGTAACAGAGTTCAATCCTAATAGTTCTGCCTTTGGCAAACAGGCAGTAACAAGCTATAACACTTCTTTTAAATAAAGACAGTGCTGTGCCCAAGCCTAGATAGAAGCAGGCTTGGTCCCAACCAACTTAACAGTAGTTGGTGGGGGAGGGGAGTAGCCGAATCCACTTAATTAAACTCTGTGTAAAACAGAATGCCACAAATGGCCCCACAATCCCAACCAAGGATATTATTATGTGGATTCTTCCCCATTAAACTACCATCCCAGGCACACAGTCAAAATTGAAGCTTTTCTTACTTTCAAAAACAAACATAAACCAAACAGTCCAGCAAAAATAAACCTGGAAAAAAGGTTTCCAGTCACAGGCACCTTGCAGTGAGCTCTGCACTGCTCACTTGCTTCCCACAGGTGCAAACAGGTTCTACTGAAAGAAGCTCAACAGATTGCCAGCATGAGCACAACAAAAAGAAACCAGTAATAGTACTTAGCTTTCTTCCATGGAGTAAGCTTCTGTATTCATGACAGTTTCCATACAGTCCATGGGCTCTGGTTCAGCTAGCTGGTTGGCTTCAGAGACAGGGGTTATATCCACCATCTCCACATCCTGCAAGTAGTGAGGTTCAGGAGAGCAGTCCTGTAAACCTCCTTCCTGGGCTGACCCAGGGCAGACTGCCTGCTTCCTCTTCAGTGCAGCCTCAAGAGCATTGAGGCGACCACGCCCTGTTCTAAGAGGGGGCAGGGCAGCCTGCAGCTTCTGCTTAGTTCTCACAGGACTTCTGATCAAGTCCTGCAGCTGGGAGTTAGCTGAGTCAGAGGAATGGTTCTGGGGCTGATCTATGCTGTTCCACTCATAGTCCTCACCTCCCCAGGGTTTTGTAAGCTGAGTTTTAAGAGGTAACTCAGAGCCTACCTTCCTATTGTGGTTTGCTCTGTCACACTGGTTGGCCCTTTTTACAGCCAGGCTAGGTTTAGGCATAGCCTTTCCTGGCACAAGCCGAGCTTTAGGGCTAGGGTTGTGACAATGTATAGATATGAGATGGGGTGGGATATAAATCTTTTAGGTATATATTGTTATGGAATTATCAAGTGATAATGTAATATGTTGTGTTCATATTTTAATGTACACTTGATGTATATGTTAAAATGAATAAAGATTTGGAAAAAAAAAAAAAAAAGAACCAAGTTTGTCTCATAGATGCTGACCTTGTAATTTTTAATCTCCAAGACCAAAGTCGTGGCCATTAAAAGTAGCAAAAATTTGGTGCTTGATCTCAATGCTCCAAATATCCCTAAGTCCAGTTTTTTGTTCAAATATGCATATAATAATTTATACCACTGTGCGGCTTGGTGACCCAAAAAATCCGCCTGAAAGCATAGAAATTCCAAACTATACTGAGTATTAAGATCTTTCCATTCAGGGAACCCCTCCTGAATAGCTTGCTTCAGTTGCAACCACTTAAAACTTTGTGATTTATTTAATCCAAATTTATGTTGCAACTGTGAAAAACTAAGCAGAGAACTATTAGAAACAACATCATTAATGTCCGTATACCTGCAATGATCCAATGCTTCGAGACGATTTGAAAACCATCATCGAATTCTGATAAAGGCGGCGACCAAATTTGTCCATCGTATGGCCCTCCCTGCCCGAAGGGATGGCAGCGTAAACCTTCGAGGGGTTAGACTTCTTCAAGGAAGACAACCACCAAGGATTGGTGGGAAAGGCGAGCACTTTCAAACCCTTTAACCGGGATAGTCCGGTAACGGGACTCCAACTTGGAGGGAATAGCCGTGACAGCATATGGCGTCTCCAGGTTCCGGAGAAACATCTGCCGGAGAACCTGATGCAATGGAAGGCGAAGCGCCTCGCGAGGCATATTGTCAACTCCCATTTCCGCCAGGTATTCCTGGGTAAAGCGGGAGTCACCCTGAGGATCCAAGTTCAAAGCTCTGCCCATGTCAGAGATGAAACGAGAAAAGGAGGAGGTCCAAGAGGAAAGATTCATCCTCTGGGGGGAGACTCTGACTGAGAGGGAGAAACTTTCCTTGAATAGTAAGCCGGAGCCTCAGAGTCCCGTGAACGGGAGACCAAAGAGGTTCGACTAAGATGTGTAGGGGGCATCGAGGAACGGCCCCGCATCAGATGGACCGGGGAAGACCCCCGGGGTCCGAGGAAATCGCTGAGGAAGCCTCTGAGAAGACGGGGTATAGGAAAAATCCCCAACTGGCTTCAAAGCAGTCCCTTTAGAAACCAGCAAGCGCCTCGATGGGGAACAAACACTAGAGTCCAATTCGAGGACAAGCATGTGTCCGGACGGTTTAGAGGTTGGAGACCTGCCCCGACAGGGTGGGGAAGACCGGGGCCGTTTAGAAGAGGCGAGCCTCACTGCAGTAGTGGGGGAAAAAGTGGCCCCCCAGTTTGGACCCCCGAAAAGTCACCGGTGACTCAGGAGAGTAAGACTCGCTCGAGAGAATCCGACAAGTCTTATGGTTGAGGCCTCGAGAGACGAGGGAATGCTCAGGCTGGTCAGATCGCGACTAGGTCGAGACCGAGGTCAAAGGCGTCGAAGTTGGGACTAGTTGGCTAACCACCGAGGAAAACTGTGTGGTAATAATAGCCTTAAGCATGTCCTCGAACATAGGCACCAAGACCAAAAGTAGGTGGGTTGGAGGTGCAGCAGTGCGCTCCTTCGGGGACGACCTCGAGGAAGAGTATTCCCTACATGAGGAGGCACGCTTAGAATGATGTCTCGAAGACGCCGACGAAGCGGCGCTAACATGAGACTCCGAGGCAGGCTTCTTCGCTTGCATACCTGAGGAGGGAAGAGGAGACTTACCCGAAGCCGGAGTAGCAGGAGGGGCCGAGGCCGACGAGAACTTCAAGGCCGAGGTGCCCAATGAGGGCGTCGGGGCCGAGCTCGAGGCCAGTCCCGCATGATCCATGGGGCCAAAAGTTGGAGAATCTTGGCCACCCGTCTACGAAAAGCCTGCAGTTGTAAAGTCGCACAACGGGGACACGACTCAGCGCGGTGCTCTGCACCCAGGCACTCCACACACCAACGATGAGGATCGGTGATGGAGATAACCCGGTTGCACTTAGTGCTGTGTTTAAATCCGGAACGAGGCCAGGACATAAGAAAAAAAAGAACCGCGGCCCCGCGAGGCCAGGCGGCCAAAGGAAGACCGGGAACCTGATCAAAAATATACGAACTGAAAAAAATGAAATTAAAAAAAATGAAAGACGCGAGCACAGCGACTCAAAAGAAACTAATCAAATAAGCTGCGGTGCAAGAGGGACAATGAGATTACGCGAAGCAAGGGAGTAGTGCTTCTGACTCCAAAGAAAACAGAGAACTGAGGACATGCTGAGGAGACGCATGCCCTAGGCAGGGCGGGAGGGGCACGCACGCTTGCACGGGCCAATCGCAAGCCTGAAGGTCTTCAAGCAAGTCTGCTTGCAAAAATGTCCGCTAGAGGGCTCCGTTGGTGATGTCACCCACATGTAGAGAATATGCTGCCTGCTTGTCCTGGGATAAAATGCAAACACAAAGGGGAGGTGGGGGATCTAATCCCTAACTTCAAAAATCTTTTAAAATTGACTTTTAAGGAACCTTCTTCCTCCCCGATTTTCCCCATAGCCTGCAATAGCCTTACTCACTGTGCCATGTTTCTGTGCTGGTGCTGCATAGAGAAACCTTTGATCAGAGATGAAAGAAGATTTCTACCTCAGATAAGCCTGGAGTCCAACAGATGGTTTATTTCTTTGGACTGCCATTCAGTCCTCGATGTGGAATTAAAACCCTCAGATTCCCACCAGAGCCATGCAACATCTTGGGGGAAGGAATGCAGTCAACTCTAATCCAGGATAAAACTGTCTTGGGAATCACTCAGTCTGAGCACAAGCCCACTACGGACAGAACCTGGGGAAAGCCGTTCAAGCCCACTGCGGATGAACCCGAGGTGAGATTACTCTCAAGGGTACGGACCCTGAGCTCTGAGAACTACTCTTGCAGACTGGTCAAACAGGAATCATGTGAGCTACAGACCTCAACCTTGAGATTCTGTATTTACTTGCAGCCAGAGATGCCACAGAGTGACCAGGTTTCTCAGCAGCACCAAAAGCAGATGGGCTCCCTACTCCTCAGACAAGAGTAAGACTGAGGAGGTAGAGCTCATCACAGAGTGATGGGAGGTGCAACATGAGAATAAAACAGTAGGCTCTCTACAATCCTCACAGTCGACGAGGATTTAATCCGCTGATCAAGACTACCAGTCCTGTTGCACAAGAAATCTCTTTAAGGAATCACTTAAAAATAAAAAAAATAAAATGAGACTAAGAACACTGGAAAGTCACTCAGGGCCAGATTCTCAAAATGGCGCTTTTCACGGTAGTCACCTAAAAATGCAGCACCAATCGCGTGTCAATCATGCAACGGCGCTGGAAAGGTAGGCCAGAGTTTTAAAGGCCTACATTTCTAGTGCTTATTTTTGACGTGAATCACGACTATGGAGGCGCCTAAGGTCACTTCAGGCGTTGACTATGCTTTCTGTGCCCTTAGGCGTCTTTAGGCACCTCTGTAGTCAGAAGAATGGTGCTGTTTCTGGAGGTGCCTCCGTTTTTTTCATGAGAAAATAATTGATTTTAAATTACAGTCAATTACCATACTAATTAAAATCAATTATGCCAATTAAGTCAGGCAGTGGTTTGGCACCTACCGCCACCTTAGTACGCCGTTTGTAGAATTCGGGCCTAAATGTAAAGGTAAAAATGTAAGTCATTAATGATAATATATTCTAGTACATAAAATTAAAAAATTGGCAAATTACTTCTATTTCTTCCTTATAACAGCAGCTACTATGAAAATAAAACACTACTAAACTTTCTTTTCAGTATCAAACTGTGGGTGGGACAGTAATACATTTGATTCTAACCAGAACTACAAGCCTACTTAGGTAGTCTACATTGATTTGTGCATGTGTGATGATGCAGTTTTGAATCTACATGTCTCAAAGCCCATGTCTCCAAACACACATCCTTTGATACTACCAGGACACCATGCACAAGTTATTAGGGAAGGGATGAACAGAAACAGAACTTGCATAAGCTATTTTTTTCCATTGGAAAGTAGACTAACAGTGAAGAGATATCAACTCCTGCACTGATGTTGCTCACTTTATTCCTTAAGCTTTCCATTTTTACTTTAAAAACATTCTGCCAATATGAAGACTAAAATATGCATTCTTTAACAACAGTACCTTGTTCAAATATTTCATGTGAATGGGATATCTCTTTCACAAGTACCTCCACAAGATTCACAGAGGGAATCTGATAACTTATGGCAGCCACTGAACTCTCATTGGTTCCAGGTTCTATTTAAAAAAAAAAAAAAAAAACCCACCCAGAAACAGATTTGAATATGAGAATATAGGGACACAACCAACCAGAATCACAAAGTAATCAGTGTAAAAATTTTTTTTTTTCTAAAATCCAACAAAAAACCTTAAAATTTAAACATTATCAACTTTTTTTTAAAATAAATCTTTATTCATTTTCAAACTTACAATAAGTGAGTCAATATTTTAAAACAGATTAACATAAATATATCACTTAATAATCATCAAAAGTACAACTGATATGCATTTATCTCCCACCCTTCCCATCCCTTCCTATTATATAATCAAATACCTTGTACAATATGTAATAAAGCACAGTTACTTACCGTAACAGGTGTTATCCAGGGACAGCAGGCAAATATTCTTAACCGATGGGTGACTGCACCGACAGAGCCCCGGTACGGACAATTTTAGAGTGATTGCACTCTAAGAACTTAGAAAGTTCGAGTAGGCCGCACCGCGCACGCGCGAGTGCCTTCCCGCCCGACGAAGGCGCGTGGTCCCCAGTTAGGATAAGCCAACTAAGAAGCCAACCCGGGGAGGTGGGTGGGACGTAAGAATCCCCAACTCCTTTCTGCCTGCTGTCCCTGGATAACACCTGTTATGGTAAGTAACTGTGCTTTATCCCAGGACAAGCAGGCAGCATATTCTTAACTGATGGGTGACCTCCAAGCTAACAAAAAGAGGGATGGAGGGAAGGTTGGCCATTAGGAAAATAAATTTTGTAAAACAGATTGGCCGAAGTGTTCATCCCGTCTGGAGAATGCATCCAGACAATAATGAGAGGTAAAAGTATGAACTGAGGACCAAGTAGCAGCCTTGCAGATTTCCTCAATAGGCATGGATCTGAGGAAAGCTACAGATGCTGCCATAGCTCTAACCTTATGAGCAGTGACAGAACCTTCCAGGGGCAGTCCGGTCTGAGCATAACAGTACGAAATGCAAGCAGCAAGCCAATTGGATAACGTATGTTTAGAAACAGGATGACCCAACCGATTGGGATCAAAAGACAAAAAAAGTTGAGAAGAGGATCTGTGAGGATTAGTGCAGTCTAAATAGTAAGCCAAAGCACGCTTACAGTCCAAAGTATGTAAAGCCTGTTCTCCAGGGTGAGAATGAGGTTTCGGAAAGAAAACAGGTAAAACAATGGATTGGTTGAGGTGAAATCAGAGACAACCTTAGGGAGGAACTTTGGATGCGTACGAAGAACCACCTTGTCATAGTGAAAAACCGTGAAAGGCGGGTCAGCCACTAGTGCATGCAACTCACTAACCCTCCTGGCAGAGGTGAGGGCAATAAGGAAAACCACTTTCCAAGTGAAAAATCTGAGATGAGTTGTGGCCAATGGTTCGAAAGGAGGTTTCATGAGAGATGAGAGAACCACATTAAGATCATAGGTAATGGAAGGAGGCTTAAGAGGTGGTTTAACATTGAAAAGACCTCTCATGAACCTGGCAACTAGAGGGTGGGCCGTGAGGGGTTTTCCCTGAACGGGCTCATGAAAAGCTGTAATGGCACTGAGGTGAACTCTGATGGACGTAGACTTGAGGCCAGAGTCATAAGAACATAAGAAACACCTTCACCGAATCAGACCTTTTGGTCCATCCAGTCCGGTGACCCGCACACGCGGAGGCCAAGCCAGGTGTTCCCCGATGAAACCTGTTTACCCGTATCTATCGATGTGATTTGCAAGAAGGTGTGCATCCAACTTGCCCTTGAAACCCAGAATGGTGGTCTCCGTCACAACCTCCTCCGGGAGAGCATTCCAAGTGTCTACCACTCGCTGCGTGAAACAGAACTTCCTGGTATTTGTCCTGAACCTGTCGCCTCTCAACTTCAATCCATGACCTCTTGTCTGATTCACATTTGACAATGTGAATAACAATGCTTCTTGCTCTATTTTGTCGAATCCTTTTATTATCTTATAAGTCTCTATCATATCCCCTCGTAGTCTTCTCTTCTCAAGGGTAAATAAGCCCAGTTTCCTGATAAAGAAAGTAAATAATCTAACAGCTGTTCCACCGGTAGTGAAGTGGGATTTTGATGATGAAGGAGACACCAGGAAAAAAAACGAGTCCACTTTTGTTGGTAACAGAGAAGATTGGACGGCTTCCTGGAGGCATCCAGAATGGAACGAACCGACTGAGAGAGAGATGCAGAAGCAGTGGTTAAGCCGAGAGAAACCAGGCTGTCAGGTGGAGAGATGACAGGTTGGGATGAAGTAGAGATTGCTGATGTTGAGTAAGCAGAGTAGGAAATAGAGGTAGCAGTATGGGTTCCTTGGAACTGAGCTGAAGAAGAAGGGAAAACCAATGCTGCCGAGGCCACCGTGGAGCAATGAGAATCATGGTGGCCTTCTCCCTATGAAGTTTGAACAATGTCCGCAACATGAGAGGAAGGGGAGGAAAGGCATAAAGACACCTGTCCGCCCAATTGAGAAGAAAAGCATCTGGTGTCAGACGATGAGGGGAGTAGAGTCTGGAACAGAAGAGGGGTAGTTGATGGTTGTGAGGACCTGCAAAGAGGTCCACTTGAGGCGTTCCCCACTGAGCAAAAACGGACCGGAGAGTGGCAGGGTCGAGGGTCCATTCGTGAGGCTGAAGTATCCTGCTGAGGTGGTCCGCCAGGGAGTTCCTTTCGCCTTGAATGTACACCGCCTTCAAAAAGAGACTGCGAGCAGTCACCCAGGACCAAATCTTTTGAGCCTCTTGACATAGGAGGCGATAACCCGTGCCGCCTTCCTTGTTGATGTAATACATGGCTACTTGATTGTCTGTGCACAGAAGTAGAACCTGAGGGTATAGAAGATGTTGAAAAGCTTTGAGAGCATAAAACATTGCCCTGAGTTCCAGGAAATTGATGTGATGGGCTCGTTCTTGGACCGTCCACAGACCCTGAGTGCGAAGGTGATCCATGTGTGCCCCCCAGGCATACGGGGACGCATCTGTAGTGATAATCATGGAGTGAGGAGGCAGATGGAAGAGAAGACCTCTGGAAAGATTTGAGGAAAGAGACTGACGAAGTGACGATATGTGACATGAAAGAGGATCTGTCGCCTGGGACCACTGAGTGGCCAAGGTCCATTGAGGGGTGCGAAGGTGAAGATGGGCGAGAGGAGTGACATGTACCGTCGAGGCCATGTGACCTAACAGAACCAGCATCTGGCGGGCTGGAATGGAGGGAGGTAAGAGCACCTGATGACAGAAGTGGAGCAATGTCTGTAGCCGATCGGAGGGGAGAAATGCCTTCATGAGGATGGTGTCGAGAACTGCTCCAATGAATTCTAGTCGCTGAGTGGGAAGGAGATGCGACTTCGGGTAATTGATCTCGAACCCAAGGATTTGAAGGAAGGCGATGGTGTGGTTGGTGTCCTGAAGTACTTGCTGAGAGGAAGGAGCCTTGATCAACCAGTCGTCCAGGTAAGGGAAGACCTGAAAACTGTGTGATCTGAGAAAGGCAGCCACCACTATCAGACACTTGGTGAATACCCTTGGAAATGAGGCAAGGCCGAAGGGTAACACCTTGTATTGATAATGACAGTGAAGGATTTGAAATCTGAGGTACCGTCTGGAGTTCTGATGGATGGGTATGTGAGTGTATGCCTCTTTGAGGTCGAGGGAGCATAGCCAGTCGTCCTGAGAGAGAAGAGGGTAACGCGTGGCTAGAGAGAGCATTTTGAACTTTTCTCTGACTAGGCATTTGTTGAGATCTCTGAGATCCAGGAAAGGTCTGAGATCTCCCGTCTTTTTGGGAACCAGAAAATAATGGGAGTAAAATCCCTGCCCCCTCTGATCTAGAGGAACTTCCTCTATGGCGTTCAGAAGAAGGGATTGCACCTCCTGAAGAAGGAGGGAAGACTGAGAGGGGTTGAAAGCAGACTCTTTTGGAGGGTTGTCGGGAGGAAGAGTCTGAAAGTGTAGAGAATACTCATGACGAATGATGTTTAGAACCTACTGATCTGAGGTGATGAGTTCCCAACGGGTGAGAAAGATGTGGAGGCGACCTCCTATAGGCTGAGGAAGTGGAGAAGATGGATGTAGACTGGCTATGTCCCTGAGAAGCAAGTCAAAAAGGCTGGGTGGACTTGGGTGGAGAAGCTGGCTTTACAGGTGGCTGTTGAGTTTGATGAGCCTGTTGGTGATGCTGCTGACGTGGCCTCCTAGGCTGAGATGGAGGAGGAGGAAGAGGCCTAGCTGAATAACGACTTTGGTAAGTCGTGTGCTGACGAAAAGGGCGAGCTGGAGGAGGCTTTTTCTTATTCTTCAGCAAGGTGTCCCACCGGGTCTCGTGGGCGGACAATTTCTGAGTGGTGTGAGCAAGGGACATTGACGCCATAAGCTCAAAGGTGTGAAAAATAATAAAACATGCAAAATTTCACTAATGTAAAGTTACCAGTAAGTTTATTGTTTTTTTTTAATCTTCAATCATGGCACACCAAAAGAATACAGCATAAATGCATTAGCCATTACATTAGTGGGAGATCGTTATAGTTGCCAAATGCTGGCCTTCTAATAACGAGCTCACCTCAGGATCTCATGACCCTCTATTATATACTTTTGGCTCATTGTGACATCATCAGTCTCTCAACCAATAACAATTAACATAGGAGGTGTTTAAAAGTTAGACAAAGAAAAAAGTTTTAGAAAAGTACATTTGTTTGCTTATATTCAAGTTTCAGAATATAAATCATAATTTTCACAAAAGTATATTAAGAGAAATTATTTGTTAAAAAGATGCTGAAATGTTCTCAGCCCTATGAACCATGCTGAAAATTAGTCAGCCTTAGAGGAAAAGAGGGCTCTCCCTAAACTGACAGTTTATGGATCTGCACACAGAAGCCTTAGCCTGGAAAAGGGAGGAGGAGGGACTGGCCTCCCCCTGAGCTGACAGTCTCACACACAGTGTCTGACTCTAATTTTTTCCAGATGTTGCTTTAGGATTTCTTTAGGTTGCAAAGATATATCATATGTTTTTTCAAAACCTATGCTTTTGTTCAATACAGTCACACAATCATATTTGCTTCATTCATACTTGCTTGGTCAAGCATTCATTCACAATTTTCATTCATAACTATATTTAATTCCTGTTATATCTTAGTTTGGGACACATTATCTTCCTAACCAGTCTAAAGCACAGCTGGTACTAATTAACACCACGATGCTGGGAGCGGGAAAACTAAACAAAGAAAAACAGAGAGGACAAAGAAGACAGAAACTAGTCACTGGCACAAAATGGTGTCCAAAGACAGAGCAGATATAGCAAAACAAAGAACCCAAAATGGATTCCATGTATCCTTTTATGATTTCCTCTATGATCTAGCCTAACAGCAAAGTACACAAAAAGAACACCATTCTTTCTCTTATATTAATCTGTAGTGTATTTTTCTAGCCTTGGCTTCATTTATATTCAGATTTTTATTCACCAGTTTGTCGTACGCTTCTATTGGGCGTGGCCTTAACTAACACATATGCTTGTATCTAACTAGAATTACCCAGAATCATAAGAAAAACAGGCACTTTTGTAGAAAAACTCCACAAAAATACTGCACTATCATGTTCTGATATCCATTCCATTACCGTTCCATAAACATCACCCCCTACTGGCCACGAGCCACTACTCCTCAGGTGGTATCCAAGGATTCTCCAAAGAGCTCGTCACCCAAGCAAGGAGCATTTGCAAGCCAGTCTTGGTGATTTACATCAAGCTCCGAGATCCGAAGCCAAGCCAGGCGGCGCATGGCAACTGCCATGGCAGTAGCCCTGGAGGTGAGTTCAAAGGTATCATATTTGGAGCGTACCATGAACTTCCGGAGTTGAAGTAGACTGGAGGTATACTGCTGGAACAGATGGACCTTACGCTGAGGAAGGTATTTCTGGAGGGAAGACAGCTGTTGGATCAAATGCTTTAGATAGAAGGAAAAATGAAAAGCATAATTATTGGAACGGTTAGCTAGCATAGAATTCTGGTATAACCGTTTACCAAACTTATCCATGGTTTTCCCTTCTCTGCCAGGAGGGACTGAGGCATAGACACTAGAACCTGCTGACTTCTTGAGAGTGGATTCCACGAGTAAAGACTCATGGGGAAGTTGTGGTTTATCAAAGCCCGGGATAGGGATCACCTTATAAAGAGTGTCCAATTTTCTTGGAGCTCCAGGAATAGTCAAAGGCGTTTCCAAATTTTTATAAAAAGTTTCCCTCAGGATGTCATGGAGAGATAACTTTAGGAACTCTTTAGGAGGTTGATCAAAATCCAGGGCTTCGAGGAAAGCCTTGGATTTTTTAGAATCTGATTCCAATGGTATGGATAAAGAATCAGACATCTCCTTGAGGAATTTAGTAAAGGAGGACTGATTAGGCTTAGTAGGTGGGTCATGGGAAGAAGGGTCTTCTTCGTTCAAAGAAACCGCTTCTTCGGTACCGATAGGCTCCTCAGAATCATCCCACAAATCAGGATCCCGAACCTGTGAACCTCGATCTCGAGAACGTGGGGTTGAAGGTTCAGTATGGTGGGATTTGCGCACCGATTTACCAGAGCGCAACGATGCGGTACCAGGAGAAGTAAACTGGTGCCGAGCGGTATCGGGAGACGGTGCCGATTCAGTGACCGTCTGTACGGCATGATGGGAGAGCCTGGGTTCTGCTAACAGAACCGGCATGGAGGTGGACACAGGAAGTGTCGGTGCCAAAAGTGTCGACGCCAACAACAAAGGCTATTGTTGAACCAACGGCACTGCATGCTCAGACCGGACTGGAGCTGGAAGGTTCAGGGCCAACAGAGCACGGAGAAGTTGCTGCAACTGCTCTTGAAGCTGGGTTTGTAGGATAGCCGCAATGTGGTCATCCAGGGAAGGCACCGGTACCGCTTTCTTTTTCCTCAGTACCTGTGGTGCCGCTCGATGCTCGGGAGATGAGGAGGCCGATGATGTGGCACTCACCTCAATGGGAGCGGAGCGCTTCCAAGGGCACCTTGATGCCGGCAGGAATGGATTCACTGCAGGATCGGCAGGACGACACTCCAGGGAGGGGGGAGGCTTCTTAGCCGCCTTACCGTGGGATGCGACACCGGAGGAATCTCCGGCGGTGTCGACAAAGTCGGTGTCAATTTAGAAGGGGCAGCTGACGTCTGAGTCGATGGTTCCATCCCGGCACCGAAGAGCAGTCGTTGTTGGATTTGCCGGTTTTTAAAAGTTCGCTTTTTAAGGGAAGCGCAACGGGTGCAAGAGGAGGCTTTGTGATCCGGACCCAGGCACTGAAGGCACCAATTATGGGGGTCGGTCAAAGAGATGGGCCGTGCACACTGCTGACACTTCTTGAAACCTGGCTGCAGGGGCATGAAGGTGAAGACGGCCTCCGCTAAATCGAAGGCTGAGGCTTCGATTGTGCCAACAGGCCCCGCCGAGGCGAGGAAAAAATAAAAAAATTTTTTTTTTTTTTTTTGAAGAACAGAAAATAAATAGAGGAAGAAAAAGCTTCCAGACACGAAAAAATCACACGAGCGGGAAGGCAAAAGAGTTTTCAACGCGGAAACTAAGAAACTGGGGACCGTGCGCCTTCGTCGGGCGGGAAGGCACCCGCGCGTGCGCGGTGTGGCCTACTCGAACTTTCTAAGTTCTTAGAGTGCAATCACTCTAAAATTGTCCGTACCGGGGCTCCGTCGGTGCCGTCACCCATCAGTTAAGAATATGCTGCCTGCTTGTCCTGGGGATAATAAAATTAACCCCTCTCCACCTTATAATTGAACCTGTAAATTTAAGGGAAAAAATGTCATCTAATCAGTACAATATTTTATTAATGGCTCCCACACATCAAGTTTCAAGTTTATTCATATATTTGATTAAACGCTTATCCTAGGATACTAAGCGTTGTACAATAATAATAAAAACTTTTATAGACAAACAAATAAGTCAGACAGTTTTCTTACTTAACTATCTTGAAATTTCCTAAAACATCCTCGCTGTATTGCAATAAATCTTTCTATTTTATAAATATGACATAAGGAATTCCACCAGAAATTATAATTTAATCTACTCCAGTTTTTCCAATTATACGTAATTTGTTGAATGGCAACCCCAGTCATTATAAAGTAATAATTTATTATTTGAAGAAATCTGACTTTTTGCTCTCATTGCCATGCCAAACAGCACAGTATCATATGACAATGCCACTGGATTGTCTAATAAACAATTAATTTGGTCCCAAATTGATTTCCAAAAGGTCATAATAAATGGACAATAGAATAATAAATAATAAATCAACTGATTTGAGTCCCACTACTATTCATGGTCAGGGCTGTACTCCATGTGAATCCTCAACTGTAATTCCTCAACTGTAATTCACCAATCTTCTTGTAATTCTCCTGGAAATGTCCAGATGTCTCTTTTGTAATCCGCCCAGAACTGCAAGGTACGGGCAGAATAAAAGTCAGTAATGTACTTGGCAGAGGACCAGTCAGAGTTCAAGAGAGCAGGCACTTATTGCTGCAGTAATAATATCCTCCAACATCACTTCCCATTTCTTGGAAGAAGAAGCTATAGATGTCCTTGTGCAGACATGCGTGCTAGGCTAGACAGTACAGTGTACTCCAATATACCTCAAGATAGTGATCTGTTTTTTAGAATCTCATTAAGGTATGTTACCTCCCTGAAATGACCTGGGCCCTTTCTCCTTCCCTCTCCCCAAAATTAGCTAGACTCACAGGACATAATCCTGCTCCAGAATTAAAATGAGAAGATTATGTAAGTTTCTGTGACGTCCATATACAAAAATTCAAAGGATATCCATTGATGCTGGATAAACTGAAAAATCTGATGGATTCTCATATATGAGAGAGAGAGAGAGGGAGGGAGGAAGAGAGAGAGAGAGAGAGAGAGAGAGAGAAAGCCATTTTTGAGCTAGATTCATACATTTCAGAAGAAATTGAAAAAGAAAACCCTGGGGGGGGGGAGGATACTGCTGTTGAAAAAATGCAGTTCACAATGTACTAAATTAGGCTTTTGATTCAAACAGTAAATATTTGAAAAGTAAACAAAGTATTGATTACTTAAGTTTTAAAACCTCCCATCATTGTAAATCCAAATTAGCCCTGGTCCTAAAGGCTGCCTAGCTGAACAGAGCCTACTTGTGTCCATCACAGCAGGTGACACTTGATAAAGTACAAGATGACACTTGGTAAAGACAAGATGTCACAGTAATAAAGATAGCAATGTGAACAACAATCTTAGCAAATAATTTCTTAGCAAAGCAGCAGGAAGTGAGACTAGACAAAAAAACTATGTAAACATGAGAGTGCCATTAAAAGATAGTTGGAAAGCAATGACCACAAACGCTCACAGACACTAAAGCATTAAAGTTCATGATCTGCAGGCCCTGATATTAGAGGTAGACTTAAATATTATTGCTATCACAGAGACATGGTTCAGTGATTCCCATGCTAACATACCGGGTTACAATCTTTTTAGGAAGGACAGGGATGGCCAAAAAGGTGGAGGAGTAACTCTCTATGTGAGGAATTTCTTGGAGATTAGCCTCCACGAGTGACCTTTGAGGTTACTTCCCTCTCACCCACCCCATGGTGCAGCTTTTTTGGCTCTTCTATCAACCAGGAACAGGGCATTGCTTTGTTGGATTTTTCTGCTTTTTTTTTTCTTTTCCAGGTGTAAGTACTTCTGCAACCATGTTATGGCTGGGAAACATTGTGTCATTAAAGCTGCTGCTCAGGTTACAGCTTCTGTCTCTGTACAGACAGAAAATGTTACCCAAGCAGAGGGAGTGATTCCATGTGTAAGCTGTCTTCAGTTTAAATCCCTCATAAAGGAAGTAAAGGAACTGAAAGAGGAAGTGGCAAGACTGAGAAGCATCTGTGAGAATGAGAGATACATCAATGAAATGATTCCTGAGGAATCAAAAATTTACAGAAGTGGGGAAGACAGCTGGACTCAGATTACGCAACCCTGCAAGATTGGTACTGTAACTCCACCCGCCCTTGAACTGAGGAACCGGTATGTAGCCCTGGAAGAGGACTGCATGTGTTGGAAGAAACATCCTCTGTAAGGAGAAGAGACTGCTCCTTAGCCAAGGCGATACCTACGAAATTCACACATGCGCCCCCAGGCAGAACCACCTCTCAAAGCCTGGCGAGGTCAGTTCTCCTGTAAGCAGACTATTGCTCAATGAAGTCAAATAAGAGATTAAAAAGTATGGGCGAGAAGAGAGCCCTGAGGACCACCACTTGGATTTTTCCATATTACTGAAAATTGCTCTCCCTAACGAACTTGGTACATTTGGCTCTCCAAAACCCCTCTAAAGTTTAGAGTCTAAACCAATTCAGAACCTTCCCCAATATCCCAATAGCATTAAGACATCTGAGTAGAATTTTGTGATCTACAAGATCAAATGCACTGCTCAGATCAAATTGTAAAATTAGGACACTCATACCCCTACTAAACTGTTGGTGCAAATAATCCAATAAAGAGGCTAAGTCCAACGGATGCTGGCATTGTGGTTTAGAAGCTGGGACATTAGACCATTTAATATTTTTCTGTCCCTATATAAATGCCTTTTGGAAGTTAATTTGGTCCCAAATTAATTCATTGTTAGAAAATCATGTTGCCCTTTCATATGATACTATATTATACTATTTTTGTTTGAACTATATTATTTGGTACATCAATGAGATTTAAAAGCCCAATTTCTGCAAATAATAATAAACTTCTATTGATATTGACAGGGGTTGCCATTCAGCATATTACAGGAAATTGGAAAGATTACACTAAACTAAATTATACTTTTTGGTAGAATTCAGTATGCCATATTTATAAAATGGAAAGGGTGCTTGCTATGTAACAAGGAAATTATCATAAGTTTAAAAAGATTTGGGGGCCATTGATTATTTATTCTAATGATCAGACATCTTAAACACCTTAGTATTGGATAAGATATAATAATAATAATAATAATAACTCTATTTTTCTATACCGCCATAATCTTGCGACTTCTAGGCGGTTCACAATGAAGATAGGCTGTACAAACAGCGAATTACAGAGTAAAAATCGAAAGGAGTACATTAAGCGGTCAATGAATCAGAAGGAGCTAAATGGTTAGGAGAAAAATGTACATAGATTATTGAAAAGAATTAACTTATTTTCATATTACATAGGTTGTTGAACAGAATTAACTTATTTTCATGTTACATTGAGGGGGTGGGATTATAAATGATAATAATTGTTAATTATTAATATACTAGTCTTATAGCCCGTTACATTAACGGGTGCTAGAATATATGTGTGTGGGTCTCTATTTCTTTCTTTCTCTCTCTCTCTCTCCTTAGCCACTTTCTTTCTTTCTGTCTTTCTTTTTCCTTGGCTGTCCATCACCACCCCTTGCCTGCTCCCCCTGTCCATTCTCCCTTCCTTTTACCTCCCCTGTGTCCACCACCACCCCTTCACAGCTCTCCTTATGCAGCAGCAGCCCTTCTCCCTTTGTTTTACCTCCCCCCCTGTCCAGCAGCACCTTCCTTCTCCCCCTGTCCAACATTAGGCCTCCGTTCCTTTTTCTTCACCCCCCCTATCCATCAGCACCTCTTTCCTTCTCCCCCTGTCCAGCAGTAGGCGTCCCTTCCTTTTTTTCCCCCTCTCCTCCTTCTTATCCCTATGATACACTTACCTTGCTCTGCCCCTGATCACAGCCGCCCAGTTGCACCCATTGGAAAAGTTCCCTCTGCGGCATCCCGCACCCCTCCTGACGCGACTCCCGCTGTCTTTCTTTCTGTCTGTCTCTGTCCCTGGCCCCCTTTGTCTGTTTGTCTTTCTGTATATCTCCCTACCCCTGTGTCTTTCTTCTTTTCTTTCTGTCTCCCTTCCTCTGTCTGTCCGAAGCAGCATTCCCTCCCCCTCCATTTCCCTTCCCCCACACCAGTTCCCTGTGCACCTGCCCCTGTGTCTTTCTTCTTGTCTTTCTGTCTCCCTTCCTCCCTCTGTCTGTCTGTGCAAAGCAGCATTCCCTCCCCCCACACCAGTTCCCTGTGCAGCAGCATTAGCGTTTCCTCTACCCCCTTTCCCATCCCACAGTCGTGACTACAAACGCGGGCCCGAGTCCTTTGCCGCCCCCCCCCCCATTCCCTTCCCGCGGGCCCGACTACACATGGCGATTCAAGCAGCTTGTGCAGCAGTCTTCACACGCTGCTTCAGGTCCTTCTACTGCCCTGATTTACTCTGGCACGTCCGGAGCAAATCAGGGCAGTAGAAGGGCCCGAAGCAGCGTGTGAAGACT
The DNA here is from genome assembly GCF_902459505.1 of Geotrypetes seraphini. NCBI lineage: Eukaryota > Metazoa > Chordata > Amphibia > Gymnophiona > Dermophiidae > Geotrypetes > Geotrypetes seraphini. The sequence continues at coordinate 113,047,460 of NC_047086.1, forward strand.
GCTGCACACGCTGCTTAAATCGTCAGTCGGGCCCGCGGTAAGGGAAGAGGGGGGAGGCAAATGACTCGGGTCCCGGGCAGCGGAAAGTTGCTGGGCTCCTCGGTGGGGGAGCTGAGTGGCCGCGATCCCTCTCCTCCCAGACCCCCCCCCCGGAGGAACGGAGATCGGCAGCTACAGCCGCTGGCTTAGGCGTCTTCTATCCACTGCGGCCAACCCTAGCGGAAACAGGAAGTAGTCAGAGAGGGCGGGCCGCAGTGGACAGAAGACAGTAAAGCCAGCGTTAGCGCGGTGCAGCGCTTTTCTCTTCATTTAAAAGCGGGTGAGCCGGCGAGAAGGAGGAGGTGGTGGTTTTGGCAGTGAGTGAGGGCGGGAGGGGGGGGGAGAGTCGCCGGCTGTGCTGTGCTTTCCTGATCTGTCCGCCGCATACGCACTCTGGCCACGGACCTACGGATCACAGATCAGGGATTACAGATCACGCAGGTCTGAATGCGCATGCTTGGCTAGCGTTTTATTATATAGGATGGGTGGGTGGGGTGGGATTCTTTTATATTTATATATTTGGAGGAATATAAACAAGATTGTCAAGTGATTAGTTAAAAATCTTTCTGATTGATTATTATACACTTGTAATATTTGAAAATGAATAAAGATTTATAAAAATAAAAAAGAGGCTAATTCCATCTCTGTACTGTGCAGAGAATGAAACTGATTAGAACCCCATGTTTTGTTTTGTTTTTAACAATTCTTTATTCGTTTTCAAATTGAACAACAAGTACACAAAAGAGTATATTACACTAAAATATTCCACAATATCACTTTGATATCTATACATAAAAATCTAGTACATCAATATCCCCCCCACCACCCACCCTTCATCATATTTTCAATAAAATAAACACAAATTATATATCATATTATAACATATTATGTAAAATTATTTCCAAATCCCCCCCTTTTTAGTGTGCCGTAAGAGAAAAAGAAAAAGAGAAGCGAAGAAGTGATGACTATTCAGTACAATATTTTGTCAATGGCCCCCAAATTTTTATAAAGTTAGTATATGTCCCTCTTTGAATTGCTATTGCTCGTTCCATTTTAAATATATGGCATAATGTATTCCACCAAAAAGTATAACTAAGGTTGCTGTGATTTTTCCAATTGTTGGTTATATGTTGAATGGCAACTCCATGTTTTGTTGCCTATCGGCACCTTCCTCTGTGCTCACTTAGCCGCTAAGTGAGCACAGAGGAAGGTGCAGCTAAGCAACCAAGCACAGGGTCCAAATCCCTGATGCAACATTAAGCGAAATGCTAGCTTGCCAATGGAGGACTGGTAAAATGTAATGCAACCGATGGGCGTTTACATGGACTAAGTGATTAAGTGAAGGAGCAGCACATCAGCGATAAAATCAGATATGATATGTAGCAAGTTTTTGAACAAGTAGAATAACAGAAAGTTTTTCTCAATGGTAATTTGTCAGGTCAAAGAGGAATTAAAATTGGTGTTCCCCAGGGATCAGCCTTTTCAGCAACTTTATTTAATATTCACATCCATCCACTGTGTGTATTACAACAATTGTTTTTCCCAGTTGGAGAATCATTAGCAAAAGCTATTAGGAGGTTAGAAAGTGTGCTCCTTGAAGTAAAAAGATGTCTGGATAATAACAAGCATATTTTAAATGTCTCCAATACAAAAGTGATGTTTTTGTCAAGAGCCGTGAATATAAATATCCCTGAGTCTGTACAAAATTTAGGTACAACTATCGACCTTTCCGATGAGGTTAAATACCTGGGAGTCATTTTAGGTGCCTGCTTGTCCTTTGGTGCTGCTAGGTATTCCCAAGAGTGCGATTCAGGCATTACAACAAAACTTGATTATTCGCGTTCAGTTTGATATTGGGAAATTTGACCAGGTGTTTGAATTTTATGTGAATCTTTACTGGTTGAAGATTGATTTTAGAATACGATATAAACTGCTGTTGCTAACTTACCTTTTCCTTCATGGAATGGCCCTGAGATATTTAATCAACTGTATATCTGAGCATGTATTATCACACTCTGCTCAAGCTGGAGAATTACCATATTTTCACTCTATAAGATGCAATTTTTTTCCACCCAAAAGTGGGTGGAAATCTCGGTGCGTCTTATGTAGCGAAGGTACAAAAAATTTCACACCCCGTACTGTTTAAAAACATCCCTCCTGCCGCTGCCCCACCGCACGCCCGCTACACCTCTGTAAAACACCCCACCCCTCTGCATGCCCACCGCTGTCCGTCGCATCTTTTTAAAACCCCGCCCGCCGCTGTCCACTCGACTGAGAACTGATCGCAGCCATTCAGAAAACAGCGTGGGCCCAAGTGGGAGAGCGGAAAACTTTGCTCCTGACCGCGGCCGCGTTCTTCTGACCTCCGTGCTGCTGGCTGGGAAATAAGAAGAGGAGACAGCTAGCGAGCGTGGAAGGGATTTTAAAAGGTGCCGGAGGGCAGTTGCGTACCAATGAGGGGGGCGGTCTACCCTGGGTGCACGCCCCCAGGGGATGCACAGCTGGCCACCCACCAGGGAATAGGCTGCCACCAGGGAAAGGCTGCCACTGCTGCCATCGGGAACAAGCCGGCGCCGAGTTCTCCCTCCCTGCTTCTCTTCCCCGTGGGGCTGACCAACTCTCCCCGCCCAACGTCAATTCTGACGTCAGAGAGGACATTCTGGGTCAGCCAATCGCTGCCTGGCTGGCCCGGAACGCCCTCTCCGATGTTAGAATTGACGTCGTGCGGCGAGAGTTGGTCGGCCCCGCGGGGAAGAGAAGCAGGGCGAACTCTGCACCAGCCTGTTCCCGATGGCCAGTGGCAGCCTTTCCCCGGCGGCGGTGGCAGCAGCATATTTCCCAATGGTGGTGGCATGGGAGAGGGCAGGGAGAAAGAAAGAAAGGGGGGAGACAGGGAGCCAGAAAGAAAGAAAGGGGGTAGGGTGAAACAAAGAAATAAAGAAAAAATGGGGCATGGAGAGAGAGAAAGACAGACAGAGAGAAAGAAAGGGGGCATGGGGAGAGAAAGAAAGAAGGGGGCAGGGTGAAAGAAAGAAAGAAATGGGGCACGGAGACAGAGAAAGACAGAGAAAGAAAGTGGGCATGGGGAGAGAAAGAAGGGGGCAGGGTGAAAGAAAGAAAGAAATGGAGCACAGAGAGAGAAAGATAGACATACAGAAAGAAAGGGGGCATGGAGAGAGAAAGAAAGAAGGGGGCAGGATGAAACAAAGAAAAAGTTGGGGGAGGGAATGAGGTCTGGAGGAGAAGCATACAGGAGGCTGAAAGAAGGGAAGAAATATTGGATGCACAGTCAGAAGAATAAAGTGCAACCAGAGACTGATGAAATTACCAAACAAAGGTAGGAAAAATGATTTTATTTTCAATTTAGTGATCAAAATGTGTCCGTTTTGAAAATTTATATATGCTGTCTATATTTTGCACTATGGCTCCCTTTTACTAAACCGCAATAACGGTTTTTAGTGCAGGGAGCCTATGAGCGTCGAGAGCAGCATAGGGCATTCAGCGCAGCTCCCTGCACTAAAAAACGCTATTGCGGTTTAGTAAAAAGGGAGGGGGTATATTTGTCTATTTTTGTATAGTTGTTACTGAGGTGACATTGCATCAAGTCATCTGCCTTGACCTCTTTGAAAACCCGTGGAATATAAATGTGTACAGTGTGCTTTGTGTTTTTAAAATTTTTATTGTTGGTAGATCATTTTGACTTGGCCATGAAGGTAAGGGGGAGGGAGGAAGGGGAGCTGCTGAAAGACATCTAGTAATCCTTGCAGGTTTGACTGTGCAGGGAATTATTTTTGTAAAATCATGTTTTGTTATGTGACTGGCATTATTTAGACTTTAATTTCTATGAATGAATAGAATGAAAATGATATAAAATTACTTGCTTGTTTTTATGTGCGTGCGCTGAAGGAAAGTGGAGAGAGAGTGGGCTGAGGACGCTGAAGGGAAATGGAGAAGTGAGAGTGGGGAGAAGACGCTGGTTTATAAATTGACAATTGTACAGAATATTGTTTCTTTTTATACTTTAATATAATAAGTTAAATATAAAACAATTCAAGGCTTGTGCAGTTGGAATCAGGTGGTTTGCGGGGATGGGGACTGAGCTTATGGGGATTAGTCCAATAAAATGGTATTCTTATTTCTCATTATTTGTTTTTTTATTTGTTAATTTGTAAAGTGGTGATTGTTATGTATCCGTTTTTTCAAATTTACATCTACTGTCTTTATATTTTGCACAGTATTAGAGGACATGTAATACTGTTGGTGTAGTGTTGCACTATATGCAGAGTCTGGTTTCTTGGCAGTTCAGTTTAACTTTTGCCTACATATTTCTATTTTTAGTTTGTGATTATTCCATATTGGGCGAGGGTGTATCTGTTTGTATGAAAGGGACATGGCTTTCTGATAGCATTGACTGTACAGGATCAATGGACTGTGCAGGATCTGGCTTGTTTAGTTTTACAATGTAAGTGTTGGTGTTCTAGTGCTCACTGCAGTGTTTAAGATGCTGCCTTTTCCTAGGTGCACTCTTGTGCGATATGTGGATTGTTACTAAAAATCATATTTTTCATATAGATGGGGGGTGTCAAAAAATAATGGGCCCCAGGTGTCACATATGCTAAGTATGCCACTGCCAGGGGGTGGGGGGATGTTTAAAATAGTTGAGGGAGGGAGGGATTTTAAAAGGTACCGGGTGGGATGTTTAAAATACCAAGACAGCCATCTAGGGAGGGAGGGATTTTTAAAGGTACGGGGGGGGGTTATGATTAAAAAAGGTACTGGGGGTACACAGGGAGTAATGAGGGCTGATTTAAGGAACTGGGGGATATGGGGGGATGATTTAGGGTACGTGGGGGGGTATGGGGCCTGCCTGCCCTATCCCAACCTACCACTAGACCACCAGAGGGGGAACAGGGTGCAGAGCCTGGCAAGGAGTATGGGGTTGGGTACAGAGCCTGGCAGGGAGAATTTGGTTCAGAATGGGGTTTTTTTTTCTTGTTTTCCTCCTCTAAATCTAGGGTGCATCTTATGGAGCGAAAACTACAGTATGTGTTCCTACTATACAGCAGGCAAGGTTGAAAGTCACAAGAATGGGAGCTTTTTTTTGTGCTGCTCCAGAAGCGTGGAATGATATTCCATTGTATATTAGAAAGCAAAAAGATGTGGTTGTTTTTAAGAGGCTTTTGAAGAGAAACCTTTTTTTGCGAAATGAAGCATGGTGCTGAGCATTTTTACTGGGTAATTTGTATGATATGTTGATGAAATTTATACGTGTGTGTCTTATGGCTGTTTGTAACATTTATTGTGAATGTGGTATTGTAACCCACCATCCCCATCCCATGAAAAGGGTCACACTCTTGACCTCATTACTTTCTTTGATCTTACCGCTTACAAAACCTCAGTCGGTGACACCCGCTGGGAACAGGTCCCCTGGTCTGACCACTTCCTTGGGACCCTCTCCATCCCCATTTTCATGTCACATCTCGGGGCTCCTCCCCTCTCCCCTAACTTCATCACCTTTCGCAAAAAAATTCCAAGCGACCTGTTCTGGACAAAATTTCTCAATCAACTCTCCTCCGCTCCTAAACCTGTAGACCCCGAATCCAACTGGCATAACTGGACCTCCCTCTCCGAATCCACCTACCACTCCCTCGCCCCCCTTTCCACCAAATCCATCTCTTACCCTCGCAAACCCCCCTGGTACCTCCCTTATCATAGAGAACTAAAGCAGAAATGTCGAGCCCTGGAGCGCAAATGGAAAAAATCCAACTCCCCTACAGACAAACAATCCTGGAGAGCCAGCATTAAGCACTATAATTCTACATTAAAAAAAGCAAGAAAGAACTTCTATGGCGAGCAAATCTCCAGATCCAATAATCAGAGTAGCACACTTTTCAAAATCTGGCGCTCTCTAACCTCCAAAAAAGACTCCACCTCTTTCCCCTCCTCTCCCTCAGCCGATGTCCTGGCAAATTTCTTCAATGATAAGGTCACTACCCTACGTTGCTCCTTCCCTCCTGCAGTCTCCTACAACTCCCTGGTGCTCACTGACCCCAACCCTACTCTATCGGCCTCCAGCGCTATCCCAGCCGACAGACTCTGGGCTGCCTTCGACCAAGTATCCGATTCCACCATCCTCAAACTCTATCTCAAAATGAAATCCTGCAACTGTTCTTTAGACCCTTTCCCCTCCTACCTCTACGAGGAAATACCCACACAAGCCATCTCTTCCATTACTAAACTCCTAAACTCCGCTCTACATTCAGGCCTTTTCTCCCCAGAAATGGGCCATATCGCCCTAACCCCTCTATTGAAAAAACCCGACCTTGACCTTTCCTCTCCATCTAGCTATCGCCCAATAGCGAATATCCCTCTCCTAACCAAGATGCTCGAATCCATCATATCGACTCAACTCTCATCCTACCTAGAGAAATTCTCCATCCTCTTACCCTACCAACACAGCTTTCGTCCCAATTACAGCACCGAATCCCTACTGACCTCCCTAATCTCCAAGGTCCAACAACTTCACTCCCGCAACAAGTTCGCTGTCCTCTTGCAATTTGACCTCTCTGCCGCTTTCGACGTCGTTCATCACGACATTCTACTTTACCAACTCTCCGAAATTGGCATCACCTCCACTGTCCTTGAATGGTTCTCAAAATTCCTTCGTTCCCGCTCCTACATTGTCAACATGAATGGTACCTCTTCCTCCCCTTGGACACCAATCTGTGGAGTCCCGCAAGGTTCACCTCTTTCTCCTATCCTCTTCAACATTTATATGTCCTCCCTAAAACTCCTCCACCTATCCCCCCTTGAAACAATTTACACCTATACTGATGACATCCTTGTCCTTCTCGAGACCAACTCGAACCTCACCGATCTCCCATCGAACATATCCTCCTGTATCTCAAGCCTCCAATCTTGGGCCCACTCCGTCCAAATGAAATTGAACGAATCCAAGACAAAACTACTTTGGCTCGGCCCAAAATTAGCTCAATTACCCCCCTCAATCCCACTGCCTTCCGGCTCCTCTCTGCAGCTTGAATTCTCCAGTAAGGTCCTGGGCGTCATCATTGATTCTACACTGTCCTTCAACGACCACCTCAACTCCCTGGTAAAAAAATGCTATTTCAGCCTTCACATGCTGAGGTCAGTAAGATCCTATTTCCATCAAAATCATTTTGCAGTGCTCGTCCAATCCTTCATCCTCTCCAGGCTGGACTATTGCAATTCCATCTTCTTATGCCTAACGAAGAAAAACCTCCACAGACTCCAGCGGATCCAAAATGCCGCGGCCAAGCTTATCTTTTCTAAAAGTAAATTCGATCACGTCACACCACTCCTTTCCAAGCTTCACTGGCTTCCAATAACTTCCAGAGTCCATTTCAAATGCATCAACCTAACCTTCAAGATCCTCCACGGCATCCTTCCTCCATTAATTCCTCTTTCCTGGAACTCCTCGAATCTTAGTACCCCCAGACCGTCCCAAAAATCGAAACTATCCTTCCCCTCACTAAAAGGCATTTACCACCCAGGAAAACTGGGGACTTCTCTCCTCTTCAGATTCACCGAGCTCTGGAATAACCTCACCTCTCCCCTTCGGAACCTGAGTGCTCTCCAACCCTTCCACAAACACCTGAAAACCTGGCTTTTCTCTAAAATCTAACTTCTCCCCTCTCTGAAATACTTGCTCTCTAACATTTTTCTCCCCTCCGATCTACATCTAACCCTTTCCCTGGAGTTCCTTTCTTATTACAACCCCTGTAAACCGTGCCGAGCTCCACGGTCATGGAGATGGTGCGGTATAGAAACCTAAGGTTTAGTTTAGTTTAGTTTAAGCCCTAAACAGAAACAGCTTGAACTGTGATTTTGATGATGTGCACTGCGTTCAGTGTAAAACTGATTATGAAACACTAACAAACAAAACGTTAAAACAGACATAAGGATAATTGAGTGAATTAAGGGAATGATGGCAAAAGGAGGTTTTTTTTCAGCTGAGGTTTGTTCCCTCTAGTTTGCATGCAAGATCAATTCTGGCAGCAGATGGGGATCTGAGGCACAGTGGTTAAAGCTCATCCTCAGCACCCTGAGATTATGGGTTCAAACCCATGCTGCTCCTTGTGAATCTGGGCAAGTCACTTAATCTCCCCATTGACCCAGGTACATTAGACAGATTGTGAGCCCACTGGAACAGACAGGGAAAAATACGAGTACCTGAACGTAAACCGTTCTGAGCTCCCCTGGGAGAACGGTATAGAGAATTGAATAAAATAAACAAATTTCCTCTTTTAGTAGCTGTCTCTCCAGTTTTAATTATCATTTTCCCCCATGATAACAAACATTCATGGTGTTGAATTTTTTGAGACTTATAGTGAGAGGTCATATAGTACAGCAGACCCTCAATATTCGCGGGGGTTAGGGGCAGAGCCGGCCAGCAAATAGGGAAAATTGTGAATAGTTTTTTGGGCCAGCTCTGACCTACCCTGCCTCCCTCCTGTGTCCCTGACCTTACCTGGTGGTCTAGCGGCGACACAACAGGAACTCACGGCATCCATTTTGATGACGGCTCTGCACAAGGCAGGAGCGTAGGAAGATCGCTCCTGCCCCGTGTCGCTGCTAGACCACCAGGTAAGGTCTGGAGGATGTCCGGGTCAGCGTTTCCAAATTAAAAATTCAAGGGGCAAAAAAATAGTTAATAACCAAAATCGTGATTGGGGAAACTGTGAATCGGGAGGGGGAGCTGTATAGTGATTGATTTTGAATCTCTCCATCTGTTTATATTTTATGCTTGATAAAAAGGCTACCTGTTTATATTCCAGTATTTTGAGTAATATAAACCAGAGAGTTTATCATTGAGTGAAAAAGAAAAATCTATTCCTTGTATCAAAACTTTAATGAGATTAATACTTGTTCTATTTTATTCTTATACATGAAACAATGCCACTTGTAAGCTGAAATCTAATGTACTGCTCTCAAAGAATTTTTCCCTAAAATTACCATACCCTGTTTGTTGTAAGATTGTATACTAGAGTCTTCCTTCCCAAGGCTGCAGAAGTTGTTTTCATGATCTGAGCTTGCATTTGAACTATCACTAGATGCTGCTTCTGCAAGAAAACAGGTAAAGAATTCAATTAATATATACACAATTTGTATTTCTTAGTTATTCTTTTACATGGAACAGTGCCACTTGTAAGCTGAAATCTAATGTAGTGCTCTCAAAGAATTTTTCCTTAAATCTACAATACCCTGTTTGTTGTAAGATTGTGTACTAGAATCTTCCTTCCCAAGGCTGCAGAAGTTGTTTTCATGATCTGAGCTTGCATTTGAACTATCATTAGATGCTGCTTCTGCAAGAAAACAGGTAAAGAATACAATTAATGTCTACACAAATTTGTATTTCTTAGTTATTCTTTTAATAATAATAATAATAACTTTATTCTTGTATACCGCATTACCATGGAAGTTCTATGCGGTTAACAGATGAAGAGACTGTACATTTACAGCGAAGTTACAATTTCGTTAATGTTACAATTACATTTTAGACAATGCATTTTCAGTCAAGTTACATTTACATTTTAGACGATAAATTTACGGAGAAGTTAATTTTTTTTGCAGGTAGGTTATATATTCGGAGTAGTTATGTTTGCTATAAGTTACATACAGCAGTGTTACAAATAAGTGTTACATACGGCGGTAAAGAGTCTGGGGGAGAGTCGAGGTCAGAGGAGGAGGAGGGAGGAGAGCAGAACATTCAGAGGAATTTGTCAAAAAGATAGGTTTTAGTTAACTTCCTGAAAGTTTGATAGGGGGGGGGGGAATTGAAGATGAGAGTGGAGAGGCATTTGTTCCATTTGCCCGCTTGGAATGCTAGGGATCAGTCGAGGAATTTTTTGTAGAGGCAGCCACTTGTAAGCTGAAATCTTTTTTTTTTTTTTTAATTTATTCATTTTTGAATTCTTACAACAAGTGAATTGAACATAATACAAACAATTTTCACATATCACTTGTACTTTGTAAGCTGAAATCTAATGTAGTGCTCTCAAAGAATTTTTCCCTAAAACTACAATACCCTGTTTGTTGTAAGATTGTGTACTAGAATCTTCCTTCCCAAGGCTGCAGAAGTTGTTTTCATGATCTGAGCTTGATTTTGAACTATCACTAGATGCTGCTTCTGCAAGAAAACAGGTAAAGAATACAATTAATGTATGAACAATTTGTATTTCTTAGTTATTCTTTTACATGAAACAGTGCCACTTGTAAGCTGAAATCTAATATAGTGCTCTCAGGGGCGTGGCTTAGCGCGCACACAAAATGTTCGTGTGATCGCAGCGCTCTTCTTACCTGGGCAACCGTTGAATAAATAAAGATTTCCTTTTAAACTGTTTTCGGCTGAAAACATCGGAGAGGACAGCGGGAGCATGACGAGCACCCGACAGAGTAAGAGTGAAACCGGAGGGGCTGTGAAAAGGCAGAAGCAGGATCAAATTACCCAGAGTAAGGTTCCGCTTCCTGCTGATGTATCAGAGGAGTTAAGCAAAGCTGAAGTTATGGGGGAACTGAGGCAAATCAAACAAATGCTGACAGAGACTGTGAGTAATATGGCAGAACTGAAGGAAGAAATCCTGAATATACACAGACAAATGGAAGTAGCTAATAAAAGAATAACAGAGTTAGAAGTTAAAATGGAGAGCTTAGAATGTGAAGGAAAAAGATGCAAAAATGACAGTTTGGAAATAATTCAATTGAAAAGTCAGCTGGAAGATTACGAAAATCGTGGAAGAAGAAAGAATATAAAACTTTTTGGAATACAGGAAAATTTGGAAGGGAAAAATGCAATACAGTTTTTAGAAAATTTAATTCCTAGATTATTGCAGTTGGATTTCAAACAGCCTTTGGAAATAGAACGGGCACACAGGATTCCAATAAAGAGTCTGGAAAATCAAGGGAGACCAAGACCATTAATATTCAAGATGTTAAGATACCAGCAAGCAATAGAAATTTTAAATGCTGCCAAAAAAGATAAAAACTTAAACTTTAAAGGATCCAAAATATGGTTTTTACCAGACTTTGCTAAAAATACAGAAAATATTAGGAAGAAATTCCTTGATCTGAGATCTCAATTAAAGGAAAAAGGATATAAGTATGGGTTATATTATCCAGCAAAAATGAGGGTATCTTGTGGGGATAAATCTTTGTATTTTGTTGATCCGGAAAAACTAAAGACCTTTCTTTCAAAATCAGAACCTATGTCATTTTAGCACAATGGGTGTTGAAATGAAGGGATAAATACTAAGACTGGATTGGTGGATATTGAACAAAAAATTAAATATAAAGAACTATGGGACTTTAGTTTGTTGGAAAAAGAAGAATATGCAACAAAGAACAGGAAATAAAAATGAACAAGTGAAAAAGAAAATAAAAGAATGTAAAGAAGAGAGTAGAAAGAAGGATAGACTGGAAAGACATTAAAGTGAAGTTATTAGACTGAACTTTTAGGAGACTGAAAGATGGATGGTTGGAGTAAAGAATGAACAAGAAGGATTAAAGGACTGGACAAATTAACACAAAAGGAAAAGTGAAGACTGAATAGGAAAATAAATAGATGTGAAGAAGAAGAAAGCAGGACTGATAGACTAAAAGAATATTATAAAAAAAAAAAATGAATGACAATTGGCAGTCAAAAGTCTTTAAGAGTGGATGGATGGAGATAAGAAATAAATATGAAAGTTCAGTTTATTTAATAAGTCAGAAAAGGAGAAAGTAAAGAATGAAAGGACAATAAGGAAAAGATTGCAGAATGGACTAATGATAGAAAGGACAAGTTATATGATATTTAAATGCAAGTAAAGGAAAGGAAAATGAATAATATAAAAGAAAGATACATAAGAATTTATTGGTAGCTGAAGGAATGTAATGATTGATGTTGTGATAATATAGTTTTAAAAATATTGGATTTAATTTGGAGAAGAGGAAATATAAAAAGGGGAAAGGAAAAAAAAAATTATTTTGAAAATGAAATACAAATGTTTAAATACAAATAGGGGATAAAAACTTATAAAATTGAAGTTGTTTTTTTTTAACAGAAATATATGAAGAGATGGATATTTGTTGTTGGATATTTAAAGGAGGATAGGAGAAGATGGATTAGATAATATAAGATATAGGAAAATGATACTTTTTATTAAATATATGACTATGATAGAATTTTCTTGAATGAAATAAAATGTTGGGGGAATGAATTAGAGATTGGTGAAATGATAAAAATGCATTAATGGAATGTTAGGAAATAAATATGGTTATGTGACTAAAAGTTAAATAATAGAGAAATTAATTACTTTAAAATGGAAAAAAAAAAGAAAAAAGGTTTTATGATTAGAAGAGAGATATAATTAGATATATTGTGGAGAGGTAGTGAGTTTGTCTCAATAAAGGATAAAGGGGTTATTAATAAATATTGGTTGCCTGGGGGGGAGGGGGGAAGTTGGGATTACTGTCCAATGTGTGTCCTTAAGCAGTCATTATATTGGGGGGGATGGGGGGGAAGAAGGTGGGTATTAAAGATATTACTAGGATGATTAAGGAAAAGATTAATAAGGGATTGGGTAATTTGGAAGTAAGAATGTGTGCCATGGGGAGAAGTTTTTTAGATCTTAGTTATGGAAGAAGGGAAGAGGAAGATTATAATAAGGAGTATAAAATATATTATGTCTTTTAAGATATTTTCTATTAATGTCAATGGCATGAATCATGTAATCAAAAGGAAAAAGGTATTATCATTTTTAAAGAAGCAAAACACGGATGTTTATTGTCTGCAGGAGACCCATCTTAATATAAAGGAATCACAGAAACTAACGGGTGGGTGGGTGAAAGAATGTTTTTTTGCTCCAGCAGAGGGTAAAAAAGCAGGAGTAGCAGTTCTTATAAATAAAAAGTGTATGGCCAATTTTAAGATAGTAAATTTGGACCCACATGGAAGATGGCTACATGTTGATATAAGTATGCGAAATAATGCCCTGACGTTGTTCAATATATATGCCCCTAATTCGAATCAATCAGAATTCTTTAAAAAATTGCAGAGTATGTTGTTACCACTGGCTGCTTCTAATTTAGTGATGGCTGGAGATTTTAATGCTGTAATGGATCCATTAATGGATAAAAAACCAGGTAAAAGTATAAAATCTTTAGGTTTAGATAATTTGGTTCAATCATGTGATTTGAAGGATATATGGCGTATTCTTCATTTTAATGATCAGGAATTTTCATTTTGTTCACAGGTTCATAAATCATTTTCAAGAATATTTTTATTTCATCACATAAGGTGCAGCAAGTGATTAAGGCTTCCATTGATCCCATTATCATTTTGGATCATGCAGGAGTATGGATAGATTTACAATTAGATCAATTAGAAAATAGAAGACCTCTTTGGAGATTTGATAATGCATTGCTTGTGGATGAAAAATTTTTGGAAAATTTTAAAACACAAATTAGTGATTTCTTTCAAATTAATTTAGTGGAAGATACATCTATTGAAAATGTATGGGACGCTTTTAAAGCGACTATGAGAGGTCATATATCATATTCGGCTTTTGTTAGGACACAGATTAAAAAACAGTATATAGAGTTAGAAAAAGAAATTAAAATACTAGAAACTAAATTGGTAAGCAAATGGGAACATGATGTATTACAAGCTCTTTTGAAAGCAAAAGGTAAATATAACGAATTAGCTTCAAAAATGATAAGAAGAGACTTGTTTTCCAAACAGACAATGTATTATGGAAATTCTAATAAGGCGGGAAGATTATTGGCAAATTATCTTAAAGCAAAAAAAAGAAGAACTAACATTAATGGGATAAAAGATGATAATGGTATAATAACCAATCAAACGGATATAATTTTAAAGCAATTTCTAAAATTTTATAAGGACCTGTATTCTTCCGAGCCTTATTTGGAGAGACAAAAAGATGGTAAAAATTTTTTAGATTTAATTATTGGACCTAAGGTTCCTGATCATATAAAACGGAGTTTAGATGAACCTATATCATTAAAAGAATTAGAAACAGCGTTGAGATCTCTTAGAGTTGGATCCGCTCCAGGTGGTGATGGTTATACAGTAGAATTTTATAAAACATTTCAAAATGTCCTTTCCCCATATTTACTAAATTTATATCAGACACAACTTATAAAAGGTGATATTAAAGGTACTATGGCTGAATCAATAGTAATTGTTTTGCCTAAGCCAAATAAAGATCCTACTTTGGTTTCAAACTACAGGCCTATATCTTTAATAAATGTGGATAATAAACTTTTGGCGAAAATTTTGGCTTTGAGATTAGCCAAAGCTCTCCCACATATTATAGACACACATCAGACGGGTTTCGTTGCTAAAAGACATTCCTCTAATAACTCTAGATTATTGTTTCATATGTTAAATTTATCAAAAAAAATGGATGAACCGGCTTTTACAGTTTCCTTGGATGCAGAAAAAGCGTTTTGACAGGGTAGAATGGAATTTTATGTATCAGGCTTTAGAATGGTTTGGTATAGGTTCTGGATTTATACAAATGGTAAAAACATTGTATAGCTTCCTGATTGCAAGATTAAATATTAATAATATGATATCTGATGGTTTTCAATTGCAGAGGGGAGTTAGACAAGGTTGTCCTCTATCTCCTTTGTTATTTGATGTTGTGTTAGAACCCTTATTGTTAGCAATACAGCAAGCAAGGGGGATACAGGGTATTCCATATTCTGATATGGAATATAAAATTTCGGCTTATGCGGATGATATTTTACTTTATTTGAGGAATCCAGAGTCTACCTTATCTTGTGTATTGGAATTAATTGATATGTTTGGCAAATTTTCAGGTTATAAAATTAATTGGAGTAAGTCTGAACTTATACCTTTAAATGTTCATTGTGTAAAAGGATTATTTGACGCTTTTCCGTTCATATGGAAAGAAGAAGGATTTAAATATCTTGGCATTCAAGTTAAAAAAACAATTGAAGATACAGTAAAAGAAAATGAAAAATTTGTATTGAAAAGAGTTACAGAGTTATGTGAGAAATGGAATCCGTTACATCTTTCTTGGTGGGGGAGAGTTCAAACTATTAAAATGATGATCTTGCCTGTAGTTTGCTACCAAATGAGTATGATACCTATTTATTTTCAGGGGTCCTTTTATAAAAAGCTTAATAGCATTTTAACGAAATTTCTTTGGCTTGGTAAAACGCATAGAATAGCTTTGGTATCTTTGCAAAAATCAATTAAGGAGGGAGGGGTAAATTTTCCAAATTTTTATAGGTACCATCAAGCCTATATTTTACGTCAGGGTATGTATTGGATCCTCCCAGAACTGATAGATAATGCACCGGATTGGTTATATTTGGAATGGCGCCTTATGTTTCCCCTAAATTTAGTTCATCTTCCAAGTATCAACATGCCTAGAAGATACAGAGAAAATAAGATATTAATGGATACTTGGAACACGTTGAGGTTTATTAGTAAATTAACATCTGTCCCAATAAACAAGTCAACTAATCAGTCTTTATGGATAAACTCCAAGATTAAAATTGGCGGAGCTCAAATCCTTTGGAAGGACTGGATTATTGCAGGCATTAGATCTCTGAATGATGTTATTTCGGAAGGTAAACTGCTGGAATTTTCACAATTGCAACATAGATTTGGTCTTAGTAAAAAACAAAGTTTTAAATGGTTGCAATTGAAGCAGGCCATTCAGGTTGGGTTCCCGGAATGGAAAACATTGAATAATCAATATAGTTTAGAGTTCTTATGCTTCCAAGCAGACTTCCTAGGGCATCAAGCCGCATTGTGGTATAAATTAATATCTGGATATTTGAATAAAAAACCAAAAAATGGTCTAAGAGACATTTGGAGCATTGAGATTAAGCATCAAATTACTGCATCTCAATGGCCACTAATTTGGTCTTGGAGAATGAGATGTACAGTGTCAGCATCTATGAGACAAACTTGGTTCTTTTTATTACATAGAGCTTTTTGGACCCCTACACGTTTGCAAAAATTAGATAGTTCTAAGTCCAATAAATGCTGGCACTGTAATCTGGAACCTGGGACGTTGGATCATTTACTATATCATTGTCCCTACATTAAAAGTTTTTGGAATGCAATTTGGCCACAAATTAATAAATTGATGGAAAATCATGTAGCAATATCATTTGATAC
Organism: Geotrypetes seraphini; assembly: GCF_902459505.1. Lineage (NCBI taxonomy): Eukaryota > Metazoa > Chordata > Amphibia > Gymnophiona > Dermophiidae > Geotrypetes > Geotrypetes seraphini. Next base: position 113,063,697 of record NC_047086.1, read on the forward strand.
AGTGTTATTTGGAATGATGATGAGAAAAAAAAGTCAAATTTCACCAGAAAATAACAAGCTTTTACTAGTCATGACAGGGGTTGCCATTCAGCATATAACCAATAACTGGAAGAATCATAGTAACCTTAATTATACATTTTGGTGGAATACAATTTGTCATATATTCAAAATGGAAAGAGTAATAGCAATACAAAGAGGGACATATCCTAAATTTATAAAAATATGGGGGCCATTGACAAAGTATTGTACTGAATGAATAGTAGGATTTATCTTCTTCTTTTCTTCTTTTTCTTGTCTTCTTTATGGCACACATGGAGGGGGGGTAGTGAAAATAATTTTACATAACATATTATAATATGGTATATAATATGTATAAGGTGATTGGAAAGTACTTGAAGGGTGGGGGGTGGGAGAGGGGATAAAAAAAAATTTGTTCAGAATATTATGTAATAGATATAAAAGTGATATTGTGTATTCATTAGTTGTAACTCAATATTTTGTACACTTCATGTAAAATATGAAAATGAATAAAGAATTATAAAAAAAATAATAATAATGTAGTGCTCTCAAAGAATTTTTCCCTAAAACTACAATACCCTGTTTGTTGTAAGATTGTGTACTAGAATCTTCCTTCCCAAGGCTGCAGAAGTTGTTTTCATGATCTGAGCTTGCATTTGAACTATCACTAGATGCTGCTTCTGCAAGAAAACAGGTAAAGAATTCAATTAATGTATACACAATTTGTATTTATTAGTCAAACAACTGCCTCTTAATGGAAAAGGCACAACGAAAGATTAGGTTTCTTACCTCTGCTAATCTTCTTTCTTGTAAATCTCCTCTGTAGTCTGAACGGTAGGGATATCATTCCCTTCCAGCCATGAACTGTAGGGAACTCAAAACAAAGTCTCACCCCTCCTCCTGTGGTCATCTCTTGGGACATTCCCCTTGAAGATCAGTCAGTATACAAGCCAGGTAGACCTACCGTAACAGGAAACAAAAGGAGAAAGAGAGAGAGAGAGGTACGGGGAACTCCCCGCTACAAAATCAATTCTGCTTATGATATAGAATTTTAAAACAGTTATTGTCCTAAGGCGAAACGTAGCATAAACAGTCAACGTGAACATGAAACAATATGGAACTGTATAAATTTGGAAAAGGAAATACAGCCTGAGTGTTCAGAAGGGGGCAACCACCCAGGAACCCCGTAAACTCTACATTAAAAGACAAGTATGGAATTCTCAGTGAGGCTGGTCAAAGACAGAAATCCAGCTTACCAGTTACTGGACAGGCAACCTGCGAATCGGACAGAAAAACCGGACAGGTGTTCAGAAAACAGATGAGATTTACAAGAAAGAAGATTAGCAGAGGTAAGAAACCTAATCTTTTGTTCTTGTACAATCCCTCTGTTGTCTGAACAGTAGGGATGTTATCAGAGCAGTCCCAAAAGATCGGGGTGGGAGGGGTCCGATGAGCCCGCCACCAGGACTGAAGCCCCAAAAGCTGCTTCTTGCTTGGCTGCCACATCAATTCAGTAGAACTTCGTGAAAGTATGCAGGGAAGTTCAAGCGACTGCGCAGCAGCGGAAATTGCCACTCAGATCCATCTAGAGATGGTAGCCATAGAAGCAGGTCTACCCCGCCAAGCAGACCCGACAGCACAAAAAGATGGTCCAAAACATGGAAGTCATTCGTGGCCTCCAAGTAACTCAGAAGGAGACGCTTCACGTCCAGGGACTGCAAAAGTCTGTCCTTGGACTTTGAGCCCGAGGGAACAATGGTGGGCAGCCGAACTTCCTGATCCACATGGAATGCAGAGACCACCTTCGGAAGAAAAGAAGGCACCGTTCTCAAGCGGACCGTAGAATCCGTGATAGGAAGGGAGGGAAAGGGATCTCGTCACAAGATAGCTTGGAGCTTTGAGACCCTACGTGCAGAAGTAACCGCTACAACGAAGACAGTCTTGATGGTGAGATTCTGCAGAGAGACATGATCCAGGGGCTCATAGCGTGGGAAAGCCAGCGAGTGGAGAACCAAATTTAAATTCCACAATGGACAAGGTAGCCGCAAGCAAGGCCAAAGCCACCCTGCCCCCAGCAAGAAGCGGATAACGTCCGGATGGGATGCTAACGAACCCCTGAGAGAAGTGGGACCTAAGAACGAAAAGTCCGCAATCTGAACATAAAGTGAAGAAACCGCAAGTCCCTTCTTGATGCCAGCTTGCAAGAATTCCAGGACCTATGCCACTGAAGGAGCCAAGGGATCCACTTGAGCCCTTTCACACCAAGCCTGAAAACACCTCCAGGCCTTCGCATAGGCCGCCACAGTAGACTTTCATTTACTCTGGAGTATGTAGCAATGACTGTGGTTGAATAGCCCCTAGCTGTCAAAGTCGTGTGCTCAAGAGCCAAGCTGTAAGACCAAAGCAGTCCTGATCTTGGAGCGTTATGGGACCCTGCGTGAGTAGACATGGATGGCAGGGAAATCACAGACCCCTCTTGTTCAGCCTCATCAGGTCTGCCAACCAAGGCCTCCGAGGCCAGTCCAGGGCCACCAGAATCACCTGGCTCACATGAAAAGCCACATGGCGCAGAACGCGCCGATCATGGGCCACTGGGGAAAGACATAGAGAAGGCCTCCTTGAGACCAAGGTTGTACCAGGGCATCCAACCCTTCGCTGCCAACTTCTCGTCGGTGGCTGAAGAATCAGCCTGCCTTCCTGTTCCCGGCGGATGCCATCAGGTTGAAAGTTGGTCGGCCCCACTGCTGCACGATGGACTTGAATGCTCACCTGGACAGAGACCATTCTCCCAGATCCAGAGTCTGCTGACTGAGAAAGTCTGCCTGAATGTTCTCTATGCCCACCACGTGAGCCGCGGACAGGGCAACCAGATGCTTTTCCACCCAGGAAAAGAGCATCCGAGCTTCCAAGCTCAGGAGTGGACACATGGTGCCTCCCTGTCGGTTGACATAGGTCACTGCCGTCACATTGTCAGTTCAACAATGGAGACACTTCTTACAACATAAGGCAGATTGCCCGCAGTTCCAGGCGACTGATCGACCACCTGCTCTCCGAGGCGGACTACCGATCCTGCACCGGGGCAGGCCTGCTGACTGCCCCCCAGCTCGAAAGACTTGCATCCGTGGTAAGAGTCACCCAAGTCCAAGACCCTCAGAGGAAGCCCTCTGCCAGAGTCATCGGATTCAACCACCACTGCATGCTGAAGCAGGCTACCACCATCCAAGGCAGTGGCAAGTTCAGAGGATCCCGTTGTGGATTTCACTGAGACACCAGGGACTGCTGAAGGGTAAGGAGCTGTGCTCTCGCCCATGGAATTACATCTATGGTCGCTACCATGAGACCCAAGACCTGCAGATATTGCCAGGCCATAGGAGCTGGAACCACTAACATGTCCTGAATGGATTTCCGGATCTTGATCTTCCTGGGGTCCGGAAGGAAAACCTGGTTCATGGCCGTGTGAAACCTGACCCCCAGGTACCCCAAGTTTTGCGTTGGCTCGAGGTGGCTCTTCTTCAGGTTGATCACCCAGCCAAGATGCTCCAGCAGCTGAACCACTTGATACACTACCCTGCACCCCTCCGACAGTGAGGAGTCTCTGATCAGCCAGTCGTCCAGGTACAGATGGACCAGAACACCCTAACAGCGAAGGTGCGCAGGTGAAGGTTCTGGGCACAGAGGCCAGACCGAATGGCAGAGCTGCAAATTGGAAGTGCTGTCCCAACACATTGAACCGCAGAAACCTCCTGTACTCCCAAAAAATGGGGATGTAGAGGAATGCTTCCATAAGATCCAGGGAAGCCAAGAATTCCCCTAGCACCCCTGCTGCTACAACTGAGCGCATCGTTTCCATCCTGAAGCGTGAAACTCGCAAGAAAGCATTCACAGCCTTTTGGCCCAGAATTGGTCGCCAATCTTCTGAGCCTTTCTTTAGAACAATGAAGTATATCGAGTATCTCCCCAAGCCTAAGTTGTCCTCTGGGACGGGTTCTATTGCCGCCAGCTCTAGCAGCCTGCGAACAGTAGCCCGCACGCACAGGGCTCTTTCTGGATGTCCCGTGGATGAAGCCAGGAAGAAATCCGACGGGGGTCGGTAAAACCTCAATCTGAGACCATCTTTGAGAACCTCTATGACCCACCATTCCGAGGTCATTGTCTGCCACTCTGTCAGGAAGGCCAAGAGGCGCCCGCCGACATGAGGGAGAGGTACCAGAGGACATCCCCTGGCCTAACAAGATAAACCCGTAAAGGACAATCTGCTCAGGGCAGCCTTGGAGGAGAAACCCCAGATCACTGAAGAATCCAAAACATTCTTCTGGCAAAGACATTCATGATGTTGCATACGGCGACCGCCAGCTAGACCACTCCAGAGATCAGGAATTCCAGATTCTGGAAAACTGCAGCAGTAGGATATTGGCAGAGCATGGAATGATCCTCTCTAACCAAGGATGTGACCGCCGTCATTGTGAATCCGGCCACCACCGGATCAAAGAGGCGCTTAAGGAGAAAATCCACCTACCTGTCCTGAAAATCCTTCAGGACTACTCTTCCATTTGAGGGCCGAGAAGTGTGCTTAGTGGCCTGAGCCACTGCCAAAACTACCTTCGGCATAGAAAACGCCGATGCCATATAGTAAAACCTCTTGAATTGGATAATAGGCTTAAACAATGGGCTTATACAAGGTACAGTATCAACTTTATCCCAAGGTGATGTTGTAAGTCACCCTCAATGCCTTGTATCAAAGAAGTAACAATAGTTTTTCTCGGCCCTGAGGGCCGAGAAAAACTATTGTTACTTCTTTGATACAAGGCATTGAGGGAAAAATATAGTAAAACCTCGGCATGGCTCGAACGCAGTGCAGGGGACCCACTGGGAAATCCCAAACCTCTGAAAAAGATCCGGACCACATCCGGAGTATCAGGAAAAGGAGGCTGAAAGCAGTTTTAAAAAATGCTCATAAGAGAACAGCCCACACGGGCAGGAGAAGCCGCCTGTGAGTTCAATCCTTGTAGGGATTCCAACCTGAAAACCGTAAGACGGCTTGACTTAAGCAATCTGCGTACAGACATGCTTCCGCCATGTCCCGGGTCCCACACTGAACTTGAACACAAAGGTCAGCTAAGTTAGCCACAGCAGCTAGTACCGATAAGCCTTGAGGCACCCAAAAGGATAGAAAGAGATGCTGACAAGACGGTGGGCATCGCCTGCCTAATCTCCAGGGTCCCCACCAGCAATCATGTCTTGAGAAGGCCATCTGTGAAGTTTGGAGCGAAAACAAGGCTCCTAAGAGTAAAAAAATATACGTTTGAAAAGGTTAAGGAATTTCCAAGATGGCCACCGTGGGTGACGATTTTGCCCTAAAACAGCCTAGGAGAAACACAGGGAACCTGGGAAAATGGTGATTTTATGTTTTTATAGATTGGGGGGGGGGGTTAGGGCATGCAGGGAAACCACCCCAAATCCCTTTTTAAGACCCCCCCCAAATCTCCAAACTAATATGCATACAGCTACTCACAGGGCTCTGCGCTGCAATAGAAAGAACTAAACAACAATCTCAAGAGAGTGATGCTACTTTTAAATATGCTCAGAAAAGTGAAACTCTGAAGAGGTAGAGAACCCCCTCTTAGGACAAGAGTTTACCTTCCAGTCATAGCATACTCGATATTGAATAGATCACTCTCTGAGATTTAGCTAACGCTCTTGTATCTTCTGTTCAAATGGTTCAAAAAGTGCAATAATTCCGTTTATGTTTCACTGTTATTTATATTAGCCAGGGAAGCACGAAACTTCGAACCGTTCTTTAAATATGTTAAAGGGAAGGAGCCGGCTAGGGAGGAGGTAGGACTACTGGACGACGGAGACAGGAAAGGAGTGGTGAAGGAGGAGAAAGAAGTGGCAGAAAGGCTTAACATGTTCTTTTCGTCTGTATTTACAAATGAGGACACATCAAACATACCGGAACCTGAGCAATTCTTTCATGGCAGTCAAGCAGAAAAATTAACATCCATAGAAGTGAGCCTTGAAGACGTACGCAGGCAGATAGAAAAACTAAAAACTGACAAATCCCCGGGTCCGGACGGAATACATCCAAGGGTTCTGAAGGAATTAAAGGAGGAGATAGCGGAACTACTACAGCAAATTTGCAACCTATCCCTAAAAACAGGCGTGATCCCGGAGGATTGGAAGATAGCCAACGTTACGCCCATCTTTAAAAAGGGATCAAGAGGTGACCCTGGAAACTATAGACCAGTGAGTCTGACCTCGGTTCCGGGAAAAATGGCAGAAGCTCTGATAAAAGAAAACATCGATGAACATTTCGAAAGGAACGAACTTCTGATAATCAGCCAACATGGTTTCTGCAAGCGGAGATCGTGCCTAACAAACTTATTGCACTTCTTCGAGGGAGTTAACAAACAAATGGACAGAGGAGACCCCATAGACATCATATATCTAGATTTCCAAAAGGCCTTTGACAAGGTGCCCCATGAACGTCTACTCCGGAAACTGAAGAACCATGGGGTGGAAGGAGATGTACATAGATGGATCAGAAACTGGTTGGAAGGTAGAAAGCAAAGGGTAGGAGTGAAAGGCCACTACTCGGACTGGAGGAGGGTCACGAGTGGTGTACCGCAGGGCTTGGTGCTCGGGCCGCTATTTAATATATTCATAAATTATCTAGAAAAAGGGACAAAGTGTGAGATAATAAAATTTGCAGACGACACCAAACTATTTAGTGGTGCTCGGACTATAGAGGACTGCAAAGAATTGCAAAGGGACTTCAACAAGCTAGGGGAATGAGTGGCAGATGAAGTTCAACGTTGAGAAATGTAAAGTATTACATATGGGAAGCAGAAACTTGAGGTACAACCATACGATGGGAGGGATATTATTGAATGAGAGTACACAGGAAAGGGACTTGGGGGTAATGGTGGACACGACAATGAAGCCGATGGCACAGTGCGCAGCGGCCGCTAAGAGAGCGAATAGAATGCTTGGTATAATCAAGAAGGGTATTGCGACCAGAACGAAAGAAGTTATTCTGCCGTTGTATCGGGCGATGGTGCGTCCGCATCTGGAGTACTGCGTCCAATTTTGGTCGCCGTACCTTAAGAAGGATATGGCGTTACTCGAGAGGGTCCAGAGGAGAGTGACACGTCTGATAAAAGGTATAGAAAACCTTTCATACGCTGAGAGATTGGAGAAATTGGGTCTCTTTTCTCTGGAGAAGAGGAGACTTAGAGGGGATATGATAGAAACTTACAAGATCATGAAGGGCATAGAGAAAGTGGAGAGAGACAGATTCTTCAAACTTTCAAAAAATAAAAGAACAAGAGGGCACTCGGAAAAGTTGAAAGGGGACAGATTCAAAACGAATGCTAGGAAGTTCTTCTTTACCCAACATGTGGTGGACACCTGGAATGCGCTTCCAGAGGACGTAATAGGGCAGAGTACGGTAATGGGGTTTAAGAAAGAATTGGACAATTACCTACTGGAAAAGGGGATAGAGGGGTATAGATAGAGGATTACTGCACAGGTCCTGGACCTGTTGGGCCGCCGCGAGAGCGGACTGCTGGGCACGATGGACCTCAGGTCTGACCCAGCAGAGGCATTGCTTATGTTCTTATGTTCTTATGAGATCATTGTTTCAATCACACTTATCTTGTGAAGAATAATCCTATATTCTTCACAAGATAAGTGTGATTGAAACAATGATCCAGTGATACTAATATAAATAACAGCGAAACATAAACTGGATTATTGCACTTTTTGAACCATTTGAACAGAAGATACAAGAGCGTTAGCTATATCTCAGAGAGTGATCTATTCAATATCGAGTATGCTATGACTGGACGGTAAACTCTTGTCCTAAGAGGGGGTTCTCTCCCTCTTCAGAGTTTCACTTCTCTGAGCATATTTAAAAGTAGCATCACTCTCTTGAGATTGTTGTTTATTTCAGTTAGTTTATTCATTTTATAACAAAGACTTTACTGACTTTTCATAATATATATTATCCCTGGCTTTTGTTAGAAACGCAATAGAAAGAACGGCAAGCAAGCACACAAGGAGATCATTACCTCAGGAATCTGACAAAAGTGGACTTTAAATCTCCTGACTGCCTCACCTGCCCGGTCATCCCAGTCAGTGACTACCAGAACCTCCGGAAGCATCAGGGAAGGTATGCAGTCCGGTCCCAAGCGTGCCTCCATGGAACCGTGCAGCCTGCGCTCTACCCCTTAGCGGACAGACCCAGGGTGAGTCTGCTCCCAATCTCGGAGCCCCGATCTGACATGCAGGCTGTCCGGGGGTTTACTGCAGTGGCAGGGAACCTCCCAAATGCAGACTTTTTCATAAAGATCTGCGATCTCCCGCTGAAAGGATGTCCCTACAGGGTGAATCCGCAGCACCAGGGCAACACTGGCAAAAAATGGTAAATTAACACACTAAAAGTTAGGAAAATAAAAACATAAGCAGAAGAGATGAGCCCTTACAGCATGGCTGTAGGAAACAAAACTGATCTTCAAGGGGAGTGTCCCAGGATATGACCATAGAAGGAGGGGTGAGACTTTGTTTTGAGTTTCCTACAGTTCATGGTTGGAAGGGATTGATAACCCTACTGCTCAGACTACAGAGGGATTGTACAATCTTAAACTTATATTCCATGCCTCTTGTTTTTGTCAAAGTGAATACAAATCACCTATTAAATTCCCTCAAAGTCTTCTGCAATTTGGCTCACAGGACATTCTCTATGACTGCTGTTCCAACACTATGTAGAAACCCTATTAAACTGGTAGATTCCATTGGATATCTTGGTGTCACCTTTGACTCACAGCTTACTTTCCAGAGTCACCTCATTTAAGATATCCATTACAGATACTTAGAGCTGTGCCATATCTGTTCAATCCCTATCTGTCGACACTGCTTATGCCATACTAATTTATTCACTAGTGATTAACAAACTAGACTGGAGTAGAGGGGGCAAAACCCAACAATTTTCAGAGGATTGTGTTCGTGAGGAGCTAGCTAAAATAAAGGTAGACAAAGTGATGGGGTTGAACGATGTAAATCTGAGGGTGCTGAAGGAACTTAGGAAGTTCTGGTAGTTCCGCTGATTGACCTTTTCAATGAGTCTCTAGAGTTAGGAGTGGTACCGGAGGAATGGAGAAGGGCGGATGTTGTCCCTCTCCACAAAAGTGGAAGTAAAGAAGAAGTAGGGAATTACAGGCTGTTAAGTCTGATTTATGTGGTAAGCAAATTAATGGAAACGCTTTTAAAACAGAGAATGGATTACAGGACTGGAGGCAACATGGATTCACTAGAGGTAGGTCTTGTCAGACAAATATGATCAATTTCTTTGACTGGATGACCAGAGAATTGGATAGAGGATGTGCGCTAGATGTGGTGTATTTAGATTTCAGCAAAGCCTTTGACAGTGTTCCACACATATATCTGATAAATAAACTGAGTGCCCTCAGGATGGTCCCAAAGTGGCGGACTGGGTCAGGAACTGGTTGAGTGGAAGGTGACAGAGGGTAGTGATCAATGGAGATTGCTCTGAGGAAAGGGATGTTACCAGTGGGGTGCCTCAAGGTTCTGTTCTTGGGCCTGTTCTTTTTACCATTTTTATTGTTTTGGGGTAAGATTTGCCTCTTTGCAGATGATACTAAAATCTGCAATAAAGTAGACACACCGGATGGTGTGAAAAACATGAAGAAAGACCTGGCGAAGCTTGAAGAATGGTCTGAAATTTGGCAGCTAAAATTTAATGCTAAGAAGATGGGAATCATCATAGGAGACTCCATTATACGTTATGTGGACAGCCACACCGCAGGAGGGAGAGAGGATAGAATCGTCACCTGCCCGCCTGGAGCAAGAGTGAAGGATGTGGCCAATAGAATCTCCAGGATCATAGACAGAGCAGGGGGAGAGGACACTGCTGTGCTTATCCACGTGGGAACCAACGATGTGAGCGGACGGAAGTATGACAGGGAAGAGATGAAGGGCCAGCTCTGCTCACTCGGAAGAAAACTGAAGATCAGGGAGGTGAAGGTGGCTTTCTCTAAGATCCTCCCGGTACCAAGAGCGAATGGAAAGAGACAAGGGGAATTGCAAGCGATCAACGCCTGGATGAGACGATGGTGCGAAGAGGAAGGCTTTGACTTTGTGCGCAACTGGACAGCGTTCTGGGGAAAAAGCAGAAAGGATGGACTACACCTCAACAAGGAAGGAACAAGAGTATTGTCAGGCAACTTGAAGAGGGCCATCGAGAAGGCTTTAAATTAAAGGACAGGGGAAAGCCGACAGTCGACAACCAGTCGGGCCGGACGACAGGATGCCCCGAAGAAGGAACTACGGACAACTACTCAGACACGGGAGGGGACGACCACAAAGCAAATAAGGGAGACAACTCAGGAGCAGAAAAGGATACCATGAAAGAAACAGTAGAGGCTGCTAAGCTTAGAATGTCCAAGAAGGTAACACAAAGGAAACTCAAATGTATGTATACGAATGCTAGAAGTTTGAGAAACAAAATGGGAGAATTAGAGACAATAGCAAGACACGATGAACTAGAAATCATTGGCATAATAGAAACATGGTGGAATAATGAAAACAATGGGACACAGTACACAGTACTATAGGGATACAAACTATACAGAAGAGATAGAGTAGGGCAGAAAGGTGGAGGTATTGCCCTATATGTTCAAGATGGAGTAGAAACTGTTAGAGAGGCTATGACGGAAAGGACAGAGAAGCTGGAGTCCCTCTGGATCAAGATTTCTAGACGCAACGGTGCAGACAAAAATTGGCCTTTACTATCAACCCCCAGGACAGACGGAGGAGACAGACTCAGAAATGAAAGAGGAAATTAAACAAGAATGTAAGACAGGTAATGTAATAATCATGGGAGACTTCAATTTCCCGGGGATAGACTGGAACCTGGAAACCTCGAACTGCGGTAAGGAGGCCAAGTTCCTGGAAGCGTTAGGAGACTGCTTCCTGGAACAAATGGTGGGAGAGCCGATGAGAGGAAACGCCACCTTGGACTTGGTCCTAACTGGCATTACGGGGCCGATAAAAGAAGTAGAAGTCACGGTCACGCTGGGGAAGAGCGATCACAACATGATCAACTTTAAACTTGACATCGGGAAAGGGAAACGTACCAAAACCTTAACCACGACCTTAAACTTTAAAAAGGGAAGATACGATAGCATGAGAGCCATGGTGAAACAACGGCTCAAGAAAAAGATGGACAAAGTTAAAACGGTAGATCAGGCATGGTCCCTACTGAAAAATACTATCACGGAAGCACAAATTCTCTACATTCCACGGATTTCCAAAGAAAGGAAAACTAAAGGCAAAAGATAAGCGTCATGGCTTACTAGAGAGGTGAAAGAAGCCATAAAAGAAAAGGACTCCTTTAAAAAAATGGAAACGCACGAAAACAACCGAAGCTTGGAACAAACACAAAGATGATCAGAAGAAATGTCACAAGGTGGTGAGGGATGCCAAAAAGGACTATGAGGAGAAAATAGCGCAAGAGGCCAAAAATTTCAAGCCCTTCTTTAGATACATAAAAGGGAAAAAACCTGCAAAAGAGGCGGTGGGACCGCTGGATGACCAGGGAAGACCAGGGAAGACAAACAAATTGCAGACAGACTAAATTCCTTCTTTGCGTCTGTCTTTACGAAGGAGGACGCCGCAACAATACCAGAAGCAGTGAAAGTGTTCAAAGGAGTAATAGAGGACAGCCTCACCGTAGTAGAAGTGGACTTGGACCAGATATACTACCAGATCGACAATCTTAAAAGCGACAAATCCCCTGGATCTGATGGAATTTATCCGAGTCTTAAAAGAACTGAAGGTTGAAATCGGAGAGCTTTTGCAAAAACTTGCCAACCTGTCAATTAGAACTGGACAGATACCGGATGATTGGAAGATAGTGAACGTCACGCCAATTTTCAAAAAAAGGATCAAGAGGAGAACCGGGAAACTACAGACCACATCGCCCCAATCAACCATTCCACACATCAGTCCCTACTTGGCTATTACCTAAACATTAGATCAATGCGAAACAAAGCGCCCCTGATCAAAGATTGGTTGATCGAAACTAACCCTGACCTCGTTCTCCTCACCGAAACCTGGTTACTATCAGACAAAGATATTATCATAAAAGATTGTCTACCACCGGGATACAAGATCCTCTCTCTAGCCAGAACATGGGGAAGAGGAGGAGGACTTGCAATAATCTTCCGAGACCACCTAAAAGGTACCATTCTTAACACAATATCTTCGCCCAACTCGGAAATCCTGACCATCTCCCTAACTTCAAGTTCTCTGCCCTCCTCACTAACCATAACCTTATTCTACATACCGCCAAAAAAATGGACCACGATCAAAGAGAACTTCGCAGAATCCCTCCTAACCAACTCTTTAACAAGCCCCTATAACCTACTATGCGGGGACATCAACCTACACCTTGAAAAAACGGACCAACCAGAAACAGCAGACCTTTGGTCTCTGCTCTCCCAATTAGGATATGACAAACATCCCCCTGTCACAACCCACCAAGGAGGTCATCAGTTAGATCTGGTGACTCTCTCCTCCAAGGAACTATCCAACCCCACATTCTATTGGAAACAAGGAAACTGGTCAGACTCCCTCTGGTCCGACCACCGCCTATGTACCTTCTCCATCAGATGCCAAAACAAACTCCAGAAAAATGGCAAAACAAGATCCATCAAAACCCACACTACTAGAGGAAAGATTGACCCAACGGAATTCTGGTCCCACTTCGAAATTAACACCAATCCTACCGAACAAACAGAACAACTCATGACATCCTGGATCCAGACCAGTACCGACATACTAAACGAGATTGCCCCCCCAAAAACCCGCAAACATAGAACCCCCAACCAAGAAGGCTGGTTCGACCATGATCTGCTGCTATACAAGAAAGACCTTAGGAAAGCTGAAAGATTATGGCAAAAAACGGGATCCCTTGAACACAGATCGTCCTGGAGGAAAAAAGTAAAAAACTACAAAACCCTCATAAATGAAAAAAGAAAAAACTTCTACTCCATCAAGATAGGAAACATAAAAACCAATAGCAGCGATCTCTTCAAACTGGTCAATGACCTATATAACCTAGAGACCCACACAAACATACACGAAGAATCCACCTTAACTCCCGACTCTCTCGCTGACTTCTTCAACACCAAGATTCAAAAACTAAGATTAACACTACCCCCCAGCCCCAACCCCCTTGAGCTGTTCCCCATTCTCCCAGACATCCACTCACCAAACCCAGACCTAGGAGCCAGAGCTGACCTCTGTTGGAAACAATTCGCAGTAATCGACTGGCAAAACTTCAACTCATACTACAACAAATATACACACTCCCATTGCAAACTGGACACATGCCCACCTAATATCATGAAAACGGCACCCCCCAGCTTCAAAGCAAAAATGATGACATGGGTTAACTATCTACTATCCTCAGGAAACTTCCCGTCTGAGCAAGGCCACATTATGATCACCCCTATTATAAAAAATGCGAATGAACCACCCAATGCCCCTTCTAACTATAGACCGATCGCCAGTATCCCCTTATTCACCAAAATTGCGGAGGGGCTGGTAAAGGCGGAACTCTCTGCATACCTAGATAAATTTAACATACTCAGCAACTGTCAATCAGGCTTTCGCACTGACCACAGCACGGAAACCATCTTAGCTTCCCTTCTCGACCACCTCCACACGCTCTTCAGTCAGGGCTCAAGTGCCTTAATCATACAACTTGACCTGAGCAGCGCCTTTGACCTGGTAGACCACACCATTCTCCTCGAATGCCTGGCCCACATCGGCATCTCAGACCAGGTCCTTAACTGGTTTCAGGGATTCCTAAGAAATAGATCCTACAAAGTATGCAAGAACAACTCTCTCTCTTACAGCTGGGACAACACCTGCGGGGTCCCGCAGGGCTCCCCCTTATCCCCCACCCTTTTCAACATCTACCTGGCCTCCCTAGGCAACCTTCTCCATAACCTCAAGCTCAAATTCTTCATTTATGCAGATGACATCACAATTTCCATCCCACTCACTAACTTTTCACATGAAATACTCGACCACACAACAAACATTCTCAACCAGATCGAACTCTGGATGCTAGCATTCAGACTGAAACTAAACCCTGATAAATCTAAATTCTTCCTAGCCACCCCCAAAGACAAAATCAAAGAAACTACAATTCAACTGAAAGGAATGACCTTCCCCCTCGAACCAACCTTAAAAATCCTGGGAGTCACGTTGGACAAAAATCTTTCCTTAGAAAATCACACCGACCTCGTCATCAGGAAAAGCTTCTCTGCACTTTGGAAACTTCGCACCATAAAAAAATACTTCAACGACACTTCCTTCCGCCTTCTTGTACAATCCTCCATCCTCAGTATTCTTGATTATTGCAACATCATATACCTTAACGCCACGAAGAAAACAACCAGGAGACTAAAAATAATCCAGAATACCGCCGTGCGCCTCATCTTTGGCCTAAAGAAATGGGAACATATCACCCCATTCTACCACCAACTCCACTGGCTGCCTTTCGAGTCTAGAGTCCTTTACAAATTCGCATGCTTCTGTTACAGGGCGGTAAATGGTTCCTCACCAAGTTACATCAATCCTCACTTCAACCTCTACCGCACCAAAAACAAATCCCGTCGTATTCAGCTGTTCGCCTTCCCCTCACCCAAACTCTGTCACTTCAAAAGATTCCTTGACAGAACTTTCGCCTTCCAAGCAGCCAAGCTGAACCCATGGCTTGCACAAATGATACTAGAGGCCCCCACTTACCTCGGTTTCAGAAAATCACTTAAAACTTACCTATTCCGCAAACAAGACCCGAACGGTACCCCCCCCCTGACAATATCTCCCCCCCTCCCTAATCGGGCCCCCTCATGAGGCCTTCCCCCGTTTTTCCCCTCTTCCCGCATCCTCTATCTAGTTCAAATAAAGCCGATAAACAATTGAAACTATGTTACTCTGTAATTCTAATAACAAATCTGTAATTCTAATAACAAATCTATAATTCTGACAAATAATTGTAAATCTGCCTGTCTATGCAGACCCTAATGTAATTCAATGTAAACCGCCTTGAACTCGAATGGGTATGGCGGTATATAAAAATAAACTATTATTATTATTATTATTATTATTATTATGTCTGTCCATGGAAAGATGGTTGAAGCAATTATTAAAGATAGCATAGTCCAGCACTTAGATACACACGACCTGATGAGAGCCAGTCAACATGGCTTCAGGAAAGGGAAATCATGTTTGACGAATTTACTTCAATTTTTTGAGACCGTGAACAAACAAATTGATAGTGGAGAACCGGTGGATATAATATACTTGGACTTCCAGAAAGCGTTCGACAAGGTTCCACATGAAAGACTTCTCAGGAAACTACAAAGCCGTGGAATAGAGATATACTAAGATGGATAGGCAAATAATAATAATAATAACTTTATTTTTCTATACCGCCATAGTCAGGCGACTTCTAGGCGGTTTACATTGTAAGAAGGCTGGACATTTAGCGAATAACAAAGGTCTTAATACAATACAATACATTAAATCCACATACAATACAATACAGTGAGTCTAAATACAATACCATACAATAAGTCTAAATACAATACCATACAAAGAGTCTAAATGCAATACAATAGTCTAAATGGGAAACTTACATATTAATTGGTGATCTAAGGGTAATGAGTGTCTGAAAGATTTAGAACAATACAATAGTCTAAATGGGAAACTTACATATTAATTGGTGATCTAAGGGTAATGAGTGTCTGAAAGATTTAGAACATCCATGAGAGGAGTCTTAGTGGGGGAGGGGACCGTTTTAGTCAATGAATTTTGCGAATAGGGTGGTTTTGATCGATTTGCGGAATGCATTATAAGTCATGTTTGGTTCGTTTATGTGGTTTTTCAGTCAGATTTGCTGTCTGTTCGCTTGGAACTTAAAGGTTCTGTCCATGAAGGATTTGTATCTGCAGCCTGTAATCTTTGGATATGCAAAGATGTTTTTGTTTCTGGTCGTTCTTGTGGGGTTGTGTAGGATGAAGTGAGTTTGTAGGTATGAAGGTGCTAGTCCCCAGGCTTGTTTGAAACAGGTGCAAGCGAATTTGAATAGAATTCGCGCTTCTATTGGAAGCCAGTGCAGCTTTTTATAGTAGGGGCTGATGTGGTCGTTTTTTCTTAGTCCGAAAATTAGGCGAACGGCGGTGTTTTGTATTAATCTCAGTTCTTTTATTGTCTTTTGTGGGATGCCCAGGTAGATGATGTTGCAGTAGTCAAGAAGGGATAGGATCAGTGCCTGTACCAGCAACCTGAATGATGAAGGGTCAAAGTATTTTTTTATGGTTCTTAGTTTCCATAGCGTGTAAAAGCATTTTTTCACTAGTGAGTTTGTGTGGTCAGTCATAGTTAGGTGAGTGTCTAGAGTGATACCCAGTATTTTTATGTTTTTGGAAATTGGGTATTCGTGGTTGTTTATTTTTATCGATGTTCTCGTAATTTTGTCATTAGGACTAGCCAGAAAGACTTTTGTTTTCTCTGCGTTTAGTTTTAGTTTGAAATTAGTGGTCCATTTATCGATTTCGGTCATTGTGTTTGAGAGGTTATCTACAATTTCTTTTGTGATGTTGTTTAAGGGTATAAGGATAGATATGTCGTCCGCGTAAATGTAGTGTATTAAGTTTAGTTTTTGTAGTAGGTGACCTAAGGAGGCGATATATATATTGAAAAGTGTGGGTGATAGGGGGGAACCTTGAGGCACGCCTGAAGGGTTTTTCCATGGTTTGGAGTAGTTTCCATTGCTGATTACTCGGTAGGATCTGTTTGTTAGGAACTCTTGGAACCATTTCTTTGCCTTTCCCGAGATTCCCATTGCTTCAAGGCACAGTATCATGATTTCATGGTCTACCAGGTCGAACGCGCTGCTGAGATCTAATTGTAGGATCAGTGCGCTTTTGCCTTTGCTAAAGAGATCATAAAGGTGGTTCAGCAAGGAGGCTAGGACAGTTTCTGTGTTGTATCCTTTTCTGAATCCTTGTATCCTTTTCTGAATCCTGATTGGTGTTCGCTAAGGAGGTTAAATTTGTCCAGGTAGTTGACTAGTTGAAGGTTGACCAATCCTTCCTGTATCTTTGTGAAGAGGGGAATGCTTGCTATGGGTCTGAAATTGGGTGTCAGAGCTGAGGAGGCTTTCTGATCTTTGGGGATTGGAGTGATTAGTATGTGTCCCATTTTTTTGTTTAGTGTTCCGCTTGCAAGGGCGGATGTTAGCCATGCAAAAAGTTCCTTTTTAAATTCTAGGGGGGCAATTGTCATGATTTTAGGGGGACATGCATCAAGTAGGCAGTTAGATTTGGTGTACTTGTTAAATAAATTTAGGAACTGCTGCCAGTTTGGGTATTCGAGGTGGTCCCATAACATGTCTACTCTGGTGTCTTGGTCATGGGGTTCCAGGAATTGAAGAGCATTTGTTGTGGATGTGGGTAGAGTTGCTCTTAACTCGGTGATTTTATTTTGAAAGAAGTTGGCTAGGGTTTGTGCCGATGGAGTGGGCTCAGTGTCCTTTTTCAGTATTTGTGTTGTATCGGTTATAGTTTTTACTAGTTTGAATAATTCTTTGCTGTTTATTTTTGAAGTACCAATTTTTTTGCATAATGCTTAGTGCGTTTTTCTTTGATCAGATTTTTGTATATTTTCATTTTTTGTTTCCAGTTTGTCTTTGCCAGATTCTCTCCAATTTTCTTAGTTCCTGTTTGGTGGTTAGAAGTTCACAGTCAAACCATTCATTTGGTGGTCTATTTTTCTTTTTGTATGTTTTATATGGTGCTATTTGGTCTAAGAGTTCTTTGCTGTAAATTTTCCATTTTGTGGGGAAGTCCTGAATTTCATTGATTATGGGCTGTAACTCGTAGTGGGTCCAGAATTCGGTTGGGTTAATAATGCCACGGCTGGTTACTGTGTTCATATTGGCGTTTTTGTGTTTTTGTTGTGTATTCTGTTTTAGCCAGTGTAGATTGAACTTGCCAATGTAGTGGTCTGACCAGATACATTTTTCCCAGGGTCCTGAGTGATACTGTATTTTGGGGGTTATTATTTCTTTGTGGGAGAAGGTGATTAAGTCTAGTTTGTGTCCTTTTTCATGGGTTATTTCTGCGTCTGGGTTTGGAAAGTCCAGTGACATAAGGAGGTTGGCGATTTTAGTTATTTCTGGATTTGTCTTTTGTTCTAGGTGAGTGTTTATGTCTCCCAGAAGCAAGTTGTATGAACCTTTTAGGTTAGATAAGGTAAGGAATTCGGCGAATTCCTCTTTTGCGCTTGACCATTTTTTGGGTGGGATGTAGAATAGAGTTGTGATTAAAGATTCTTCTAACTGTGCGTTAGTGATTTTGCAAGTTAGTATTTCGAGGTTATCTGAAGATTTGGAGTCGGTCTTGATGTAGTCGAAGTGATCTTTTAGGATGATCGCTAGTCCTCCTCCTTTTTTCCAGTTTCTTGATAGTGGGATAATTTTGTATCCCTGAGGTAGAATTTCTTTCATGATAGTGTCGGTGTCAGAGATCATCCATGTTTCTGTCAGAAACAGGAGATCAGATTTTGTTTGTAGTATCCAATCATTTATTATGCGGGCTTTGTTTCTCATGGAACGGGTGTTTAGGTAGTATCCCTTAATGTTTTCGTAACTGTTTGCTGTAGGGATTTCCGAATATGTTATCTTTTTTATGTTTCTGTTGCAGAACTTGTTCTTGTGTGGTTTGTGGTGTTTGCGGGTGGTGTTTAATACTGTGATTTGATGAAGGTATTGTTTTGGCTGGTTTTGTAGGAGTTGGAGAGGGTTGGAGGGCTTAGTTAGTTCGACTGGTCTGAGCCAGGAGATGGGGTAGGTGTGCATAGGTTGGGGGGAGTTGTCTTCATTGCCCCAGCATTTAGAGCATAATAGGTATAGGTATAGAATCCCTAAGAGTAGTTGTTGTTTGTTGCAGATTGCCATATTGTGTGATAAGGTGAGCGGTTCGGGTTGTGAGAAGTAGGGACTATAGCCTGGCTGGGTCAGCGGACACTAGAGAGAGGTAGAGGTAGGGTGAAACTGGTTGTGTAGACGAGTAAGTTGAGTGTAAGGAACTGAGTTGAATTGTGAGAGCAGGTTAAGTATGGGGGGAACTTACGGTGAGAAGGTAGTGAAAGCTTAAATCTGAGTAGAAGGATAATCATACGGTAAAGACTATGGAGTAAGACAGTTGTGGCTGGTTGTGCAAGTAGTACCGGTCATGCAGTAACATATAGTAATTATTCGTGCATTAATTGGACAGGTCTTGCACTAACGGGTTGTACATGCGGTCGCAGGCTATTCATGCATTAGTTGATTATACGTGCGGTTATATAATATTATGTTTATTAAGCAAGCGGTTATGCATGCGGTTACATAATATTATGCCTATTAAACATGCAGTATCAGTCTGTATATGTTGATTATTCGTACTGGTCTGGCAATAAACATACAGTATACGATTATACATGCAGTCTAAACATGCAGATTCTAATTTTAAGGAGTACTTATCGTTGTTCTGGAGCTGTGCTTTTCGCTCAGGTGCTTTGCAAAGGTGCGCGCCGTTCTCACAGGCAAGAAAATGATTTCGCCGAGGGGGGGCGGAGCTGGCTCACACGCCCGGATTGGAGGGGGGCGGTTTCACTGGAGGCTCCGTGGAGGAGCCGGCCCCGAGACGAAAATTTGCTACCGATTGCAGCTGTGGGTGTCCGACGAGGGTCTGAGACGAAACGGCCCGAAAACAAACTGAGGCACACTCTGCCGATTGCAGGCTCAGTTCTGGGCTCGCCGTTCTCACAGGCAAGAAAATGATATCGCCGAGGGGGGGCGGAGCTGGCTCACACGCCCAGATTGGAGGGGGGCGGTTTCACTGGAGGCTCCGTGGAGGAGCCGGCCCCGAGACGAAAATTTGCTGCCGATTGCAGTTGTGGGTGTCTGACGAGGGGTCTGAGCTAGGAAGGAGACTAGACGGGCTCTGATGAGTCTTTAGAGAGATGCATTTGGCCACCCTGGGCACCGAGACTTGCATTGGCTGCAGCCACGTGCTTCTTCACCGCCTCGGCCCATCTCCGTGTGACCCGGTTATCTGCGTATTCATTGTGGATATCCTGAAAACCTGGCCTGCCAGTAGATCTCGAGGACTGGAATTGGGCAACCCTGGAATAGCCAGTTGGAGATTGGGCAGCAATTACTACCGTGTTTTCTCACACTAATGATGTACACGGATGGCTGGAGAACAGAAAGCAGAGAGTGGGCATAAATGGGAAGTTCTCAGACTGGGAGCAAGTGACTAGCGATGTGCCCCAGGCTCGGTACTTGGGACCATCTTATTTAATATTTTCATCAATGACCTAGAAGAAGGAACATCCATTGAGATCATCAAGTTTGCAGATGACACAAAGCTATGCCGGGCAATCAGATCGCAGAAGGATCGTGAGGACTCCAGAGTGACTGGTGTCAGTTAAAGAAATGGGCGGAGAAATGGCAGATGAAGTTTAATGTGGAAAAGTGCAAAGTAATGCATTTGGGCAGAAAGAACAAGGACCACGAGTATAGAATGTCAGGTGCAACTCTGGGTAAGAGTGAACAAGAAAAGGACCTGGGTGTACTGATAGATAGGACCCTGAAACCATTGGCACAATGCGCGGCAGCAGCAAAGAAAGCAAATAGAATGTTAGGCATGATAAAGAAAGGAATCACGAGTAGATCGGAGAAAGTTATGCCGCTTTATAGGGCAATGGTCAGACCACACTTGGAATACTGTGTCCAACATTGGTTTCCCAACCTAAAGAAGGATATAAAACTGCTGCAGAGGATGCAGAGACGAGCAACAAAGCTAATAAAAGGTATGGAAAACTTGGAATACGAGGAACGACTTAAGAGAATGGGATTGTTCTCCCTTGAGAAAAGGAGACTGCGAGGGGATATGATCGAGATTTTCAAAATACTGAAAGGAATCGACAATATAGAGCAGGAAAAAAAATTATTTACAATGTCCAATGTGACACAGACAAGAGGACATGGACTGAAGCTAAGGGGGAGACAAGTCCAGGACAAATATCAGGAGGTTCTGCTTCATGCAACGAGTGGTGGACACCTGGAATGCTCTCTCAGAGGAGGTTATTGCGGAATCCACCGTTCTAGGATTTAAAAGCAAACCAGATGCACATATCCTTACGAGAGGCATAGAGGGATATGGGTGACTAAAATTACACCAGGTGTACACCTGGCTGGGCCTCCTCGTGTGCGGATTGCCAGACTTGATGGACCGAAGGTCAGATCCAGAGATGGCAGTTCTTATGGGCTGCAAAAACCCAAAGGAACGGTACAGTTTAGGGAGTAAAGAACATATATGTACGACGGAAGAGCAGGACTTGGGTGTGATTGTATGTGATGATCTTAAGGGGCGGCAAAGTTATGGCCAGTAGGAAAAAGGAGGTATTGATGCCTCTGTATAAGACTCTGATGAGACCTCATTTAGAATATTGTGTACAATTCTGGAGGCTGCATCTTCAAAAAGATATAAAAAGGATGGAGTCGGTCCAGAGGAAGGCTACTAAAATGGTGTGTGGTCTTTGTGATAAGGCGTATGGGGACAGACTTAAAGATCTCAATTTGTATACTTTGGAGGAAAGGTGGGAGAGGGGAGATATGATAGAGACATTTAAATACCTACGCAATATAAATGTGCATGAGTTGAGTCTCTTTCATTTGAAAGGAAACACTGCAATGAGAGAGCATAGAAAGAAGTTAAGAGGTGATAGGCTCCGGAGTAATCTGAGGAAATACTTTTTTACGGAAAGGGTGGTAGATGCTTGGAACAGTCTTCCGGAAGTAGTGGTGGAGACAGAGACTGTGTCTGAATTCAAGAGGGCCTAGGATAGGCACGTAGGATCTCTCAGAGAGAGAAAGAGATAATGGTTACTGTGGATTCGCAGATAGATGGGCCATTTGGCCTTTATCTGCTATCATGTTTCTATGAGTTTGACAAGCATTTTGAGAATAAGTGGAAATGGAGGGAACGCATAAAGAAACTTGTTCGTCCAGACCAAGAGGCAATGAGAAGAGTACAGTCTGGAACAGAACTGGGACAGTTGTTGTGGGGAGATGCAAATTGAGGGGGTTCACTATTGAGAAAAAATTGGATGGAGAGCTGCTGATTTCAGCGTCCATTCGTGAGGTTGAAGAATACATAGAAACATAGAAAGATGAATCAAGTCTGCCCACTCTACAGTCCCACCCCATTAAGTCAGAGTGCTGCTCGACCCACGTAGAGATCCCACGTGGAAGATGTTGTGAAGAATTGCCCAATTCCAAATCTGTTAAGTTTCTTAACAGATGAAGAGATCCTGTTCCTCCCTGCTTGTTCACCTAGTACATAGCTACTTGATTGTCTGTACAGATGAAAATGACCTGATTTTGAAGAAGATGCTGAAAAGCCTTGTGAGCATTGAAAATCACTCCAAGTTCCAACAGATTTATGTGATGGCGACGATCTGTGGTAGAACAAAGACCTTGAATGTGGAAATCATCCAGATGAGCCCCCCCAAAGCGTAGACTGACAAATCAGTTGTGAGAACCTTCTTATGAGGCGACATTTGAAACAGTGAACCTCTGGAAAGATTGGAAGAGAGCATCCACCAATGAAGAGATTGTCGTAGAGAAGATGTTACTGTAATATGCTGGGAAAATGGGTCGAGAGCCTGCGACCACTGAAGGATCCATAGGTGAAGTCTGGCAAAAGGAGTCACGTGAACTGTAGATGCCATGTAACCTAGAAGAACCATCATGCGCCTCGCTGAAAGGGAGTGAAAGTGGGTCACTTGATGGCAAAGATGTATCAAAGCGTCTTGACGTTGTTGAGGAAGAAACGCCCTGAGTTGAACAGTTTCCAGGACAGCTCCAATGAACTGAAGAGTCTGTGAAGGCTGCAAGGAAAGACTTGAAACCCGTGAGTTCATACGGCTGCTGCTGCCACCACCACCACCACCAGGCACTTGGCGAAAACTCTGGGAGATGATGTGAGACCGAAAGGTTGAACCATGTATTGGTAATGATGATTCTGCACCTGAAATCTGAGAACCCTGCAAGAGGCTGGGTGAATGGGAATGTGTATAAGCATCCTTGAGATCTAGAGAGCATAAACAAACATTGCGATCCAGCAGGTGGTACAGCGATGCTAGTTAGAGCATCCAAAACCTTTCTGTGACAAGAAATTTGTTGAGAGCTCTGAGGTCCAATATCAGGTGAAGACCTCCCAGTCTTCTTCGGAACAAGTAAATATCAGGAATAAAACCTTGTGTTCTGCTGGTCCAAAGGAACTTTCTCGATGGCATTGAGAAAGAGCAGAGATTTGACTTCCCGGAGAAGAAAAAGGACTGTAGAGGTTGCAAGGAAACTCTCTTGGAGGATGATATGGAGGAATGTTGAGAAAATGAAGAGAATAACCTTCTCAAATGATATTGAGAACCCAGAGGTCAGAGGTGATTAACTGCCACCGATGATGGTAATGTTGTAGACGACCTCCAATGGGGAGAGGAAGAGGCAGAGTTACACTGATTGAAATTATGCTCTTGAGTAACCAGTCAAAAAGGCTGATTTGACTTGGGAGCAGCAGAAGTCTGAGATTTTTGAGGATGCTGCTGTCGCTATTTTTTCTGCTGCGGCCTGGAAGGAGAAGTAGGTTTTGCTGTATAACGCCTCTGACAGGAAGAAGAGGGCTTGAATGATTTAGCGGTAGATGACTTAGGCTTAAGTCTAAGCAATGAATTGAAAAACTTTTCATGTGCTGAGAGCTTTTGAGTTGCATTCTCAATAGGGTCCCCAAAAAGCTCATCTCCTAGACAGGGAATGTTGACTAACCGATCTTGGAGATTAACAGCCATGTCCACTATCCTGAGCTATACCAGCCTTCTCATGGCCACAGAGATTGCAGAAACTAGAGAGGAAAGCTCAAAGGCATCGTACACAGATTGCACCATATGCTGCCTGAGTTGAGTGAGAGTACGAAACATATGCTGAAACTCTGACTTTCGATGGGATGAAAGACACTTAATGTAGTTAGGCATTTGTTTTATCCAATACTTGAGATAACAGGTAAAATAAAATTATAGTTAATGACCCTGTAGGCTAACATGGAATTTTGGTGGAAACGTCTACCAAATCTGTCCATCGATCGACCTTCTCGCCCAGGAGGAACTGTGGCGCAGACTTTAGAAGGAGCAGATTTTTTAAGAGTGGATTCAACCACGAGAGATTGATGTGAAAACTGAGGTTTATCAAAACCAGAAATGGGAATGATTTTGTATTGAAAATCAAGCTTCCTAGGAGCAGCCGGAACGTAATAAGGAGACTCTCAATTCTTACGGAGATTTTCCTTCAGGATGCCATGTAAAGGCAGTTTAAGAAGATTTTTAGGAAGATGTTTGTAGTCCATAGTCTCTATAAATTCCTCCGAATACTTGGAATCTACTTCTAACTTAACAGCCATGTCTTTATTCATTTGCCTGATAAAGCGAGTAAATGAGACCGGCTCGGAAGGAGATAGCTCTCTGTGAGAAGTTGTGCAAGGAGAATGCTCTGCCTGAGAATTGTAAGCTTCTGTAGTAGGAGGAGCTATATCATGAGTAGAATCAAGACGAAGGTCTGAATCCACATGAATTGAAGGAGAGTGGTTCCGGCACTTGGCTCGGTACCGATCCAATGGAGTAGGCGAGAGAGACTTCTTACGCTTGTCTGTTTGCTTGGGAGAGATGTGCCAGGATTTGGAAGAGTGCTTGCCAGATTTAGTTGAATGCAGCCTTGGAGAAGAATTACGTGAATGACTGGAGCGATATCCAGAAGAATGACACTTCTGATGCTGACGCCTCGGAGAAGAATGGTGTCTTGAAGAGCGATGCTTCGGGGAAGGAGAATGTTGCCTTGAAGAGCAATGCCTGGATGCATAGCTCGATAAGGATCGGTGCCGAGAAAGACTTGGTACTGATGAGGCAGTAATGGTACCTGTATCTCGCACGGAGCGACGCTCGGGCTGGGCCAGTACCGAAGGAGCCGACATGGGGGTAACTAGTTGGAACATATCCCCCAACTCCAATTGAAAAAGAGCATCGAGCTTCTCCTTAAAAGCTTGCACCGATACCTGTGGCTTGGACGCCAGCATCAATGGTGCCACGGCATGCTCCAGAGAGGATGACATGGATGAAGATGCACCCCTCAAAGTTTCAAGTTTTATTTTAATTTGATGAATTAATATAAAAATATAAGCATATATTTAGATATACCATTCAAAATTTAAAATGATGGGGTTAGACCAACAGACTTACAGGCTAATCAATACAGGGCCACTACTCTGACTGGAGGAGGGTCACGAGTGGTGTTCTGCAGGGTCGGTATTTGGACTGCTGCTGTTCAATATATTTATAAACGATCTAGAAACAGGGACGAAGTGTGAAGTAATAAAATTTGCAGATGACACCAAACTATTTAGTGGAATTGGAACAAAAGGAGACTGTGAGGATTTACAAAGGGACCTGAACAAACTAGAAGAGTGGGCGACGAGATGGCAGATGAAGTTTAATGTAGAGAAATGTAGTCTTGCATGTAGGGAAAAGAAACCCGAAGTACAGCTATACGATGGGAGGACTGGTAATGGGTGAAAGTACCCAAGAAAAGGACTTGGGGTAATAGTGGACAAGACAATGAAGCCGTCGGCACAGTGCACAGCGGCCTCTAAGAAGGCGAATAGAATGCTAGGTATTATTAAGAAAGTTATTACAACCAGAACGAAAGAGGTCATCCTGCCATTGTATTGGACGATGGTGTGCCCGCATCTGGAGTACTGCGTCCAATATTGGTCGCCGTACCTTAAGAAGGATATGGCGATACTCGACAGGGTTCAGAAAAGAGCAACGCGATTGATAAGAGGTATGGAAAACCTTTCATATGCTGAAAGATTAGAGAAACTGGGGCTCTTTTCCCTGGAAAAGCAGAGACTCAGAGGGGACATGATAGAGACTTACAAGATCAATAAGGGCATAGAGAAAGTGGAGAGGGACAGATTCTTCAAACTTTCAGAAACTACAAGAATGAGAGGGCATTCGGAAAAATTAAGAGGGGACAGATTCAGAACCAATGCTAGGAAGTTCTTCTTCACCCAAAGGGTGGTGGATGCCTGGAATGTGCTTCCAGAGGGTGTGATAGGACAGGGTACGGTATCAGGGTTCAAGAAGGGATTGGATGAATTCCTGAAGAAAAAAGGGATAGAAGGGTATAGATAGATAGAAGAAAAGGGATAGAAGGGTATAGACAGAGATCATTATACATAGAAACATAGAAAGGTGACGGCAGAAAAGGGCCATAGCCCACCAAGTCTGCCCACTCTACTGACCCGCCCTATCAAGTCTGAGTGTCTTACTAGGCCTCTGTAGGGATCCCACGTAGATGTCCCATTTATTCTTAAAGATCCTGGACCCGATAGGCCGCCACGTGAGCGGACTGCTGGGCAGGATGGACCCCAGGTCTGAGGCACTGCTTATGTTCAAGGTAAAAAGGGACAGAACTACAATTCAATGCTTTAAAGTACAGAGGAGAACCATAGATGGAAAAAACATTAGGGAGGGAAAAATGGAAACCTGGAAGGAAACTAATATAAAATTTGAACATAATTTAAAGATTAAAAGCATCTTTAAAAAGGAAACGCTTTAAGTTACTTTTAAAGCGACTCAAAGTTGAAACGAGCCGCATCAATGGTCTCTGTTTGGCTGGTATGACTAGACTCGATACCTTAGTGGCCCGAGACACCATCTGGGAAGCTGGTGACTTCTTAGCTGGCTTACCTGACAGAGCTATAGCCTGTGACACTGGCATTGAAGCAGGTACCTCAGACAATGGTGATGCCTTCAATGTCGATGGCATGGACGGTGTCAATGGTACCTGAGAGTCCTCCATGGTACCAAAATGTAATCTTTGTTGAAGAACACGGCTTTTAATAGAATGCTTCTGTAGCATCAATAGCGTGTACAAGACTCGACGCGATGGTCTGGACCAGGAGTAGAGAACTCTGGTCCTCGAGAGCCGTATTCCAGTTGGGTTTTCCCCAATGAATATGCATTGAAAGCAGTGCATGCAAATAGATCTCATGCATATTCATTGGGGAAATCCTGAAAACCTGACTGGAATATGGCTCTCGAGGACCAGAGTTCCCTATCCCTGGTCTGGACCAAGGCACTGAATGCACCACTTATGTGGATCAGTTAAAGGTGTGCTGGCACCTGCCGCACTTCTTGAAGCCAGTCAATGGATGGGACATGGAAGGGAAAACTGCCTCAGCCAAATCGAAAGCCGAAGGCTGAGGCGAAAACGAAGGCCCCACCATTAGAAAAACTGGCCAAAGAAAAAGTAAAGGAAAAAAGTAATTAAAAAAAAACAACATTTTAAGAACAGAAGAAAGAACAAGGACAAAAACATGTGATAAGGGAGGGGGAGGAGAGAGTACTGTACAGGTATACAGGTGAAGATTTTAAGTACTCTATGAAACTTGAGGTGAAGAGCTCCCTGAAATCCCCTAACATAATAGGCCACACTATTAAAGGCCTAAGATGGCTGAAAATGCTCTGACTAAAGCTGTCAGCTTTTGCAATCTATGCTCACTGAAATCAGCAAGTCAAGCGAAACTTATGCTAAGATAAGCAAGTCAAGCGAAACTTATTCTTCTACATAGCAACTGGTACCACATCTGCTATGGTGTCATAAAAGGATTAGGACATATCCTGACCAAGAATATAAAAATACATTATTTGTAAGACATATTCTGGAATGGGCAGAGCCTTACTGGACCCTTAGCTCAAAATTGATGAGTTGATATTAAAATGGCATTTGACGGGAATAGATGATTTTATTAAACACAACAAATGTACAGTATGACACAGATAATGTTAGCCAATTAATAAACTGATAAATGTAATGACGTTTGTAAGTGGCCAATAAAAACTAACAATATGATATGTACCAACATGGCCTCAGGCTATCAAGAATTGTATAAAAGACAGCCTTTGTGATTATGTAGGGAGGACAGACATCCAGGTATACTCAAGCGCTTGAGGCATACTATCTTGTCAGCTCCATATGCTGTAAGGATTTGCTCTTGTAACCTGTTATTGATTGCTAATAAAATATATATTATTTATAACAGCATATTGGGTTTCCGTGAAGTCAGTTATTGAAGGCCATAAACAGGCGGTTCTTCACATGTGAGCGGGAAGGCAAAGAAAACGTTGAACATTTCACACATGACTTTGTAGCTCCGCAGAAAACTGAGAACTGAGGAGCCACATGCCTATGTCAGGCAGGAAGGCACTCGCACATGCGCGATCAGTCACAAACTTTATAAAGTTTTTTAAATGCATGTACACTTTAGCAGCTGTCCATACAGGGGTTCTGTGGATGATGTCACCTATATGTGAGAACATGTTGCCTGCTTGCCCTGGGATAATTTGCTTTACTCTTTTGGGAATTGTAAAGTACTCATGACCTGAATTGGTCACTGTTAGACACAGAACACTAGACTTGATGATCCCTCAGTCTGCCTCAGTATGGCAATGCTTATGATGCTTATGTTCTTATTTTTCCCAGGAGTATCAAACTTTCTTAATTCTCATTCTTCTCTTTCTTTTAAGAGACTTTCAATGCTGTAGAACTTTATATTATCTGCAACAAAAATCTTCTTCCTTTTGATTTCTTCACAATATCACTCAAAAGGCAATGGCAGAGCCAGATTGCAGGCTGCAGAAACAGACATCTAAAACCCAAGTACAAAATTAGTCCTGGACATACTCATCAGTCCTTCTGGTTACATAGTTTCATTCTTCAGTGTATTAACTCATAAGACAATCTCTGAAGTATAACCAAAATACTGATGGGGCAGGGAGAAATGGAACAAACTTACACTTGCCCAACAATCATCAAGAAATAGCTTCAAAACAGCTTACTGCACAAAGGAATAAATTCAATTTAATCTCTATTTATCCCATATGATATATAAGTTACGCAAAAAGACAAAAGCCCCAATAGCTTTTCTGACCTGGCAGATAAGAATACTAGAGGGGCATGGCCTAACTAGAGAATGACATGGGGATAAAGTTTGGTCCGGTCCCCGCCCCATCCCCAAATGCTCCATCTCCATCCCTGTGGACTCTGTCCTCATTTGCACAAGCCTCGAACACTTATGATTTTATATTTAAATCTTTTTATTAAAGTATAAAAAAGGATCAATATTCTGTACATCTGTTTATAAATCACAAATACAGCCTGCCATCTCTATCTGGTTTTGGTACAACATTCCCAAAGATTCGGTTGCCTAAGTTTTTACATCATTGTAGAAGTTAATTGAAGGACTATCCAATTAACTTCTACAATGATGTAAAAACTTAGGCAACTGAATCTTTGTAAACTGTGTAATGGATGACAGGAAAACAAGTGTGTATTAAATAATAGAAATGTTCCTTGATGTCAACAACAATGGATAAAACTGTTGCAGTAACAGTAAGATGCTTCAGCATCTGGGCATTTGATGGAAGGACCTTGCAGATGGCAGACAAGACACAAATGTCATTTAAAAATAGTTCATGAAATCCAAAAGCAGCGTTTGTAGTTTTTTGGGGTTTTTTTTTAATCATTGAATTCATTTGCCAATTGTCTAAGACGTGTTAAGTTTTTACATATTGATACTAGCCTCAAGTTTTTTAGAGAATGACACAGGGACAAAGTTGTCCCTGTCCTCATGGGCTCTGTTCCAATTCCATTGGCTCTGTCTCTGCCCTGCAGGTACCCGTCCTTATGTCATTCTCCAATTCTAACTCAATTGGAGCTAGGGCTAGGATTCCAGTTCCATGAACTTTCATTTGAAATCTCCTAGTCCCACCCCTCCACCCTCCAATTTATAAAACACAGCAAACTTCAGTGAAATGTATTAATTGTTCTTCATTAACAAATTGTGCGTTTGCAATTTGGTAACATCTTACCTTCAGGTTGTGCCTCAGAACTGCACAAGATCAGCCGATACAAATCCACAGCTGAGCTATCACAAAATCCTGGCTCTATAATCGGAAATATTTAAAAGAGAAAGACAAAAAAATATAACAAAACCATTGGAGTTAAATATCAAACCACGTGCCTTTATTTCACTAAGATGCTTCTCCTTTTAATAAAGTGGGCAAACAAAACAAACTTGAAATTTATATCACAGAGCCTTAAGTCAGCTCTATAGGCACAGGCTGCAGCAAAAAAAAAAAAAACTCCCCACCAAAATAAAATATCAATCCTATAAAATTTTGCTTCTTTGTGTTTTACAGTTGATTTGATTCTCCAGTATTACATACTACATTTAGTATATATATAAATATCAATCAATAAAATTTTGCTTCTTTGTGTTTTACAGTTGATTTGATTCTCCAGTATTACATACTACATTTAGTATATAGGACAAGGATACATAAACAATTTTATAGGCTGAAGATAAGAAATCATGTTAACCGAAAATGAATTGAAGAAATGCTAATTGCTGCAAATAAAAGGTATACAACTCCTCTGTGCACACAGGTATTCCAGAGTCACTCTTCTGTTTGTGTGCTGCTTCACCAAAACAAATGGAGACATATTCTTTGCAAAACAAAATCTAATTTTGGGAATACAGTTACAAAAATTATATCTAGAATGCTCATAGCATGAACAGTAACTGACAGAGAACATCACCGATGACTGACACACACACTGCCAAAAAGGCACAATACAAGATAAAACTATGGAATTTCAAGCAGTAAGCTAGAGGAGATTGTCCAAAAACTTCTTGCCTCTTATGATATACAAAAAGCAGTCTGCAAGGATAATTAGCAGAATTGACAAAAGTCCAATGACCTACAACAGTCCCATAAACAGTCCAAGGGTTCTGAAGGAATTAAAGGATGAGATAGCGGAACTACTGCAGCAAATTTGCAACTTATCCCTGAAAACAGGTGAGATCCCGGAAGATTGGAAGATAGCCAACGTTACGCCCATTTTTAAAAAGGGATCAAGAGGTGACCCGGGAAACTACAGGCCGGTGAGCCTGACTTCGGTTCCGGGGAAAATGGCAGAAGCACTGATAAAAGAAAACATCGATCAACATTTTGAAAAACATGAACTTCTGATAACCAGCCAGCATGGTTTCTGCAAGGGAAGATCGTGCCTAACGAACTTATTGCACTTCTTCGAAGGGATCAACAAACGGATGGACAAAGGAGACCCCATAGACATCATATATCAAGATTTCCAAAAAGCCTTTGACAAGGTGCCCCATGAACGTCTACTCCGGAAACTGAAGAACCATGGGGTGGAAGGAGACGTACATAGATGGATCAGAAACTGGTTGGAGGGTAGAAAACAAAGGGTAGGAGTGAAGGGTCACTACTCCGACTGGAGGAGGGTCACGAGTGGTGTACAGCAGGGCTCAGTGCTCGGGCCGCTGCTATTTAATATCTTCATAAATGATCTAGAAAGAGGGACGAAGTGCGAGATAATAAAATTTGCGGACGACACCAAATTATTTAATGGAGCTCGGACTACAGAGGACTGCGAAAAGTTGCAAAGGGACTTAAACAAATTAGAAGAATGGGCGGCGAAATGGCAGATGAAGTTCAACATTGAGAAATGTAAAGTATTACATGGGGGGAGCAGAAACTTGGGGTACAACTATAAAATGGGAGGGATGTTATTGAATAAGAGTACCCAGGAAAGGGACTTGGGGGTAATGGTGGACATGACAATGAAGCCGTCGGCACAGTGTGCAGCGGCCGCTGAGAGCGAATAGAATGCTTGGTATAATCAAAAAGGGTATTACAGCCAGAACGAAAGAAGTTATCCTGTCGTTGTATCGGGCGATGGTGCGCCCGCATTTGGAGTACTGCGTCCAATATTGGTCGCCGTATCTTAAGAAGGATATGGCATTAGTCGAGAGAGTTCAAAGGAGAGCAACATGTATTTCTAACCCTTAACTTACCCTATGTCATGAATATACAATAGTATGTATTAGTTTTTACCCGATGTTATTATTTAAGTTTGTTTTGTACTGTATTGTCCTTATTTGACTTTATTTAATATGTTCATCGCTTAGAATTTGATTAAGCAATTAATCAAGAAAAATAATAAACTTGAAACTTGTCTGATAATAGGTATGAAAAACCTGTCATATTCTGAGAGATTGGAGAAGCTGGGTCTCTTTTCCCTGGAGAAGAGGAGACTTAGAGGGGATATGATAGAGACTTACAAGATCATGAAGGGCATAGAGAGAGTAGAGAGGGACAGATTCTTCAAACTTTCGAAAAATAAGAGAACAAGAGGGCATTCGGAAAAGTTGAAAGGGGACAGATTCAAAACAAATGCTAGGAAGTTCTTCTTTACCCAACGTGTGGTGGACACCTGGAATGCGCTTCCAGAGGACGTTATAAGGCAGAGTACGGTACTGGGGTTCAAGAAAGGATTGGACAAATTCCTACTAGAAATGGGAATAGAGGGGTACAGATAAAAGATTACTGCACAGGTCCTGGACGTGTTGGGCCGCCGCGTGAGCGGACTGCTGGGCACGATGGACCTCGGGTCTGACCCAGCAGAGGCATTTCTTATGTTCTTATGTAAACAATATAAATTATAACATAGTATCATGAAGAATGGACAGCTTGCCATTAGATCTGTTCTTTCACCCCCTTCCCCCTCACACAGAACAGCTGTCATGACCCAAGAAAAACAGCTCCAAATGAGGGAAGAACTTACTGTATTTTCACGCATATAACGCGCGCGTTATACACGATTTTACAAACCGTGCATAACCATGCGCGTTACACGTGTGAGCGCATTTTACAATTTTTTTTTTACATTCTGATCCGGCATTCCCCCTGCGAACCAGCATCCTCCCCCCCCCCCGCTCACAGTCACCCCCCTCCCCCGCGATCCTACATCCCCCCCCCAGCACCGCAAATACAACTCTTACCCGATCTTACCCGATTGGGCACCGGCACCAGCACCAATGCACAGCATGTGCCAGTGCTAGTGCCCGAAGATCCTCCCTCGTTGGTTTGGGCTGGGCTGGGCGGTGCAAGAAAGATCCTCCTTCTTCCTCTGCCGGGCTGGACTAGGCTTTGAGCATTTGCGCATGCTCAAAGCCTTCTAGTCTCGCTCTCTCTGAGATTATCTCGGAGAGAGCGAGACCAAAAGGCTTTGAGCATGCGCAAAGCCGGTTCGCAGGGGGAATGCCGGATCAGATTATCTCGGATCAGAGGGGGAGGGGGGGAGGATGCCGGTTCGCAGGGGGAATGCCAGATCAGATTATCTCGGATCAGAGGGGGAGGGGGGGGTGACGCGAGCGGGGGGGAGGATGCCGGTTCAGAGTAGGCAGGAGGAGGTTTTAGTGTGCGCACTATATTAACATTTTATTACATAAATTTGTGTTCCCCGCGCGGTATACCCGTGTGCGCGTTTTACACGGGTGCGCGGTATATGAGTGAAAATACGGTAATTGGTATACAGAAGGTATGCAACCTGGCTTCCATGGAGGATATTCCAACCCATCCATTGAAGTTGCCACCGCTGGGGATCCCGTCTTCCTGCTGCAGACGGGGATCCCTCCCTTCCTGCCCGCCCCCCCCCCCTTTGAAGCCAACCCAGTTCTTGTTCGAGCCGCACTCGCTCCCTCAGTCTTCAGCGGCAAGCGGCATTCCTTGCAGAGACGGCACAGGCAGCAATTCACAAGCTGCATGTAAGTAGCTGACCTGGAAACTTTCTCTCCGATGTCAGAGTTGACGTCGGAGGGAAGGCTTGTGGGTCAGCTAAATATAGCATGTGAATCGCTGCCAGCACCGTCCCTGCAAAGAATGCCTCTGAAGACAGAAAGAGCGAGTGCAGCTTGAACAAGAACTGGGTCAGCTTTGGGAGGAACATGCAGGTGGGTCGGCTTCTGGAGGGAAGCGACGTGCGGGTGGGACGGCAGGGAGAGATACCCAGCTGCAGCAAGGAGAGGGCAGGACGGCGGGATCCCTGGCGGCTTAACATATAAGAACATAAGAATTGCCGCTGTTGGTTCAGACCAGTGGTTCATCGTACCCAGCAGACCGCTCACGCAGCGGCCCCCAGGTCAAAGACCAGTGCTCTAAATGAGTCCAGCCTCACCTGCGTACGTTCCAGTTTAACAGGAACTTGTCCAACTTTGTCTTGAATCCCTGGAGGGTGTTTCCCCTTATAACAGACTCCGGAAGAGTGTTCCAGTTTTTTACCACTCTGTGTGAAGAAGAACTTCCTTACATTTGTATGGAATCTATCTCCTTTCAACTTTAGAGCTTGGGCTGAGTACTCAGTTGATATTTATTAGACTTAGGAGGTACACTTCCCACTTTGTGACCTATTTCTCTATAAGCCAGAGCTACGTGGTGCCAGAGATTCAGGTTGCAAGACTTGAAACCCCAAGACCAAGCTGAACAAGCTTGCAAAGAACGAAGTCGTGGTGGGAAAACAGGAATCCTATTGTTTCTTCTGCAGCCAAAGTAAAGTGAGGGAAAAGCAACTGGATGATGGCTGGGGGGAGGAGGAGGAAGGGTTACATAAGCAAAAAGACTGGGTAAAGGCTAGGGCAGTTATATGTGTGAGAGAGACTGAGTGAAGGCAGGGGTGGGGTTGCATAAGCAACAGTGAGGCTGGGGAGGGGACAATGCATATGTCACTTTTTGACGAAGCATGTGGCAAAATACAACAATGTGTATTTTGATTCTCTTCCTCTTGCAAAATAAAAAATCTGGCCTCCAATTTTTTTTAAAAAAAAGGTTAGACAATCCTGGTCTAGCAGTATAGCATTTCATAGTTGGGTAGCTGTAACTGAAAAAGATGGTACAATTAACAAAGCATATTTTCCTGATAGAGAAAACCACCAGTAAACTACTATAGACAGCATAACATTTAAGTGTATTGGAAAGAAGCAAATCAGAGAGAAGTGTAAAGTCCTGAACAGAAGCGTTTTGAATGACTAAACAGTGCTCCTCTAAGATGGGTATGATATGATCCAACTACTTGGCACCTGTAATCAGTTTTCTTGCTGTATTTTGTAGAGACGAACCAAATTAAGGGATATCTGTTACGGTACTCAAATAAGTCCAAAACCATTTTTATACCTGGTTTTGGTTGAAATAACCATGTTTTGGTAGAAACCAAAAATTTGTGCTTTCTCCCATTTGTCTCCTTTACTCCCACTGAACAAAAACTGATCATCCTCCCAGACCTCACCCCGATCTCAATTTTAGGACCCTCTGGCTTTGTATTACAATCCCTCATCGTCTAGGGATGAAGAATTGGGGCAGGAGTGATCTCCAGCCATTCCTGCTCAAGCTAGCCCTGTTCTCAAAATGGCTGCGATGACAGGCGCATTGCTCCTGCCTCAATTACACCACTAGACCAACAAGGATTTTAAGGTAGTCCTGGAGAGAAGGACACCTTATCTTTGTATTTTTTTGTATTGCAATTGCAAGTAATGCAGTTATGATGTTGCACAATAGGTTTTATGGTAAATAGATTAATCCAAATAAATGCTTTTGATACAAAAATTTAACAGGAATTTAAGTCTCAAAATTTGGGATTAGCTCTTTAGGAACTGGCATCTATGTGGAGTCAGGGCAGGATTAATTCTTTGAGGGCCCCTAGGCACACATGTACACTGGACCCCCTAGCCCTGCCCCACCCTCATATATTTACTTGTTTTCTTATTTACTTCTTTATGTCCACTTATATTTCTTTTATTATAAAATTATTATAAAATATTATAAAATACTGTTTAAACGAGAATCCTAGAGAACTTTGTTTTACCTTGTCCCACAAAAATCTGAATAAACCAGCCTTC
Source organism: Geotrypetes seraphini (assembly GCF_902459505.1). Lineage (NCBI taxonomy): Eukaryota > Metazoa > Chordata > Amphibia > Gymnophiona > Dermophiidae > Geotrypetes > Geotrypetes seraphini. The sequence goes on from NC_047086.1 coordinate 113,099,732, forward strand.
TGTTTGTCTAGTATTGTGAACTGTTCCTCTCCTTTCCAGATCAGAACAAGTAGCCACATATTAATATTTGCAGACCAAGGGCACAAACTTGATGTCATACAACTGACTTTGTTTTATCATATCAGAATGTGCAAGAGAATTGTAGAATAAGAGTAAGAATCTAATTAACATGAAAAAACCCTCAGAAGTTAGGTACTCTTTTCTTACCTGTTTAGCACAAATGGACAAGTACTGCTGGTCATTTCAAGAAAGACAATAATTAAAGCAGCTTTTCTTTTCACGTGCTCTCAGCAAGAGCCATAATACAGGCTGCCCTGGAGAGATGGTGCTCTGAATAACAAACCGTACGGCAACCAGAAACAAGAACTTTAGTTCTCTGCCGGGAGTGGGGGGGGAACAGATGGACGGATTTGTAAAACTATGATCAGGGAGAGGATTGCCAGGGTAATGTAAGTCTGAAGGAAAGGATACAAGAGAAAAATCCTATATATGCTCGATTGTAATCAGTAGTGCTGGGACCATCTCCGAAAATCGAGTGCAGGGGTGCAATTTACCTATGTCCATTACACCTATTGTGACAGGGACCCTGCCAACCCTGAACTTGAACCTCAGGAATATGAACCTTTTCCTATCAGCTACTTAGAAAGGAAAGGTTTAGAACCCCTGAGAGAAAGACAGAACCTAATTAGAAGTCCCAGTTGTAAAACTGCCACTTTAAAGTCTGCAAAAGCTGCATCCCAGTTTAAGAGTACAGGTCCCTTTAAATCTTCTCCTGTCCCAGCCAGAGGGAGAGGGGTGGGGCCCTGGAGCAAACTTTAGTGAGCAGCTTGACTTACCAGGGAGAGCCCCAGCACCTGGCTAAGGAGGAAGGAAACAGCCCAGAAAGGAAAACGAAGAGCTACTAAGAAAACTGCTGGAGAGAAAACATGAGCAGGTAGAAGTGCCTGATATTGAAATGCAGGAATTGGATTTAGAAGAGGTTGTTTGTGATCCACAAAAGGAAGAAATGGATTGGAAGCCTGTTCCTGAAATGCTAGGAAATGCAGAAGAAAGCATGGACTTTTGAACAGTGTCCTGGGAATATGGAAGAACTGTGAGTAACGTTTTTTTGTGAAAGGACTGAAGCTGATGTGGTTTTTTTTCCTTGTTGTTTTATTATCTGGAAGGATTACTTAAAGCTAATTGATTGCTAATGATAAAGCCCAGGGAGGAAAAACATGCGCTCCCTGTGAACCTTTTGCCAAACGTATTTTTTTTTTTCCTCTGAAGAAAACTTTGCTCTGTTTGAAAGCTACCAGCAAGGACTTCGGAGGGCTGGAAGCTGTATACTTTTAGGGAGGGTGGAAAGACCAGCGGGTATTAGCTCCACCACCCTGAGAGGGCTTGTGTTCTTTGAACTGGCACAGAACTAGAAAAGAAAGAGAAGCATTTCTGTGAAATGTTCTTGTGTTGTTTTTTTAAACTGTTAGTGCTAGCAGCTGGGCGTCTCGAAAGAAGGGGAGAGCCATGTGTTCCATTAGAAACTAAGAAAAGGAACAGCACTAAGGTGAACTTACTGATTTAAAACTTTATATGGTTTTCAAGACCAGGAAACCAGGAGATTCCTAAATAAGACCTTTTTCTTTTGTCTAACCCTGTCTGCCATAACAGGGGGAAATGAACTGAGAAGTTTGAGCCCTGCTCAGATTGCTGAGAACTGTGGTTTTGCTAAAGCAAAGTTGGACCATTTGAATTTCTGTTGCAAAGTGTTTTGCTGAGATTTTTTTCTGTTTGATTATGTGTTTGAAAATCCTGACATCCTGATGAAGAGAAATTGTTGGTGGGTTTTTTTTCTTACTGCTAATAAACCAGTCTTGTTATCCTTTCCAAGAGTCCTGGTATACCTGGGGAGATACCAGGGGAAGGGAAATTGGGAATAAGACCAAGTAGCCATCCTGACTTTGTGATTGCGGGACCCAGCACAGGCCTCCACTCGGCCAGCCGCAGGTCCCTGTCACGCTAAATACTGCCATCCCTCCTCCTATTCTCGCGTGGATCCAGCATTTTTCTCTCTTTCTCCAGTCCCCTCCCCTCTACCAAGATGGGGGTGACAGGCTGTTTGTAGTGGCCCCGCCAGGGCCTTTCTTCTGCCGAATCTGCCACACTTTTCTTGTTGACAGATGCAGCAGAGGAAAGACCCTGGTGAGGCCAACCACAGGCAACCTGTCTACAAAGTGCTGCCTCTCTGCCCGTTAGCTGCTGCCACCTTGCAGGGTGGGGGAAGGGTACACTGGACCTGTGTGGTCGGGGAGATGATATTGCACTAGGGAAAGTGAGAAGATAGTGCAGACGGAAAGCAAAGGGCCATCGGAAGACCTTGCAGTCCAAAGGGAGTTTTGATAGGTCTGCTTCAGGGTTTAGACATACAATGTAGAGAATGACAGGGGGAAAAAATCTGTCCCAGTCACTGCCCCGACCCCTTCACCGTCCCGTCACCGCCATTTCCTTCACCGCCCCGTCACCATCCCCACAGCATCCATATAAGCCTTAGCACTGCAATATTTAGCTTATTCCTACCTTATAAATCAAAGTTCTGGCTGCTGAACTAGAGAAAGAGATGGTCAGCTGGCAGGGCTTTGTTTATAAATTTTTATCAACACAACTAATATACTACTTTATCCTAAAGCAAAAAAGAAAATAAATATAATTTTTTTTTCTACCTTTGTTGTCTGGTTTCTGCTTTCCTCATCTTCTCATTCAATTCCTTCCATCCACTGTGTGTCTTCTCTCTGCATCTTCCATTTGCTATTACTGTGCCTCTCCCTTCACCCCCCCAATTGGTCTAGCACCCATCTTCTTCCCTCCGCTCCCCCATAGTCTGGCATCTGTCTTCTTCCCTTCCAGCGTCTTCTCCCCACTCTGTCTTCCACATTTCCCTTCAGGGTCTGTTCCTCTCTACCTTTCTTCAATGTCTGTTCTATTCCTTTCCACCACCACCCTTCCCTCCCTCCTTTACCATCTGTTCCTTTCTACTACCCTTCAGCTCCTCTCGCGCGGCCTATCTACCTACCTCTTACTTTCATGGCACGTTACAATGTAATTTGTGCAAGCCGCTGGAGCTTGCGAGCTCGGTCCCCAAACAATCTCGCTTCTGTGTTCCTATTTTCCCCATTTCTAATATCTCCCTTATGTATCTGGCATTGCCCCCACCTGTGTCCATATACCATCCCCATGGCATGTCCCCTTTATGTCTCTGTCCCTATGCCTCATGCACATAATTTCCCCTCTTTCTGTGTCCAGATTTCCCCTATCTTCCTCTTCCACACCAATGTGTCTCTTCTTTCCCTCTTTCTACCCTCCCCCCATGCTTCCAGCATCTGGCTCACACCTACCTGTCCTCCCCTTTCTTTCCTGCTGTGGGTTTCTTTCTTTCCCTCTTCATCCCCTTGGCCCAGAATCTCTTTCCCTTTCCCTTTCACTCCCTCTTTCCTAGTGTGAACACAAACGATTGCAGCTCCCTTCCGCCCGATTGCAGCGTTCCACAGGAAGTTGCAACATAAGAAAATAAGCAATGCCTCCACTGAGTCAGACCCGAGGTCCATCGTGCCCAGCAGTCCGCTCACGCGGCGGCCCAACAGGTCCAGGACCTGCGCAGTAGCCCCCTATCTAAACCCCTCTATCCCTTTCTTCAGCAGGAAATTGTCCAATCCTTTCTTGAACTCCAGTACCGTACTCTATCCTATTACGTCCTCTGGAAGCGCATTCCAGGTGTCCACCACACGCTGAGTAAAGAAAAACTTCCTAGCATTTGTTTTGAATCTATCCCCTTCCAATTTTTCCGAATGCCCTCTTGTTCTTATATGTTTTGAAAATTTGAAGAATCTATCCCTCTCTACTTTCTCTATGCCCTTCATGATCTTGTAGGTCTCTATCATGTCTCCTCTGTGTCTCCGCTTTTCCAGGGAGAAGAGCCCCAGCCTCTCCAATCTTTCAGTGTATGAAAGGTTTTCCATGCCCTTAATCATTTGTGTCGCTCTCCTCTGGACCCTCTCAAATATTGCCATATCCTTCTTAAGGTACGGTGACCAATACTGAACACAGTACACCAGGTATGGGCGCACCATTGCCCGATACAACGGCAGGATGACTTCTTTTGTTCTGGTCGTAATACCATTCTTAATAATACCCAACATTCTGTTTGCCTTCTTCGCGGCTGCTGCGCATTGTGCCGTGACTTCATTGTTGTATCCACCAGTACACCCAAATCTCTTTCAAGGTTACTTCCCTCTAATACTAATCCCCCCATTTGGTAGCTGAACATCGGGTTCTTTCTCCCTATATGCATGACCTTGCATTTCCCTACATTGAAGTTCATCTGCCATTTATTCGCCCACTCCTCCAGTTTGTTTAGGTCCCTTTGTAGGTCCTCACACTCTTCCGTAGTTCTAACCCTTCTACAGAGTTTAGTGCCATCCGCAAATTTTATAACTTCACATTTCGTCCCCGTTTCCAGGTCATTAATAAATACATTGAACAGCAGCGGTCCAAGTACAGACCCCTGCGGAACTCCGCTCGTGACCTTCCTCCAGCCCGAGTAGTGACCCTTCACTCCAACCCTCTGTCTCCTGCTTGCCAACCACTGTTTGACCCATCTGTGTACGTCCCCTTCCACCCCGTGGTTCCACAGCTTCCTAAGTAGCCACTCATGGGGAGAGGAGAAAGTTGAACAACTCGAGCAGCCGCGCGTGCACGGCTTTTTGAACACGTGCGGCTGGGCGAAAAAGAAAGCCGGCAAACTCTGCATATAAGGTGAGGTGGAGGGAGGGAGCTGGCTGAACAGTGCGATCGGGTGGGTGGGGGCTGCTGGACCGCGCAATCCTTGATTGCCTCAATGCGGGGCCTTGTCCCCGTCCCCGCAGCGACTACTATTTTTTCTTTCACAGTTTCGACGGGTTACCCACGGCCACTCGCGGCTAGCCGCGGGTAACAACCACCGTGTCATTCTCTAATACAATGGCTGGTAGGTTGGGGATTGGAACACTTTCTCTGCAAGTTGTTAGTTCCCCCTCCCCAATTTCTCGAGTGTGCGTGTGGGAATCCAAGTGTTCTCCCTAGCGACTTTTAGCCAGGTGCGCTGCCCGGCTAATTTAAGTGAGCGCCCGGCTGTGAATTTGAGGAACGGCACTTGTTAAATAGTGAAACCGCAACTAACCTTCAAAATCTAGTTGGCAGGACAGTACTGGCTACAGCTGTTCTCATTACAGGAGCTCACATATCTCTCCGTTTTTTTGGGCTACTTTTTGGCCGGTTCCGGACCGCCTATTGCCGAGGGGTTTTTTTCATTGGTTCAGCTGCAGCACAACAGGCCAATCACAAACGACCTTAGAACTCTGAGGTTGTTTACGATTGGTCCATTGTGCTCTAGCTGAGCCAATGAAAAATCCGGCGCTGCAGCAGGAGCTTTGACTTTGAGAAAGAGCCATGCCGCCGGGAAGAGCACCAACACTAGCAAATCCAAGAGAAGAGCAAAAAACCTTCCATGGTTCCATCTCTCCTCCTCTATCTCCATGGTCCAACATTTTGCTCCCTCTCTTTTCTGTTTTTCTTCTTCTCTTCCCCCTTGATGCTGAACAATGAAATGGAGAAAAAGAGAGAGATACTGCTTCTCTCTGCCTTCTATCCTCTGCCTCTCATCCAAAGCCTAACATTTCTCCCTCCCTCCCATCCTTAGATCCAGCTTCTCTCCCTTTCTCTTCCCAACTGCCCCCCATCCCATCTCTCCCCCTGTCTGCCTGCCTCCCTTCCCCAGGTCCACCATTTCTTCCCAACAGTTCTCCCTTCAAGTATCTCTTTCCCTCTTCCTCCACACCACCCCAGGTCCAACTTCTCTCCCTTCAGACCACTGCCCACCATCTCTCTCTCTGTCCTCTGTTTCTGGCTCCATAAACTCTCCCCCAGGCCCAATCTGGCACTTCTTTTAATACCTCCCCCCCAATAAAAAACCCAACATCCAGGAGGCATCCTCAGCCCAGAATGTTCTCCCCCTTCTCTTTGTGCCCATGCATCTCTACCTCACTCCTCTCCCACTACCATGTCCAATAATTCTCTCTCTGTCTCCGTCCCTCCTCTCTCTGCCCAACAGTTCTTCTCTTTCTTTATCTCCCCAATTGCACCATCTCTTTCCCTCTCTCAGATATCCAATTCTCCCTTTCTATTATCTCCCTCACCTCTGCATCTCTTTCCCTCACTCCCTCCATTCTTCCATCTTATGGCTCATGCTCCCCTCTATCTTTCCCTTCATTCTGTGTCCTAAGTTCATGCCCCTCCCTCCTTCCTTCCATCATTTTTCCTAAGTTTGTGCTCGCTCCCTCTCAAGCCTTCTTAAGTCTCACCCCCTTCTCCCTTCTGGGCCGCAGGTGTTTACCTTTTTCCTGCTCCCTCCTCTGTCTTGCAGCATTCACTCAAAGCCGCGGGCAGCGGCTCCCACACGCCTCCCGCGGCTGATCTGGAAGCATTCCCTCAACACGCCCATCTCCCTTTCTCCCTTCTGGGCCACGGGTGTTTACCTTTTTCCTACTCCCTCCTCCGTCTTGCAGTGTTCGCTCAAAGCTGCGGGCAGCAGCTCCCACATGCCTCCCGCAGCTGATCTGGAAGCGTTCCCTCAACACGCCTTTCTCCCTTTCTCCCCCTTCTGGGCCACAGGTGTTTACCTTTTTCCTGCTCCCTCCTCCGTCTTGCAGCGTTCACTCAAAGCACGTGGGCAGTGGCTCCTATGTGCCTCCTGTGACTGATCTGGAAGCGTTCCCTCTGATGTCATGACATCAGAGGGAGCGCTTCCAAGTCAGCCACAGGAGGCACATAGGAGCTGCTGCCCGCGGCTTTGAGTGAACGCTGCAAGATGGAAGAGGGAGCTGGCAAGATATTAAAAAGCTGGGGGGCGGCAGAAGGAAAACACTGATTTGTCCTCGAGCGCGAGTGGGGCCGCACAAAATTCTTCGGGGCTGCATGTGGCCCGCGGGCTGTACACCCTTGGTTTACACTTTCGTCCTTCATCCATTCCACTGTTCCCTCATCACCACCACCACCACATCCAACATGTCTCCCTTTCATCTCTCTTCCCCATTTCTCTTCTCTCACACCTCTCCCACCAGCGCCATCTCTCATTACCTCTCACTCAGATTCCCATGTCCAACAATTCTCCTTTTCTATTTCTTCTCCCTGCTCAGCATCTTTCCCTCACGCCCTCCATGCTTCCATTCTGTGTCCCAAGTTCATGCCTCCTTCCTCCCTCCTTTGTCTGAAGTTTCCTCCCTTACTTCTGTGTCCCAATGCGCCCCTCTTCCACCCTTCTGTGTCTCAACACGCCTCTCATCCCCCTTCTCACTTGCCTCCCCTCCCACGGGTGTTACCAAACGCCTCACACAGATAAGTTTGTGCTTTTTCTATGAATATTGAAAAATTTTACTGAAGTGTTGTGATTGAAAAAGGAGTGATTACTGGTTGGGGCATGACTCCAGTTTGGTCTCTTTCCTATTTTTTTCTGAGCATTTGTGAGTAGGTCGTAGTTAAATGGAATGAGGAGGACTACCTCGAGAAGTGCTTCAAGATGTTCTTCGTGTCCAACATCAGTGGTGGGACCTAGAGTGCCTGGAGCAAGATGAAGAACTGTGCTCCCTGGATGGTTTTCTAGGTATCGATCGATGCTGATGCAGAGTTCAAGATTTGTCTCTAGATGGCAGCTGAGAGCTTTGCTCGGACTGGACTGGTACTGAAGGTGTGGAGACAGGTACCTTGATTTGTTGCTTGTACAGCATTTCAGCTAGCTTTCCACAAGAGCCAGCAGGATAAAGTCAAAGATGTTTATTTCAATTCAAAAATACACAGTAATAAAGGACCAGACACAGTACTGTGTTTTGACATACCAATATGCCTGCATCAGGGGTCACTGTTTACTGAATAACACTGAAAATAATATCATTCTCATAAAAAAAGATTAAAAATGAATCTGCTTTCTTGGCTGTGCTGGCTTACTTCTCTGCTTTGGAACAGATCTCTCCACATCACACTGCTCTGGGTAACTGCCACAGATTCATATTTTCTTTTCTTTTATGAGAGTGATGTTGTTTTCAGTGTTATTCAGTAAACAGTAACCCCTGATGCAGGCGTAGTGGTACGTCGAAACACAGTACTGTGACGGGTCCTTATTATTGTGTATTTTTGGACTGAAATAAACATCTTTGGCTTTATCCTCCTGGCTCTTGTGGAAAACTGTTTGTCCATACCCACTGTTTTCCTTATATACACTGCACTTGTGGGTTTTCACGCTGGTGGACTTTTTCTGTGGCATTTTCAGCCAGCTCCATTTGTAGGATTTGTTGATTCTGATCCTATAAGGAGAGCACTAGTGCAGGAGTAGGAAGAGGTACCAAGGGCACAAGCTATACCTGGTGCCAAGGCATTGATAACCTCAATGTCGAGGCACGCCTCAGAGGAGACACCAGTTGAAGAAATGGAAATCTGGTCTTGGTGCGTCACCATTTTGAATATGTCAATGGCGTGGGGACGCATGAGATGCCACCAAGGTATACCCAGAGGGAGAAAAATGCATATGCTTCTAAACTAAACTAAACCTTAAGTTTATATACTGCATCATCTCCACAAAAGTGGAGCTCGACACGGTTTACAGGAATTTATAAAGAAAGGAACTCCAATGGAAAGGAGAAGGGCTTAGTAAAAAGAAAGAAAGAGGGGACTTAGTATAATGGAGAGGGAGGGAGTAGTTACATTTTAGCGAAAAGCCAGGTTTTCAAATGTTTTCGGAAGCGTTGGAGGGAGGTCGAACTCCGAAGAGGGGCAGTGAAGCTGTTCCACAGCTCGGTGATCCTGAAGAGGAGGGATGTCCCAAGTTTTCCTGTATGGGATATGCCTTTTAAAGAGGGGGAAGGATAATTTGAATTTTTGAGTGGATCTGGTGGAGGTAGGATTCGAAAAGAGACAAGATAGAGGAAAGAGAGGAGGAAGGATGCCGTGTAGAGATTTGAAGGCTAGACAGGCGCATTTGTAGTGAACCCTGAGGATAACTGGGAGCCAGTGAAGCTTAGACAAAAGCATGGAGACGTGGTCGAATTTGCTCTTAGCGAAGATTAGTTTGGCCGCGGTGTTCTGAATCCGCTGAAGTCTGTGAAGACTTTTCTTTGTTAGGCTTAAGTAGATGGAGTTGCAGTAATCCAGTCTGGATAGAATAATGGATTGAACGAGGACAGCGAAGTGTTGTTGGTGGAAGTAGGATCTTACTTTCCTTAACATGTGAAGATTGAAAAAGCATTTTTTTACTAAGGAGTTTAGGTGATCATTGAAGGACAGTGTTGAGTCAATGATGATTCCCAGAACTTTGCTTGAGTGCTCAAGCTGCAGTTTGGTGCCAGAGGATAGTGGGATGAGGGTGGGTAGCTGATCTAATTTTGGGCCGAGCCAGAGTAGTCTTGTTTTGGTCTCGTTTAGTTTCATTTGAACGGTGAGCGCCCAGGATTGGAGATTTGTTAAGCTTTTTTATGTACCTGTCCTGATGAAGGCCATGAAGGTGAGGAGGTTGCACGAGGAGTAGACATTGCCAGTACCGGAGTCGATATCAAGGCCTGAAGTTGCGCATTCATGTCTGAAGAAGCAGACATAGCTGGTGTTCCTGATGTCAAACTGAATAGTTTATCAAACCAGATTTGGCAAGCTCTAAGGGACCACTCCTGTAAAGTAGAGCAGCCTGTGCAAGAATTTGGCCGGTGTTGGGGACCAAGGCACTGAAGTCACAAATAGTCCAGTTATACCAAGTGCATCGCTTAAATCCACTCAGAGCCTTGGAGGGAAACACTGCCATAGCTAGTTCGAAGGACTCTGGGGTCACTGGGAGGTCGAGTAAAAATCAACTGAAGAAAGGCTCTCAACACTTGGCCTAAAAACATGCAGCATAAGGCCAAAAGGCCCAAAATGAAAAAAAATTGAAAAAATAAAAATTTCTGGAAACAGAAAATACCAAGAAAACAAAACTACTGAAGAAAAACGGGAAGGCAAAAAAACTGGAAAAATCTGACATTTACATAACATAACAATTTTATTTTTCTATACCGCCTCAATCAAAAGAATTCTAGGCGGTTTACACAAAAGAGAAAAACTGGACAATCGTCGAAATATAAAATATTAATGGTAAAAATACAGCATATTAACTAAAAAGAGAATAAAAATATTTGTTAATACAGTAAAATTATTATGTTAAGAATAAAACCTCAAATTAAGAGATAAATTTATCAAATAGTACTGTCTTAATTTCTTTTCGGAAGGTGCCATAAGACAGCAGCCATTCACGGAGCAGTGCAGGACAAAGCAGCACGTGAAAAACTCACGCCTGCCTTTTGGGCCAATCTAACACTGCTTAGCTCAGCCAGAGAGAAGGGTAGGACCACCAGACCAACTAAAATAAGGTACAGGGGGAGTTTGGGGGGCCCTGCCTGCTTGTCACTAGGCTGGCCTGCCCTGTCTCTGCCTACCATTAGACCACCAGAGAGAGGACAGGGTGCAGAGCCTGGCAAGGAGTGTGGGGTTGGGTGCAGAGCCTGGCAGGGAGAATTTGGTTCAGAATGTTTTTTTTTTCTTGTTTTCCTCCTCTAAATCTAGGGTGCGTCTTATAGTCAGGTGTGTCTTATGGAGCGAAAAATACGGTAATATTCAGATTAAGAACCCAGTCAACAGTATTTTTACACCAAGGAAATTGTATTTTAAAGTCTGATGTCCAAAGCAATATTAAAACTAGATAATGAATACATTAATTTTAACTTCTTCTGACACTTTATTCTTTATACCTTCATTTTGTCCCCCTCAACTATTTCTGGATTTTCTCTTTCCCCTCTTTCTGCATCTCATTTCACATTTTTCTAGTCTTTCCAAATCTTCTCACCCCTTCACTACCTCTCACTTCCATCAGTCACCCCCATCTCTTCATTTCTCTCAGACACCTATGTCCCCTTTTACTAAAAGTCAGTATGCGCTGTTACACATCCTATTTTATACCTAGTGCCAAATTCTATAAATGGTGCTGGTCTACAGGGTTGTCAATCAACCACTAGGTGTCTTTTATAGAATCATGCATAATGGCACCTAGGCATCATTAGGCGGTGTTGAGGTAAGTGCTGGTAAAACCAGGCCTAATTTACCAGCACTATTTCAATTCAATTTAATATTGCTAGTATCTTTGTCCAAGGCGGATTACAAAAATGGTGTAACTGGACCATTTTTATCCCTGATCTGCACAAAGTGCACCACTTAAACCCACTCGGAGCTCTGGACATGGAGGGAAACACCACCGTAGCTAGATCGAAGGACTCTGGTCCCTGGGAGGTAGAGTAAAAATCAACCAGAAAAAGGTGTTTTCAGGCCAAGAGTGTCAAGCCTATCTTGCAACGCCTAGCAATGCCTAAATTTACACCTATTCTCCGTCACTAATCATGCCTACTTTTAAGGTAAGCGTGCTAGAGGTCGGAGGGCACCTGGACTTAGGCATCACTAGGCACTGCATCTAATTATCAATTAAACTAATTAGGATGCCTAGCAGCGCCTAACCTAAGAGCCATTTATAGAATCTGGCCCTTAGTACACACTAATGTCTATGGGCATGCACTAAGCTTTAGAAAAAGGTTGCTGTTTCAAAAAATCCTACCTAGCATTTCTGAGCTCTCTGTTGAAGGTTGTGAATAAAAGCAGGACCGGGATACAGCCTGAATGGAAAAAGAAAAACGCACATTTATAAAGTTGTCTTTTGTAACAAAACGGATGTAAAAAAAGGAAATCTCTCACACAGACTTATTCCAAATTTATTTAAAACATAATTTCAATTACCATGTTCCTTCTGAACACATCCACATATTCACTGGGTCTCTTCCATTCTGCAATTTAGCTATTAGTACTGATAATTGCAAGTCTAATTATGATTCATTAGATATTTTTTTCTATCCTACATAAACATTTTTCATCAGTCAGACTTGAAAATTATCCAAACATTTCATGCATAATCTTCAACAATGTAGATTAAAATAACCAAAGATTGGAAGTACTGGAAAATGAATAATGAACACAGTTTAAGAAACAGGACTTTTTTTTAATTGTTGTTGTATAGCAAATATTCCATAGCAAATATCCCTCTCCTGACTAAAATGCTAAAGGCCATCATCTCCACTCAGCTCTCTTCTTACCTAGAGAGATTCTCCATTCTCTTACCTTACCAATATGGCTTCAGACCCAACTTCAGCACCGAATCCCTACTGGTCTCATTAATTTCAAAGGTGTAACAATTACACTCTCGTAATAAGTTTGCTGTCCTATTACAATTCGATCTCTCTGCAGCTTTTGATGTTGTCCACCGCGATATTCTAATTTATCAACTTTCCGAGATAGGCATCGACTATGGTTCTCGAACTTCTTACGTTCTCGCTCCTACACCGTCAACACAAATGGCACCACGTCCGCTCCTTGGAATCCAACTTGCGGAGTCCCGCAGGGATCACCCCTATCCTCTATTCTCTTCAATATCTACTTGTCTTCCCTGAAACTCTTCCATCTATCTTCCCTTGAAACTATCTATACATATGCTGATGACATCCTTGTCCTTCTCGAGACAGACTCGAACCTTACCAACCTCTCTGAGAACATAACAGCTTGCATAACGAAACTCCAATCCTGGTCCCTCTCAGTTCAAATGAAACTGAACGAGTCCAAAATGAAACTACTCTGGCTCGGCGCAAAATTAGAACAGCTGCCTACCCTCTTCACACTGCCCTTTGGCGCCACACTGCAGCTTGAGTTCTCAAGCAAAGTTCTAGGCATCATTATCGACTCTTCTCTTTCCTTCAATGACCACCTCAACTCCTTGATAAAATCGTGCTTTTTTAGCCCCACATGCTGAGAAAAGTGAGATCCTGTTTCCGCCAACAACATTTTGCTGTCCTTGTTCAATCCATCATCCTCTCCAGACTAGACTATTGTAATTCCATATATCTAAGTCTAACTAAAAAAAAGTCTTCAAAGACTTCAACTAATTCAGAACCCTGCGGCCAAGTTGATCTTCGCAAAACACAAATTTGATCATGTTTCTCCACTTCTGTCCAAACTCCACTGGCTCCCAGTAATTTCCAGGGTTAATTTTAAATGCGCCTGCCTAGCTTTTAAGATCCTACACGGCATCCCCCTTCCCCTAATCCCACTATCTTGGAACTCCTTGAGTCCTGATACCACCAGGCCCACCCAAAAACTTAAACTATCCTTCCCCTCGCTAAAAGATATCATCTATGTGGGAAAATCTCTCTTCTTCAGAATCAAAGGGCTTTGGAATAATCTTACTGCCCCACTACGGAATCAGGGCTCCTTCCAACTATTCCTTAAGCACCTGAAAACTAGGCTTTTCACAAAAATGTAATGCTCTCCTCCCCCATGTACTCAACCTCCAAACCCATTATGTTATTCCTTCCTATATTAAGCTTTTGTAAACCGTGCCGAGCTCTATAATTATGGAGAGGATGCGGTATATAAACTTAAGGTTTAGTTTAGCTTAGCCATAGTCATGGCACTTTACGATATTTAAGAATAAATGAAAACAGCACACAAATCGGAATAAATGAGCAGGAGAAGCAGAGAGCAGAGGAAGGAGAGAGGCAGCTAGCAGAGGAAGAAAGCAGGCGAAGGAGAGAGGCAGAAGAGGGGGAGTAAGCACAGAGAGAAGCAGAGGACAGAGAGAGAGCTAGGGGAGGCGTCGAGTTAGCTCCGCCCATCACCACCCCCGTCATCCACCGGGCTCCAACTCAAAAGGGGAGGTGCCAACGGCAATCTACAGGCTTGGGCAGACGATCAGGAGAAGCAGAGGAAGGAGAGAGGCGGCTAGCAGAGGAAGAAAGCAGGCAAAGGAGAGAGACAGAAGAGTGGGAGTAAGCAGAGCACAGAGAGAGATAGGGGAGGTGGCGAGAGATAGCTCCGCCCACCCCATCATCCACCAGGCTCCAACTCAAAAGGGGAGGAGCCAATGGAATTCAGCCGTTCGGCGCACAAAGGCGAGCGTTAAAAGCGCTTGCCTTAGCGAGAGTGCTTTTGTGAAGGGCCTTGAGAAGGGTCGAGCCACCGCTAAAGGAGAAGCAGGAGACCACAGCAGGCACAGAGGACACACAACCAAGCAGGCACAGAGGACATATAACCAGGCAGGCACAGGGGACACAGCAGGCGCAAAGGGCACACAGCCAGGCAGACACAGAGGACAGCCAGCAGATGCAGAAGACATTCATAGCAGACCGGCATGCAGGCAGAAATGGAAGCAGACAGAAGCAGGATGTTGAGCTACCCAGTTTTCTGCACCGTCTGCCATATGTATGACTACCTCCCCTCTTGGAGGTGGTCTTACGTATGTGCTCGACGCGGAGAACCTAAGAATCTGAAGAAACAAGTCAGACTCCTGGAGTGCAGAATACTGGAACCAGAGGAACTTCAAGCAACGGAGGAGGAAGACAGAGATGCGGAGACGCAGTGATGCAGAGAACTCCAAGCAGTGGAGGAGGAAGATAGAGATGCAGAGAACATCGAGACAGAGAACAGCATCAAGGAAGAAGTCCGAGAGCTGGAGAAGTTCATAGAGGAGGTGTAAAGGGAGGCCATGGAAAAATCACCAGCAACAGTGGAACTGCCGAGATACACCTGCAGGGAGTGTAGACCACCTGACGGACAACCACCACGAAGGAATGGGTGATACAGCAGTGAGAACGAAGGACACGGACGTACGGCTGGAGAGATAGACGTACACCAGGGACACAGACCTGCGGCTGGAGAATCAAGAGAAGATAGAGAGGACAGCAATCATGGTGGGGGACTCCATCATCAGAAAAGTCGACAGCCACATAGCGGGAGGAAGACTGGATCGGCTGGTGACCTGCCAACCAGGAGCCAAGGTAGAAGTCATAGTGAGTCGCATCAACAGGATCATCGACAGTGTGGAAGAAGAAGATACGGTGGTGGTGATCCATGTGGGGACGAACAACGTGAGCAACAGGAACTACAACAGAGAAGTACTGAAGGACCAGTTCCGGATGCTAGGAAGGAAGCTGAAGACCAGAATACAGAGATAGCATTCTCGGAGATCCTGCCAGTACCCAGGGCAGACGAGAAGAGGCAGATGGAGCTGCAAGCAGTCAACGCATGGATGTGGCGCTGGTGTGAGGAAGAAGGATTCCACATCGTGCTCAACTGGACAACATTCTGGGGGAAGAGCAAGCTATTCAGGAAGGACGGACTCTACCTCAGCAGAGAAGGAATAAGGCTACTTGCAAGCAACATCAAGAGAGAAGTTGAGAAGTTTTTAAACTAGGAAGAAGGGGAAAGCCGACAGTTGACCAAGGGAGAGAGTCGATGGTTCAGGAACCCTGTATACCCGGAGGATACTGTGCAGGAAGATAGAGGGGAAGACTCACTGGATCACAGGCGAGACAGACTGAAAGGGACACAAGAGGGAAGGAAATACAAGAAAGGAACAGGCCGCAAACTCAAGTGTATGTACACTAAATGCAAGGAGCCTTAGGAATAAGATGGGTGAATTAGAAGCTGTGGCACAAAAAAATAACGTTCATCGTCGGAATCACGGAAACATGGTGGACTGAGGAAAACGTCTGGGACACTGTGCTACCGGGATACAAACTATACCGCAGAGACAGAGTGGCTCAAAAAGGTGAGGGCATTGCCATATACGTCAAAGAGGAAATTCAATCTACTAGAGAGAACACACCACAACCGACGGATAAGTTAGAGTATCTATGGGTCAAAATTCCATGAACAAATGGACTGGAAACAAACATCAGCATCTACTACCGATCCCCAGGGCAGTCCGAAGAAATTGATGGAGCAATGACGGATGAGATTAAATGCAACTGCAAGGGAGGCACCGCAGTTATCATGGGCGACTTCAACTATCCAGGGACAGACTGGAACCTAAGCACCTCCAGCTGCGCTAGGGAGGCCAAGTTCCTGGATGCTGTAGGCGATTGCTTCCTGGAACAACTTCTCAAGAAAAATACAAGAAGAAATTCAATTCTGGACTTAATTCTAAATGGACTGCGAGGACCGGCACAAGGTGTAGAAGTAGAAGGGACGCTGGGAAACAGTGATCACAATATGATCCGCTTCGACCTGGCCACAGAGGCGAAAGATCAGTCCAGAAAGATGGCCATGGAACTGAACTTCTGAAAAGGGAATTATGAAGAGATGAGACGCATGGTGGGGAAGAAGATTAAGAGGAGGATAAGCACTGTAAAAATGCTAGAGCAAGCTTGGTCCCTTTTTAAGGACACGGTCACCGAGGCACAAAATCTATATATACCGCGTATCAACAAGGAATCCAAGAGGAAAAAGAACAAATAAACCGGCGTGGTTCACTGTAGAGGTTAAGGAAGCAATCAGAGACAAGAAAACTTTGTTTAAGGAATGGAAAAGGTCAAAAACGGACGAAAACTGGAATAAGCACAAACATCAACGCAGGTGCCATAAGACAGTAAAAGGGGCCAAAAGAGACGACGAGGAAAAAATAGCCAAGGCGGTGAAAAACTTCAAGCTGTTCTTTCGATATATTAAGGGGAAACGACCCACGAAAGAAGCGGTGGGACCGTTGGATGACCGTGGAATGAAGGGAGTGCTAAAGGAGGACAAAGCAATCGCTGACAAACTGAACACATGTTTTGCGTCTGTATTTACCAAAGAGGATATACACAGCATACCAGAACCTATCAGGCCATATGCTGGAAACGAAGACGGGAAACTGACAGGGTTGATGGTCAGCCTAGAAAAGGTATGCTGGCAGATAGATAGGCTTAAGAGCAATAAATCCCCGGTACCAGATGGCATCCATTCGAGGCTCATCAAGGAACTGAAAGGGACTATAGCTAAACTGCTTCAACTAGTAGCCTGGAAGGTGGCGAATGTTACGCTGATCTTCAAAAAAGGTTCAAGGGGGGACTCGGGGAAACTACAGACCGTCGAGTCTGACCTCAGTACCTGGAAAGATGGTAGAGGTGCTGACAAAGGACTGCATCATTGATCACTTTGACGGACACGGGCTGATGAGGACCAGCCAGCACGGTTTCAGCACAGGCAAATCTTGTTTGACGAACTTGCTGTACTTCTTCGAGGGAGTAAACAGGCAGATAGATAAGAGCGACCCGGTCGACATTGTATATCTGGATTTTCAGAAGGCGTTCGAGAAGGACTACTTCGGGAAAATTGCGAGCCATGGAATCGAGGGTGAAATACTCCCGTGGATTAAAACCTGGCCGGAGCATAGGAAACAGAGTAGGGGTAAATGGACAATACTCTGATTGGAAGAGCGTCACCAGTGGGATGCCACAGGGCTCGGTGCTTGGACCTGTGCTCTTCAACATCTTTATAAATGATCTGGACATTGGTACGACTAGTGAGGTGATTAAATTTGCAGACAATACGAAGTTATTCAGAGTAGTGAAGACACAGGAGAATTGCGAAGATCTGCAACGTGACATAATCAGGCTCTCAAAATAGGCATCGACAAGGCAGATGAGGTTACATAGAAACATAGAAAGATGACAGCAGAAAAGGGCTATAGCCCATCAAGTCTGCCCACTCTACTGTCCCACCCCATTAAGTCAGAGTGCTGCTCGACCCACGTAGAGATCCCACGTGGATGTCCCATTTATTCTTAAAGTCGAGCACGCTAGTGGCCTTGATCACCTGCACCGGTAGTTTGTTCCAGTGATCCACCACCCTTTCTGTAAAGAAATACTTCCTGGTGTCACCACCAAATCTCCCTCCTCTGAGTTTGAGTGGGTGCCCCCTTGTGACTGAAGGTCCCTTAGGAAAGAATATGTCGTTTTCAACCTCGACACGACCTGTGACATACTTAAATGTCTCAATCATGTCACCCCTCTCCCTGCGCTCCTCTAGAGAGTAGAGCTGCAACTTGCCCAGTCTTTCCTCGTATGAGAGACCCTTGAGTCCGGAGACCATCCTAGTGGCCATTCGCTGGACTGACTCAACTCGAAGTACATCTTTACAGTAATGTGGCCTCCAGAATTGCACACAGTACTCCAGATGAGGTCTCACTATGGTTCTGTACAGTGGCATTATGACTTCATGTTTACGGCTGACGAAGCTTCTATCGATACATCCCATCATCCGCCTTGCCTTGGATGAGGCCTTCTCTACTTGTTTGGCAGCTGCACTGATGATTACTCTCAAGTCCCGTTCTTCTGAGGTCGTAGCTAGTGTTTCTCCATTCAAAGTGTATGTTCTGCATGGATTTCTGCTGCCGAGATGCATCACCTTACACTTCTTTGCGTTGAAGCCCAGCTGCAATGTTGAGGACCAATTTTCCAACTTGATCAGATCCTGCGCCATACCATCCGTGAGATCGCTTTCACCTACTATATTACACAGTTTGGCGTCATCGGCAAACAGCGCTACTTTTCCCTGAAGCCCTCGGGTCAAGTCCCTTATGAATATGTTAAAAAGGGATGGTCCCAGGACTGAGCCCTGCGGCACTCCGCTAGTCACCTCCGATGTCTTAGAGAAGGTGCCATTGACCACCACCCTCTGAAGTCTTCCACTCAGCCAATCATTGACCCATGCTGTTAGTTTCTCACCTAACCCCATCGATTTCATCTTGTTTAATAGTCTACGGTGTGGGACACTGTCAAACGCTTTACTGAAATCCAAGTACACTATGTCCAGAGACTCTCCCGAGTCTAGCTTTCCTGTCACCCAGTCAAAGAAGCTGATAAGATTGGATTGGCATGACCTGCTCCTAGTGAATCCATGTTGACAGGGATCCCTCAACGTGGATAAGTGAAAAGTGATGCATGTCGGTAACAAAAATCTCATGCACGAATACAGGATATCCGGGGCAGTACTTGGAGACACCTCCCAGGAAAGAGACTTGGGAGTTCTGATCGACAAGTCGATGAAGCCAACCATGCAATGTGTGACGGTGGCGTAAAGGGCGAACAGAATGCTAGGAATGATAAAGAAGGGGATCCCTTACAGATCAGAGAAGGTTATCATGCTGCTGTACCGGGCCATGGTGCGCCCTAACCTGGAGTACTGCGTCCAGCACTGGTCGCCATACATGAAGGACATGGTACTACTTGAAAGGGTCCAGAGAAGAGCGACTAAAATGGTTAAGGGGCTGGAGGAGTTGCCGTACAGCAAGAGATTAAAGAAACTGGGCCTCTTCTCCCTCGAAAAGAGGAAATTGAGAGGGGACATGATCAAAACATTCAAGATACTGAAGGGAATAGACTTAGTAGATAAAGACAGGTTGTTCACCCTCTCTAAGGAAGGGAGAATAAGAGGACACTCTCTAATGTTGAAAGAGGATCGATTCCGTACGAACGTAAGGAAGTTCTTCTTCACCCAGAGAGTGGTAGAAATCTGGAACACTCTTCCAGAGTCTGTCTTAGGGGAAAACACGCTCCAGGGATGCAAGACAAAGTTGGACAAGTTCCTGCTCAATTGGAAAGTACGCAGGTGAGGCTGGGCTCATTTAGAGCACTGGTCTTTGACCTAGGGGCCGCCGCGTGAGCAGACTGCTGGGCACGATGGACCACTGGTCTGACCCAGCAGTGGCAATTCGTATGTTCTTATGATGCACCAAAATAATTAAGAGCTAAGTGTGTAAATTGGGTCATGGAAGGGAAACATGGAAACTGCCAACTTTGGCTCAGAATTATCCCCAACCCAAACAAGTGCGCTCTACTTTTAACTAGTATTGTTGACCTGGCGTTTCTATATTCTTCTGGCACACACTGAATTTCTCCATTGTGGTTGTGAGGACTGTATGGTTCAAACATCACAATCTCATAGGAAAGGCAAACGCTTGCATGTCCAAGAATATAGAAGCATCAGTTCACTAATAATGAAAGAATAGGTTTTTACCTGAATAATCTTTCTGTTAATCCTTTCTGGAGTCTGTACATATGGTGATCAATCCATTCCTGCAAACTAGACTTGCAGAAGTGTGAATACTTACAGGTTTTTTTTTTTTAATCACTTCCCACATGAAAGGGCAGCCTAGTTCCCCCTTTCAGTTACATCCCAAAGCAATTACCGTAAGCACCACTGTAACAGAATACAAAGAAGGGGAATGAGGAATGACCCTGCATACATTACACAAGTCTGTTCTGCTCTTAGAAACAAGAAATAGATAACGAATGGGAATTTGTAAAAAAAAAAAAAAAAAAAAACCTCCACAAAAAAACAACCAACCTTGGAGAACAAATCTGCTGAATGCTACTAGCACTAACAATAAGGGAGCCAAAGGCAGAAGAATACACTTACTTATACCAGATTTCTTCACATCTAACTGACAGAAGAGAAGCTCCTGGCCTGGAATCTAAAAACATCCAAGGCAGAAAAGCAGGTGAAACAGTAAATACTGAAGGCGGGCCCATAGGGAAAATGATTGAGTACCTGATTGTAAAACCGCTTAGATAACCCTGATAGGCGGTATATAAAAAAAAACCTAATAAACTTGAATAATAATAAACAAACTCCTGAGAGGATTAGCAGAAAGAAGATTATCCAGGTAGGAACCTAATCGTTCATTCTGTTACATCCACTCAGGAGTCCAAACATATGGTGATGTACCAAACCAATAGTTGACGTATAAGGACAGATAGAAGAGCCTGCCAGCAAGACCAAGGACCCAAAAGCAGCGTCCTCTCGAGCCACCACGTCCACTCTGTAAAATCTGGAAAAAGTATGCAGAGAAGATCAAAATGATGCTCTACAAATTTCTGCAGGAGGAACTGCCTGAGACTCCGCCCATGAAGAGGCAACATCTCTGGTGGTATGTTCTTTGAGAGAGACTGGCAGCTGTTTACCACAGGCAATGTATGCCGCGGCGTTTTGCAGTACTACAAAGACTCGAAGCAACATTTTGACTGGCAGATATATGATCTCAGTGTACACCCAAAGACTCCTAAGACTCCTGATGCAGGCCGGGAGGCCGAAACATGTACATGTCGAGTCATTGAGTTACTTTGGATGAATAAAGATATTGGATTTATCAGATGAGTTGAAAGACACTTTTTTGTGCACCATTCTGATTGGACAATTCCACTTTGGTTTTGCGGTTTTGTTTCCCTTGTTCCTGTGTGATTTATCAGATGAGTTGAAAGACACTTTTTTGGGCACCATTCTGATTGGACAATTCTACTTTGGTTTTGCTCCTTTGAGTTTTGTGGTTTTGTTTCCCCTGTTCCTGTGTGACATGGAAATCAGACACAACATTCGGAAGAAAGAAGGGAACAGGATGAAGAGTAACATCCACTTCTGTAATTCTAGGGAGAGAGCTTGCAGCTCAGAGATACACCTCGCTGAAACAATAGCCACCAGAAACAGTCTTAATTGTAAGGTCCAAAAGGGAAGCATCTTTGAGTGGCTCATATGGACCTTACGAGAAGCCACCACAAGGCCAGTCCAGCCTGAAAGAAGGAAAGGATGACCGGACTGGGAGCTTGAAAGGGCTCCACTCAGTCTTTTTCACACCACTGTTGAAAAGCCTTCTAAGCTTTAGCATAGGCTGCCATAATGGACAGCTTCTGAACTCGGAGCAGAGCAACAATAACCATGTCTGAATATCCCCTACGGACTAGAGCCGTATGATCAAGAGCCATGCCGTAAGACCAAAGCACTGTGGATTCTCCATGAGGTCTGGCCACTGACTCAGAAGCCCGCAATGAAGGGTTAGCTTGAGGCTCCTGTCCCACTAAAGACATATCAGGTCTACATACCAAGGCCGGCCAGGCCAGTCTGGGGTCACTAGAATCACAAGACCTAGATGAGTCAAAATCCTGCAAATAACCCAGCCCACCATGGGCCAAGGGGAAAAGACGTAAAGGAGACCGTCGCGCAATCAGGGCTGGACCAATGTGTCCAACCCAAGCTTCCCGTTTCCTCTCTTCGACTGAAGTGCTTCACTTTTGAGTTTTTGGCAGAAGCCATCAAATCCATCACTGGCCTGCACCAGCAGCGTACAATGAGATCTAAAGCCCTTCGTGAGAACAACCATTATCCCGGGTCCAGGAACTGTCAACTTAGGAAGTCAGCCTGAATGCTTTTCACTCCAGTCACGTGGGCCTCAGAAAGAACTTGAAGGTGAACTTTCGCCCACTGGAAGAGCATCTGAGACTCTAGGCCAGGGGTGCCCAATACGTCGATCACGATCGACCGGTCGATCAGGAAGGCTACGTGAGTCGATCGCGGAGCCCATCCCAGGTTCCGTGATAGACTCGTGTTGCCGTCCCAATCGACCAGCCAATCAGCCTTCCTCTCCCCGATGTTCCCCACCGGTCATCACATCACGCACACTCATTCTCGCTGCGCTCTTCCTTGCCTGACTGCCAGAACCCGTCTTCCCTCTCTCGCTTTCTCCCGTAGACACTCTTTGATAGACTGGGGGATGATGTCACTTCCTTTGGGAGAAGGCGGGAGGGAGGTCTAGGGAAGTCAAGACCCTGGAGAGCTGAGCGCCGGCTGCCCCTGGCGGAACCGACAGAGCCGCCAGACTGGAGAAAGGCGATCGGGAGCAGGAGGTGCTCTGCCCAAAAATGCTGGAGCTGCTGCTGCTGCTCTGACGTCTTGAGCCTGAAAATGGGAAGTTGAGGGGGTTCCTATGAGGGGGGGGTGCATCTTGTAAGTGCCATGGTGGAAGGAGACTGGAACGGCTCTCATGGAAGGATTTATAGACTGGCTTTTTTCTTTTCCTCGGCCCTGGCGTCCGGAGATTTGGGCCTGCAGAAGCCTCGCGCTGACCAGCATTCCTCTCCCCCAACGTCAATTCTGACATCGGAGAGGAATTTCTGGGCCAGCCAATCGCTGCCTGACTGGCCCGGAACTTCCTCTCTGACATCAGAATTGAAGGGGAGCGGAATGCTGGTCAGCGCAAGGCTTCTGCAGGGAGAGCTTGGAGGCTTAGAGGCCTGTTCCACGGTAGCGGCGGCAAACCTAGTGGCTTGGGGGAGGGCAGGGAAAAAGAAACAAAGGGGGCAGGCAGGGAAACAGAAAGAAGGGAAACAGAAAGAAAAAGGGAACAGGGAGACAGAAAGAAAGTGGGCATGGAGAGAGAGAGAAAGAAAGAACAGGAGGCAGGGAGAAAGAAAGAAAAAGTTGGGGGAGAGAATGAGGTCTGGAAGAGAGAAAGCATATAGGAGGCTGAAAGAAGGGAAGAAATATTGGATACAGGAGTGGGCTGAAGTCAGAAGATATCAGAAGAAGAAATGCAGCCAGAGTGAAGTGAGAAGTCAGAAGAAGAAAGTGCAACCAGAGACTCATGAAATCACCAGATAACAAAAGTATGAAAAATGATTTTATTTTCAATTTAGTGATCAAAATGTGTCAGTTTTGAGAATTTATATCTGCTGTCTATATTTTGCACTAGGGCTCCCTTTTACTAAACTGCAATAGCGGTTTTTAGCACAGGGAGCCTATGGGCGTCAAGAGCAGCATGGGGCATTCAGCGCAACTCCCTGCGCTAAAAACTGCTATGTGGTTTAGTAAAAAGGGAGGGGGTATATTTGTCTATTTTTGTATGGTTGTTATTGAGGTGACATTGCATAGAGTCATCTGCCTTGACCTCTTTGAAAAAAACCCGGAATATGGATAATTAACATTTTCTCTGCCTTTCAGTGTGCTTTGTGGGGTTTTATTTTATTTTATTGTTGGTAGATCATTTTGACTTGGTCATTTTAAAAGTAGCTCGCAAGCCCAAAAAGTGTGGGCATCCCTCCTCTAGGCGTAAGGGGGTACTTCTGGTGCCCTGTCTGTTCACATACGCCACTGCTGTGGTGTTGTCAAAGAACACCCTTACAGCTTTTCTAGCACCTTCAAGGCCAGCTGGATGGTTCGGAGCTCCAGCCAATTTATGGACGACCCCTTCTGATGGTGAGTCCACCAGTCCTAAATCAAGAGGTTCCCCCAATGAGCTCCCCAGCTGAAAAGACTGGCATCTGTTGCGAGAGTCACCCATTATGATTGGGAGAGAGATGCCCTTTGACAATGAGCGGTCCTGAAGCCACCTGTGTAAGCTGTTCTTCACTGTCCCTGTCCATGGGAGTTGCATCTGAAGCAAATGCCTCTGCAGAGACCACTGAGACAGAAGAGAGTCCTGGAGAGGTCACAAGTGTGCCCTGGCTCATGGGAACATTTCCAGGTACGCTGCCATAGAGTCCAAAACCTGGAGATAATACCACGCTGAAGGAATCTGCACTACAAAGAGAGACAGGTTCTGTCTTCGCAGCTTCTGTTTGGCGTGCCTCTGGAAGAAAAATATGGCTCCAAGCCATGTCAAAGAACTTCTAGATAGTCCAGATTCTGGGTCGGTTCAAGATGTCTCTTCTTGAAGTTGCATAGCCATCTTGCACTCCTGCCTGGACAGGGCCCTAATCAGCCAATCATCTAGGTAGGGATGTATTTGGATACCCATCTTCCAGAGATGAGCCGCAACTACCACCTTAACCTTGGTGAAAGTGTGGGGGGGACTGTAGCCAATCCGAACGGAACTGCTGAAAACTGGAAATGATGCTGAAATACGTGAAGCCTCAAATATTTCCTGTGGCCCAGAAAGATGGGAATATGCAGATATGCCTCTGTAAGGTCCAGGGAGGCCAGAAACTCACCAGGAACCACTGCTGCGATGACTGACTGGGATGTTTCCATGTGGAAATGGGGGACCTTCAGAAAGGCATTACCACCTTGAGATCCAAAATGGGCCTCCAGTCCTCTGTGCCTTTTTTCGGCATGACATATCTGCAGTATCCGCCTGAGCCCAAATCGAGTTTGGGACAGGTACTATGGCCTGAATATCCTTAGTCTTTGAAATGTGGCCCTGACCTTGGCCTCCATTTCCAGGCAGGAAGTGAGTGAACAAATCCAGAGGAGGGCGATAAAACTCGATCTTGTGACCCTCTCAGATGATATCCAACACCCATTAGTCTGGGGAAATTTTCTCCCACTCCCCTGAAATACCAACAGCTGCCCCCCAATATGCGGGGGTACAATTGCCAACCTGGTATTATTGGGGCTTCTTTGAGGGAGGGTTGGCATGAGCTCCTGAGAACTGCTAGCATTTGGAACTGCTGAATCACTGGTTATAACCCTGGCAACGGGCAGAGACTGATTTGAATAGGTGGCGAATCGGAAAGTCGTCCCCTGGTCCTCTTGACTGCTAGACCCAAACAGGGAGCCAGAGTCATCCAGGTCTGAATCCAAATCCTGAGACAAAAACAGCATGGAGTCTGACCTCCAATCTGGTCAGTCTGTCTCCAAAAGGCCACTGGAGCCAAGGCCTAGTCTGCTCAACTGAACCCAAACCCTAACCCCAAAAACCATCAAAATTGGGATTTTCAGACCCACCCAATTTACCCATAGGAAATAATGGAGCTGTACTCAGTTCTGCGGAGGTGCCTGCCTGTCAGCTATGTCAGTGCAGCTGGAGAGAAGGAAAGGACTTTCTGACTCAGATGCTACAAATCAAGAAATCTTTGGGCTGCCAACCAGACTGAATGTGACCGAGATCTCCACCCTCATGGAACCTTGCAGCTTGACGGGTGGGCAAACTACACAGCCTGATACCCCAAAGGTTCTTACACAGGGCAACCACAGCCTGAACTCAAGCCACTGAGAAACTCAGAAAGCGAGCTGGATCCCAGAGGAATGGACCCCAAGCCCTGAAGACACACTGCATACTGGCACCCCAGGTCAACCCAAAGGCTTGCCTGCAGAGCTGTAGTCCGACTCAGCAGAATCTGTGTCCTTTCCCTGGCAGATATGGGATCTCAGGGCATCAAAGCCTCAGAAAAAACAAATTTAGGCTGTAACGAAAAAACTAAGTAGAGCAGAACACCTCTGTACAGTTCGCTTGCAGAAGAGAAAATGAAAGAGGACACTAGGCTTTGCCTACATGTGGGATCAAAACGTAAGTATTCACACTTCTGTAAGTCCAGTTTGTAGGAACGGACTAATCACCATATGTACGGACTCCTGAGTGAATGTAACAGAATATTAGCTATGACCTCTTTCCTTTGGAGCTTGTCATACAGGTGAGAGATGAGAAATACAGTTAAGGACTCAGATCATCTAAGCACCTGGGATGGTAAGGGGGAAATGAAGATTAGATGATGCCTAATGAATGGGCGAAGAAAGCAGAGAATGGACTTAAGACTGGGTGGGAAAGTAAATAGAGACTCAGGACTGGGGAAGGAGGAAGAAAGCAAGC
Organism: Geotrypetes seraphini; assembly: GCF_902459505.1. NCBI lineage: Eukaryota > Metazoa > Chordata > Amphibia > Gymnophiona > Dermophiidae > Geotrypetes > Geotrypetes seraphini. The sequence continues at coordinate 113,126,022 of NC_047086.1, forward strand.
AAAAGGGAAGATTAGGTTCTTACCTTGATAATCTTCTTCCTAGCAGAAAGGCATACGAGTCTTGAATCAGTGGTTTAGTCATCTCTAATTGTAAGTTGTGTAGAAGGCATTTTCTATTTCTTTTTGGCTGTGCCTCCTCTATCTCTGCTCCTGCACATGCTCCTCAGTTAATCCCAAAGCAGTTACAGAGCAGATCAGAAAGGCACCTTCTGGCTCACATTCAGAAGAAAAAACTGAAGGGAGTAGCAGAGTCCTCTGGAGGAGAGTTGAAAACCTGGAATGGATTCCTTCTGCATAGCTCACGAGCAAGGGGAGAATATCCTATTGTTCAGAATGACACCTATTGCACTAGAAAATCCATTACTGCTGCAGAAGGATGGCAAACTCCTCCTGGGCATTGCTGGAAGTAAAGAAATGGTTGACAGAATTGCAGTACTTGTCACTGCAAAGAAAAACAAAACAAAAGTTGCTCAAGAGTTCCAAATATTGGCCATGGAACTTCTAAACAGGAAGCTGAAGCTGGTCTCACAGTACTGGATGAGTGGAGCACCTGCATAGAATCATCAGTAGGACATCTCTACATCATATGATGGAACTGGTGCTCGGAAGTGCCTTCACTCAACTGTTTGGCATTAGTGGAGGACCAAAAAAGATTTCAGCATTTTGTATTTACTGTGGAATAATGGCATTAGTTACTATCCATAGCTGAATAAAAGATTTCAGCAAATTAGCCATAGACATGATTCATATGAGGTTGCTATGGACAATATGTTTTGATGCAGACATATCAGTCCTTCAGAAAGAAATAGCAACTTTCTGCAGAACAGCCTTGAATGCATCACATCCAAGGGAAGACTACAAGGAGCTTCTTGAGCACTCTCTTAATTTTTCTTTGCAGCTGCCCAAATGCAGATAAAGCAAACCCATCTACAGTATTAAGATTCTGTATTTCTGTTCCAGCATTAAGAACATAAGAATAGCCTTACTGGGTCAGACCAATGGTTCATCAAGCCCAATAGCCCGTTCTCACGGTGGCCAATGCAGGTCATTAGCACTGGCCAAAACCCAAAGAGTAGCAATATTCCATGCTACTGATACAGGGCAAGAAGTGGCTTCCCCCATGTCTTTCTCAATATCAGATATGGACTTTTCCTCCAGGAACTTGTCCAAACCTTTCTTAAAACCAGCTACACTATCCGCTCTTACCACATCCTCTGGCAATGCATTCCAGACATAACTATTCTCTGAGTGAAAAAGAATTTCCTCCTATTAGTTTTAAAAGTATTTCCCTGTAACTTCATTAAGTGTCCCTTAGTCTTTGTAATTTTTGACGGAGTGAAAAATTAATCCATTTGTACCCATTCTTCTTTTTTTTTTTCTTAATATCATTTTTATTAAAGAGTCAACAAGAGAAACAAGCAGGGTACAATGATGAAATAGGAAATATGCAAACAAGGGCATCCAGTACAAGATCACAATAGCCATCAACAAGAATACATAGTATGCCAGGAAGACACAGGACTGTACAAGAGCAAAAACAGCCCGCTGCCCTCATTGGCCCCATCATTTTTTCAATATGGTATGCCCATTCCCAAGAATCCCCTACGCAAGGGACAGAACGCATACCAGGCAACACAAATCAGTCAAACAATCAGACATACCCCACTCACACTCCCCAGTCAATCTCCCCCCTCCCTACCCGGGAGACCAGAGATAGCTGCAAAAACACTCTCCAGTGGGCCAACACCTCAGGGTTGGTGGAGCATTTATGATATAGTTTGAAACGTGCCAGCTCAATCATCTGAGTGATCCAACTGCGGCATGGTATAAAGGCCTTGAATCCACGTGATAAAGTTCCAAGCTAATCCATACTCTTATAACACCCAAAATAGGTACTGCCAGGAAATACTATCAAAGGCCTTTTCCATATCAAGCCCAACGATTGCAGAAGTGCCCCTTCTGCCCCTGTGCTCATGAAATGCCTTAAGGAGATTCATAGAAGCATACCACTGGGGAACAAACCCTACTTGATCATCCGCAATGAGCTGGGGCAGGAACAAATTCAGTCTAGCTGCCAAGATAGAAGCCAGCAACTTAGCATCTGATTCAATAACGAGATTGGGCAATAGGAACCGACTTGCATGGGGTCCTTCCCAGGTTTCGGGAGCAAGGTGATATGAGCTAAATTACTCCTGAGGCCTGAGGCCGTAGTGGAGAGGAAATTGAAATAGTTCCCCAAGGGCTGGGCAAGAAGATCAGGCAAAAGTTTATAGTATTCAGGACCAAATCCATTGAGTCCGGGAGACTTGGTAAGCTTCAGCTTCTTGATCCCCAAGCGAATTTCCTCTAGGGATATGGGAGCACTCAGCTGCTCTGCCTGTGCTTCGGAGAGTTGCGAAAGACAAAGATCCTGAAAAAAGCGATCTCGATCCGCCTCAGTAAAGTCCCACATAGAGAGCACTATAGAACTCCACGAATTGCTCCCGAATTTAGGCCTCCTGGGTAAAGCTTTCTCCTCGAGTATTCTTCACCTGCTGAATAATTTGTTTTTTCCGATAAGACAGAACCAAATTCGCAAGAAGTTTGCCCGCCTTACCGCCCCACTGATAAGAGACGAAATTTCTGATAGTAAATATCCTGGCAAGCGCGTTGATCTAAGATCTCGTTAATCTGAAGATAAAGAGATTTAATTTGCTGTCCATCTGATCCTGCCAAACTCACCCGGTGATGCTTGCGCAACGCTGCCAACTGTACCGAAAGAGTGAGAAGTTTCTCCCCCTGCTGTTTCCGTTTAGTGGTAACATATTGGATAATATGACCCCGCAATACCGCTTTAGAAGCGTCCCAGAACACCTCAGGATCTACATCTGGAGTGTTGTTATGCACGTCGTACTCCATCCATCGGGCCCGCAAATACACCTGGAAATCCCTATCAAAATATAAAGCAGTGGGAAACCGCCAGGTTCTGTTCCCCCTCCGGTCCGTGACCCCCATAGTAAGCACTAACACCGAATGATCTGAGAGTGGGGTATCTTCAATAGTAATTTTATCCACCCGGGAAAAGAGTATTCGACACCAAAACATAGTCCAGACGTGAATACATAGAATGAGGGTTAGAATAGAACGTGTACTCCCTGTCAAACGAATGAAGAGTTCTCCACACATCCTCCCCAAACCTTCCAATACCCCCTTCCCAAAAAAGACTGCATGCACTCAACCACCCATCTCCTCCCCCAAACCCTTGCCTAATATCAGCCAGAAAGAAAAAATCCCAATGAAGCCAGTACACTCTCCCAACCTAACCCCTAATCATCCAAGGCCGGTCCCAGATTAGACACCCCACAAACCTCCAACTCACTCTCCAACCAAGCTGAACCCCCCCCCCCCAGCTCCCTAACAGGGAGCCTCCCTCTCACCCTGAAGGACTAAAGGATAGTCCCTGAGACTAATAAATAGACCCCCAACCCCTCAGAAGGAACAAGGGAGAGGAACCACTGCACACCAAGGAAGAAAGAAAGCCCCAACAGACCACCCTGTGCTGATGCTTTCAATGTTGTGTCCACCATCACCCCCAGGTCTCTTTCAAGGTTGCTTACCCCTAACAATGATCCCCCCATTTTGTAGCTGAACATCGGGTTCTTTCTCCCTACAAGCATGACCTTGCATTTCTCTATGTTAAAGCTCATTTGCCACTTTTTTGCCCACTCTTCCAGCCTCGTTAGGTCCCTTTGCAGATCTTCGCAGTCTTCCGTAGTTCTAACCCTGCTGCAGAGTTTGGTGTCATCCGCAAATTTAATAACCTCACATTTTGTTCCCCCCTCCAGCTCGTTAATAAATATATTGAACAGGAGCTGTCCCAGCACCGACCCCTGTGGAACTTCACTCATGACCCATTGCCAGTCTGAGTAACCCTCTGTTTCCTGCCTGCCAGCCAATGTTTGATCCATCGGTGGACATCCCCTTGCACCCCGTGGTTCCACAGCTTCTTAAGCAGCCGTTCGTGGGGTACCTTGTCGAAGGCTTTTTGGAAGTCAAGGTAAATGTCTATGGATTCCCCTTTATCCATCTGGCTGTTTATTCCCTCAAAGAAGTACAGTAAGTTCGTGAGGCACGACCTTCCCTTGCAGAAGCCGTGCTGGCTCGCCTTCAGCTGTCCATTGTTTTCTATGTGTTTGCAGATGCTGTCCTTAACCAGTGCTTCCATCATCTTTCCCGGAACTGAGGTCAAGCTCACCGGCCTGTAGTTTCCCGGGTCACCCCTTGATCCCTTCTTAAAGATGGGCGTGACATTTGCTATTTTCCAGTCCTCCGGGATCTCCCCAGTTTTTAAGGATAGGTTACATATTTGGCGAAGTGTTTCCGCTATTTCGTTTCTCAGTTCTTTTAGTACCCCTGGGTGGATGCCGTCCGGACCTGGTGATTTGTTGCTCTTCAGTCTGTCTATCTGTCGGAGGACATCCTCTTGGCTTACCTCTAGTTGGATCAGCTTTTCATCCTGATCCCCACTTATGATCTCCTCGGGTTCAGGAATGTTGGATGTGTCCTCTCTCGTGAAGACTGACTGGTAATTTGCTTCTGATTGTCCTGGCGGGCGATAGTACAGTCCCAATTTTATGTCTGCTCCATTTCCTCCTGGTAGCTTAACCCATAGTGATTCCAAGCCGTCCGCCCTTACTGTTGTTTCCATCCTGGTTGAAGGAATGGAGTCCTTTATATATAGCGCTATTCCTCCATCCTTCTTGTATGTCCTGTCTCTCTTATAGAGCTTGTACCCTGGTATGACCACATCCCAATTGTTGTCCTCGGACCACCATGTTTCTGTGACTCCAATTATGTCTAGGTCCTCCTTACTGGCTATGACTTCTAGCTCTCCCATTTTGGTTCTTAGGCTCCTTGCATTAGTGTATAGGCAATTTAAGTCCCGGTTGTTTACCTTCCCTGTTGGTTTTCCTCGTGGTTTGGTGCTCCTGCTGACCCCCTCATGGGCTGCCAGTCCCCAAGCCTCGTTTCGTTCATCCTCCTCCTGTGGTATGTCTGTTTCGTCCTCCTCCTCCTCCTGTGATGTGTCTCTCTCATCCTCAGCCTGCTTCCCCATTTTTGGATGTCCCTCTGGCTCCTGCTGTTCTCTCTTCTTCCTACTCTTTAGTTTCATTTGTTCCTTAGGCCCCTGTATTGCATCTTTGGGTCCTTTTTCCAAAAATTCCCACTCAGTCTCGAGCCCTCTTTTACATGTTCCCAGCTCAGTATCCTTGTTTGATACTCTTGTCCGATGTGTCGATGTCAGATCAACTATCGGCTTTCCCCTTCTCCTCAGTTTAAAGCCATGTCTATGCCGTTCTGGACGTTGTGTGCCAGCATCCTCGTTCCAGCCGTGCTCAGGTGCAGTCCGTCCTTCCTGTAGAGCTTGTTTTTCCCCAAAAAAGTTGCCCAGTCTTCCAATTTCCTAAGGTCCGCCTGCAATTTTTCACAATCCACATGCATTTTAACAACTTTGAACAGTTTAGTGTCATCTGTAAATTTAATCACCTCACTCGTCGTTCCAATTTCTAGATCATTTATAAATTGGCGTAACATTGGCCACCCTCCAATCTTCAGGAACTACAGATGATTTTAGCAACAGATTACGATCACTAACAGCAGGTCAGCAATTTCATGTCTGAGTTCTTTAGTACCTGGGATGTATACCATCCGGTCCTAGCGATTTATCACTTTTTAACTTGTCGATTTGGCTCAGTACATCTTCCAGATTCACAGAGATTTCTTTCAGTTCCTCCACATAATCATCACCCTTGAAAACCATTTCCGGTCTTCCCTAAAGACCGAAGCAAAGAGTTCATTCAGTCTTTCCGTAAGGCCTTATCCTCCCTGAGCGCCCCTCTTGCTCCTTGATCATCCAACGGCCCCACAGATTCCCTCACAGGTTTTCTGCTTCTGATATACCTTAAAAAAATTGCTATGAGTTTTTGCCTCTTTTGCAAATTTCTCTTCATATTCTTTCTTATCTGTCTTTATCAATGCTTTGCATCTAACTTGCCAGTGCTTGAGTTCTTCTTATTTTCCTCATTCAGATCTTTTTTCCATTCTTTAAAGGATGTTTTCTTGGCTCTCTCTTTGTTAGCCCCATCTACATTCACTACTGGCATGAAGCATCTCTTCCTGTAAAAAGCACCACTCAACTTGCTTCTGCTTTGAACTCCAGAAATATTCTAACAAGGCTGTTGCCAAGGCTACGTGAACAACATTCACCAAACATCTTTGGCATTTGTCAAATTTTAGCTGGTCTGGCCTTTTTTGATGATAGACTAAGCAATGAAGTAAAGTCCAATATGGTGGCAAACCTTCAGCTTCCACAATCCACAAGTTCGGTGAAATGTCTCGATTGCCCTCCTTGGTCCCATCGGCTTGGAATCATGTATAACAAAGAGAACTTATGTCTTCCTTTGACATTTGACACAAATGGACAAGAAAAGGCTCAACAATTTCTGGTTAAAAATCCTGCAAACTGGAGAGATGATCCAAATTACCAGTATTTGAAGCACTCAGCATCATCAATGACAGTAGTCAATGACTTCGCTGAAAGAGCAATTGCCTTAATGCAGCAGTTTTGAATGAGGAGCAGAAGCAGCTCCTCCTTCATCTTGATGCTCAGCATAGAAAGACTTATCCAACTTGCTCAAAAGCCATACTAATGAATACTGACTGAATATATAACATTTTGAATGTACTGTGGAATAATGACATTAGTCATCGCTGAATAATTAACAATGCATAATAAATCATTAGGCCAACAAGCCTAATTTCAGCTGTAAGTAACACCGTATGTATTTTAACTTCTTTCCATGTGCATTTGCTCACAATTCAGGTTTAGATGAAAAATTAAACTCTGTACTTGCATTTTAAATAAAAAATCATTGAGTGACTTCTAAATGTTCACCAAAAGGCTCATAATTTGGCACAATTAACGGTGGCCAGACATAGAACAAAAATAGACTTGTGGAGGTCATGTCCCATGAACTTGATTTTTTGGGACCACCCTAACTGCCTTGGTAGCCAACATTTGTGCCCCACAAAAGGAATAGCATTTGTTTTTATCCTGCAGAGCTGCCATAGTACAAACACACCAGAGGCCCTACACGGAGCTTAGTGTAAGTACATCAAAGGAGTGAAAAAAAAAAAGCCTTCCTGAAGCGGCCATTTTTATCAAGGTAAACCACAACAGGTGAATAAAGACCAAAGCAGTACTGATACTGACAACTACTAGTCAAACTATCTGTTGAGCAGCAATTAATTTTGGGGATTCGAGGTTTCCCCTACCCCCAAATGAAAGGGCTGAGGCACAATAAAAAACCTAAACCCTTAACAAAACTGTTTTGGGGGAAGACATGGGATCCCCAAGTGTTACACCCCTAAATTTTTTTAGATGACTGATAATAGAAATTTAATAAGTCCTAACAGACCAGAAGAGATTATACAAAAAGCCTATCACATCCTGGAGACTGAGAAATACTGACAGATCAGAGAAGGTAGAGGGGAGGGATGCACGCGGTTCTTAAGTTATGACATCATAGCTCAGCATTTCTTAGTTTCCACTTCCTGGTAGGAAAACACAAAACCAACATCTGACTGGTCTGTTGAAACAATAATGAACAGCTGTTATGAGAGGAAAATCACCCACTCTTATCAGCAATAATAACTAAGATAGAGATAGATATGTATACAATGAAGAAGGAAAATAAATCTCAAGAACATAAGAACATAAGAATTGCTGCTGCTGGGTCAGACCAATGGTCCATCATGCCCAGCAGTTCGCTCACGCGGTGGCCCTTTGGTCAAAGACCAGCACCCTAACCGAGACTAGCCCTCACAGCGCACGTTCTTGTTCAGCATGTTCTTGTCTAACTTTGTCTTGAATCCCTGAAGGGTGTTTTCCCCTATAACAGCCTCCGGAAGAGCGTTCCAGCTTTCTACCACTCTCTGGGTGAAGAAGAACTTCCTTACGTTTGTACGGAATCTATCCCCTTTCAACTTTAGAGAGTACCCTAAAACTACAACAAAAAGCTCCCCTTCATCCTACCACCTGCTGGAGAAATACTGAACAGTCTGATCCCTGTGCAGGATTCCTAAGCAATGCCATCACTAATTAATAATTCTCAGTCTCCACCTGCTAGTAGGAAAAGGCAAAACCACATGTCTGGACTGGTCTAGCAGGATGCTAAGGAATAATTTATCATATTTAATACAATACTAAAATTTAAATAAAATTGTTATAAATGGGTTTTGTTCATTTAATAGAATAGCTAAGTTTCTTAGGATTCTTCTCACTAAGTTCTCAAACTCTCTCAATCCTGGCATTTTTCTAAAAAACAAAACAAAACAGGAAAACATGTTACTTATAAGTGGCAAGAAAACAATCTAAGGAATTAACTGCCAACACACCTGAGCTGCAATCTCAGTTGATTCTGGTAAAGTATTCCACACATCCATTGGATCTACTGTCACTTCTTTACCATTAGAAGGTATCAATACCTGTAAAGAGAACAATTATGAATCAGCCACATGAATTAATACCACTATCTAACAAATGCTCATGTTAACCAAAACTTTCACTTCAGAAGGTGTGTTTTGCTAGGTGTTTTTCCGTCGGATATTTGAAATTCTTTGGGGCTTTGGTGCTTGGAGGTCCCCCTGCTCCGGTGTACTCTGCTGGGGAAAGGACGCAGTCCCATGTGGGTGGACTGCTGCTCTCAGGCCAATCTCACAGAGTATCTGCAGAGCCAGCCTGCTTTGGATCCCTTCAGGAACTTGGAGTTCATCCCCCTGGGAGCAACTCACCTGCTGATTTTATTAGAGGCTTGAGTGCAGGCTATATGGTCCCCGAGTAAGAACCCTAGGGGTTATTTCTCCCCTCCCTCCCAGCACTGCGTGAGAAATCTCAGAGGTGGGAGTCAGTGGTTGTGGTTCAGCCAGAATTCCTTCAACAGTTGAGGTCTGAGCAATTTCTGAGACAGAAATCCTTTCCCTGCAGCCAGGCTGATTTAGGCAAACAGGCACCAGAAGTCACAGTGAGTACTCTCATTATTCCCTATGGGGAACATCAGGGAGGTCTGGAGTTTTGAGTTTTAGGGGTTTCTGGAGTTAGTACTCTGTTCCCCCTCTTCCAAAACCCTAAAATCGCTATTTATTGATTTTTGCATTTAGCTCCAATGGCCCATTTATGGCACAATTTTTTTTTTTTTTACGGTGGCCATCTTGGATTTTTAGCGATCTGATTTTAAACTTCTTTTTTCTGCTTCAAAACCATTCGTTTTTTGCAAGTGACTGCCTTTGATGAGTACCCCAGGCCTTTCTAGTTCCAGATCCTGTGTCAGTTACAAAGAGTTACTGGTTGAGGAACGGCCGTGTTCATGTACCGCAGGAGAAAGGGGCGGCTCCCAGTCAGTCCTCCAAAGCCTTGGAACCCTCGAAATCCTGGACACACCAGTCCAAGGGAAAGAGATCCTGCTCAGATGAACCAAGCAGCAATGGGGCAAAACGCAAGCACGTGATGGCAGATGATTCTCCACATCTTCACCAGTCTAGGGTTGAGTAAGGGGCCTCAGGTCCCCTGATGCAAGGCTTCTCAGATTTTGTCAGCCTTTTATGAAAAAGCCTATTTAACGGGATCAGGAAATGCTGCCCACAGGCACACCTACTCCGCCTAAGGGGGATCCTTCATTCAAGCAGATATCAATGCCTCAGTGACTCTTCAGAGCAGGATTGGGATGATTGGAAGTCCCTTTCCATGCCTTTGTTATCACAGGACTCTTCTGCAACAATGAATGATGTGGGATACCTTTTGAGGTCCAGTAGCCAGGGGACAGGTGCAGCAGTGGATCACAGTGATGATCCCTTCGCTCATCACCTTTTCAGGTCAGTTTTAGTGTCCCATGTCATTTCTGACACCCTATCCATACTGAAGCTCGATGCCCAGCAGCCCTCCACCTCGCAGTGCTCCTTTATGTGCGCCACTAATGCACAAACTTATTTCCTGCTCATCCGTATCTTTCCTCTTTGGTCACTGACATAAACGAGATTACCGATGGCTCTCTTAAGGTGGCCAAGGCTATGTCTCAGCTCTATCCTATGGCTCTGGACTTCCAGCTGCTATTTGTCCAGCTGAATATGAACTCTACAGTGGCGCAGGTGACCAAGCACACTTCCCTTCCTAGTGAAGGTGGAGTGATTGTGAAGGATGCAGAAGATTGTAGAGTGGATGCGTTCTTGAAAAGACAGTTTGAAGCACTGGCTTTGGGTTATCAAAACTGCAGTAGCTGCCTCCTTCATAGGGCAAGCCTGCCATACCGGACTGCAGATTAGTCCCTTGGAGCTTGGGGACTCCTGTCCCTACATGTTTAAGGAGGGCATGGATTATGTGGCTGATGCTCTTTATGACATTAAAGTCCTGGGAAATGTTTCAGCTTACTCCATTTCTGCCTGCTAGATGCTCTAGATCAGACAGTGGGCAAGCGACAGCCTCCAAAGCCATTCTCAGCAGATTATCCTTCAAGGGCCAAGTGCTGTTTGGCAAAAGGCTAGACGATCTCATGGCCAATGTGTCAGATCGCCACCTCAAATCCTTCCTGGATAGAAGGAGCTGTCAATCTGCCGGGGGCAATAGAGGCACTTTTTGTACCTCTAGGAGATCTCACCAATTTTCCTTCAGCTACACCTCTCAGAGGCCCTTTCTGGGGCCCAGAAATAAATTTAGAAGTTATTGGCACCAGCAATCAACGGATTCCTGCGGTGGCTCAGCCTCAAAGAAGCAGCAATGACGACAGGACGATGGACAATCCACCTCGTATCAAAAGGTGGCTGTCAGCATTCAGAGATAAAATGGGAACAGATCTCATCCAACTGCTGTGTGTGTGACATTATCAGAGGGGGGCACAGGATCGAGTTTTATCAGCTCCCGCCAAATCTGTTCCTTGACTACCCAGCCAGATGACTGGAGGAGGTGGTCAGAGTCTTGAGCGACAGTGCAACATCTTAGACATTCATGCCACAGAACCAGTTCCTGAAGAAGAATCGGGCTCAGGCAGATACTCTTTATACTTTATAGTGCCCAAGAAAGGGACAGAAGATTGGAGGCCCATTCTGGATTTGAAGTCTGTAAATGAGGCCCTGAAGGTCCTCCTCTTTCACATGGAAACAGTCTGCTCTGCTATAGCAGCTGTGGCCCTGGGAGAGTTTCTTGCTTTTTTGGATTTGATGGAGGCATATCTTCACATCCCTATCTTTCCAGCTCACAGGATATTTCTGAGATTTCATGTGCTTCAGCACCACTTCCAGTCTGTGGTTCTCCTCTTTGGTTTAGCCATGGCTCCCTGCACCTTTACTAAGGTGATGATGTTGATTATAGGGGCCCATTTTCCCCGGATGGATGTCCTTAACTGGTGCATTCTTGCCTTGACGATTGGCTGATCAGGGCCCCAATCTGTCCTCCAGGATGTCCAGAGAGCTTACTGCAGCGCAGAGAACCCTCCAGAAGCAGTCAGCAATTTCCCACCGTTAAGGATGTCCCCGCAGGGAACCTCCATACCATGCGGGCAAACCCGCAAAGGAAATACAAAAAAAAAAAAAAAAAAATACTGAAAACTAGCAAAAGAAAACACAAGCAGAAGAGATAAGCTCCTACAGGCTGGCATGTAAAAAGCAAGACTGAGGTCCAAGGGAAATGCTGCAGGATATGATAACAAAGTGAGGAGTTAAGACTTCAATCATCTGAAGCTTTCTATAGTGCCTGGCAGCTAAGGCTGCATAAAACCCACTGGTCCCGGAATAAGGATTGTACAAGAAATACAATTTACAGTAGCAAAATTACCATTCAGCAGGGATGTGTGAACAAAATGGCTATGAAAAACAAATCTCTAATATCCCCAGAAGAAAGCAAATACAAATTACAGAATGTGAAACTGCTATCTGCCTTCTATTTCTAGAATATCTGGTGAACAATTGCCACAGCGAAGTCAAAATATCAAGCTTCATTACCTTTGCAAAATGGAGAGATTGATAACTGAAAAGCATAAGGATATACAGATGGGAAATAATTTAGGACTTTTAAAGTAAACTCTCTTCAATGTATTTATTTTTCAAAATCCTTCTTCAGCTTTATTTTCTCAAAGGCTGTGGCCCTGTAGAGGAAGGAAAACCCTGCTGCTGACTATAATGTGCTTTTTGTTGACTTCCTACCATGGGGGAAGGGGAGGGGTATGCTCTTACCTATACATTTTGATGGTCTGCTATAATTGCAAAATATTGAAGAATTAAGGCCAGTACTTGGCAGACTTGCACGGTCTGTGTCTGTATATGGCCGTTTGGTGGCAGATGGGCTGGGGAAGGCTTCAATGGTTGGGAGGGTGTAGATGGGCTGGAGTGAGCTTTGACGAGACTTCAATAGTTGGAACCTAAGCACAGTACTGGGCAGAGCTTTGGATTCTTGCCCAGAAATAGCTAAGGAAAAAAAAAATTAAGATTAAATTGAGTCAGGTTGGGCAGACTGGTTGGACCATTCGGGTCTTTATCTGCCATCATCTGCTATGTTACTATGTTTTATCAGTGCAATAGGGATGGTATGCTGAATAATGAGGACATATTTATGAAGTCCCAAAGGTCTAGGATAGGAGAGATAAGCCTGCATGTAAGACTGAGGACCCAAAAGTGGCATCCTCCTGTGCTACTATAATAACAGTTTATATACCACAGGACCGTGATGTTCTATGTGGTTTACAATGATTAAAAGATGGTACAAATTGAGTGAGCTTAGCAGAGTTAAAAGCTAGTGATTAACAGCTCTAGGGATCAGTTATTGTGGAGAAAGAATTGTACGGGTCAGCTGCCTAGATACTTCAGGAACAGATATGTTTTTAGGCGTTTCCTAAAGTAGTAGGCATATCCTGTAGAAAGTAGGAAGGGAAAATCAGGTCGATAATCTACAAATCTCCTAAGGAGGAATCACCCTGGAATCCTCCCAAAAGGAGGCCACTCCTCTTGTCGAATGCACCTTCAATGAGATAGGCGGCTGACTGCTGCAACCAATGTATGCAGAGGAAATGGCTCTACGAATCCATCTGGAGATGGTAGTTTTGGAAGTGCCTCCTCTCGCCTGATCAGTTAGCACAAATAGATGACCTGAGAGTGAAAATTCAGCAGGCATGACTGTATTTAATTCGAAGATCCACTTTTGTCCCCTATAATTTAACAACTTATTTAGGCCACCACCCTCCCACCCAACTTTAATCTGATCAATTATCCGCCATCTCAAATCTGCCACGGTATGCTGTTTCTCCAGCCAATGTTCTACAATAGGAGCTTTTTCATTTTTGTTGTTATGCGAGATTTATGTTCACTCAGGCGAATCCTTATAGATCTACTTGTTCTTATATACACTTTATTACAGGGATATTGCAGGATATATATAATGTAACAACTGTTACAATCTGCATATCTTTTGGATAAAACCCTGCGTCCAGATCCTGGATCCACCCATATAGGCCCCCTGTATATTAGAATCACATCATTGACATCCATTACAACTAACATGCGTACCAGTTCTTTCACAATCAACCATTCTCTCATTTTTTACATAGTAACATAGTAACATAGTAGATGACGGCAGATAAAGACCCGAATGGTCCATCCAGTCTGCCCAACCTGATTCAATTTAATTTTTTTTTTTTTTTCTTCTTAGCTATTTCTGGGCGAGAATCCAAAGCTTTACCCGGTACTGTGCTTGGGTTCCAACTGCTGAAATCTCTGTTAAGACTTACTCCAGCCCATCTACACCCTCCCAGCCATTGAAGCCCTCCCCTGCCCATCCTCCTCCAAACGGCCATACACAGACACAGACCGTACAAGTCTGCCCAGTAACTGGCCTAGTTCAATCTTTAATATTATTTTCTGATTCTAAATCTTCTGTGTTCATCCCACGCTTCTTTGAACTCAGTCAGTTTTACTCTCCACCACCTCTCTTGGGAGCGCATTCCAGGCATCCACCACCCTCTCCGTAAAGTAGAATTTCCTAACATTGCCCCTGAATCTACCACCCCTCAACCTCAAATTATGTCCTCTGGTTTTACCATTTTCCTTTCTCTGGAAAAGATTTTGTTCTACGTTAATACCCTTTAAGTATTTGAACGTCTGAATCATATCTCCCCTGTCTCTCCTTTCCTCTAGGGTATACATATTCAGGGCTTCCAGTCTCTCCTCATACGTCTTCTGGCGCAAGCCTCCTATCATTTTCGTCGCCCTCCTCTGGACCGCCTCAAGTCTTCTTACATCTTTCGCCAGATACGGTCTCCAAAACTGAACACAATACTCCAAGTGGGGCCTCACCAATGACCTGTACAGGGGCATCAACACCTTCTTCCTTCTACTGACTACGCCTCTCTTTATACAGCCCAGAATCCTTCTGGCAGCAGCCACTGCCTTGTCACACTGTTTTTTCGCCTTTAGATCTTCGGACACTATCACCCCAAGGTCCCTCTCCCCGTCCGTGCATATCAGCTTCTCTCCTCCCAGCATATACGGTTCCTTCCTATTATTAATCCCCAAATGCATTACTCTGCATTTCTTTGCATTGAATTTTAGTTGCCAGGCATTAGACCATTCCTCTAACTTTTGCAGATCCTTTTTCATATTTTCAACTCCCTCTTCGGTGTCTACTCTGTTACAAATCTTGGTATCATCTGCAAAAAGGCACACTTTTCCTTCTAACCCTTCAGCAATGTCACTTACATACATATTGAACAGGATTGGCCCCAGCACTGAACCCTGAGGGACTCCACTAGTCACCTTTCCTTCCTTCGAGCGACTTCCATTAACCACCACCCTCTGGCGTCTGTCCGACAGCCAGTTTCTGACCCAGTTCACCACTTTGGGTCCTAACTTCAGCCCTTCAAGTTTGTTCAACAGCCTCCTATGAGGAACTGTATCAAAGGCTTTGCTGAAATCCAAGTAAATTACATCTAGCATATGTCCTCGATCCAGCTCTCTGGTCACCCAATCAAAAAATTCAATCAGGTTCGTTTGGCACGATTTACCTTTTGTAAAGCCATGTTGCCTCGGATCCTGTAACCCATTAGATTCAAGGAAATACACTATCCTTTCTTTCAGCAACACTTCCATTATTTTTCCAACAACTGAAGTGAGGCTCACCGGCCTGTAGTTTCCTACTTCATCCCTGTGACCCCTTTTATGAATAGGGACCACATCCGCTCTCCTCCAATCCCCAGGAATCACTCCCGTCTCCAGAGATTTGTTGAACAAGTCTTTAATAGGACTCGCCAGAACCTCTCTGAGCTCCCTTAGTATCCTGGGATGGATCCCGTCTGGTCCCATCGCTTTGTCCACCTTCAGTTTTTCAAGTTGCTCATAAACACCCTCCTCCGTGAACGGCACAGAATCTACTCCATTTTCTCGTTTAACTTTGCCAGACAATCTCGGTCCTTCTCCAGGATTTTCTTCTGTGAACACAGAACAGAAGTATTTGTTTAGCACATTTGCTTTCTCCTCATCACTCTCCACATATTTGTTCCCAGCATCTTTTAGCCTAGCAATTCCATTTTTTATCTTCCTCCTTTCACTAATATATCTGAAAAAATTTTTATCTCCCTTTTTTACATTTTTAGCCATTTGTTCTTCCGCCTGTGCCTTCGCCAAACGTATCTCTCTCTTGGCTTCTTTCAGTTTCACCCTGTAGTCCTTTCTGCTCTCCTCTTCTTGGGTTTTTTTATATTTCATGAATGCCAACTCTTTCACCTTTATTTTCTCAGCCACTAGGTTGGAGAACCATATCGGCTTCCTTTTTCTCTTGTTTTTATTGATTTTCTTCACATAAAGGTCCGTAGCCATTTTTATCACTCCTTTCAGCTTAGACCACTGTCTTTCCACTTCTCTTATGTCCTCCCATCCTAACAGCTCTTTCTTCAGGTACTTTCCCATTGCATTAAAGTCCGTACGTTTGAAATCTAGGACTTTAAGTATCGTGCGGCCGCTCTCAACTTTAGCCATTATATCAAACCAAACCGTTTGATGATCGCTACTACCCAGGTGAGCACCCACTCGAACATTAGAGATACTCTCTCCATTTGTGAGGACCAGATCCAATATCGCTTTTTCCCTTGTGGATTCCTTCACCATTTGTCTGAGCAGAGCCTCTTGAAAGGCATCCACAATCTCCCTACTTCTTTCCGATTCCGCAGACGGAACATTCCAGTCCGCATCCGGCAGGTTGAAATCTCCCAACAGCAGAACCTCCTCTTTCCTTCCAAACTTTTGGATATCCACAATCAGATCCTTATCAATTTGCTGCGATTGAGTCGGAGGTCTGTAGACTACACCCACGTAGATAGAAGTTCCATCTTCTCTTTTCAGAGCAATCCATATCGCTTCTTCCTCTCCCCAGGTCCCTTGCATTTCGGTCGCTTGGATATTGATCTTTACATAGAGAGCTACTCCTCCACCTTTATGACCATCTCTGTCCTTCCTAAAAAGATTATATCCCGGTATGTTTGCATCCCATCCATGTGATTCACTGAACCATGTCTCTGTGATAGCAACAATATCTAGATCTGCCTCTAATATCAGGGCTTGCAGATCATGAACTTTGTTGCTTAGACTGCGAGCATTTGTGGTCAACGCTTTCCAGCTATTTTTCAGCGATAATCTCCTTTTTCGTATGGATTTTTGTGTCGTTTCACTTTCCGTTGCAATACTAAGAAATGAGTTGCTGATATTGCTTATGTTGCAGCCTTTACTACTATCACATCTTTTCTTTTGCCGGGGGTGGTCTCTATAATTGTCCTTCGTACATACACCACCCCCACCTTCTAGTTTAAAAGCCTAGAAAAATATTGTCTAAATTTCTCTGCAAGGTTTCTTTTTCCTGCTGTAGTAATATGTAGCCCATCAGTGCAATATAGCTTCTTGTCCTTCCATGTATTTCCCCATCCTCCTATGTACCTGAAGCCTTCTTGATGACACCAGGCTCTGAGCCATCTATTAAAGTCCTCTGTGTTTTTCACTCTTTGCTCTCCTTTTCCATATGCAGGCAGTATTTCAGAAAAAGCTAAAGTCTTTACAAAAGGTTTCACGCCCTCACCAAGCTCCCGAAAAGCTTTCTGTGCTGCAAATGTGGAGTTGTTGGCCAGGTCATTTGTTCCCAGATGGATAACAACATCAGTGTTAAAATCCTTAGTTTCTTCCTTAATTATAGTCAGTATTTGCCTGGAACTCCTGGTAGCTGAGGATCCTGGAAGACATTTCACTATTTTGGTCTCCTCGCCTTGTGTTCCAAGGTTAATGCCTCTGATTAGAGAATGACACGGGGAAAAAATCTGTCCCCGTCACCGCCCCGTCACCGGCCCACCATCCTCTGCACCGCCCCATCACCGCCGTTCCCTTCACCGCCCCGTCACCGTCACCGCCATCCCTTTCACCGCCCCGTCACCGCCACTGCCATCCCATTCACTGCCCCGTCACCGTCCCCGCTGCATCCATATAAGCCTTAGTACTGTAATATTTAGCTTATTCCTTTCTTATAAATCAAAGTTCCTGCTGCTGAACTAGAGAAAGAGATGTTCAGCTGGCAGGGCTTTGTTTATAAATTTTTATCAACACAACTAATATACTATTTCATCCTAAAGCAAAAAATAAATAAATAAATATAATTTTTTTTTCTACCTTTGTTGTCTGGTTTCTGCTTTCCACATCTTCTCATTGAATTCATTCCATCCACTGTGTGTCTTCTCTCTGCGTCTTCCATTTGCTGTTACTGTGCTTCTCCCTTAACCCCCCCCCCCAATTGGTCTAGCACCCATCTTCTTCCCTCCGCTCCCGCATAGTCTGGCATCTGTCTTCTTCCCACTCTGTCTTCCACATTTCCCTTGGGGGTCTGTTCCTCTCCACCCTCCTTCAATGTCTGTTCTATTCCTTTCCACCACTACCCTTCCCTCCCTCCTTTACCAATCTGTTCCTTTCTACTACCCTTCAGCTCCTCTCGCGTGGCCTATCTACCTTCCTTCCTCTTATTTTCATGGCACGTTACAATGTAATTTGTGCAAACCACTGGAGCCTGCAAGCTCGGTCCCTGTCCCATCCCCACAAACCATCTCGCTTCTGTGCTCCTATTTTCTCCATTTCTAATATCTCCCCTATGTATCTGTCATTGCCCCCCCTGTTTCCATATACCATCCCCATGGCATGTCCCCTTTATGTCTCTGTCCCTATGCCCCATGCACATAATTTCCCCTCTTTCTGTTACCTTCCTGTGTCCAGATTTCCCCTATCTTCCTCTTCCATACCAGTGTGTCTCTTCTTTTCAACCCCATCTAGCTTTTTTCCCTCTTTCTACCCCCCCCTGCTTCTAGCATCTGGATCACCTGCCAGTCCTTCCCTTTCTTTCCTGCTGTGGGTTTTTCTTTCCGACTTCATCCCCTTGGCCCAGAATCCTTTTCCCTTTCACTCCCTCCTTCCAATTTGAGCCGGGAACACTAGCGATTGCACGGTCCCTGCAGCCACTACCTGCCTGCCCAATCGATCCTAGTGTTTAGCCAGCTCTCTCCCTTCTCCTCACCTTAGTTTATAGGTTTTCTTTTTCGACGACCTGCACGCTTTCCCAAAGAGCCGCGCACGCGCGGCTGCTCAGTGTTCAATCTTCTGCTCTGCTGCAACTTCCTGTTTCCGGTTGCGTCAGAGCAGAAGATCGAAACTGAGCAGCAGCGGGTGCGCGGCTCTCTGATAGCGTGCGGGTCGCCGAAAAAGAAAATCTACAAACTAAGGTGAGGAGAAGGGAGAGAGCTGGCTAAACACTAGAATCGATTGGGCAGGCGGGTGTGAGCTGCGGGGACCGCGCGATCCTTCATGCCTCACTGCGGGGACAAGACCATTCAACGCCCCGCGGGCGGTGAATGGCCTTGTCCCCGTCGCGACTGCTAGTTTTCTTCCCCGTTTTCGGCGGGTGACCCGCGGCTAAAATGCGGTGGCCGCGGGTAAACCGCCACCGTGTCATTCTCTACCTCTGATGATGGAATCCCCCAACAGTAATAGTTTTCTGTTTTTGGCTTTTTTATTTGTATTTAGGGTGCGCTTGTTCTCTTGAGTTACCTTCATTGGTTCCAGTCCCACCTCCCTTCTGTTTTCCTGAGTATCGCAGTGCACTAGTGGAGCGAAGGAATTCTGTAGAGGTAATATTAGTGATGGTGGATGTTTCTGTGTTACATGTCGCAATCTTCCTGAGCCTACTGTGACCCATTTATTCCTGGGCTGTTTTATTCTTTGAGGTAGAGGTGGTAAGTTGGTATGATTTTGTGGAGTGATGGAAGCTGCTTTAATTGTATTCAATTAAGAACATAAGAACATAAGAAATGCCTCCGCTGGGTCAGACCTAAGGTCCATCGCGCCCAGCAGTCCGCTCACGCGGCGGCCCATCAGGTCCAGGACCTGTGCAGTAATCTTTTATCTATACCCCTCTATCCCCTTTTCCAGCAGGAAATTGTCCAATCCTTTCTTAAACCCCAGTACCGTTCGCTGCCCTATAACGTCCTCTGGAAGCGCATTCCAGGTGTCCACCACACGTTGGGTAAAGAAGAACTTCCTAGCATTTGTTTTGAATCTGTCCCCTTTCAACTTTTCCGAATGCCCTCTTGTTTTTTTATGTTCTGAAAGTTTGAAGAATCTGTCCCTCTCTACTCTCTCTATGCCCTTCATGATCTTGTAAGTCTCTATCCTGTTTAAGTTTGCAGAGCTCCTCCTTAATACTGGCAAGTTGAAGACAGATGGGGCAAGCCTTAAGCCTCCAAATAGTATGTCTTGGAATTAAAGCACCACAGTGATAGCATAGAATAAAGGTCATCTTGATTGGTTGTGAAGTGACTTGATTTGAGTAGTCCTGATTATATGGGTCTCTATATATGAATAGTGGTCCCTGGGGTTGGTGGGACTATAAGTAAGACTACTAGTAAGGCAGAAATAGAGGCTCTATACTAGAGAATGACACGGTGGCGGTTTACCCGCAGCCACCGCATTTTAGCCGCGGGTCACCCGCCGAAAACGGGGAAGAAAACTAGCAGTCGCTGCGGCAACGGGGACAAGGCCATTCACCGCCCGCGGGGCGGTGAATGGTCTTGTCTCCGCAGTGAGGTATCAAGGATCGCGCGGTCCCCGCAGCCACCGCCCGCCCGCCCGTAGCATTTAGCCAGCTCCCTCCCTCCACCTCACCTTAAATTTCGAGTTTTCCGGCTTCCTTTTTTCCGAGCCGCACGTGTTCAAAAATCCTTGCACGCGCGGCTGCGCGACTCAATCAATCTTCTCCTCTGACGCAACCGGAAACAGGAAGTTGCAGGAGAGGAGAAGTTTGATTGACTCGCGCAGCCGCGCGTGCACAGATTTTTGAACACGTGCAGCTCGGAAAAAAGGAAGCCGGAAAACTCGAAATTTAAGGTGAGGTGGAGGGAGGGAGCTGGCTAAATGCACGGCTTTTTGAACGCGTGCGGCTAGGGAAAAAGGAAGCCGGCAAACTCGGAACGAATATAAGGTGAGGTGGAGGGAGAGTGGGGGCTGCTGGACCATTCTTCATTACTTTGCCATACTAATTCCATTCTATGTTAGGTGCCACGGACTCAGATTCGAGTCCTAGCGATGATGAGTTAAAGATCCCAAAAGAAGCCAACTTCTAAATCCAGTGGTTAGAGCTACACTACACTCCTTGTAACCCTGGGCAAGTCACTTAATCCCTATTGCTTCTGACACAATGGGCAGTTCCAAAGACCAAGACTGGCCAGTGTCAAAGACAGGATGCTGAGCTTGATAGACCCTTAGTCTCCACTGTTTTTAGTGATCAACAAAGTTCTATGTTTCTATAATCACCCTAATTCTGTTATCATTGGACTAGATATTCAAAATGATTTAAATGGCCAGGACAGGCTCCTGGCTGTTCAAATCATCTGTCCAGGGCTAACCAGGCATTTTCAATCTTCATGTTCAGCCCAAATGGTGTCACACAATTCAGCAAAAATACCCAATGTTGTTCCTCATAATTTAAATATTGCTCATAGAAGGAACAACATTGGGTATTTTTGCAAATGGAAGTTGGAGGGTTAATTCCCTTGAAACAGCCAATTGAGTGAAACATGAATTCATGCTGGGACACAAGATAGGTTGAATTTGTTTTGAATTTAAAAAGAAAAATGATCAATGAAGAATACTATAATGGCAAGAAAATATAATGATAAAACAGCAACTAATTTTGCCTATTTTTATATATTAAAAAAGTACTACATAAGGTGAATGTCCATATTGCTGTCTGTTGTTCTGCTGAGCACTGGCATTGAAACAGCAAAATGCATTTATTGCATACTTGTCCTCTGTCGGAAACATTATGGTGGTATATTAGTTGTGTTAATAAAAATTTATAAACAAAGCCCTGCCAGCTAAACATCTCTTTCTCTAGTTCAGCAGCAGGAACTTTGATTTATAAGAATGGAATACGCTAAATATTAGAGTACTAAGGCTTATATGGATGCTGCGGGGACGGTGACGGGGCGGTGAATGGGATGGCAGTGGCGGTGACGGGGCGGTGAAAGGGATGGCAGTGACGGTGACGGGGCGGTGAATGGAATGGCGGTGACGGGGTAGTGCAGAGGATGGTGGGCCGGGGACGGGGACAGATTTTTTCCCCGTGTCATTCTCTACTCTATACCACCTAAAACACAGTATTTTAAACAAAACTGCAGGTTCTATCAGTGCTACCCTAAAACACAGGATTTATAACAGGATTTTCCCTACTTTAGTCAACCAGTGAAAAGAGCAGAATATGAAATGCTGAGTAACTTAGGTTTTAGAAGTTCACAGGGCAGCCTTGTTTCAGCTATGTCCCAAAGATAATGCAATTAACCTTAGAAGTAATACAGAGCCCCTCCCTTCTCCACCTAATCAGACACAATGGCTAAAAACTAGTGAGTCAGAAATATAGGCTCTATACCACCTAAAACACAGTATTTTAAACAAAAATGCAGGTTCTATCAGTGCTACCCTAAAACACAGGATTTATAACAGGATTTTCCCTACTTTAGTCACCCTGAGCCACAGGCACCAGAAATATAGGCTCTATACCACCTAAAACACAGTATTTTAAACAAAACTGCAGGTTCTATCAGTGCTACCCTAAAACACAGGATTTATAACAGATTTTCCCTACTTTAGTCACCCTGAGCCTCAGGCACCAGAAATATAGGTTCTATACCACCTAAAACACAGTATTTTAAACAAAAATGCAGGAAGAGGAAATAAGATTTAACAGAGGAAAGAGAAGGGTTTATTTTTTTGTGCTTTTTTATATTTTTTTTTAGTAAGAAACAGGGAGGAGAAGAGAAATTAAGCAGATATAATGCTGAAAACCAGTGAAAAGAGCAGAATATGAAATGCTGAGTAACTTAGCTTTTAGAAGTTCACAGGGCAGCCTTGTTTCAGCAATGTCCCAAAGATTTACATTATGAATCAACTCGCCTAGATCCCTTATACGCAAATATTGGCAAATCTCTTAATACTGGATGGAGTTGAACCACATGCCAGATTGGTTGATGACTGTGAAAGAACTGTAATGGATGTCAATGCTGTGATTCTAATATACAGGGGCCTATATGGGTGGATCTGGACGCAGGGTTTTATCCAAAAGATATATGGATTGTAACAGTTGTTACATTATATACATGTATATCCTGAATGTCCCTGTGATAAAGTGTATATAGGAAGAACAAGTAGACCTATAAAGATTTGCCTGAATGAACATAAATCTTGCATAACAACAAAAAAATGAACAAACTCCTATTGTAGAACAATAGCTGGAGAAACAGCATACCGTGGCAGATTTGAGATGGTGGATAATTGATCAGATTGAGTTTGGTTGGGAGGGTGGTGACCTAAATAAGTTGTTAAATTATAGGGAACAAAAGTGGATCTTTGAATTAAATACTGTCATGCCTGCCGGATTAAACGCTGAGTTGGAATGGATGACGTTATTTTGAAGGTAGGTATGTTTATGTGGGAGCTCTGTGATTGGAAGATAGAGTAACAATTAGAATAAGAGAAAGATTAGAGATGCCGCGGCCATTTTAGATATACACGGAGATAGTGGTGTCATTTCTTTAATGGTGAGTGAAATATTTTTTTTTGTATTATGGTGAATATGGTTTTATGTAGATGGAATGCTTTTGGGTATGCTGAAAACTGTGTTTCAAGATTGCAGGGGATTACTCCTTGGAACAGCTTTTAATGGGAAATGCTGAATTCACGTCAGAGCCCCATCTACATAAGATGAGATAAGTTATTTATTGGCTCTAAGCATATATAGTTATTTAAACATTAAGTAAATTAATTTGAAGGCCAATGAGGAAGCTGGCTACTTTCAGGCTCGAGCATTACATGAACTATGATACTCGAGTGTAGCCGCTGAGGCCATATATGAACACTGAAAGAAAGTTTTTGAAATATTTTAGATACAAGAAGATAGATTATTATGAAATGATATAAGCAATAAGTGATATTAAGAACACAGATATAGGAGAGTGTGGCATTTATTGATTTTTTTTACATATTGATTATTGCCATTACTCAGAAGAATTAATTATTAAGGTCATTAATTTAGAAGTTGTAAACCAATGACATTATTATTTGGTCCTTCTGCTGTAGAAGAATATAGCAAACACTACTGCAGTAAAAGGTGTTGCTAATTAAAGGATTCTTAAACAGAGAATTGGTAAGGACCTTGCCAGCCAACACCAAGGTAACATTTTTAACTTATTCCAAAAAATAAATCTGGCATCCAGAGAATTTTTTGAGAAGAGTAATGCTAAAAATAACAGCATAGAAAGCACAGTTACTTACTGTAACAGGTGTTATCCAGGGACAGCAGGCAGATATTCTCACTGATGGGTGATGTCACCGACAGAGCCCCAGTACGGACCACTTTAAAAGTGCATCGCCACTTTAAGAATTCAAAAATTTCGCGATAGCCCAAACTGCGCATGCGCGAGTGCCTTCCCGCCCGATGAGGGCACGCGGTCCTTCAGTTAAGATACGCCAGCTAAGAAGCCAACCCGGGGAAGTAGGTGGGTTGTGAGAATATCTGTCTGCTGTCCCTGGATAACACCTGTTACGGTAAGTAACTGTGCTTTATCTCAGGACAAGCAGGCAGCATATTCTCACTGATGGGTGACCTCCAAGCTAACAGAGATGGGATGGTAGGAGAGTTGTCCAAATATATATGAAATACAGATTGTCCGAAGTGCCCATTCTGTCTGGAGAAAAAAATCCAGACAGTAGTGAAAAGTGAAGGTATGAACTGAGGACCAGGTGGCAGCTTTACAGAGTTTCTCAATGGTGTAGATCTAATGAAAGCAACAAAAGCTGCCAGAGCTGTAACTCTGTAGGCTGGGACATGACTTTCTCGGGCCAAGCCAGTTTGAGAATAGCAGAACGAGATGTAGGCAGCCAGCCAGGCAGAAATTGTTCCCTTGAATATAGGATACCCTAACTGGTGTGGATCAAAAGAAAAGTTAGGGAAAAGTTTGTTGTGGCTTTATCCGGTCAAAGTAGCAGGCGAAAGCCCATGTACAGTCCAAAGTATACAAAACAGGTTCTCCAGTAGGAGAATGTGAAAAGTGGCAACTTGTAAAAGAAATTTTGGATGTGTACGCAGAACCATCTTGTCATGATGAAAAACTGTGAAGGATGAATCTGCTACAAATGTTTAGAACTCACCGACCCTCCTGGTAGAGTTGAGAGCAGTAAGGAAAAACTACCTTCCAGGCAAGAAGCTAAAGAGGATCTGTGGCCATTGATTGAAATGGTAGCCTCAAACAAACTGGACAGAACTACAGTAAATAATAATAATAATTTTATTCTTATATACCGCCAAAGCCATGTAAGTTTGAGGTGGTTTACAACAAGAAGTACTGGACAATCAGCGAAGTGGTTACAGTATAAAGTCATCGAATGCAAGCCATGGTAGTTCAACGCAGTTAACAACAAGAGGAGCTGGAAAACAGCACCATACAAAGACATCGGATAACAAGCTTACAGAATGAAAGAAATGAAAACTAACAAATTTCTTAGGATACAAATCGGTTAAACAAATTCATTTTTATTGATTTTCTAAAATTAAAGTAAGATGAGGAATGCGGGATGATGTTACCCAGCCAATCGTTCCATTTGCCTGCCTGGAAGGCGAGAGTTCTGTCCAGAAGTCTTTTGTAGTGACAGTCCTTTATTGTCGGATAGGTGAACAGATGAATTTTATGTGTGGGCCTAATAGAACTAGCCAGATTAAATTGAGACACCAAGTATGTGGGGGCCAGGCCAAATACTGATTTAAACAGAGGCAAAACTCGTGCTTCCAGGGGCAGCCAGTGAAGTTTTTGATAATAGGGGCTTATGTGTTCCCATTTCTTCAGTCCAAAAATCAGTTGAACTGCCGAGTTTTGGATAATTTGGAGTCTTTGAAGGGTTTTTTTGAAGGATCCCAAGTAAATGATGTTGCAGTAATCGAGCATGCTCAAGATGGAAGATCCCCGACGACATGAGGAGACTGCAGAGGTGGTTTCACAGGTGAAAAAACCCTACCAGAAACCTGAAAACCAAGTGAAAAGGGCTACAATAGGGCCCAAATGACAGGAAAAAACAGGAGTTGTGGTTTCACATGAAAACCCCCCCATCATGAATCTGGAAACCAGAGGATAAGCAGTAAAAGGGAGATCCTCGACTGACAAAGGAATAAATGCAATAGCACGGAAAAGAAGTCTGAGAGATATAGACTGGAGACTAAAATTAAATAAAAGAAAATAATCCATGAGTAATTCCACTATGTAGGAACGTGCAACATGAAGATAAAGAAGACATCGAAGAAAAACCTAGACCACTTGTGATGGAAACATTGTTGAGTGGCTGGTTTCCTGGAGACATCTAGAAGATAACAAACAGGCTGAGAAAGATGCAGCTTGAGAAAAATCAACTGAGAAGGCAAATCACTGCAGATTGAAATGAATCAGAGACTTCTGAGTCGAAGTGAACCTAGTAGGAAATATCAGAAGAGGTAAAGTCTCCCTGAAACTGAATTGAAGGAGAAGGGAGAACCCATGTTGCCCTGGGCAACCATGAAGTAAAGAGAAAATGGTGGCTGCTCCTCTCTTGAGCTTAAATAAAATGCTCAACAGGAGAAGTGGAGGGAATGTATATAGGAAACATGCCCGTCCAATCCAGAAGAAAAACATCTGCTGCCAGACAGAGAAGGGAGTAAAGTCTGGAGCAAAACTGGAGCAACTGGTGATTGTGAGGAATCGCAAACAAGTCCACTTGTGTGATGCCCCATTGATGGACTGGAGAGTTGAGAATCCATTCGTTGAAGAATTTTGCTGAGATTGGCTGCTAGGGAATTCTACTCCCCATGAAAGTAGACAGGAAGCAAGAGAAGACTGCAAGCTGTTGCCCAAGTCCAGATATGCTGGGCCTCCTGACACAACAGGAGAGAGCCCATGCCTCCTTGCTTGTTAATATAGCATATTACTACTTGAATGACAATGCCAAGGAGAAGGTCTTGAGGGCAGAGTAGATGATGAAAAAACCTTGAGGGCATAAAACATCACTCTGAGCTCTAGGAACTTGATGTGAAATGTTCCGTTTCCTGGCATTCCAAAGATCCTGAGTCTGCAGATCATGCATATGAGCCCCATGCATAAAAAGATGCGTCAGTCGTGATGAGCATATAATGAGGGAACAAATAAAAAAGAAGACCTCTGTATAGAGTAGAGGAAATCATCCAATCAGTGAGAGACGATCCTTCGCTTGAGACCACTGGGAAGCAAGAATCCACTGAGGAGTGCAAAAATGGAGTCCTACCCGTGGTAGAACATGATCAGTTGAAACCCTGTGGCTCATAAAAAACCATCATGTGTCTGGCAAAGATGGTTTGAAAAGGAAGCAACTGTTGACACAGATGGATAAGAGTCTGAAGACGATCTGGAGAAAGAAACGCTCTCATGAGAGTGGTGTCTAGGATTGCAATGAATTATAGACATGATTAAGGGGAATGTAATTTCAAAGCCTAGAACCAGAAGAATAGAGATGGTCTGAGAGGTTGCTCAGACCACTTCCTGAGAAGAAAAGCCTTGATGAACCAGACGTTCTGAAAAAGAAAAAACCTGAAGGCCGTGTAATCGGATAGATGCGGCCATCACAATCAGACACATTGTGAAGACTCTGGGAGAAGATGCCAGACCGAAAAGAAGGACTCTGTACTGGTAATGGCAACAACTGAGTTGAATTCAAAGGTATATTCCGAAAACCGTAGGAATTGGAAAATGTGCAGGCTTCCTTGAGATCCAGGAAGCATAGAGAGTAGGTCTGAATGAGGAGAAACGATTGAAATACCTTCTGACCAGAAAAATGATGAGAGCTCTGAGATCCAGGAAAATTCTCATTCCTCCAGTGTACTTGGGAATCAAGTAGAAATGGGATTAGAATCCCTGACTCCATGAATCGAAGGGACCCTTCGATGGCAATCAACAAAAGAAAAAAGGGAAGACTGTGCAGGATCCAAAACAGACTCTCTTAGAAAAAAAGTCTGAGAGCAGGATAAAAACATTGAGCATAGAAACCTACCCTATGAAGAAAACCCAGAGAGCTAAGGTGAGGAACCCTCAGCAATGCAAGAGGTACTGAAGACAGCCTCCGAATGTAGTACTTGAGTATGCCCTAAATATAGGGAAAAAAGGAACTGCAAATCTTCGTTAAGAAGAAGATTGAGATGAAGGTGAAGACAGCTATTTGGTCTTGACCAGAGAGTCTCACTTGGTCTAGTAAAACAGACAACTGCTGAGTAGGCATGTCCCAGCGGGACCATGGAAACACCAAAAAGACCGTTCCCCAAACAAGGTGTGTACACTAGACTGTCCTGGTGGGCAATGTTGTGAAAAACACAGGCACAGTATGTGTAAGCAGAGAAAAGTAGAACGTGACATGGAAAAAATTTATGCCAAGTAAAGTGGTTACTGAAGCAGTGAGGCAGCATAGGAATCTGGGAAGTCGATTAGCCAATCGATCCCTAGCCTAGCCCACTCTGCCCAAAGGCTACACACTAGCCTGTAGAGTTGACTCCACCAGTAGGGATTTAATGAAACAGCCTGTGTTTCTAAAAGGTATATCAAAAAATGTCCGGTAAAATATCAAGAAAGGGAATCAAAAAATCCTTAAGTAGTTAACTATAGGTCAAGGAAAATATAATTCCTTAGTAAAGGAAAAACTTTGCAAAGTTAACTTCCAAGTGAATGGTACAAAGTGCAGATATTCCCCTAAAGAATCGTGAAAAAATAAAATAAAATAAAATCTTAACCCTACTGAAGTGGAAAGAGAAGCATGTGGTGAAAAACCCACCGCTTCAGAGAGATATGGGGTCTTGCTCAAAAAAAAAAATCCCCCTCCTCTCTAGAGATTAAATCCCAAGCTAAACAGAATCGATAGCAGGGAGTCAGTGTCGAAGGCTGAAGACAGTTTAATGACTGCAAAGCCTTCCCACACCGAATCAACACCGACATTGGCAACGTTAAAGAAGACCAGCGTCGCTTTATACGCAGAAGCCTCCTGTGAAAGTGCTACCAGTGTCACGAACTGAAACCGGATTGGTATCAGAAGTCGACATAAGCATCGGCAATAACAACTGAAAATACAGTTGAACATGACGGTGTCGACATGAAGGAAATAGGCTAAAGAGGAAAACACCGGTACCACTGGCTGCATCGCTGGTACCATCAATGTGCGGAAAAAATTTCAGCAGGAAAGAAAACATCGGTACCATGCGTCAATGAACCAGTACCATCGGTGTCGCTCCACGCTTCCAAGATGAGTCTGCCCGTACTGAGGCACTCATCGATATTGAAACAGAGCCTGAAAGAAAAAACACTGGTACCATGGGTCTAAGAACTGGTACCATCAGTGTCGCTCCATGCTTCCAAGATAAGTCTGCCCCCATATGGAGGCACTCATCGATATCGAAGCGGAGCCGGAAAGAAAAACACTGATACCATGGGTCTAAGAACTGGTACCATCAGTGTCGCTCCATGCTTCCAAGATAAGTCTGCCCCCATATGGAGGCACTCATCGATATCGAAGTGGAGCCGGAAAGAAAAACACTGATACCATGGGTCTAAGAACTGGTACCATCAGAGTTGTTCCATGCTTCCAAGATGAGTATACATGTATCGAGGCACTCATCGATATTGAAGCAGAGCCGGAAAGAAAAAACACTGGTACCATGGGTCTAAGAACTGGTACCATCAGTGCCAGAGATTGGGCTGCTCAAGGTCGGCAGAACTTGACTCACTGCTACAATGACCAAGGTCGGCAGGATTAGACTCACTGCTACAATGACCTGAAGCCCAAAAGAGAAAGTTGCGAGCCAACTTAGCTAGAGAAGATCGGGCCCGTCAATATCGGTGCGGGCTGGAAGAGCAGTGCCAGAAGTAGGCTGGGCACCGGATTACTGACGCCGGCGGGTGCCGGATTCCTGACGGTGCTGATGAAAAACTGCTTCTGAAGAATGAAAATGCGCTGGTGAGGAGAAGAGCAAGGGAAGAAGGAAATGGCAAGGCCGAGGACCCGACATTGCTAGAACCACAGAAGGATGTCTGTGAAGACAATTTCCCCAACAAAGCAGCCGAGCTAATGGAAATGGAGCAGGAAAAACCCGCATTAAAAACAGCCATAAGGTGGGGAGAAAACAGTATGGCGACCCATAAGGCCCCACCAAGCCTAACAAAAAGAAACTAAAAATGTTTAGGTTTTAAAAAAAAAAATAATGAAAGAAGAAAAAACTGACTAAAAAGTCAGAAAAACGCAAGAGCGGGAAGGCAGCAAAAAGAAAATTTTTCAACAGCCATTGAAATGCGACTTCTTAGCTCCGGAGAAACTAAGAAACTGAAGGACCGCACGCCCTCATCGGGCAGGAAGGCACTCACACATGCACGGTTCGGGCCATCGCAAACTTTTTGAATTCTTAAAGTGGCGATACACTTAAAGTGGTCCGTACCGGGGCTATGTCGGTGACGTCACCCATCAGTGAGAATATCTGCCTGCTTGTCTTGGGATAACAGGTGTTATCCAGGGACAGCAGACAGATATGTTCACATGTGGGTGATGTCATCCATGTAGCCCCGGTACGGACAACTGCACAAGTGCACCAGCACTTTGAGAATTTTACTAAGTTCGCAACTGACCACACTGTGCATGGGCAAGTGTCTTCCCACCCGACATAGGCATGCGGCTCCTTAGTTCAGTAAGCCAGCTAAGAAGCCAACCAGGAGAGGTGGGTTGGTTGTGAGAATATCTGCCTGCTGTCCCTGGATAACACATATTACGGTAAGTAACTGTGCTTTATCCCAGGACAAGAAGGCAGCATATTCTCACATGTGGGTGACCTCTAAGCTAACCAGAATGGGATGGTGGGATAGTTGGCCTGTTAGGAAAATTAATTTTGTTAAAACTGCTTGGCTGAAGTGCCCATCCCATCTGGAATAAGATTCCAGACAATAATGTGAAGTGAAGGTATGAACCGAGGACCAAGAAGCAACTTTGCAGATTTCATCAATAGGTGTAGAACGAAGAAAAGTTACCGAAGCTGCCATAGCTCAAACTTTAAGAGCTATGAAATCACTCTCCAGTTGCAGCCCAGCCTGAGCATAACAGAACAAGATGCAAGCAGCCAACCAATTGGAAATCATTCTCTTGGAGACAGGATACCCCAACTTATTAGGATCAAAAGAGACAAAAAGCTATGGAAGATGATCTATGTGATTTAGTCCTTTGCAAATAGTAAGTCAATGCTCGTTTGCAGTCCAGAGTACAAAGAGCTGTTTCCCCAGAATGAGAATAAGGCATAGGAAAAAATACTGGAAGAAAAATCGATTGATTGAGATGAAATTCGCCTTTGGTAATAACTTTAGATGAGTGTGCAGCAGCACCTTGTCATGGTAGAACACTGTAAATGGTGGATCCGCCACTAAAGTTTAAAGCTCACTCACTCTGCGAGCAGAAGTTGGAGAAATGAGGAAAACTACTTTCCAAGTGAGATATTCGAGATGAGCCGAAGTCATTGGTTCAAAAGGAGGCTTCATCAATCTAGTAAGTACCACATGAAGATCCCAAACTACTGGAGGTGGTTTGACATTCAAAAGTCCCTTCATGAATCCGGAAAACACAGGATTATCAGTGAGATGTTTTCCATCCACTGGTTGGTGAAAAGCAGCAATTGCACTGAGATGGACTCTAATAGAAGTGGATTTGAGGCCAGAGTGCAACAAAAGCAGGAGATAATCCCAAACTGAAGAAACAGAGGTGGCTTTTGGATCCTGGTAGTGAAGTAGACTATGGATGATAAGATCACTGGCCAATTTTCTTGACACTTCTCTAAATACTCTAATTCACTCACTAATAATATCAAAACTCAATTACTATAATTCGTTATATAAAGGAATCACACAAAGAGAATTAAGATTCCTTTAGATTATTCAAAATACCGCAATAAAAATTACCAATAAAAGAAAATTTGATCATGTCACAAAACAATGTACACTGGCTGCCCATAAACCATAGAATATCATACAAAACGGCCCTAATAATCTTCAAAGTTCAAATGACAAAAGCACCCTCATTTCTGGAAAGAACTCTTACTCCTCATATTCCACCCAGATCATTAAGATCCGAGGATAAACATCTACTCTAAGTTCCTTCTTTAAAAACTATCAACACTCGACGGGATACAATCTTCTCTGTGACAGCTTATGGAACTCGCTGCCTGCTCACTTGAGAAGAAACTAATCTTAAATGCTTTCTTTTTAAAGATGCATTTGAATGGTAAAAGCTACAAGCTCACCAAATTACAAGTGTTTTAACCTACTGTTATTTCCTTTTATGTTCTCCATTCCTTATGCATTGTAGTTCTTCCCTCTTTCCTCTTGTTCCTGTCATCGTGTTCTAGTCTATGTTTAAATATTTTATTCCCCAAATATTGTTTCATGCCCTATTTTTAATTCTGTACATCGCATTGAATATATAACTAGTGTTTAAGCCCGTTACATTAACGGGTGCTAGAGTAGAGCCTCCTTTCCATGTCCTTAGTGCCCTCAGTATATAGTATATTACTACCTCCATCCTGTGTCCATAATACCCCCAGTGCCTCCTTCCCATGTCCTTAATGCCCCCAGTGCCTTCGTCCTGTATCCTTAGTGCCACCAGTACCTCTGTCCTGTATCCTTAGTGCCCTCAGTGCCCCTTTATATGTCCTTAGTGACCCACCCGAAGCCAGCCTGCCTGCCTCCCTCCTATCCCCCTGAGTAGCATGTTCCATTTAACCCCCCTCCGCCACTACTGCCACCGAGCAGCCAACCCTCCCACTGAACTCATGATGCACAGTAAACACACTGCTTCACGGCCTTCTAATGCCCTAATTTCCTCTGCCGCATCTCTGATGATGTTACCTGCTGCTGGTCATGGTGCAGGGACCAATGTATGCGCGCATGCACACTCCTGACGGCCATGGACCTGCTGATCACGGAACACGCCAGCGAGAGTGTGCATGCGCGCTTAGGGTTTTATTATAGTAGATGCATTTTAATCAAATTTTATTAAACTTGAAACTTGAAGTATGCACCAGGCAGAAAAAGGATCCATTTCTAAGTATAACACTGTCGTGAGGCCAGTTTTCTGGAAGCATTCAAGTTTGACTCTAACAGGCTGAAAAAATTGTAGGTCAGCTGAAGTCAGCCCAAGAGATATCAATCAGGGGCAAAGACTGAAGGTTGGGGTGCAGAAGAGAACTGTGACTCTGCATGAGAAGAGATGGAAAAATTGGCAGAGGTATTGGCTCCTTGATACTGAGTTTAAGTAGAAAGAAGAACCATGGTTGTCTGGGCAACCTAGGAGCTATCAGAATCATGGTAGCAGACTCCTGGTTGAGCTTGACAAGTCTTTTGAGAAGAGGAATAATAACAACAACTTTAATTTTATATACCTCAATACCAAAAACAGTTCAGAGCGGTTTACAGAGGAAGAGACTGTATACAGACAGCGATATTACAGAAAACTTTCAAAATTACATTAGAATGTTAAGGTTAATCAAATTTGTCTGGAAGTGTTTTAGAAATACATCAAGGCATAAGTTTTGATTGACTTCCTAAAAGTTTGATAAGAAAGTGCATTTGAAATAAAGTTGGTTAAACATTTATTCCATTTGCCTGCTTGGAATGATAATGTTCTATCAAGGAATCTCTTGTAGATACAGCCCTTCAAGGATGGAAAAGCGAGCAAGTAAGCACTACGTGTACATGTTGTGCTGGGAAATTCAAAGTGATGAGACAGATAGATTGGTGATGAATCTGTTATGGTTTTCAAGCAAAGGCAAGCAAACTTAAAGATGACCCTTGCTTCCACAGGCAGCCAGTATAGTTTTTTGTAATGCGAGCTTACATGATCCGATTTCTTGAGGCCATAAATGAGATGGACTCCAGCATTCTGGACAATTTTCAGTCATTTGATGGTTTTCTTAAAAGATCCCAAGTATATAATATTGCAATAGTACTTAAGATCAAAGATTGAACCAGCAGTCAAAAGGAGAAGAAACCGAAATAATGTTAATGGTACGAAGATTCCATAAAGTGGAAAAAACATTTTTTAACCTGAGCGTTAGTGTGATCTTCAAAAGTTAGGCTTTGGTCCAAGATGACACCAAGCATTTTGATTGTACAATTAATTGGGTAATCTGACCCATTTAATCTCAAGGAGGTATTCATGATCATAGAAACATAGAACATAAAAACATAGAAGATGACGGCAGATAAGGGCCATAGCCCATCAGGTCTGCTCACTCTACTGACCCACCCCCAAGTCTACTATCCTAGAGATAGTGGGGAGTGGGTCCTATTAGGACTTGCCAAAAAAATCTTTAGTTTTTTCCAAATTCAGTTTTAGTTTAGATTGCATAGTCCATTGTTCTACCTTGGTAAGGACAGATGAGATGAACTGTTCTGTGGAGGAACTTGTGCACCCAATCCAGGAGGATAGAGGAACTTGTGCGTTCAATCCAGGAGAAAAGTGTCCGCTTCTAACCGATGAAAATATAGCATGGAGCAAAAATTGGGGCAGCTTGTGGTTGTGGGGAGATGCAAACAGGTCTACTTTGGGAGTCCCCCCATTGAGAGAAGATGGGATGGAGAGCTGCTGAGTTCAGCATCCATTCGTGAAGTTGAAGAATGTGGCTTAGTTTGTCCGCTAAAGAATTTTGTTCCCCCTGAACATAAATGGTTTTCAGGAAGATGTTGCAAGGAATCGCCCAATTCTAAATCTTTGGAGCCTCTTGACAGAGGAGAGATCCCATTCTTCCTTGCTTGATTATATAGTACATAGCCACCTGATTGTCCATACGGACAAGGAGAACTTGATCTTGTAGAAGATGCTGGAAAGCCTTGAGAGCACTGAAAATCGCTCTGAGTTACAACAGATTTATATGATGGCGTCAATCTCTGGTGGACCAGAGTACATAGGTCATTCAGGTGAGCTCCCCAAACAGATTGACGAATCCGTGGTGAGAACTTTCTGATTACGAGTGTGGAATAACAATCCTTTGGAAAGATTGTAAGACAGCATCCACCACTGAAATGATTGTCAAAGAGAAGAGATGACTGTAATATGTTGCAAAAGTGTGTAAAGAGCCTGCAACCACTAAGTAGCCAGAGACCACTGAGGGGTCCGGAGGTGAAGCCTGACAAAAGGAGTCACGTTGAGTCACTTCATTGGCTCCCCATCCATTTCCAAATACAGTTTAAACTCCTCTTGCTGACTTACAAGTGCATTCACTCGGAAGACTCCCCCCTCCCCCGATATCTCTCCTCACTTATCTCCTCCTATGCTCCTCCTGTGATCTCCGCTCATTGGGCAAGCCCCTCTTATCTGTACCCTTCTCTTCCACGGCCAGCTCCAGACTCTGTCCCTTCTTTCTTGCGGCGCCATATGCCTGGAACAGGCTGCCTGAATCAATACGTCATTCTCCATCCCTGGCAGTGTTCAAATCCAAGCTCTCAACTCTTAACTCCCACTCACTGCTATCAGATACCTATATTAACTATAATCTCTACAACCCTGAAATATCCTGGATAAATTAGATTGTAAGCTCTTCTTAGCAGGGACTGTCTATTGTATGTTAAAATATACACCCCTGCGTACGCCTTTCAACGCTATAGAAATAATAAATAGTAGTAGTACTGTAGATGACATATGTCCCAGAAGAACTATATGTGCCTTGATGAGAGCGATTGAAGCCAACAACCTGTTGACAGCAGTTTTCTCCCTAGCATCTGTAGAGATGGCATGGGACGAGCGGGCGGGCAGGCAAATATTTTAGAAGCAGAATCGCAAGTGGTGAGGGGAGAGGCAAGGTGGGGTGTTGCCGATCACTGGATGCTGAACAAGCTAATAGTGGGGACAAGGCTGAACATGCTAATAGCGGGGGCGGAATGGCAGTTCACAAGCAAAGAGGATGTGGAGGTGGGCGGGTGAGAGGACTGCTATGATATGTTAATAGAAGGTGTTACAAACCTATAACACCTTCTATTAGCATTCAGAATTACAACATATGCAGAGTCTTTGTAAATAATAAAATAAAAAAAGACTAGTGGAACCAGCCTGTCAGATATCAGAAAAAGGGCACCAGGAAGTGACGTCTCTGTTCTCAGTGTCAGTGCAGTCTGTGTAGTGGTGCTAGGTGTATAGCTGCTCTCTTCTTGTTCAATACATAGCAAACCAATATATACATACAGTTGTTTAAGCATTAGGTGGTGTTCTGTGTGCAAAAATCATTGTAGCAATCACTGTGGTTCCTGTTAAAGTGACCCCATCTGCCATTCTTATATTTGCTCATATTTGGACCTGTGTCCATATTGTAAAAAGTGTGCAGAAACCCTTGCAGCACACACTGTGTCCAGAGCAAAGGTTTTGTCACTGAATTGCTGAGGGCTTTGTTAAATTGACCCATTTGCCATTCCTTTTTTGTTCACATCTTGCCCTGCCATAGTTCAAGTGTGCATTGAATATCCAACAGGCTCCCACTTTCCCCACTCATAGGTACTTTTAATTTTTTCCAAACGTTTTACCAACCTGAGTAAAAAAACATGTTCAGAAAACAACACTGTTCAGTTATTTCAGAAGAGATGCCATAAACTAATGAAGGTTCAGAATCAACTCCTGATGGAAAAATTATGTTCTTACCTGTTAATTTTCTTTCCTTTAGACGCAGCAGGTGAATCCAGAGACTAGTGGGATAATACACATCTACCAGCAGGTGGAGATAGAGAACTGAATAACAGGTGGTCCCATTGGTTGGCACGCTCTCTATATCTTCAGTATTGCTCCTTGCCCAAGCATCCGGAACCAGAAACATGGTCCATCAATAAAAAAACTTCTTTCCCAACACAAAGTGCAAAGATAACAATAGAGAACACAACTACCAACTCAAACAAACTGCTGAAACCCGCAAAATACAGCGAGCAAAATACAGCGAGCAGAGTCAGAAAGGGTGGGGCTCTGGATTCACCTGCTGCGTCTAAAGGAAAGAAAATTAACAGGTAAGAACATAATTTTTCCTTCCTTATCAACAGCAGCAGATGAATCCAGAGACTAGTAGGATGTAGCAAAGCAATCTTCAATCCGGGTGGGAAGCGAACGCTGCCTCCGCAATAACCGAAGCCCCAAAAGCAGATTCCGCACGCACCGCCACGTCCAACCGGTAATGCTTCGAAAACGTGTTCCGAGAACACCAAGTAGCCGCACAACAAATCTCCTCCAAAGAAAAACATCTGGACTCCGCCCAAGAAGTAGACATCGCTCTAGTGGAATGAGCATGAAGTTTGTCCGGCAACCTCTTACCCGACGTCAAGTAAGCAGAAGCAATGATTTCCTTGACCCATTGAGCAATGGAAGCCTTGGACGCCACCTTACGCTTATGGCAGCCAGCGAACAACACAAAGAGGTGATCGGAACGTTGAAAATTGTTAGTAAGCTGAAATAATGCAAGAGAATCCTACGAACATCCAGCAAACGCAGAGAAGAGAAACGCTCCCCCCAGTCCTCCTTACGGAAAGCTGGAAGGAAAAGAGACTGGTTCACATGAAAGGGGGATACTACCTTAGGAAGAAACGAAGGTACAGTTCTGACCGACACACCGGAATTCGAAATCCTCAAAAAAGGATCTCTACAAGACAACGCCTGTAACTCCGACACCCGCCTGGCGGAAGCCATAGCAACCAGAAAAACCGCTTTCAACGTCACATCCTTCAGAGTAGCATTTGGCAACGGCTCAAATGGAGGCTTTTGCAACCCCCCCAAGGACAACCTTAAGACTCCACTCCAGACAGATCTTTTTAACGGGAGACTGAATATGTTGTACCCCTTTGAGAAATCGAACGATATCTGGTTGCGACGCTAGGGAAGAACGAGTCACCCGGCCTCTATAGCAAGTAATAGCAGCTACTTGAACTTTCAGAGAATTATAAGCCAATCCCTTGGCGACTCCTTCTTGAAGAAAAGAAAGAATGGTAGAGAAGAAGCTTGGAAGGGCGACAGCCCCTGAGCAACACACCAAGAATCGAAAACCCGACAGACTCAAGCATACGAGGCAGAGGTAGATCTCTTGTTCGCCTGAAGAAGAATGGAAATAACCTGTTCTGAATATCCCCTACGTCACAGCCACAATCTTTCAAGAGCCAGGCTGTAAGACCAAAGTGAGATGGAATTCCATGCTGATCGGACCCTGAGTAAGCAAGTCCGGAGTCACCGAAAACGTCAACCGATCGCCCACTGACAGATGAATCAGATCTGCATACCACGGACGACGCGGCCAATCCGGAGCCACCAGGATCACTGTGCCGGAAAACTGAGCTATGCGATGCAACACACGACCTATCATCGTCCACGGAGGAAGCACATAAAGGAGACAACTCAGAGGCCAAGCAAGAGTCAACGCGTCTACTCCCTCTGATGTCTGCTCCCTGCGTCTTCTGAAGAATCGAGGATTTGCATTGTTCGACGAGGCCATGAGGTCTATGTCAAGGAGAACCCACCTTTGCACGATCCCATTCTCTGGCATCTAGAAGATGTCTGCTGAGGAAGTCCGCCTAAACATTGTCCTGACTCGCAATGAGTGTCGCGACAGCAGAGGAAGATGAAGTTCTGCCCATTGAAAGAGAAGCATGGCTTCGTTTGCCAGCTGAGGACTTCGGGTACCGCCCTGCCTGTTGATGTATACCACCGCTGTGACACTGTCCGAAAAGCCCCTCATCGGTAGGCCCCAAATCATGGGCAGGAACAATTGGAGCGCGAGCCAGGCCGCTCTCAATTCCAGAAGATTGATGGGCCACTGAGCATCCTCCAGAGACCAGACTCCCTGTGCTGAGGATTGAAGGCAGTGAGCCCCCCAACCCAACAGACTGGCATCCATTGTAACTATCGTCCATGCCGGAGTCGCCAGAGGCATGCCTTTGAACAGATTGCAACCGTTGAGCCACCAAGCCATGCTGCGCGATGCTGGAGGCGTCCATTGCAGATGACAAGTGTACTCCTGAGACACTGGGGACCACCGAGAGAGTAGTGATTGCTGCAGTGGCCTCATGTGAAAGTGCACCCAAGGCACCACTTCTAGCGTTGCCACCATGGAACCCACAACCTGCACATAATCCCACACTCTCGGTCTGGGCGACTGAAGAAGCAGGCAAACCTGAGACTGAGGCAAAACTTCTCCCCCAGGTCTTTGGGAAGAAACACTTTCCCCACCTTCGTGTCGAACACCCCCCTCAGATGTTCCGACTGGGACGGGATAAGAGAGCTCTTTGGAAAATTTATGACCCACCCTAAGGATTGAAGAGATATCACCCTTTGGGTCATCGACAACCTGTCCTGCATTGAAGACGCCCTGATCAACCAGTCGTCCAAGTAAGGATGTACCCAAATTCCTTCCAGGCGAAGGAACGCCGCCACCATAACCATGACCTTTGAGAACGTCCGAGGAGCCGTGGCTAGGCCAAACTGCAGGGCGCGAAACTGATAGTGCTGTCCCAGGATTGCAAAATGAAGAAATTTCTGATGCGGCGGCCAGATGGGAATGTGCAGGTAAGCTTCCTTGAGGTCGAGAGCCGCAAGGAATTCCCCCGGCCGAACAGATGCTATAACCGACCTCACTGTTTCCATCCGGAAATACCTGACACGAAGAGAGCGGTTGACCCTCTTAAGATCCAATACTGGCCTGACCGAACCCCCCTTTTTGAGCACAACAAAGTAAATGGAGTACCATCCCTGCCCCCATTCTGCCGGAGGAACCGGAATTATGGCCCCAATCTCCAAAAGAACCTGAAGAGTGCTCCGTACTGCCTCTCTCTTGGCAGCCCCTAAACAAGGGGAGACCAAGAATCTGTGATGGGAAAGGAAAATTCTAATTTGTAACCTTCTCGAATAACGTCCAAGACCCACTGATCGGACGTGATCTTGGCCCACTCCGCCAGAGAGGAAGACAGCCAATCCCCAATGGCTACGACGGAGGGAGCTGACCTCCCGTCATTGGGAAGGACGCAAGGCCGGGGTCCGGGCGGGCTGGGCAGCCTGGGGTTTCGGAGGATGAAAGGAAGACTTTTGTGGAAACCTAGGCCTAGTATTATAGGAAGACCCATAAGACGATGGAAAGGACGGTTTCCCAGGTCTATATCTTTTAACATCTCTGAAACGATTTCTGGCAGACAGACTTTAAAGGGGCTTTAGGCTTATCTTCCGGGAACCACTGAGTCTTGGTATCACCAAAATTCTTCACCAATTTATCCAAATCATCCCCAAATTACAAACGACCCTGAAAAGGAAGCCTCACGAGCCTAAGCTTGGAAGCTGCATCCGCCGCCCAGTGACGGAGCCACAAGGATCTTCAAGAAACAGAAAGTGACATCTGCTTCGCCGAAGCTCGAATAATATCATAGAGGGCATCCGTCACATAAGCAAGACTCGTTTTCATGTCAGGAAAGTCGGATGGAACAGCAATCCCCGTTGCCAGCATCGTATCCGCCATACCTTGCACCCATTGCAGACAAGCCCGTGCTGCATAGGAACTGCACACCGCCGCTTGCAAGGTAACCGCTGCGACATCAAAGGACAGCTTAAGCAAAGATTCAATCTTCCGATCCTGAATGTCTCTGAGCCCTACACCACTTTCAACCGGCAAAGTAGTCTTTTTAGTAACTGTAGCCACTAAAGCGTCCACCATGGGGTTCTTAAATTTGTCCAGCTCGTCCTGAGATACAGGATACAACTGGCGCATAGCCTTCGCCACCCGGAGACCAGCCTCAGGAGTGTCCCATTGAGCAGAAATAAGCTCATGCATCGCATCATGGACCGGGAATGCCTTTGCAGGCTTTTTCGTGACCGCCATCAAAGGATTATCCGATCCCATCGCTTGCGGATCCGGCTGAGAGATATGAAGGCCTTGCAGTGCTTTGAAAATAAAAGATGGCAATTCTTCTCTATGAAAAAGACGGAGCACTGTAGGATCATCCACCTCCCTAGACAGCGCATCTTCAAACTCCAAATCTGCCACTTTGCCGTCCTCCAGAGAGTCCGGAATATCCAGAGACTGATGGAGGGTCATCCCCGCCCATAGGCGCCACTCTTCACCTTTTTGCCACCAGAGACTCCA
The DNA here is from genome assembly GCF_902459505.1 of Geotrypetes seraphini. Classification (NCBI taxonomy): domain Eukaryota; kingdom Metazoa; phylum Chordata; class Amphibia; order Gymnophiona; family Dermophiidae; genus Geotrypetes; species Geotrypetes seraphini. Next base: position 113,166,817 of record NC_047086.1, read on the forward strand.
AAGGAGGCCCACTGACATGAGGCACAGGAAACTGGTCCAAATCACCCTCCCGATGTGGCGAAGGCTGAGAGGTCAGTAAATAAAAAGGCCTTATGCATCAGCATAATGAACTCCGGGGAAAACACCATCGGGATAGATTGTATCCCCTGCCCAGAAACCATCCCTGCAAAAGCAGGAGAAGAAGAAACACTGCTGACCACCGGCGCTGCTGCCGCCGTGCACTGAAGCAGAACGGCGGCATCCACAAATGCAGGAGAAACCGGCCCGAGTTCAATCGCGCGGGAAACTTCAGGCGCGATCTGCAGTTCTTCTCCCACGGCGTCGGCACAACCAAACAGAGGCCCGATGGTGTTTGCTGCTTCCCACAGCAGGAACACCGTTTAACTGCCTCTGATGCCATTATCCAAGAAACACCCCACCGAGTGATCCCAAACCGACAGCCAACGGGACAACATTGGGTGTCAGCAAAACTCGAACAAACAAACCGGCAGATCAATCCTCCTCTGCAAAGAGGTAAGAAAAAATGGTCTTACCCGATTCAACCTTTGCTAAAGCTGGTAGTTGCAGACAGGAACTGCCAGGACAAAAACGTCCAGCAACAGCACTCTGGTCCTTTTTTTTTTTTTAATTTGGTCAGGGAAAGAAGAAAAATACAGGACCAGGAAAAAAGCCTCAATCCACCGGAGAGGAGGGTGGAGCAGGGACCTGGGGGGGCCCAGGTGTAACTCCCAAAGTTGGCACCATTCAGCCAAACACCCCTATCTACCTGAAGAGATAAAATCTCAACAGAAGAGGAAATAACAATCCAGCCAGAATCCAGGAGCTAGTGGAAAAGCTACCATCACCTGCTGGGAGAAGGAGAATACTGAAGATATAGAGAGCGTGCCAACCAATGGGACCACCTATTATTCAGTTCTCTATCTCCACCTGCTGGTAGATGTGTATTATCCCACTAGTCTCTGGATTCATCTGCTGCTGTTGATAAGGAAATGTTTCCACTGTAGCAGGGACAAGGTAACTAAGGAGTCAGAAAAACAATTTGGTATATAAGCAAGGCAGACTGACTCTGTATGTTAGCACAACCCAAGAGCAGAACCTGCTATGCAAAAATATGGCTCAGAGAAATGTAACTCTAAAGAGGGAGTTACATTTCTCTGAGCCATATTTTTGCATAGCAGGTTCTGCTCTTGGGTTGTGCTAACATACAGAGTCAGTCTGCCTTGCTTATATACCAAGTTGATAAGGAAATGGCAATTTCAGACAGACATTGCAGAGGCTGGTCCATAAGGGGAAATCTCTTCAGCAAACACTCCTTTTTCCCCCCCAGCCGGTTCTGTTCCAGTTTCATGTTCCTGATGAAGGGATTTCTTCCAGAAATCGGGCTTGGTTGAACTAGAGACCATTTTTGTCTCCTTCAATCTTTATTGACTTCTGGCTCGTCCTAAAGCTAAGTTGGCTGTGGTTTTATTATGTATCTTGGGGATTAGGCTGGGGAGGACTCTGAGTGTTTTTGCCAGTTTTTCACTCTTTATAAAAGTTCACAGTTTGTGATTGATTTAATTATATTTATTTAGCATGTTTGATTTTGTACACATGGGGCTCTCTATGATGGTGTGCAGGCGGAGGTGATTCACCTTCGTCTTTGTATGTGTAAGCGCTGGAGTTGTCTCTCCCATCGCTAAAACCTCACACTGAGATTGCCCCTACCTCTAAATTATTTTCATATCATTTATTGTTTAGTGTTGTATGGTTTGGTTGGGGTGATTGGCTGACAATTACACTCATGGAGTCCTTTTGACATTTTTGCCTTTTTTGTATCTTTTTAAGCACCTTTTGGCAACCTTTTGAGGAGTTATTTGTGTTAATTGATAAATCTAAGCACTGCTTATCCGGCATAAACAAACAATGGTTTAAAGCAGGGGTGTCCAATGTCGGTCCTCGAGGGCTGCAATCCAGTCGGGTTTTCAGGATTTCCCCAATGAATATGCATGAGATCTATTAGCATACAATGAAAGCAGTGTATGCAAATAGACCTCATGTATATTCATTGGGGAAATCCTGAAAATCCGACTGGACTGCGGCCCTCGAGGACCGACATAAAAACACCCCTGGTTTAAAGATTTTGATTGGCTAATGGTCAAAGAAAATGGTATGTGGTGCTCATTGTGCATGAAATAATTTCTGCCCTTAAAAGGATAAAGACATGTTTGAAAAATCACAGGAATCAAAGCACGCTAAATAATCTCATGCTAAAAGGATAAAGACATGTTTGAGAAATCACAGGAATCAAAGCACGCTAAATAATCTCATGCTAAAAGGATAAAGACATGTTTGAGAAATCACAGGAATCAAAGCACGCTAAATAATCTCATGCTAAATGATCTCCTTAGAGGGTCCAGATCCTAGGGACTTTGATTAAGGGAAAGCTGAAGACAACTGGGCCCGTTGGATGACCATGTAATAAAGGGAGTGCTAAAGTAGGACAAAGCAATCGCCAACAAACTGAACACATTTTTTTGCCATCTGTATTTACCGAAGAGGAGCATACCAGAACCCATCAGGCTATATGCTGGAAACGAAGACGGGAAACTGACAGGGTTGACGGTCAGTCTAGAAGAGATATGCAGACAGATCGATAGGCTTAAGAGCGATAAATCCCCGGCATCCATCTGAGGATCATCAAGGAACTGAAAGGGACTATAGCTGAACTGCTTCAATTAATAGCCAATCTGTCGATCAAATCAGGAAATATTCCAGAAGACTAGAAGGTGGCGAATATTACGCCAATCTTCAAAAAATGATTTGAGGGGAGATCTGGGAAACTACGTACCGGTGAGTCTGACCTTGGTACCTGGAAAGATGGTAGAGGCACTGATAAAGTATCGCATCATTGATCACTTTGATGAACACGGGCTAATGAGGACCAGCCAGCACGGTTTCAGCAAAGGCAGATGTTGTTTGACGAACTTGCTGCACTTCTTCGAGGGAGTAAACAGGCAGATAGACAAGGGTGACCCAGTCGACATTGTATATCTGGATTTTCAGAAGGCGTTCGACAAGGTTCCAAATGAACGACTATTTTGGAAAATTGCGAGCCATGGAATCGAGGATGAAATACTCACATGGATTAAAAACTGGCCGGAGCATAGGAAACAAGCAGCCCTATGGGGTAAAGACCTAGATCAACTGATTTTGCCCACTACCTACGGAGAATTCAGGAAGCGCCTAAAAACATACCTGTTCCTGAAATACCTAAACAATTGACCCACTCTCCCAAACCTTCCCCCCCCTCCTCAGTCCACTTGAATTTCACAATACTGTGATACTTATAAACTGTTATCTTATCGTAATTATTCATTGTTATTTTCTAATACATGCGGCCCATTCCTAAAAGGGCCTCTCGGACATCACCCACCAAAATGTACATCTTAAACTCTTGCTCAGCAATTTGTATTTCTGTTTTCTTGCTTTCTTAAAATCTCTGCTCACTGTATCTCCTCTGAATATCTGCGTACTGTATTTCATTGAATGTCAAGCTCTCATGATTATTGTGATCCACACCAACACGGGTTCACCCAGGGCAGATCCTGCCAATCTAATCTGATTAGCTTTTTTGACTGGGTTACTAGACAACTGGACGCCGGAGAGTCACTGGACGTGGTATATTTGGACTTCAGTAAAGCATTTGATAGCGCCCCTCATCGAAGATTACTGAACAAGCTGAAATCGATAGGATTAGGAGACACTCTAACTACATGGGTTGGGGATTGGCTGAGCGGTAGACTTCAGAAGGTGGTGGTGAACGGTACCCCATCCGAAGCATCGGACGTGATCAGTGGAGTGCCGCAGGGCTCGGTCCTGGGCCCGATTCTATTTAACTTATTCAAAAGAGATATGACGCAAGGACTTGGAGGAAGGGTATCACTGTTTGCCAACGACGCCAAACTTTGCAACATAGTAGGCAAAAGCTTATTACCTGATAATATGACACACGACCTACTGTTGCTGGAACAATGGTCAACTACTTGGCAGCTAGGCTTCAATGCTAAAAAATACAAGATAATGCATCTGGGTAAGAGAAACCCGCGTAGAACTTATGTACTAAATGGTGAGACCTTGGTTAGGACCACGGCAGAACGCGACCTAGGGGTGATCATTAGTGAGGACATGAAGGTTGCCAATCATGTGGAGAAGGCTTCCTCCAGGGCAAGACAAATGATGGGGTGTATCCGCAAAGGTTTCGTCAGCAGGAGACCTGAAGTTATGATGCCGTTGTACAGAGCCATGGTGAGGCCTCACTTGGAGTACTGTGTTCAGTTTTGGAGACCACACTACCGAAAGGACGTGCTGAGGATCGAGTCGGTTCAGCGAACGGCCACCGGGATGGTCTTGGGGCTCAAGGATCTCACGTATGAAGAAAGATTTAAAAAACTGCGGCTGTACTCACTTGAGGAAAGAGAACGGGGAGATATGATTGAAACATATAAGTACATCACGGGACACATCGAGTCAGAAGTTGATATCTTCTGGCTCATGGGACCCTCGACCACCAGAGGGCATCCGCTGAAAATCAGGGGAGGGAAGTTTCATGGCGACTCCAGGAAGTACTTCTTCACCGAAAGAGTAGTGGATCATTGGAACAGACTCCCACTCCAGGTGATAAAGGCCAGCAGCGTGACGGATTTTAAGAGAAAATGGGATACTCACGTGGGATCTTTAAGGGAGTAAATTCAGGGGAGGGGATACTTGGAATGGGCAGACTTGGTGGGCTATAACCCTTTTCTGCTGCTTTTTTCTATGTTTCTATGTTTCTATGCTTCTATTGTATTTCCTCTGAATATCTGCTTATTGTATTCCACTGAATGTCCAGCTATCTTGATTGTAAACCGCCTAGAAGTCGCAAGATTGTGGCTGAATGTCCAGCTCTCATGATTATTGTATTGTATTTCCTCTGAATATCTGCTTATTGTATTCAGCTGAATGTCCAGCTATCTTGATTGTAAACCGCCTAGAAGTCGCAAGATTGTGGCGGTATAGAAAAATAAAGTTATTATTATTATTATTATAAAGTTATTATTAAATGGACAATACTCAGACTGGAAGAGCGTCACCAGTGGGGTGCCGCAGGGCTCGGTGCTTGGACCCGTGCTCTTCAACATTTTTATAAACGATCTGTACATTGGTACGACGAGTGAGGTGATTAAATTTGCGGACGATATGAAGTTATTCAGAGTAATGAAGACACAGGGGGATTGCGAAGATCTGCAACGTGACATAATCAAGCTCGAGAAATGGGCATCGACATGTTAAATGAGGTTCCACGTGGATAAGTGTAAAGTGATACATGTTAGTAACAAAAATTTAATGCATGAATACAGGATGGCTGGGGCGGTACTTGGAGAGACCTCCCAGGAAAGAGACTTGGGAGTTCTGATCGACAAGTCGATGAAGCTGTCCGTGCAATGTGCAGCGGCGGCAAAAAGGGCAAACACAATACTAGGAATGATTAAGAAGGGGATCATGAACAGATCGGAGAAAGTTATGTCGCTGTACCAGGCCATGGTGTGCCCTCACCTGTAGTACTGAGTCCAACACTGATCGCCGTACATGAAGAAAGACACGGTATTACTCGAAAGGGTCCAGAGAAGAGCGACTAAAATAGTTAAGGGGCTGGAGGAGTTGCCGTACAGTGAGAGATTGGAGAAATTGGGCCTCTTCTCCCTTGAAAAGAGGAGACTGAGAGGAGACATGATTGAAACATTCAAAATACTGAAGGGAATAGACTTAGAAGATAAAGACAGACTGTTCACACTCTCCAAGGTAGGGAGAACGAGAGGGCACTCTCTAAAAGTTGAAAGGAGATAGATTCCGTACAAACGTAAGAAAGTTCTTCTTCACCCAGAGATTGGTCGAGAGCTGGAACACTCTTCCGGAATCTGTTGTAGGAGAAAACACCCTCCAGGGTTTTCGAGACTAAGCTGGACAAGTTTTTGCTAAACTGGGACATACACAGGTGAGGCTGGACTCATTTTAGAGCACTGATCTTTGACCTGGGGGCCGCCACGTGAGCGGACTGCTGGGCACGATGGACCACTGGTCTGACCCAGCAGCGGCAATTCTTATGTTCACTCCCAAACCTCTGGCATGTGAAAAACAGAAGAAGGGGTGTAGGAGAAAAAAACCTGAGGGTAATGGGTGCCTGTTGAAAAGTATCGACGGTACAGTAGAAGGCACATGTGAAGAAAAATATCCAGTTGATCCTGCAATGCAAAAAAAGCAGAGGCTGGGTCTGAAGTGGCAAGAAAAGCTAACTTACAGGCTCTACACCCTTGTTAGTTCCCGCCATAGTGTGACAAAATGGTAGCAAAGCAATAGGAAAAAGAGCTACCTTAATAATAATAATAGTAACAACAGTTTATATACCACAGGACCGTGAAGTTCTATGCGGTTTACAATGATTAAGAATGTTACAAATTGAGTAAAACTAACAAAGTTAAAAACTAGTGATTGACTGCTCTAGAGATCAGTTATTGCTCGATACCCCATGGTGAAATCCAGAAGTTGTCACAGTGAGTGATGAATGATAAAGGTGCACCGAAGAAGTTGTTCTGTCAAAGGAAGCATGCACTCCCAGGACTCAACACAAGAATCTGGACCAAGACACCAGAAACACCAATCATGGGATCAATGGATTAGGTTGTTTCTTTTTTTCTTGCTAGTCATCTCACGGCCACAGACATAGAAGAAACTCTGGACGCAAACTCAAAATCATTGTAAGCAGACCAAAGTATGGACTGTGTCAGCTGTGCGCTGAAAATCTGTAGTGAAAAAATTATGGGGGAACCTAACTTACAGACTCTACACCAGTGGGCTCAAACTCACGGCTCACATGCGGCCCACCTGGTACTATTTTGAGGCCTTTGGTATGTTTATCATCACAAAAGTAAAATAAAACAGTTTCTTGATCATATGTCTCTTTAGATATAAATTACAATATTATTAAGACTTATAAACTATAAAGAGTTTTACCTCATGCAAAATTGTCATTTCTTTAATAAGACATTAACTATTTTTTCTGAGGCCTCCAGGTACCTACAAATCCAAAATGTGGCTCTGCAAAGGGTTTGAGTTTGAGACCACTGCTCTACACCCATGTTAGATTCCCCAGCATAGCCCTCTGAGAAGCAGAGGTAGTCAGACGTATGCTAGGTAAGGTAGTTCGATAAAAATAGGTAGAGGAATCTAACTTTACAGACTCTACATCCATGTTAAATTCCCCACCGTAGTAGAAGCAGCAGCAATGTCCAGAAAAGAGACTTCACAGCAGAAAATAGATAACTGGGTAGACAGTACTCCAATTGCCAATATGAAATTTTGGTAAATGCCAGTCCCAATGGTTATAGTGCTGCTTTTACAATATGATAGCAGTAATGAACAGTCAAACTGTAGGAAAAAAAAAAAGGGGGGGGAGGCAACTGATGACTTTCTTCGCCAATAGTAGATACAAGAAGAGGTGATGATCAAATCTGTCCATAGTATGACCCTCTCCCCTGTCAGCACTGAAGCATAGACCTTGGTATGGAGAATATAAGGTCTGGGTGGTGGATGCCTGGAATGCGCTCCCGAGTAATGTGGTGGAGAGTAAAACTGTGACTGAGTTCAAAGAAGCGTGGGATGAACACAGAGGATATAGAATCAGAAAATAATATTAAAAATTGAACTAAGGCCAGTACTGGGCAGACTTGCACGGTCTGTGTCTGTATATGGCCATTTGGTGGAGGATGGGCTGGGGAGGGCTTCAACGGCTGGGAGGGTGTAGATGGGCTGGAGTGGAGAAAAAGGAAGGTCTCTCAAATGAAGTTCTTGAAGGAGACCAGTTAGGTGAAGTTTGAAGAGCTGTAGAGAAAGCTGAGCTGAAGTTAAAGACTCATCAGAAAAACAGCAGGAATAAAACTGCAAGGTTGACAGGAGAGTTCGTGTCCATATAGCAAAAATAAAAATTCTCTGTAGATGTTGTCTCTCTAGGAGGAGTCTTCCAAGGAGATTGTGTTTCAGGAGAACCAGAAGTCTCTGTAATTGAATGAGAAATGCCCACATTGGAATCAAATCAAAGAGTAGTGTCATTAAAGATTGATGAAGAATGCTGCTTGGAGTGGTGTCGGCCCAATCACAAAGGCAAAACTTCTGCAGGGTTCTTGCACTTTCAGGACATGGAGAAGAAAACATGCTTCGAAGGAGGAATGACAATAATGGTGCATCAATAAGGCATCGATAGTATTGGATAGTCATGTCGTGTTCAAGCTGGCCCAGTACCAAAGCAGTCGATGTCAGGAAAAAAAGCTCAAGCTACTCTCGGAGAAAATCCACCAGTACCTTTGGCTATTTTGCCGGTACCCTCGGTACCAGTAGCTCTTTCTGAAGAGAGTGATGATGCAACTCTTAATGGAAAAGGCAGAAGCCACGAGAGGAATGGTCGCGTGGTCGGCCACAATGACCTGCGACACTGTAAAAACTGGTGGCTCGTGGGACCTTAGGCTTCTCTGCCAAAACCATTAATGTCATGGCTCGCCTCGAAGAGGGTGACTTGAATAAGATGCAACCCTTGATGGAAGATAGGCGAGCCGCAAGAATGGCCACTGTAAGGTTGGCATGAATGGACTTGATGCCATAATGATCTGCAACACCGTTGAAACTTCTCTGACACCGATATCGATGTAGACGTCTTTGATGTCTTATCGACAACCGATTGAAACAGTGCCCATGGCACCTGCCACACTTATCAAAAATCCTGTCTCAGTCAAAATTAAATCCAAGGCTGAGGCAAGCGAAGAGGCCCGCCGACCAAACGCCCGCGAGGGAAAAATGAGACAAGAAAATAAACTCACCTTTTTTCATTTTTTTTTTTTTTTTTTTTTACAAAAAGGAAAACAAGAAAGTAAATTAAAAAAATTAAAATTAAAATAAATATGCGCAAGTGGAAAGGCAAAAACAAAGAAACGTTTGAAAACATGACTTCTTAGCTCCGCGGAAAACTTAGAACTAAGGAGCTGCATACCTATGTCGGGCGGGAAGGCACTCGCGGTGCGGTGTAGTCAGTCATGAACTTTCTAAAGTTCTTAAAGTGCCGGTGCACTTGTGCAGCTGTCCGTACCAGGGCTCCATGGATGATGTCACAACATGTGAGAATATGCTGCCTGCTTGTCCTGGGATAAAACAAATTATACTTTTATCTAGTATCCCAAACCCAGAAATGCCAATGTATAAAGAATAGATTGTAATATAAAGAAAAATCATCCCCCTCCTTTTACAAAACCATTAGCATAGATTTTAGCACCAGCTGTGGCAGTTAACAGCTCAAATGAGTGTCAGAGCTGCTGCCACCACGGCCAGCGCTAAAAAATGCACTAGTTTTGAAGAAAAAAAAAAAAAAAGGGGGATATGAATTTAGTCTAGTTAAAAACTTGTTATGATTTCCAAAAATTAAACAAAAAAGCGATGGGGCAGGCAAGAGTATCACAGTCTTTCAGTGCCATTTGAAAACTATTGCGTGTTTGTGCACCAATTCAATTGGTTTGAAACTACTTACCCTGGTGCCTTCCTCTGATATGCTCAAAATCTCAGCCACAGACCATCCATCCTCCTCTGGTAACCTAATCACACACTTGCTGCCAACAGTAAATCCTGCTAGAGTGAAGGTGGTCCCAGCTGTGTCTATAGAAATTGAAATATCACTATATATAAGAGCAAAGCCACTCAAACTGGACTGTACTTTCATAGTACAAATAATGTAAAAATGTACAATTCATTTCTTAAATCAATTCAACATCTAGATGTAGCTAGTTCACTGCATTTGATGAGATCTTCATAGCCCTGTTTAATTTTAGGGTATATTAGGTAGAAACACAACCAAACCTGCAGCTATTACCTATTCCTCCACTGCTATATGAGAAGTGAGGTAACTTACCCTACACAGAGACCAAGGTAAAATGTCAATGCTCAGCCAACACAAGTAGTGGGTTACAGAGCATAATGAAATGTAAAGAGAGGGGAATGGGTAAACAGGAATGTGACAGTACTAAAGGCTGAATCTAAGCCGTACCAAAGGGGATCTAACACAACTAAGAGGTAGAGAACAGGAAAGGATATAATTCAGGAAAATCATGGAAGAAAGAATATCAGAAGCAAGACAAAGCCAGCAAGGGTTCGGTAGATCATACAAGACATAAGGACACAAGACATTTTAGAAATGAAAACCATAGTAAAAAAATAAGTCTGTTAAAATGCTCAGTTATACGGTCATTGCTGAAGACATCACTACTAGATCCAGTGGAAGTAGGTAGCCATTGGCCAGCATCCAACCTCTATTTCCTCTTGAAGGTGGCGATATGGGGAACAATCAGACCATTTTCTTAGTCAGGTATAGTACTGAGCAAGTTCATCAGCATCAAGACTGCACATGTCTCCATTATGGATGTTGTGGGTTGGACAGTAGATAAAAGTAAAGGAATGTTACTCATTCACCTCAATTTATTGATGGCCTTTGACACTATCTATCATGAAATGTTTAGAGAGTGATTGAAGTGGGTGACTCAGTGCTGCAGTAGTTCTTTTTTGGAAGAGATTGTAGCAGATTGTTAGGATTTTCAGAGGGATGGGAAATGAACTGCAAAAAAGCACAGTTACTTACCATAACAGGTGCTATCCAGGGACAGCAGGCAGCTATTCTCACATATGGGTAACGTCATCGACGGAGCCCGGAGGCGGATGCCTCACAAGCAGACTTGCTTGAAGAAACTCGAAGTTTCGAGTCGCCCACACCGCACATGCGCAAGTGCCTTCCGCCCAGCACAGGGCGCTTCTCCTCAGTTCAGATAGCTAGCAGAGAAGCCAACCAGGGGAGGTGGGTGGGTTGTGAGAATAGCTGCCTGCTGTCCCTGGATAACACCTGTTACGGTAAGTAACTGTGCTTTATCCCAGGACAAGCAGGCAGCTATTCTCACATATGGGTTACCTCCAAGCTAACCAGAATGGGATGGTGGGAGTGTTGGCAATTTAGGAGAATAAATTTTGTAATACTGTTTGACCAAACTGTCCATCCCGTCTGGAGAAAGTATCCAGACAATAGTGAGAAGTGAAGGTATGAACCGAGGATCATGTAGCAGCTCTACAAATTTCCTCAATAGGTGTAGATCTGAGGAAAGCTACTGAAGCTGCCATTGCTCTGATTTTATGGGCTGTGACTTTACTATGAAGAGGTAATCCAGCCTGGACATAGCAGAATGAGATACAAGCTGCCATCCAGTTAGAGATGGTACGCTTAGAAATAGGATGTCCCAACTTATTTGGATCAGAGACAAAAAGTTGAGGAGCAGTTCTGTGTGGTTTGGTGCGTTCCAAGTAGGAGGCCAAAGCACGTTTACAGTCCAGAGTATGAAGAGCTGATTCTCCAGGGTGAGAATGAGACTTTGGAAAAAACACTGGAAGTACAATGGATTGGTTGAGATGAAATTCTGAGATCACTTTAGGTAGGAATTTCAGATGAGTTCGAAGAACCACCTTGTCATGATGGAACACAGTGAATGGTGGGTCAGTAACTAAAGCTTGCAGCTCACTGACTCATCGAGCAGAAGTGAGGGCAATGAGAAACACCACTTTCCAAGCGAGATACTTCAGATGAGCCTTATCAATTGGTTCAAATGGAGACTTCATGAGTTGAGTAAGGACAACATTGAGGTCCCAAACCACAGGAGGCGGTTTGAGAGGAGGTTTGACATTGAAAAGTCCTTTCATGAATCTGGAAACCACTGGATGAGCAGAGAGGGGTTTCCCTTCAATAGGCTGATGAAAAGCCGCAATTGCACCGAGATGGACTCGTATAGATGTAGACTTGAGGCCAGAATTGGATAAGTGCAAAAGATAGTCCAAAACAGAAGATAAGAGGAATGCTGAGGCTCCTTATGATGAGAAAAACACCATTTAGAAAATCTAGTCCATTTTTGGTGATAGCATTGTCTAGTTGTAAGCTTTCTAGTAGCTTCTAAAATGTCTCTTACAGATTTAGAAAACTGAAGAGGGGTTATGTTGAGAGGTATCAGGCTGTCAGGTGTAGAGACTGCAGGTTGGGATGAAGCAGAGATCCTTGACTCTGTGTAAGCAGAGAAGGAAAAACTGGTAGAAGGTATGGCTCCCTACTGCTGAGTTGAAGTAGAAGGGAGTACCAGGGTTGTCTCGGCCACCGATGAGCGATTATAATCATGGTGGCATGATTGTTCTTCAATTTGACCAGAGTCTTGAGAATGAGAGGGAATGGAGGAAATGCGTAGAGGAAAAGATTCGTCCATTCCAGAAGAAAAGCATCTGCCTCGAGGCGGTGAGGAGAGTATATCCTGGAGCAGAACTGAGGCAGTTTGTAGTTGTGGGGAGCTGCAAAGAGGTCTATCTGTGGTATACCCCACTGTGAAAAAATGTGACGAAGAAGCGAGGAATTGAGAGTCCATTCGTGAGGTTGCAGTAGACGACTCAAATTGTCCGCCAAGCAATTCTTTGCCCCTTGAATGTAGACAGCTTTGAGGAAGGTGTTGTGGCGGATTGCCCAGTCCCAAACCTTCAGAGCTTCTTGACAAAGGGAGGCAGACCCTGTCCCTCCTTGTTTATTGACATAATACATGGCGACTTGGTTGTCCATTCGAAAGAGGACTACTGTGTCGTGAAGTAGATGTTGAAAAGCATGGAGAGCTTTGAGGATCGCTCTGAGTTCCAACTGATTGATATGACACTGATGATCCGTACTAGTCCAGAGGCCTTGAGTACGGAGACCATCGAGATGAGCGCCCCAAGCATAGGTCGAAGAGTCTGTCGTGAAGACCTTCTGATGAGGGGGCGTTTGAAAAAGCAAGCCTCTGGAAAGATTGGAAGAGAGCATCCACCAACGGAGAGACTTCTTCAATGAAGGAGTGACTGAAATGTGTCGAGTGAGGAGGGTCGCAAACTTGGGTCCATTGAGATGCCAGTGTCTACTGAGGAATTCTGAGGTAAAGTATGGCAAAAGGAGTCACGTGTACTGTGGAGGCCATGTGACCCAGAAGTACCATCATGTGTCTCGCTGAGATGGAAGAGCGGGAAGACACTGTGTGACAGAGTTGAAGAAGAGCTTCCAGACGTTGTTGTGGAAGGAATGCTCTGACTTGGACAGTGTCCAGAACAGCTCCAATGAATTATAGATTCTGAGAGGGCTGAAGTTGAGATTTGGGAAAGTTGATTTCGAATCCCAAACTTTGTAGGAACCAGGTAGTCCGTTGGGTCGCTACAATAACCCCTTGAGATGTGGAATCTTTGATGAGCCAGTCGTCGAGGTAGGGAAATACCTGAAGACCATGATTCCTTAGAGCTGCTGCTACCACTATCAGGCACTTGGTGAACCCTTCGGGAGACGAGGCCAGACCGAAGGGTAGTACTCTGTATTGATAGTGCAGATTCCCCACCCGAAATATGAGGTATTGATGGAAGGCCAGATGAATGGGAATATGAGTGTAGGCCTCCTTGAGATCCAGAGAGCATAACTAGTCGTTCTGCTCGAGAAGGGGATAAAGGGACAACATTCAAAACTTTTCTTTGACTAGAAATTTGTTGAGAGCCCTGAGATCCAGAATGGGTCGCAGTTGCCCATCTTCTTCGGAACAAGGAAGTAATGGGAGTAAAACCCCCTGTTCTGCTGTTCCAAGGGAATGGCATGGAGACGAAGCAGAGCTTGAGCTTCCTGAAGAAGGGCAGTCTGGGATGGATTGGAAGGATACTCTCTTGGAGGAAACTCTGATGGAACCTGAGTGAAATGAAGAGAGTATCCTTCCCTGATGATGGTAAGCACCCAGAGGTTGGATGAAATTATCGTCCATCGGTTGTAAAAATGATGGAGACGACCTCCTATAGGGGGAAAAAGAGACAGAGACAGAACGGTGGAGGTTATGCTCTGTTGTAAACAGTCAAAAAGGCTGAGAAGCCTTAGGTGCAGCAGAAGGTTGGGGTTTCTGTTGCTTCTGAGGTTGTTGTTTTTTCAGAGGCGGCCGAGTATAAGGAGCCGGCTTTGGAGCAAAACGCCTTTGATAGATAACAGCAGGGTGTGCAGGCTTGACAGGAGCTGGCTTTGGTTTAGGTCTGACTATAGAAGCAAATGATTTTTCATGGTCAGATAATTTCTTGGTGGCTGCCTCGATGGATTCATCAAAGAGGTCGTTGCCCTGACAAGGAATGTTAGCTAAGCGGTCTTGGAGGTTAGAGTCAATGGTACGAAGCCAGGCAAGACGACGCATAGCTACAGAGCAAACAGCTACTCGGGCAGATAACTCGAAGGCATCATAAGATGATTGGAGGAGATGCAGACATAATTGAGAGAAAGAAGCAATGACTTCTTGAAACTCAAAATGCATTTGGTTATCCAAATAAGCCAAAAACTTTGGTAGAAGAGAAAGAAGAAATTCAAACTAAGTGATGAAATAAAAATTATAATTGAGGTCTTTAGAGGACATCATAGCATTCTGGTAGATGCAACGTCTAAATTTGTCCATAGTTTTCCCCTCCCTTCCAGGAGGAACTGTGGCATAGACCTTGGAAGGATGGGATCTCTTCAAGGAGGATTCAATAAGCAGGGATTGATGAGATAACTGTGAGTTGTCAAACCCTTTGCGATGCACAGTTTTATACCTAGAGTCCAACTTTCCTGGAACAGCTGGTATGGAAAAAGGTGTTTCCATGCATCGAGCAAAAGTCTGATTCAAAAGCTTATGAAGTGGAAGCTTAAGACACTCTGCTAGAGGTTGAGGAAGATGCATGACTTCTAGATACTTCTTAGAATATTTGGAGCCAGTATCCAATTGAACATCCAACTCTTGTACAGCCATCTGTCGCAGGAAAGACGAGAAAGATAGCTGATCTGCCAATGCTTTGCCTCGAGAAGGACTCGAGGACATCGAGGCAGCCTTTGTCGAAGAAGCAGCTTCGGCATGGAAAAAGATATCAAAAGGAACCTGGTGACTTGGACGAGGCAATCGAGACCGGAACATCCTTGAGGTCGGCATCAGAGACCTTGAATGAGGAGTCGGTGGTCTGGTCGAGGTTGGAGGTAGATCGAGGCTTTGAGGAAGATGGTCTGTCCTGAGAAGAAGAACGATGCCTGGAAGGATGCCTCGATGAAGGCCTCGAATAGTGGTGAGAACTGTGTCTGGAACCAGATCTCGAGGATCGAGGAGATTTCGCCTCGGAGACGTAAGCAGCCGATGCCGATGTATGAATAGGGCTAGAGGCTGTAGATCGAAGCTCCAGAGGCTTGGTGGAGGAATCTCGATGCACTCTCAAAGACTCTGCTCCTTGTTTAGAGTGTGAGGATTCTCGTCGAGGCACTCGCAAAGAATCTGCTCCTTGCTTTTCGTGCTTGGATGGCAGACCAGACACTCGCAGAGACTCTGCTCCCTGCAAAGAGTGTGGAAGCTCAGACTGGGGCAAAGGAAGCGGCTCAACCTTGCGGGAGTCTGCTGAATGCACAGGCTGGATAAGAGGAAGCAGTTTAGGTCCCATGTTAGTAAGGAACTGAATAAACTGCTTCTCTAACATGGTCTGGAAAGAAGCCGGCAAAGATGGATCCGCGCCTGAAACTGGACCACCTGCTTTGGCTGGAGGTTCTTTCAAGGTGGTGCGAGTGTGTTTCGACTTAGAAGTCTTGGACACTTTTAATCACCACCGGTGACGGCTGAGCTATCTGATCTGAGGAAACAGGGGAAGATACAGCAGATGACGTCGAAGCAAGAGCCGCTGCAAACAATGAAGGTCTGATGAGGCTCGAGGTGGAAGCAGTAGGCGCAGAAGGAGCCTCGATGGAAGTCGAGGCCGAAAACGCTTTCGAAGTCGAGGGATCAGTAGGAGACTCCATCTCAAAAAGTTTGTCCACCAGAATGCAAGGACGCTTGAAAGCACGAGGCTGAAGTGTTTGGCAAGGCAGGCACGACCTAGGATGATGTTTCGGCCTAAGGCACTTGAGGCAGCGTCTGTGAGAGAGATCACACGATGACACTTGCTACACCTCTTAAAGCCTGTAGCAGGCCGGGACATAGATGAAAAAATAGCCACCGCAAAGTCGAAGCCCTAGGGCTGCGGGAAAACGAACGGAAGAAGAAAAAATATATATACAGTATATATTTGTTTGAACTAAAATAAAAGAAATAAAATAAAACAGCGATTCATGAAGAAAAAAACACAAACCGTGATTGAGAAAAGTGAACGAAGTTAAACGCAGAGTCAAAGACAGACTTCTTGGCTCCTCGGAAAACTGAGAACTGAGGAGATGTGCCCTGTGCTGGGCGGGAAGACACTCGCGCATGCGCTGTGTGGGCGACTCGAAACTTCGAGTTTCTTCAAGCAAGTCTGCTTGTGAGGCGTCCGCATCCGGGCTCCGTCGATGACGTCATCCATGTGTGAGAATACCTGCCTGCTTGTCCTGGGATAAATAGTATTACTGTAGTTTAATAATAATAATAACTTTATTTTATATACCGCAGTACCACAAACAGTTCAGAGCGGTTTACAGTGTAAGAGACTGTACATTTACAGCAAAGATACAAAGAGGATTGTACATATTCAGTAAAGGTGTTTATACAGCGAAGAACAATGTAGATTTACCATGCAGGAGACTGTACATATACAGCAGAGATATATATATATAGTGGAGAGGCAGTGCGAGAGGCTTATAAAGAACAAAGCAGTGTACAAAACCAATGCAGGGTGGTGAATGTCAAGAAGACAACCAGTATCAATTACAGGTTTTGAAGTATTTGATTATTTGGTGATGAGGGGGGTTCAAGAAATTTGTCGTAGAGGAAAGATTTGAGAGATTTCCTGAAGGATGAGTAAGATGGGACAGATGAGATGAGGGTGATCAGGCAGTTTGTCCATCTGCCAGCTTGGTATGAGAGAGTTCTATTGAGGAATCTTTTGTAGGTGCATCCCTTTGGGGAAGGGTAGGTAAACAGGTTGGCATTACGCGTGCGAGTGGTTCCAGGGAACACGAAGTGGTGAGACAGATATATCGGGGACAAGCCAGTTAAGGTTTTGAAGCAGAGGCAGGCGAATTTGAAGATGACTCTCGCTTCTATTGGCAACCAGTGCAGTTTTCTATAGTAAGGGGTGATATGGTCTGACTTTTTGAGGCCACAGATTAGGCAGACCGCGGTGTTTTGGATAAGTCTCAGTCGTTTGATGGTTTTCTTGTAGGAGCCCATATAAATTATATTACAGTAATCCAGTGTGTTTAGGATTAGGGATTGGACCAGCAGTCTGAAGGAGGGGAAGTCGAAGTAATGTTTGATGGTACGGAGTTTCCAGAGGGTATAAAAGCATTTTTTGACCTGGGCTTTGGTGTGGTCTTCAAAGGTCAGGCAGCGGTCTAGGATGACTCCAAGGATTTTGATGGTGGGGTTAATAGGGTAAGTTAGGCCGTTGAGTTGTAAGGTGGTGTTCGTTAATTTGTGGTTGGGACTTGCTAGGAAGAGTTTAGTCTTTTCTGGATTTAGTTTCAGTTTGGACTGAGTGGTCCAGTGTTCGACCATGGTAAGTACTGATGAGATGTGTTGCTCTGTTTCTTATGAGAATGAGTAGATGGGAATGACAATTGTGATGTCATCTGCGTAGATGTAGGATTTCAACTTTCGGTCAGATAACATGTGTCCCAATGAAGTCATGTAGATATTGAATAGGGAAGGTGATAGGGGGGAGCCTTGTGGAACTCCACAGGGGTTGGAACAGGTGTGGGAGTAGGTTCCCTCGTTGTGTACTTGGTAGGTGCGGTTTTTTAAGAAGCCTGTGAGCCAGGTTAGTACCTGTCCCGAAATGACTATGGAATCGAGGTAGCTGAGCAGAATGTCATGGTCTACCAGGTCAAAGGCACTACTGAGGTCAAACTGGAGTATTAGGGCACTGTTTCCCTGTGAGAATAGTTGGAGGAGGTAGTCGGTTAGAGATGCTAGGACGGTTTCCGTGCTGTAGTTAGTGCGGAATCCAGACTGGGAGTCATGAAGGATGTTAAATTTTTCGAGGTAAGACATGAGGTCCTGGTTTACAAGACCTTCCATAATCTTGAGGAATAAGGGTATGTTGGCAATGGGTCTGTAGTTGGTGGTTGTGGAGAGTTGTTCTTTGGGGTTTTTGATGGTTGGAGATATGAGGATGTGGCCAAGTTCCAGCGGGAAGTAGCCAGTGGACAGGCAGAGGGTAATCCAGTTGAAGAGCTCCACTTTGAAGGGGGGGGCTATTTTCATGATGGAGGGTGGGCAGTTGTCTAGAAGGCAGTTTGATTTGGCATATTTAGTATATAGCTCTAGGAATAGGTTCCAGTCTGGGTTCTCAAAGCGATTCCAGGTCATGTCGACGGTAATACCTTCATTGTTTGGGGTAGGCAGAAGGGTTGATGGGCTGGTGCTTGTTGTTGCGAGAGGTTTTTAAGTTATGAATTTTGTTGGCAAAGTAGTCAGCTAGGTTTGTTGGGGAGGGTGGAAGGTCTGTGGGGGAGCTTTTATATAAGTTGATGTTAAATAAGGAGTTGATAAGTCTGAAGAGTTTATTGCTGTTCAGGGTTGGGGTGTTGATTGATTGGGCATAATATTTGGAGCGTTTCTCCTTGATCATTTTTTTGTATTCGATAACTTTAGTACGCCAGGCATATCTATCTTTATCTGTGCCGGATTTGCACCAGATTCTTTCTAGTTTGCGTACTTCTCGTTTCAGAGCTAGTAGGTTGGCGTCAAACCAGTTGGCAGATGAGCGGTGTTTTTTCTTATAGGGTTTCAGTGGGGCCAGGTCATTTAGAACCTGGGTGCTGAAGTTGTTCCAGCCTGGGATGAAGTTGGGGTTTGGGTCTGTGGTGGATGTTGGGTTGTAGTGGGACCAGAATTTTTCAGGGTTTAGTTGGCCTCTAGTCCATATTGTTTTTTCTTTGCGAGTAGTTCTTGGAATCCTTTGGCTTTGTTTTTTGAGGCAGTGTAAGTTAAAGTTGCATCGGAGGTGATATGACCAAGGGGTGGAGGTCCAGGTTTTGTCTTTGAAGCTTATGCTGGGGGGGGCAGGGGAGGAATGGGAGGAATGAGATCAGGTCTAAGTGATGTCCTTTGGTATGTGTTTTGGTTGGTTGTGGTTTAGAGTATCCTAGGGATGTTAGGAATGAGAAAAGATCTGAAACGTTGGAATTCTCTGCCTGTTCCAGGTGTAGATTTACGTCGCCAGCAAGAAAAGTGTGGGTGCCGGCAGTGGAATTTGCGAGGGGGAATTCATAGAGATCTTCTTTAGCTTGGTTCCATTTGTTAGGGGGGATGTAGAATACTGTTGTAGTCAGGTAATCTTTGCAGTCTGCTTTGGATAGTTTGCAGGAGAGGATTTCCAGGTCTTTGGTCATTTTGGAGTCTAGGGTTTGGAATTGGAAGTGGTCTTTGAGGATTATTGCTAGGCCACCTCCTCTCCTGGTGTGTCGTGATAGCGGAATGATTTTGTAGTTTGCAGGGAGTAGATCTCCAATGATGATGTCCTGATCGGAAATTAAACACCAATATCTTTTTACATCTGGAACAAAAAAGACTTGAAATCACTCTGGTATATAGTTAAGGACGCCTCAGCCCCACCACTCCACCACTGTAATTTAATTTAGTATTACACCGGGAAGGCTGTGCGGTGCCTCATCATCGGCAGTCCATTAATGTTTATTTTTTAGCGAATTTTTATTTTATGAATATTTCTCAATCAAATATTTGTGCAAATGCTGAATTTAGTAAAAATATAAATATTGACTTATCTCAGCCGCCTTGGGAGCCAGACCCGACATGTTTCGCACTGCTTGAGTGCTGTTTCAAGTTCTTTCGGGACGTAAAGTATTTAATTATAAATTTTTAACAAATTCGAAAAAGGGGGGGAGACTAAGTGTGTACCATTTGACTTAGTTTTTTTTCTCCTTTTACTCTCGCAGGGAGACCCTTGAAACAGCACTCAAGCAGTGCGAAACATGTCGGGTCTGGCTCCCAAGGCGGCTGAGATAAGTCAATATTTATATTTTTACTAAATTCAGCATTTGCACAAATATTTGATTGAGAAATATTCATAAAATAAAAATTCGCTAAAAAATAAACATTAATGGACTGCCGATGATGAGGCACCGCACAGCCTTCGCGGTGTAATACTAAATTAAATTACAGCAGTGGAGTGGTGGGGCTGAGGCGTCCTTAACTATATACCAGAGTGATTTCAAGTCTTTTTTGTTCCAGATGTAAAAAGATATTGGTGTTTGATTCAACTACACTGGACTTAAATATTTCTAAAAACAAAGCCAGTATTATTAGTACTAGCTGATCGGAAATTAGCCATGTTTCAGTTAGGAGAAGAATGTCGAGTTGGGTTTCTTCTAGCCAATCTTTAATCAGTTGGGCTTTGTTTCTAGCTGAGCGAATGTTTAGATAGGCACCAGTGATTGTGTAGTGTTCTGGGGGGGTTGTGTGTTGGGTAATTGGTAGGCTTTTTAGGAATCTGTTTCTTTTTTGTGATGGTCTAGGGAAGTGTCTGGAGGTATTGACCACGGAGATTGGGAAGGGGCCTGATTCCTTGTAGTCATGGAGGGTGCTGAAGGATAGAGGTGGTTTGCCTGGTTTGGCGATTCTGTTCCAGGTGTGGTAGGTGGGGATGGGTTCGAATGCTGAGGCTCTGGGGATCCATTGTCTTGAGCTAAGAAGATAGAGGAGGAGGAGGGCTAGAAGTTTTTTTGTGAAATTGGACATGTCGCTTTTTTGGGTTGGTGAGGGAGCCGGGCAAGCGATGGGAAGGTTTAGATCAATGAGGGAGGCTGATTGAGAGAGGATTGGGGGTAGGTAGGAATGGTTAAGTTATTAGAATAGCCTGTAGATAGTAGTCAGGTGTACCGGGCTGGAATTGACTTGGTGGAGGATATTAGTTGGTGATAAGTTGGTCAAATGAGACGGGGTATGTGGTATCCTGGTTGGTTTGTAGCATGCAGTTGGTAAGGTATGCAGGTTGGTAAGGCATGCAGGAGGGTTGTGGCATGCAAGAACTTGGTAATTGGGGCGGACCAGGTTGTTGGTAATAAGCATGCAAGCAGATGGAGTCATGCAAATACTTAGCTGATGTCGGTCCGGGTTGTTGGTGGAATATTCTGGTCTGGGTTGAGGCGTTTGAAATTTGTTGTCTACAGGAGGTTTCCTCGTTTGCTGTGAAGTCTTGAAGGATCAGTTCTGGCGATTGGATTATAAGGTGATCTGTTTGTGCTTCACTCAGCCGCTTCGCAAAGGCGCGAGCTAAGGCGCATGCGCCTTTGCCGTGCGCCTTAGCCGGCGCGCCGAACAGCTGCGCGCTGTTGAGCAGCCGAAGTTTAAGTTCTCCCGGCAGGGGCTGCGGGGCGAAGCAAGCTCGCACGCCCGGCCCAGCGGTAAGAGCGGCCTCGGTGCGGCTGGCTGGGAGCAGGGCAGGCCGCCGCTGAGGTGAGGTTCTCCCGGCAGGCTGGCTCGGGGCTGCAGGGGGTTCAAGTTTTTAAGGCAGCAACGGCTGCAAGATGGCTCCTTTGCCTGAGCAGCCGAAGTTTAAGTTCACCCGGCAGGGGCTGGGGGGGCGGAGCAAGCTCGCACATCCGGCCCAGCAGTAAGAGCGGCGTCGGTGCGGCTGGCTGGGAGCAGGGCAGGCCGCCGCTGAGGTGAGGTTCTCCCGGCGGGCTGGCTCGGGGCTGCGGGGTTCAAGTTTCTAAGGCAGCAACAGCTGCAAGATGGCTCCTCTGCCTGAGCAGCCGAAGTTTAAGTTCTTCTGGCAGGGACTGGGGGGCGGAGCAAGCTCGCACGCCCGGCCCAGCGGTAAGAGCGGTGTCGGTGCGGCTGGCTGGGAGCAGGGCAGGCCGCCGCTGAGGTGAGGTTCTCCCGTCGGGCTGGCTCGGGGCTGTGGGGTTCAAGTTTCTAAGGCAGCAACGGCTGCAAGATGGCTCCTCTGCCCGAGCAGCCGAAGTTTAAGTTCTCCCGGCAGGGGCTGGGGGGCGGAGCAAGCTCGCACGCCCAGCCCAGCGGTAAGAGCGGCGTCGGTGCGGCTGGCTGGGAGCAGGGCAGGCCGCCGCTGAGGTGAGGTTCTCCCGACGGGCTGGCTCGGGGCTGCGAGGTTCAAGTTTCTAAGGCAGCAACAGCTACCACGGTATTCTTCATGTGCCTTCCATCCCTCAACACTGAGGACACTGATTGTTGATCTACCATGTGATAGCAAGTATCTGATCAGAGGTACTGAGAGGGCAGAACCAATCAGAGAAGCTATTTCAATTGCTGAAAGATCTGCACTCAGCATTGATGGCTTACAGAAGAAACTAAAAGCTGCAAGCTCAGAGAAAGCATAGTTACTTACAGGTGTTCTGCAAGGACAGGACACACATCCAGATATGGATGATGTTATCTGATGGAGCTTGGTGCAGACATGCACCCTACCTTATTATAGCAGTTTTTAAGTACCAGACCACACATATGCATACCTTCCTGCCTGGACATCCCATACAGGATCAAAGCAGTCTTAGCACAATAGCTGATAGAATGAAATTTCTAGGGAAGGAGGGCAGGTCATGTCCTGTTGTCAAGGAATACCTGCTACAGGTGAGCAACTTCACTTCCTCTGATGACAATCAGGACACTAAATTTCCACACAGGGGAATCCCTACCTACCAGGCTGACCAAAACAAAAGTGGAAAAATAGCCATAAAGCCTAGCTAACAGGATCAAACAAAACATTATCAATGCAACTGTGGGTGGGTTTTGTTGTGGGAGGGGGGTTGGGGGGGGAAGGGGGGGTACATTCTGGAACAGAAACATATGTGCTGGGGGCTCAGTTAGATTCTAGACTCCAAATAAATGCCGGAAACCAAACCAAACCAGCTATCACATCAGGAATTTTGTTAAATGCAGTAATGGGATGTGAATGGGTGGACAGAAGACCACATTACAATGATGCATATCTCCACAATGGAGGTTGACCTTAGGTGGGCTACTGACATAGCCAAGACATAACCCTTCAATGTCAGCTCAACCTGGGCATTAGATGATGCAATTTGCTAGCCAACTGGATAAAGTGTTTTTCCTAACCACTGTCCCTATTCTGTTTGTGTCAAAAGAGAAGGCTAGATAGTGTCTCTAAGGGTTTTAATCCACTCCATATACAAGGCAGGCTCACTTGCAGTCCAAGGTGGGTGCTGCACTTTTATCAGGATAGGGAAGGGTTTGGGGGAAAATGTTAGCAAAACAACTAAGGCAAATAAGGCAAGATCTGGAGGACCTATTGGGCCGAGTGGAGGAAATTGAGCGGTGAGTTGGTGAGCAAGATATACTGTTGAAAACAATAGGTGGCCAGGTGGAAGACACCCAAAAACAACTGAAAGACTGTGTAAATCAGTGGTCTCAAACTCAAACCCTTTGCAGGGTCACATTTTGGATTTGTAGATACTTGGAGGGCCTCAGAAAAAATAGTTAATGTCTTATTAAAGAAATGACAATTTTGCATGAGGTAAAACTCATTTAGTTTATAAATCTTTCCTTTTGGCTAAGTCTTAATAATAATATTATAATTTATAGCTAAAAAGACATATGATGAAGAAACTGTTTTGTGATTATGATAAACATACTGAGGGCCTCAAAATAGTACCTCGCGGGCCGCATGTGGCCCCTGGGCCGCGAGTTTGAGACCACTGGTGTAAATCGTATAGAAGATTTGGAGAATAGATCCCGGCAGTAGAATCTGAGGATACGAGGGGTCCCTGACACTGAGGTATATAAAGACGCTGCGAAAGCGGCACAGGAAATATTTGCTTTTATGTTAACATCTGAGAGTGCAGAAGAAATCTCCCTAGCCACACTGAAAATAGACAGGGCCCACAGGATGGCAAGTTCCAGAATGTCTGAAAAGCCTCAGGATAGCACAGTTACTTACCGTAACAGGTGTTATCTAGGGACAGCAGGCAGATATTCTTGACTGATGGGTGACGGCACCGACGGAGCCCCGGTATGGACAATTTTAGAGTGATTGCACTCTAAGAACTTAGAAAGTTCTAGTTAGGCCGCTACTGCTGGACAGGGAGGAGCAGGGAACGGGTGCTGCTGGACAGGGGGGAGGTAAAAGGAAGGGAGAAGGGAAGACAGACAGGGGGAAGAGGCAGAAAGAAAAAAAAGACAGACAGACAGGGGGCAGAGGGAGAGACCCAAAAAAGACAGACAGGGGGCCAGGGAGTGAGACAGAAAGAAAGGGGGCAGAAAGAGAGAAAGAAAAGACAGACATACAGAAAGAAAGAAAGAAAAGCCTAAGTCTACACACATATTCTAGCACCCATTAATGTAATGGGCTAAAAAACTAGCATTATACAAGATTTTTCAAATCCAATTTCATCAGATCGTTCTTCTATTCTACCTCCTAGCCCTTTGGTGAAGCCAGCGGTGAACAACATGGAGGCATTGTTGGGAGCTATTGAAAGCCTGCATCAGATATGCTCCTATTTTATATTCTCAACTCATAACTCAACAATACAGTTAAAATCTTGTGAGGAAAAGATTCAGCAATAGTCTGCTGGAATAGACCAAACAGAAAAATTGGTCTCAGCTATAAAATTTTCTTCTAATCAGCAGTTGAAAGATAAGGAAAATTGAACATTTGGAAAACGCTAATAGAATTTTAAACCTGAGGCTGATTAATTGTCAGGTATCCAGATTACAATCTCCAAAAGACTTATTTCAATTCTTTCTAACAGTTCTAAAGTACCCTGAGACTAATATTTCACCATTATAGAAGTTGTATTACTTAAATCTACTTAAAGAAGAAAAAGATAGAGAGACAATGCAATCTAGTGACCTGGAACTTACTGGAATCCTAGAATCATCACAAATTGAAATTTCAGCAAGGGGTTACTTTATTGGTGACTTTTGTCTTCATGCAGGATAAAGAAGCTATTCTTCGCCTATTCTTTAGGACTGAGAATGTTGAATTTTATTCCAAGTTTCCAAGTTTATTAGGTATTTTTGATTTATCGCCTATTCAAAATTCAAGGCGATGTACAAATAAAATAGTTGGTGACACACTTACAATTATTAAATTAAACAAACAATTATCTAAAATACAAGTAACACATATAACATTACATTTAAAGGTAATTTAAATAGGTTATAGTGAAACATAAGGAAAAATTATTTAATGGTTACATTCGATAATACAATCACTAATTCGAATTTAAAATATTTAATTAAATTCAGGGTAAAAAACAATAGGAAGGGGGACAAAGACAAATTGACCTTTAAGTTATGGATGCGGAAAGAAAAAAGGAAGAATTAGTTATTAAAGGCGTCAATATATAGAAAACTTTTAAGTTCTGACTTAAATTTTGTTAAGTTTTTTTCCTGTCTTAGGTACAATGGAAGATTGTTCCAGGATTGTGGGGCTGTTATGGAAAAGATAGTGTTACGCCTTGTGTTAATAACCTTTAGTGAGGGAATAGCTAAAAGTTGCTGGTCTTGAGATCTAAGAGATCTAGAGGTAGTATAGGGTATTAAATGTCTAAATATAAAGGCAGGAGTTTTGTGTTCTAAAGCTTTAAAAATGATTAAACATTGTTTAAATACTATTCTATGTGCTACTGGGAGCCAGTGGGCTTTCTTGAGTAGAGGTGTGACATGATCGAATGGTCACAAGATAGAGATATTTCCTGATGTTTCAAAATTGATGCAATCTAGACGGAAAAAGGTTTTGACGTATCGTCAATCAGTGCTAAGTTTAGGGGCTACTTTCCAACTTCGCTTCCCTTGTAAATGTTGCATTACTTATCAGGCAAATAGATATGTTTATGAAACAGATCAATTGCAATATTTTCAAGAGCACCAGATGCAACCATGACACCCATTAATCAGGCTTTGAGTAATTTAAGCCAACAGATCTCTAATTTCTTTTTTTTTATATTCCCTTATTTCAACTTTCCTTGAGAGTGTATGGTTCCTCTTTTCCTAATTTTGTGGCCTGTATTCATAGTAATATAAATTGAGATTTGGAAAGGGATTTTTCTTTTTCCCCTCTTATTTTGTTTCCTTTTTATATTAAATTTTGTATGTAAATTTTATTTGGTTTTCAAAGTTTGTTCTTTGATGTGAAATAAAATATAAATTGTACAAAAAAACTAACAGCATGGCATGGTACCCTGTCGACCATGGAACTGCCGGCGTGCAAACTTGGACCCCTACAGGGGAGCTGGGTACAATCCCCATGTCTTGAGGAGGGACCACCTAGCCAGCTTGGATGCCCGCGGAGGGGTAGCTGGCATCAGGTTTTCTTGCTCAAAAGCTGGATACAAACTAATAAAATTCAGGGGAAAACCCAATATCCGGGATAGAAACCACCTCCTGCGGGTCCCATCTTGAACCCCTTGGAGGACTTGTGAACTGTGACTGCTGAAATGCAGCTGTGTTTCGCCAGAAAAACTGCTCTGTCCTTGGGGCCCACTTTCGAATTTCCAGGGTGTCCCCAGTCAGAAGTAGAAGCAGGACCCTCCTATCAGATGTCGAGAGTTCTTGGGCTGAAAAAATTTTGCCCCCCTTCTGCACTACATCGCAAGTGAATACGGTCGCTCACTGGAGAGCAATCCACCACAAATGAGGAATGAATCCACATCATCGTGCCCTGTGGAGGCCATTTGAGCAGTTTTCTTGTAAATACGGTCGCTCACTGGAGAGCAATCCACCACAAATGAGGAATGAATCCACATCATCGTGCCCTGTGGAGGCCATTTGAGCAGTTTTCTTGTAAAAAAGTAGCTTTCAGAGGCTAAAAATAACTTTAAATAAAAATCAGGAAAATCCAAGATGGCTGCTGCGGGTGTAATTTTCAATAAAAAAAATACAACCTAGGAAAAACACAGGAACCCCTAAAACACGGCAATTTGGGGATTTTAAGAGGGGGTGGGGGAGACCAGGGCACACTCCCAAACCTATCAAAACACTCTTTTAGAGATCCTCCAAAATTTCTGATTCAGGATGTCAAGCCCCATACTCACTGTGCCATGTGTATTGCTGCAATGGAAGCTGAAACAGCTTACAGGAAAATCCTCTGCCTCTACAAGTATGCAAACTGAACCAATGGTTTTCTGACTGCCCCCACCCCCTCCTTGCCCGACACCCACAGCCAGGGACCTCCACAACCAATGGACACCAGCGCGGATGCGACCTGGCGGAGGGATGCCGTCAGCTCTGATCCTAGGCACATCCACGGAGCCACAGAGCTTGCACTCATACCCACTTGCGGACGAGCCTGGGGTGAGCAAACTCCCAAAGAACGGTCCCTGAGCCCTAAACCGAAGTGCAGGCTATCCAGAGGGTGCACTGATGGACAGTCAAACCCCTGGAAACAGGCTTTACGCAAAGCTTGCAATCTCTCGCAGCCAGAGCTGTCCCCGTGGGGAACCTCTGCAAAGCAAGCTCTGGCAAGCATGGGAAAATAACCCACTAGTCCAGCAATAGAGTGGGATTGTACATGAGAAGATAGATAAGAGTCACCTGGCATGGTTATTTTTCCTCCTGCTGTGCTTTCCTGGAGCTAGTCTAAGAGCTCTATGCTTTTGATAATAGTAGGGTCTTCTCTGTCCAGTACCCAAATACTTCCTGGATGAGGCAGGAGCAGACCAAGAGAGTGACTTGATGGGAGAGTGTGGCACAATGGTTAAAGATATAGCCTCAGCACCCTGTTGTTGTGGGTTCAAACCCACACTGCTCCTTGTGACTGGAAAAGTCACTTAATCCCCCCCCCCACCAATTGCCCCAGGTACATTATATAGATTTTGAGCCCATTGGGACAGAAAGGGAAACATGTTCAGGTACCTGAATAAATTCATGTAAAACCATTCTGAGCTCATCTGGGAGAACGGTATAGAAAATCGAATAAATAAAATAAAATGATTGTATCAGTTCATTCTATGAGGAAGTCAAATGACCTCCCCACTTTGTCATCAAAAAGATTATCACTTTGGCAGGAGACTTCCGCCAGCTTCTCCTAACTACTGGTTTTAGATCTGAGGCATACAGCCAGGCAAGTCTGTGTATCCCAATATCCACAGCAGAGGATTTAGCAGCTGTATCAAAAGCATAGGCTGCCCATGCCATGTGCTTTTAACACTCTTGCTGTCTGGCTACTAACTTGCCAAACTGTGCAGCCTGCTCAGATGGTGGAGGGTCTGCAAACACTTGCCACACATTTTACCAAGGACTTCAGGTGCTTGCTTATGAAGAGTTGGTAAGAATGTACCTTATATACTCAAGTACAGTGGTACCTTGGATTACGAGCATAATCCGTTCCAGGAGCATGCTCGTAATCCAAAATGCTCGTTTATCAAAGCGAGTTTCCCCATAGGAAATAATGGAAACTCGCTTTGATAGGTTCCCACCCCTCACCCTCCCCCCCCCCGAGGCCAGCAGCGCTGCTCCCCCCCCCCACAAGAACCGGCATTGCTCCCCCGAAGGCCCCCCCGTGAACCGGCCCCCTCCCCCCCGCGATCAGCCCCCCCCCCCCCGCCGCCATCGGGCACCCTCCCCCGCCGCGACCTGAGGTCCCCCCAACCCACCCGAACCCTCTTCTTACTCTGCTGTAGTCTCCGCAGCGGCACCGGCACCAGCATGTCCTGTGCGTGTGCCGGTGCCTGAAGATCTGCTTCCTGTGCTGGGCCTTGAGAATTCGACATGAGAGACATGAGCACATGCTCAAGGCCCAGCACAGGAAGCAGATCTTCAGGCACCGGCACCACGCACATCGTAGACAATACAATGAAACCTTCCATCCAATGTGTGGTGGTAGCCAAAAAAGCAAACAGGATGGTAGGAATTATTTAAAAAGGGATGGTTAACAAGACTAAGAATGTTATAATGCTCCTGTATTGCTCCATGGTACGACCTCACCTAGATTATTGCGTTCAATTCTGATCTCCTTATCTCACAAAAGATATAGCGGCACTAGAAAAGGTTCAAAAAAGAGCGATCAAAGGCAAGATGGCATCCTAAACAGGTTGCTGAGAAGAGAGCTCCCACCTTGAAGGCGAAATGTCTCCATAAAGTCAATTGAAAAATTTTTTTTTCATTATGCCTAAAAGGCAGACTGTAATTACATCTTTTACAGGCGCATCCACTGCTGTGAGTGGGGAAGTTCACAGCTTGGACGGCAAGTTATCGATGTCGCTGAGCCCGCGAGGACCGCATACACCTCCCAAGCCCGGAGAAACAGTAGCAGAGCAGATCATGCAGGAGGGCTCTCCGAATTCATCGAGAGAGGCCCGTTCTCCAGCCGAGGTGTACCTGGAAGTGAATACAACTATGCTGACTCTGAGGTTAGAGTCATTGCATTCTGGGACTATGGAGCCAGTGGCAACAAGCAGTGGTGTTGGAGCTCAGAGTCCATTTTCTGGGGTAGAAGCCAAAGAAAATCTGGCTATTTCCCCCTCAAGACGCTTGTGAGACCACAGGCAGTAACATTGGATTCTATCTGGATGGCGATCGAGAATTTACACTCAGTATGCACTAACTTTGTTTCTGTTACTTTAAATTCTACCTCTAGGATAAGCTCTTTAAAGACTTCTGTTCAACAACAGCAAGTGGATTTGAAAAACTTAGAGAAAGTTACAACTGAGACCAAGAACTTGCTTACCAAACAATTAACTAATAAAATGATTTTAAGGAAGATTGAAAATTTAGAAAACCAACAGAAAAACTTAAATTTAAGGATTCTCAATTTTCCGATTGTCAAATTTATGTCTCCACATGAACTCTTTAAGAACTTTATGTTGACAGTCTTAAAGATTTCAGAAGCAAGTCTCCCCCCAATACAGAAAATTTAATATTTAAAACAAATGCAAAAGGAAAAAGCTGCAGTAGTTGAAAATACACAATTGGATGTTTCTGCTATCTTGCAATCTTCTGATATTGAAACTCAGGGACGGGCGAATCTATTGGTCCCTCTTGTATTTTTACAAGATAAAGAAATGTTGTTGAAATTATACTTTAATTTAAAACAGGTCACCTATTTAGGTGAAAGGGTATATATATTTCCGGACGTCTCAAAGTGGACACAATCCAGGAGGAAAGAATTTTTAATATTTCGTCCAAAAGTGAGTGCCTTGGGGGCAGTGTTTCAATTGAGATTTCCCTGTAAATGTTTTGTCTCATATCAAGGGAGTAAATATATTTTCTTTGAACCTGCCCAATTAGTATTTTTATTAAAGGGTAAAGGAGTCTCGACGCAGCCAGAATGAAACAGGTTACTAAGGCGGCAATTAATTAATGGATAGGTTAATATCTTAATACTGTTCTATTTCTTTTTCTCATATTATATGAATCCCCTTTTCCCGAGGGGTTTTCTCATTTTGCCTCTTCTCTTCATATTGTGGACTGTATTAGATAAATATTTCATTGTGTTATTTTCTAGTGCTTAGTCTGTACATAGTAGGCAACCGCACAACAGTGCCCGTCAAAAGCTCAATGCCCGACAGTATGACGCAGGACTTACTCCTGCTGGAGCATTGGTCAAAGACTTGGCAACTAAGTTTCAATGCCAAAAAATGCAAGGTCATGCACCTTGACGGCAAAAATCCATGCAGGACTTACACCCTAAATGGTGACATCCTAGCAAGGACTGTAGCAGAACGTGACTTGGGGGTGAACATTAGCGAAGACATGAAGACTGCCAATCAAGTGGAGAAAGCTTCATCCAGGGCTAGGCAAATCATGGGCTGCATCCGTAGAAGTTTCATCAGCCGTAAGCCCGAGGTCATAATGCCGTTGTACAGATCCATGGTGAGACCCCATCTGGAATACTGTGTACAATTCTGGAGGCCGCATTATCAAAAAAGATGTGCAGAGAGTTGAGTCAGTTCAGCGAATGGCCACCAGGATGGTCTCAGGTCTCAAGGATCTCCCATATGAGGAACTACTGGGTAAGTTGCAGCTGTACTCGCTCAAAGAACGCAGAGAGAGGGGAGACATGATCGAGACATTCAAATATGTCACAGGCCGTATCGAGGTGGAAGAGGATCTCTTTTTCCTTAAAGGACCCACGGCAACAAGAGGGCATCCGTTGAAAATCAGGGGTGGGAAATTTCATGGTGACACCAGAAAATATTTCTTCACCGAAAGGGTGGTTGATCGCTGGAATAATCTTCCACAACAGGTAATTGAGGCCGGCAGTGTGCCAGATTTTAAGAAAAGATGGGATTGGCATGTGGGATCTCTTCATGGAGGTAGTTAGGGGGTGGGCCATTAGTGTGGGCAGACTAGATGGGCCGTGGCCCTTTTCTGCCGTCATGTTCTATGTTTCTATGAAACTAATTGAGTTTTTATTTTGTATTGCCTTTGACATCCATGTATATTGGATGTTTTGAAACAAATAATTTTTTTTTTTTAAAAAAAGAAAAGAACGACCAAAATGATAAAGGGGATGGAACTCTTCTCATATGAGGACAGACTAAAAAGGTTAGAGCTCTCCAACTTGGAAAAGAGACAGCTGAAGGGAGATACGATTGAAGTCTACAAAATCCTGAGTGGAGTAGAATGGGTGCAAGTGGATTGATTTTTCACTCCGTCAAAAATTACAAAGACTAGGGAACACACGAAGTTCAAGGGAAAAAACTTTTAAAACCAATAGGAGGAAATATTTTTCACTAAAGAGAATAGTTAAGCTCTGGAATGTGTTGCCAGAGGTTGTGGTAAGAGCGCATAGCTTAGATTTCAAGAAAGGTTTGGATAATTTCCTGGAGGAAAAATCCATAGTCTGTTAACACATTGGAGGGTAAGCTTTCAGTTTGAGCAGGAGATGCCAGTTCGCGAGGGGGGGGGCGATGCCGGTTATCGGGCGGGGGGACTCGCAAATCAAGTCAATACTCAGTTTGCGAGTCACGATTTGCGAGAATGTTTTGCTTGCCTTGCAAAACACTCACAAAGTGGTGCACTCGTAAACCGAGATTTGACTGTAATAGTAGAAGTAGAGAGAGATGCCAGATTGGGAAGGGAGGAAAGGAAGGAGAGAGATGTCGGACCACAAGGAGGGAAGGAGAAAGAAATAGGAAGGGAAGGGAAGACATGAAAAGTAAATTTTGAGAAGCAGAAAAATTGAATGTTAAGTTAATGCCAAAAATGGATGCAACCAATTAAACCAACTGAAATTCTTTTCGATTTGCAATTAATATCAAGGTCAAAGTATGCAAATCTTTGTTTAACTTAACTTCCCAGAGAATTCTCAATTAGTATTGTAGAACCATCAGAAGCGTCACCCCAAATACACAAAGTATTAGTTCCAGATGGATGCAAGACAGAAAGTGAAGACGGAGAGATAAACAGTCAATGGATAAAAAGGCACTGGAAACATAGTTAAAAGCACAGAAAAATAGTCACCAGACAACAAAGGTAGGGAAAATGATTTTATTTTCAATATAATAACTGAAATGTGTCAGTTTTGAGACTTTATATCTGCTGTGTATATGAAAAATGAATGGAATAAATTGCATTACAATTAGTAAAGGGGGTTGGATCTGGGGAAGAGCTTGGGTGGGTTTAGGGTGGAGTTTGGGAGCTCTGTAGTTGGGGGTAGGTACTCAGTTGATATTTGTTAAGACTTCCCTGCTGGCATGCCCTACTGGCATTTCAGGGCCTGTCTGGAGGGCCTCTGCGCATGTGTGGATGTCAATGTGATGTCACGCATGCATGTGATGTCATCACAGCGACATCCACATACTTCTGGGTGTCTTGAGCCGTGGCCACTACCTTTAGTGAGCCCCGGCTCGAGAAAGTTTGAGACACTGGTCTAGAAGAAGACTACTAAAATGGTTGGTGGTCTTCAGCATAAAGTAACAAAGATCTCAATATTTTTGGAGGAGAGGGGAGGCATGAAGCAAGTCTCAACTGAGAGGAAGCTCTGGAATGAGGGGGTACAGGATGATTGTGAAAGAGGATAGATTCAGAAGTCACCACAGAAAATACTTTTTCATGGGAAAGGGTGGAGAATGCTTGGATCAGCCTTCCAGTGGAGGGGGTGGAGACAATGTATCTGAATTCAAGACAGCTTGGGATAAGTATGTTGGATCTATAATGGAGAGGAGGAGATAATGGATGGCACAGTTGGGGCCATATGGTCCTATCTGCCTTCATTTTTCTGTTTTTATTTTATGTGATTAATTAGATGCTTATTAAAGTTATCCCTGCATATATGGAGAGTAGGGTTAAATGGTCAATATTCTCAATGGAGAAATGTAAATAGTGTGGATCCCCAGGGGTCTGTAAGGGGACCTCAGCTTTTTAACAAATTCATCAATTATCTAGAGCTAGGAATAACTAGTGAAAACTAAATTTGGTGATGACACTAAGTTGTAAAATTGCAAGAGAACTTTGCGAAAATGGGCATCAAAATGGCAGATAACATTTAATGTGAGCAAGCGCAAAGTGATGCATGTGGAAATGAGGAACCCAAACATGAAGCAGAGTTCCATGTTAGGGGTCACCACCAATAAAAAGAATCTAAGCATCATCATTGAAGATATATTGAACCCCCCCAGCTCAGTGTGTGGTGGCAACTAAGAAAGCAAATAGAATGTTAACAATTAACAGGAAAGAAATGGAAAACCAAAGATGAGATTATTATAATCTCCTTGTATCACTCCACAATGCAGATGCACCTCAAATAGTGTGTGAAACTCTGGTCACCATATCACAAAAAAAAATACTGTGCAATTAGAAAAGGTAGAGAAGGTTGACAAAAATAAGAGATGGGATGCCATCCCTATGCGGAAAGCTAAAGCAGCTAGGGCTCTTCAGCCTGTAGCTCAGGGAAGATATGATAGAGGTCTATAAAATACTGAGTGGAGTGGAACAGGTAGATGTGAATCGCTTTTTTACACTTTCTAAAAATAATAGGACTAGGAAGCATGCGATGAAGCCGCTAAGTAGTAGATTTAAAACAGACCAGAGAAAATATTTCTTCACTCAATGAGTAACTAAACTCTGGAATTCATTGCTGGAGATGTGGTGAAATCAGTTAGCTAAGCAGGGTTTAAAAAAAAAAAAAAAAGGGGGGGGGGAGATAATTTCCTAAAACAAAAATCCATAAGCTATTATTAAAATGGTCATGGGCAAATCCTTTGCTTATTCCTAAGATAAGCAGCATAAAATCCATTTTACTCCTTGGGATCTTGCCAGGAAGTTGTGACCTGGGTTGGCAGTTGTTGAAAACAGGATACTGGGCTTGATGCACTTTTGGTCTGTCCCAGTATTGCAACTCATGTCCTTACACATATATAAAATTAGGAAACAACTTTTATCTAATATATGAATAGACATTCCTGAGCTGGATACTTGATTGTAGCTACCTCCCCCAGAATTGAGCAAAATATAATGGCAATTTTGGGGCAAAAGGTTGAAGCAGGTTTAAGCACCTGCATCTACTTTCTTAGGGTGCTGTTTTAAGAAAAGGCACATA
This sequence comes from Geotrypetes seraphini, assembly GCF_902459505.1. NCBI lineage: Eukaryota > Metazoa > Chordata > Amphibia > Gymnophiona > Dermophiidae > Geotrypetes > Geotrypetes seraphini. The sequence continues at coordinate 113,201,338 of NC_047086.1, forward strand.
AGTAGTCCAAGTTCCTTTATAAAACAGGTGCAACCTAAATGCCTGTGCACCTTCACTGGCTAAGCACTTTGTTCCCTAGTTATTCTCAAACAGTAGGGTTACCATATGGCTCCAGAAAAAGGAGGACAGATTGAGACATCTGGGTTTTACTTTCATTTGTTTCAATAGAAGTAAAGCCCAGATGTCTATCTTTCCTCCTTACTTCTATTGCTTTCAGCAGAAGTAAAACCCAATGTCTCAATCAGTCCTTTTTCTGGAGCCATACAGTAACCCCATCAAAGAGCAGCTATTTTAAAATATTTGCTACCAAGATAAAAAAAACACAAATACTATATTTTTAAAACAACCCTTCTACCCAGCCTTCTCCCCCTCCCCCATCCCAAAAGTACTTTCTTGATTTAGGGCCTAATTTCTAATCATAAATTCAAATGATTTACATTAACATAAATCTATGGTAACCTTAACAGTGCTGAATTAGAAGGCACTGAAAATAGTATTTTTGTCTGCTTGCTTTTTCCTGGTTCAACTATTTTTCCACCCAAATTTTTTTATCTTTTCAGAATGGCTTTGAAATGGTATACAAAATAAACCTTCCTTGAGAGGACATATTTCTTAATTCTTTATTTTTTAAATGTTCATTCAGTCTTTTAATCACTGGCCTATTTCTGATCACAATTCCGAAACATGCCTCCAACTCAAATCACCTTGCTGTCATTGACCATCAGCCAGGTGATAGCAACTCAGCTCCTAAGGTTTCCATCATGCCTCCTGCTATTATATTAAATGATCTGCCTCATTCTTCTACACACTGTCACAAAAAAATAACATTTCAGATCCTATTTATATAGGAAACAATAAAAATCTAGTTTGGGAGACCAGGAACCACCAGTCAATAATTTTCTTCTTTCAGGGTATTATAATACTATATGCTAATGGGAAAAGTAATACATTTTTGTTTTATCACAAAAGGTTTTTTTTTCTCAGAATACAGGAAATATCTATTTTGCTGAGCTGTTCAGGGACCACAAGGGAAGATTAGGTTCTTACCTCAATAATCTTCTTTCTAGTAGAAAGGCATAAGTCTTGAAACAATGGGTTATTCACCTCTATTCACAAGTTTGTGCAGAAAAAGTCATCAACATTTCTTCAGCTTCGCCTCTCCTATCTCTGCACTGTGCTCTGTTCCTCAGTTCATATCAAAGCAGTTGAATCACTACAACAGGAAAAGCGGAAGAGGGGCACAGGGAACTACCCGAAAAAGCCAAATCTGTTCTGCTCTTAAGCAAGTATCATTAAAGAAAACCAATGCCAATAGGAACATAACAAGGTGGAATCCAACTGCCACCTATCTGAGTGTAACCGACACTAACACTTATATAGCTCCCGCTAGTGCTGCCTGATTCAGGAAAAAATATTTTGATTAGATTCAGCCTACTGAATTAATTTTTCGATTCGATTTTCCTGTACAATTCGGTGTTTTTTCCAAACATTCTGGTGAGTTTATTTTATAGCCTCTTCACCTTCTTTGCCCTTTCCTACCCACACTGGTGCTGTGGTATAAATAAACAAAAATACTTTTCCTCTCTCTGTTAAAACCTAGTTCAGCTCTGGCAGGATACAAATTTCAAATCTGACACATTATAATCACAAAACAGGAAATAATTTTTTTTTTTACCTTTTTTTGTCTGGTCATTTTTCAAATCATGTTGGTCCCAGGCTCTGCAACAATCTTCTTCTGATAACTTGCTTGCCAGGGTCTCTTGCCCAGATCCACCATTTCTCCTTTTCTCAACTACCCTGTCATCCAGCATCTCTCCCTCCTTCCCCACCAGCTCTCCCTTTCTCTTTCTAACTACCTTCCTATCCAGCATCTCTATCCCCCCAACATTTCTTGTGTCCAACTTCTCTTCCTTCCCTCCCTAAATCCAATTGTCCACCATCTCTCTCCCTCTCCTGTTTTTAGATCCTTATTTCTTCTATCCTTCCCTATCTCCCCTCTCCATGATCTCCCACAAGTCCATCTCCCCCCTCCACCATCCATCTTCCCCCTCCACCAAGTTCATTTCTCCCATCTATCTTCTCCCCATCTCTCCTTCAGTCCAACTCCCCCATCTACCTTTATTGTGAAAATTCTCTCTTCAGCATGACTTAACCTCCAAGGATTATCTTCCAAAGCAAAGCAACTATTCACAGATGTTGGAAGAAGTGACGTCTACTTCGAGTTAGCTAATGATGTCAGAACAATGGTCATCTTAATCAGAGAGCGCCAAGAAATGAGCAACCAACTGAGAAATCCTCAATGAACAATTGAGCTTCCATGAATAGGGGAATATACATTCATTATCATCTTCATTATCACTCTTTCCACTGCCAAATAGTTTAGCATATAGTTTCCAGATTTCTCCATCATTTGTCTCTCTAGCAGTCAATCTTTCAAACAACTCCTGCAGTTTCCCCTTCAAACTTGTTGCCAATTCTCCCTTTCAATCAACTATTCCATCCACCACTGCCTTCATCAGAATGTTCAGCACCTGAATATCTTTCTATTTGTCTTGTAAATCCATAAGTTGGTGATAAGCTTTAATAGCTTCTGAAAACTCTCCTATATCAGTACTGGTAAGAATGTAGTTACCCCAAATCTGCCAGTGATCATAGTTGCATTTGATGGCTTCTTGCAAAGTTCGGAAAGCTTTAACTACCTTTATTTTGACGTTATTGTACAATGTGCTGCTGGTGGCGGTAGGGATCCACTCCTACCTCTACTCCTTGCATCTTCTCTCCACTGAGACTCGCCCTCAGTGAAAACTTCCTGTTTCTGCTTGGGCAGCCAAATGGAGAGAAGACAGCCAGAGTAGCGGTAGGGTAGTGAATTGCATTCGCTATCGCCACTTTTGCCTGGCCAGGATGGAGGAGAGAAATACTTGCGGACGGGAGGGAGAGAGTCTTGCTGCCGCCGATCTGCACCAGAGACTCATTCGGGATTTCCCTCTGCCACCGGAGTCCTTGCTTTGATGTAACTTCCGATTTTGCAAAGGGGGCTGACGAATCGGTAAGTCCGATTTTCTTAAAAAACACAAACCGATTCGAATCGATTCACCCAAAGTGAATCGGAGAATCGATTCGAATTGCGAATCGGGCAGCACTAGTTCCCGCAGTCTACCATTTGTCAAAACACTTTTTTTTCATACCATAGAGAGCTATCAACAAGCCACCTCTCTTGTGGAGGATATTCTCTAGACACTGTGGAGACCTTCCATGTATTCATCACTCTTCAGACCTGTCTAACAGTAGAAGGTCATGCATCTAGAAAATACAAACATGTCCGAGACAGTTAAGCAGGCTAAATTGAAATCCGACGGGGCAGGCCTTCAAGACTCATATGCCTTTCTACTAGAAAAAATATCGAGGTAAGAGCCTAATCTTCCCTTCTAGCAGAAAAGGCAAACAAGTCTGGAACTAGTGGGATGTACCAAAGCATTCCCCCGAGTCTAGGGCAGGGCAGATGAGTCTGCTGCTAGCACCTAGGACCCAAAAGTGGCATCCAGTCATGCTACCACATCCATCCTGTAAAATTTCAGGAAATTATAGAGAGCAGACTACACAACCGCCCTACAAATCTCTTTAGGCAGAATGGTCCAGGATTCCACCCATGAAGAAGCCACACTCCTCGTAGAGTGGGCTCTCAAAGAAATCAGTGGTTGCTTATCACACCCGTTATGCAGTATGCTGAAGAAATAGCCATATGAATCATCTTGAAATGGACGCTTTAGAAGCCAGCTTCCCCAGGCAGTTAGGACTCGCTAGTATAAAAAGATGATCAGAGTTGAAAATCATTTGTCACCTCAAGGTAAAGAAAAACTAACATCTAGCAATGCCAAGACTTTGTCCTTTTTCTTTGAACCCATAGAATGGAAAGTGGGTAGCCAGACTTCCTGATTTACGTGAAAGGCCGAGACCACTTTTGGTAGATAGGAAGATACCATGTGTAACGAGACTCCTGCTTTCATAAACCAGAGGAAAGGTTCTCTGCACGATAGGGCCTGCAGTTCCGAGACCCTTCTTACTGAGGTGAAAGCTACCAGAAAAACTGTCTTAATGGTAAAATCCATGAGCAACGCTTTTTGCAATGACTCAAATTGGAAGATTAGGTTTTTACCTTCAATAATCTTGTTAGTCCCTGTAGAATTTCATGCTCTACGTCAGGGCTTCCCAAGTCTGGTCCTCAAGATCTACTAGCACAGTGTTTTTCAACTGCTGTTCCGCGGCACACTAGTGTGCCGCGAGATGTTGCCTGGTGTGCCGTACGGTCAGGGCCGCCATCAGGGCAGTACCACCAGTCTAGGAAGAGGGGCGGTCCGCCCCACGTGGACAGGAGAGAGCTGGACGGGGGACCCGCGGAGTTCAATACAACTCGAGCCGCAAAGGCTCGTCTTCTGTTCCTGCCTGCCCTGCAGCTAACATATAGCCGATCGCAAGCGTTCCCCGATGTCAGCGCTGACGTCGGAGGGAGGGCTTAAGCAAAGCCTGCCCTCCGACGTCAGCGCTGACGTCGGAGAATACTTCCGTTCGGCTATTTGTGTGCGGCAGGGCAGACAGGAAGCAGAAGACAAGCCTTGCGGCTTGAGCTTCGTTTTGCTGAGAAAGTTGCAAAGATGGGCTGGTAGGCAAACACGGAACACAAAAGGGGGGAGGGAGTGCGTTTTGGACACAAGGCATGAACTTGGGAGGGAGGAAGGGAGGGAATGGGTTTTTGGACACAGAAGGCATGGACTTGGGAGAGAGGAAGGGAGGGAAAGAGATGCTGAGGTGGGGGAGGGAATGAGTGTTTGGACACAGAAGGCATGGACTTTGGAGAGAGGAAGGGAGGGAAAGAGATGGTTGTGTACACGGGGAATAGAAGAAAGGAGAATTTTTGGTCATAGGGAGGGAGTGAGGTACAGATAGTGGCATACCAGGGTGGGGGGGGGGGGCGGTCTGCCCCACCCCGGGTTTACGTCCCAAGGGGGTGCACAGCTGGCCACCCTTCAGTGTTGTCCCTAGGCCGGCAAACTGCGGCTCTTTAGCCACTTGAGTGCCACCGCCGCCAACGGTGTTGTTGGCGGTGGCAGCATTATAAAATACTTTCTTTGTGTTTATTTGATTCCTATTCAAGAGAATTACTTTATATATAGTCAATATAGGCACAGAGTTAAATTTTTTAACATTTTCTAATGGTGGTGTGCCTCGTGATTTTTTTCATGAAACAAGTGTGCCTTTGCCCAAAAAAGGTTGAAAAACACTGTACTAGCAGGCCAGGTTTTCAGGATATCCACAATGAATATGCATGAGAGAGATTTGCTTACCAAGAAGGCAGTGCAGGCAAATCTCTTTCATGCATATGGAACCTAGGCACCTCCGGCTGCGTTAGGGAGATCAAGTTCTTGGATGCTGTAGGCAATTGCTTCCTGGAACAACTTGTCAAGGAAAATACTAGAGGAAATGCAATTATGGACTTAATTCTAAATGGCCTGTGAGGACCGGCACAATATGTAAAAGGAACGCTGGGAAACAGTTATCACAATATGATTTGCTTCGATCTGGACACAGGGGAGAAACATCGGACTAAAACGACCGCCAAGGCACTGAACTTCCAAAAAGAGAATTACAAAGGGAGAGACTCATGGTAGGGAGGAAGATTAAGAAGAGGATAAGCACTGTAAAAACGCTAGTGCAAGCTTGGTCCCTTTTTAAGGACACAGTCACAGAGGCGCAAAATCTATATATACCGCTTATCAACAAAGAATCCAAGAGGAAAAAGAACAAAGAAACCGGCGTAGCTCACTGTAAAGGTGAAGGAAGCGATCAGAGACAAGAAAACTTTATTTAAGGAATGGAAAAGGTCAAAAACGGACAAAAACTAGAACAACCAAAACATCAACAACGCAGGTGCCTTAAGGCGGTAAAAGGGGCCAAAAGAAACTACGAGGAAAAAATAGCCAAGGAGACGAAGAACTTGAAGCTGTTCTTTCGATATATCAAGGGGGAAATGACCCGCAAAGGAAGCAGTGGGACTGTTGGATGACCGTGGAATAAAGGGAGCGCTAAAGGAGGACAAAGCAATCACCTTAAAAACTAAAACACATATTTTGCGTCTGTATTTACCAAAGAAGATTTACACAGCATACCGGAACCCATCAGGCTATATGCTGGAAACGAAGACGTAAAGCTGACAGGATTGACAGTCAGTCTAGAGATTGATAGACAGATTTATAGGCTTAAGAGTGATAAATCCCCGGGACCGGGTGGCATCCATCCAAGAGTCATCAAGGAACTGAAAGGGACCATAGCTGAACTGCTTCAACTAATAGCCAATCAGTCGATCAAATCAGGAAAGATTCTGGAAGACTGGAAGGTGGCGAATGTTATGCCGATCTTCAAGAAAGGTTTGAGGGGAGATCCGGGAAACTACAGACCGGTGAGTCTGATCTCGGTACCGGGAAAGATGGTAAAGTCGCTGATAAATGATCGCATCATTGATCACCTTGATGGACATGAGCTGATGAAGACCAGTCAGCACGGTTTTAGCAAAGGCAGATCGTGTTTGATGAACTTGCTGCACTTCTTTGAGGGAGTAAACAGAAAGATAGACAAGAGCGACCCGGTCGACATTGTATATCTGGATTACAACTACTTTGGAAAATTGCAAGCCATGGAATTGAGGGTGAAATACTCACGTGGATTAAAACTTGACTGGAGCATAGGAAACAGAGTGGGGGTAAAAGCACAGTTACTTACCGTAACAGGTGTTATCCAGGGACAGCAGGCAGATATTCCCACACATGGGTGACGTCAGCAACGGAGCCCCGCAGTGGACAGCCTCGAAAGCAAACTTGCTTGAAGATCTCGAACTTTCAAGTGCTGCATCGCGCATGCGCACGTGCCTTCCCGCCCGAACCAGGGGGCGCATCTCCTGTGAGGATCCTCAGTTCAGATACCAAGCCAAGAAGCCAACCAGGGGAGGTGGGTGGGTTGTGGGAATATCTGCCTGCTGTCCCTGGATAACACCTGTTACGGTAAGTAACTGTGCTTTATCCCAGGACAAGCAGGCAGCATATTCCCACACATGGGTGACCTCCAAGCTAAGTAAAAAAGGGAGGAGGGAAGTTGGCAATTTATGAGAAAAGATTTTGCAAAACAGATTGGCCAAAATGGCCATCCCTCCTGGATAAAATATCCAGACAGTAATGAGAGGTGAAAGTATGAACCGAGGACCAAGTAGCAGCTTTGCAAATTTCCTCAATAGGAGTTGATCTGAGGAAAGCAACAGAAGCCGCCATAGCTCGAACTCTGTGGCCCGTCACTCGACCTTGTAGAGGAAGACCAGCCTGAGCATAGCAAAAAGAAATACAAGCAGCCATCCAGTTGGAGATGGTACGCTTCGAGACAGGACATCCCAACCTATTTGGATCAAAAGAAAGGAAAAATTGAGGAGAAGTCCTGTGAGATTGAATACGTTGAAGATAAAACGCCAACGTACGTTTACAGTCCAAAGTATGTAGAGACGCCTCACCAGGGTGAGAATGCGGCTTAGGAAAAAATACTGGTAGCACAATAGATTGATTTAAATGAAAATCAGACACTACTTTAGGTAAGAATTTTGGATGTGTACGTAGAACCACCTTATCATGGTGAAAAACTGTGAAAGGCGGATCCGAGACTAAAGCTTGCAACTCACTGACTCGACGAGCCGAAGTGAGGGCAATTAAGAAAACAACTTTCCAAGTAAGATATTTAAAATGAGACAAGTCAATAGGCTCAAACGGAGGTTTCATCAGTTGAGCCAGAACCACATTAAGATCCCAAACCACAGGAGGCGGTTTAACTGGAGGATGGAGATTGAAAAGTCCCTTCATAAAACGAGCAACCAGAGGATGTGCCGAGAGAGGTTTTCCATCCAGAGGTTGATGAAAAGCAGCAATGGCACTAAGATGAACTCTAATAGAGGTGGATTGAAGGCCAGACTGAGATAAATGATGCAAATAATCCAGAACTGAATTCAGAGAGGAAGATTTCGGTTGAAGACTATAAGTGGAACACCAAGCCGAGAACCTGGTCCACTTATGACCATAACATTGACGAGTGGACGGTTTTCTGGACGCCAGAAAGACATCCTGAACAGACTGAGAAAATTGAGAAGGATCAGTCAAGTGGAAAGGAACCAAGCCGTCAAGTGAAGAGACTGTAGGTTGGGATGAAGTAAAGACCCCTGACTCTGAGTGAGCAGAGAAGAAAAAACTGGTAGAAGAAGAGGTTCCCTGATGCTGAGTTGAAGAAGAAGAGAGAACCAAGGTTGTCGGGGCCACCTGGGAGCTATGAGAATCATTGTGGCATGGTCCGACTTCAATTTGATCAAAGTTCTGAGAATTAGAGGGAATGCATAAAGAAACTGACCCCTCCAATCCAGAAGAAAAGCATCTGCCTCTAGACGAAGAGGCGAGAAAATGCGGGAACAAAACAGAGGAAGTTTGAAGTTGTTGAGTGACGCAAAGAGATCCACCCGAGGAGTTCCCCATCGAGCAAATACTCGACGAAGTGTAGGGGAGTTGATCGTCCATTCGTGAGGTAGAAGCAGACGACTCAATTTGTCTGCAAGGCAATTCTGTTGACCCTGAATATATACAAATAAAACACAAAATGAATTGTATTTATTTATTTATTTATTTTTGAAAAGAACGAGAACACAGCGACCGAAAACAACAAAGAGTACTCAGCCGCGGTGAAGAGAAGGCACAACGCTACGGAAACCAAGTCGACAAGTCTTCTCAGCTCCGCGGAAAACGTTGAACTGAGGATCCTCACAGGAGATGCGCCCCCTGGTTCGGGCGGGAAGGCACGCGCGCATGCGCGATGCAGCACTCGAAAGTTCGAGATCTTCAAGCAAGTTTGCTTTCGAGGCTGTCCGCTGCAGGGCTCCGTTGCTGACATCACCCATGTGTGGGACTATGCTGCCTGCTTGTCCTGGGATAATGGGCAATACTCAGACTTGAAAAGCGTCACCAGTAGGGTGCCGCAGGGCTCGGTGCTTGGACCCGTGCTCTTCAACAATCTGGACATTGGAATGACAAGTGAGGTGATTAAATTTGCAGACGATGCGGTTATTCAGAGTAGTGAAGACACAGGGGGATTGCAAAGATCTGCAACATGACATAATCAGGCTCGAGGAATGGGCATCAACATGGTAAATGAGGTTCAACGTGGATAAGTGTAAAGTGATGCCCCCAGGATGTTGACTTGCTAGAAGATCCTGAAGCCTGTAAGGAGAATAACCAAGGCAGAAAGCAAGCAGGCGATTCCGAAACAAAATGGAGCATACAGAGAGGGCGAGTTGCATGGAATCCTACAAGGACTAACAGAAAGATTATCATTGAAGGTAAAAACCAAATCTTCCATTCGGTTAAGTCTCTTCCAGATTACATATTCTAGATGACGTAACAAAGCAATGGCAGCATCTAGGGAGAGACAGAAGAGCCTGTCCACAATCCTGCGGTCCTAAAAGTGGCATCAGAGCGAGCAACCACATCCACTCAGAAAAAAATGGGTAAAGATATGAAGAGAGGACCAAGTAGCTGCTCTGCAAATTTCATCTGGATAAACTGCTTGAGATTCTGCCCACAAAGCAGTAATACATCTAGTCAAGTGGGCTGTAAAAAAAACCAGCGGCTGCCTACCGCATGCAAAGTAAGTCGAAGAAATGGTTAATGAATTCAATGGCCAATCAAGGACTTAGAAGCCATCCCACCCACAAGGCCGAGACGGCAAACAAATGCAGGCAAACAAACCTTCTGGGTGACATGGAAACCAGAAACCACCTTCGATAGAAAAGAAGGTACTGTACAGAGAACCAACCCCACTTCCCTGATCTGTAGAAAGGGTTCACTGCACGAAAGAGCACAAAGTTCCAAAACACACCATGCCGAGACAATGATGACCAGAAAGACAGACTCAATTGTCAGATCCAGAAGAGAAGCATCCTTCAGTGGCTTAAACGGGGCTTCTACAAGGCCCTGCAGAATGAGGTTAAGATTTCACATAGGGAAAGAAAAATACAAGAGAGGTTGTAAGTCAAGTGTCACTCTCAGAAACCTAGTCACATCGGGATGAGCAGCAAGCAAACTGCAACCCCTATGTGCTCGGAAGTAGAGAATGACACAAGGACCGTTTACCATGGTAAACGGTGGTCACCGCAGTAAATCCGCAGGAATGGAGAAATTTGCAACTGGTTTACCGCAGGAATGGGGGACAAGACTTTTCACTGCCCCGTGGAAGCAGTGAAAAGTCTTGCTCCTGGGGTAAAAAAATTGTGCCCATGTCAGATTCGGCATCTCCTCCCCAGCTCTTCTTGCAATTATTTTACCTTCAGGAGCCAGCCATGCCACGATGAAGACAGAAGGACCCCAAAACCAAAGCCTGAGACCAATGTGATTTGAAGAATAAAATTACCAGACAACAAAAGGTAGAAAAAAAATGTATTTCAAATTTGAAATATGTATACGGTATTAGACATAACTGGGGACCACAAAGCCCAGGCTGTGCTTCTTTAGCTTCCAGCTGGCTTAGGGCTCTCTCTCTGACTAGAGGACAGTTGCCCTAGTTGCTCTCCCCTAACACTATTCCTGTCATGTGTGACTGAAGTATTCTGTTAGCTTGATTTTTCTATGTAACATTCTGTAGTAATTTGGTTTGTTCAGTTTTCACAATAGTGGAGGGGATATTTGTGAAAGGGAGGGGATCCTTGCTCTGTATTATTTGTATTTATAAAATGACAATTGTACAGAATATTGTCTCTTTTTATACTTTAATAAAATAATTTCAGTATAAAATCATAACTATTCGAGGCTTGTATAGACGGGATCTGAAAGTTTGCAGGACGGGGATCGAGTTTGCGGGGTAGGGATGGGGAATGAGCTCGTGGGGACGGGACAGGGACTGAGCTCATTGGGATGGGGACTGAGCTCACAGGGATGGGGTAGGAACGGTGATAAATTTTTTCCCCGTGTCATTCTCTACTCGGAAGCACGAAAAGCCTGCTACCTGAACCTTAAAGGAGACCACAGCTAAACCCATAACAAGCCTGCTGGAAGAAAAGACAGAACCACCAGAATGGGAGCCCACTCAAGCTCTACCAGGTCCTTGATATACCACTGTTGGAAAGCCTTCCAGGCTGTGGCATAAGAAGCCAAAGTAAAGATTTTCTTACGACTTCAAAAATGTTGAAACAACCACATTATAATAACTGTGCTCCATCAAGGCTGAGCGCTCAAGAGCCATGCCAAAAGACCAAAGCGCCATGGAGACTGTAAGGGCACCGGACTCTGACTGAGAAGGTTGCGAAGAAAAGGGAGCTTTCATTTCCGGGCCCGCTGAAAACTTACAAGATCCGAAGCCACTAGGATCACTAGGCCGGGATGCAACACTATTCAGTGGATGAATCGACCAACCAGAGGCCACGGAAACACATAAAGGAGGTCGTGATCTGTCCAGGGCTGAACCAAGGCAACTAGATCTAAACTTCCATGCTCTGTTCTTCCACTGAAGAAGCGGCTGATCTTCGACAGTCTGTGGTGGGCTGCAGCGCTGCACGATAAGATGGAAGCAGAACCAGCAGCAACTCAGACAGGTGTCATCAGACGAGAGCCAGGACCCACCGGAGGATGGACCTAGTGGAGAGGCCAGTGGAGAGGCCAGGAGGGCAGAGGAGGCCAAGGACCCCGAGGGAGGAGCGCCCAGATTCACCATGGACACGGACCTGAGGCAGAGGAGGCTCTTAAGGAAGGGAAAGACTGCAATTGTTGTGGGAGACTCGATCCTGAGGGAGGTGGACAGTCACGTAGCCGGAGGTCGAGAGGACCGGCTGGTGACATGTCTCCCTGGGGCCAGGACAAAGGACATTGCCGACAGAATCGAGAGGATCTTGGACGGAGCCGAAACGGAGGAGACAGCAGTAATTGTCCACGTCGGAACAAATGATGTGAGCCAGAGGAATTTCAGCATGCCTGCGCTAACAGACCAGTTCAGGGTCCTGGGAAGGAAGCTGAAACGGAGGTCACAGAGGATAGCATTCTCGGAGATCCTGCCGGTCCCGAGGGCAGATGAAAGGAGGCAGGCCGAGCTCCAGGAGGTGAATGCGTGGCTGAGGAGGTGGTGCAAGGAGGAGGGCTTCCACTTTGTGAGGAACTGGTCGTCCTTCTGGGGAAAGAGCAAGCTCTACAGGCGGGATGGCCTGCACCTGAGCACGGCGGGAACAAGAATACTAGCAGCCAACGTAAAGAAGGAGATCGAGAGGGCTTTAAACTACAGAGAGGGGGAAAGCCGACAGCTGACCTGATGACGCTTCGGACAGCAGTATCAAGAAAAGATGCTGAATGGGCTGACTGCAGGGAGGAGGACGGGGGTCCGATGGAACTCGCGATCAGACAGCGAGGGAAACACCAGGTAACAGCAACTTGCTGGGAGAAGTCTAAGGGGAAGGGGAAAACAGGGGATTCAGGAGGACAAGATGGCACCAGGGTGCAAACAGAAGGCAATAAGGTGGAGCCACAGGGCAAAGGGGAGACACAAGGCAAGGGGGAACAAACCAAGGCCCAGGGGACGATAGCACAGGAGGGGGCTGGTACTCCCCGGGGAAAAGCGGGGAGGTGGGGTGGAGGGGACATGGGGAGGAAGAGAGTTGCGAGGGTAAAGGCGGAGGGCACAGCAGAGGCACCGGGAGCGGGAAAACGGCCCGAGACCCAAGGGAAGGCGGCCCAGGTAAAGGCAGAGGTGGAGTACAAACACCGGGACCTACAGTGCTTATACGCAAATGCAAGAAGCCTCATGGCTAAGATGGGTGAACTGGAAGTCATGGCCAAGGGGAAGGACCTGGATATAATAGGAATTACAGAAACCTGGTGGACAGAGGAAAATCAATGGGATGTGGCGCTGCCAGGGTACAAGCTCTACAGGAGGGGCAGGACCCACAAGAAGGGGGGAGGCATAGCGCTGTATATAAAGGACTATATCTACTCGATTGGGATCGATACGGCAACAAAGGCAGAGGAGCTAGAATCGCTATGGGTCAAATTGCCGGGAAAGAAGAGTGCAGACATAAAGCTGGGGCTGTATTATCGCCCGCCTGGTGCGTCAGAAACAATAGGACAAGACTTGGAAGCAGAACTGAGACAGGAATGCAGGACTGGAAGTGTAACAGTGATGGGGGACTTCAACTACCCGGGGATAGATTGGAGTACGGGACACTCCAACTCCACGAGGGAAGTAGGATTCGTAGAAGCTGTGAGGGACTGCTTCATGGAGCAACTAGTCAAGGAACCGACGCGAGGGGATGCTACTCTTGACCTCATCCTTAACGGATTAGGGGGGCCTGCAAGAGGGGTAGAAGTGGGAGGAACACTAGGCAACAGTGATCACAACGTGATCAGATTCACATTAGAAAGGGGGTCACCCATAGTGAGGAGGACCGCAACGACTGCGCTCAACTTCAGGAAAGGGAACTATGTTGCTATGAGGAAAATGGTGGGGAGGAAGCTCAGGAACGGCTTTAGGATGGAGACTGTAGGGAGCACCTGGACCCTTCTCAGGGACACACTGCTGGAAGCGCAAAAACTGTACATCCCCAGTTTCAGGAAAGGCCGCAAGAACAAGCGGTCAAAAGACCTGGTTTGGATGACACCTGAAGTAAAGAGGGTAATCAGTGACAAGAAAGTGTCCTTCCGGAAATGGAAAAGGGATCCAACAGAGGAAAATCACCAGGAGCACAGGAAATGCCAAAAGGAATGCCACCGAGAGATTAGAAAAGCAAAAGGGAAATACGAGAAGGGGCTGGCCAGGGAGGCGAAAAACTTCAAGGCATTCTTCAGTTACGTAAAGGGGAAGCAACCAGTGAGAGAGGAGGTGGGGCCATTGGACGATGGGGATAGGAAGGGAGTGATTAAGGAGAATAAAGAGGTAGCTGAGAGGTTGAACACGTTTTTCTCGTCGGTCTTCACGAGCGAGGACACGTCCAATATACCGGACTCAGAGGAGCTCATGAGTGGGGAGCAGGCCAAAAGATTGGGGCATATAGAGGTAAGTCGGGAGGATGTCCTCAAGCAGATTGACAGACTGAAAAGCGGCAAATCACCGGGACCGGACGGGATCCACCCAAGGGTTCTAAAGGAACTAAGTCAGGAAATAGCGGGCGCAATCCAGCATGTTTGCAACCTATCCTTGAAAACTGGAGAGGTACCAGAGGACTGGAAACTGGCGAATGTCACACCTATCTTTAAGAAGGGATCGAGAGGTGACCCCGGGAACTACAGGCCGGTGAGCCTGACTTCAGTTATAGGGAAGATGGTGGAAGCAATGATCAAGGACAGCATTTGCGAGCACATCGAGAAAAATGGCCTACTGCGGACAAGCCAGCACGGATTCTGTAAGGGAAGGTCGTGCCTGACAAACCTTCTGTACTTCTTTGAGGGAATAAGCAGTCAGGTGGACAAAGGGGAACCCATAGACATCATTTACCTTGATTTTCAAAAGGCCTTTGACAAGGTGCCACATGAAAGGCTGCTTAGGAAGCTGTGGAACCACGGGGTGGGCGGGGATGTACACAGATGGATCAAGCACTGGCTGTCAGGTAGACCACAGAGGGTCGGAGTAAAGGGCCAATATTCTGACTGGCGGGGAGTCACGAGCGGTGTGCCGCAGGGATCGGTGCTGGGGCCGCTACTCTTAAACATATTTATCAATGACCTGGAAACGGAGGCAAAGTGTGAGGTTATAAAATTTGCAGACGATACCAAGCTCTGCGCCAGAGTTAGGACCAGGGAGAAGTGTGAGGAACTGCAAAGGGACCTCGATAAGCTGGAGGACTGGGCAAACAAATGGCAAATGCGCTTTAACGTAGATAAATGCAAGGTCATGCACATAGGGAAAAAGAACCCGTTGTTCGAGTATAAAATGGGGGGGGAGATTGCTGGAAGACACCGGACTTGAGAGAGACTTGGGTGTGCTAGTGGATCCATCCATGAAACCATCCGCACAGTGTGCAGCAGCCTCGAAGAAAGCCAACAGGATGCTGGGCATCATCAAGAGGGGCATATCAACCAGGACGCGGGAAGTCATCATGCCGCTGTATCGAGCGATGGTGCGCCCACATCTGGAATACTGCGTTCAATATTGGTCGCCGCACCTCAAGAAGGACATGGCAGTTCTTGAGAGAGTCCAAAGGAGGGCAACGAAACTGGTAAGAGGGCTGGAAAACTTCCCATATGCAGAGAGGCTGGATAAACTGGGGCTCTTCTCTCTGGAAAAGAGGAGGCTCAGGGGGGATATGATAGAGACCTTCAAAATACTTAGGGGCATAGAGAGTGTGGACAGGGACAGGTTCTTCAGACTAAAAGGGACAACAGGTACGAGGGGGCACTCAGAGAAACTGAAGGGAGATAGGTTCAAATCAAATGCAAGGAAGTTTTTCTTCACCCAAAGGGTCGTGGACAAATGGAATGCGCTCCCGGAGGAAGTGATCCGGCAGAGTACAGTACAGGGATTCAAACAGGGATTGGACAGATTCCTGAGGGAAAAGGGGATCGTGGGGTACTGAGGGAGGTGCTGGGGTGTTGCATAAGTATAGACAGCTCACCAGGTCGTGCAGGTGCAAGGCCGGAGGGTTAGGACATTGATGGGAAGATAGGACTTTGATGAGAAACCTAGGGGGCAAGGGGGCCCCTTCTGGTGATTAAGGCAGGTCATGACCTGTTGGGCCGCCGCGGGGGCGGACCGCTGGGCGGGATGGACCTCTGGTCTGACCCGGCAGAAGCACTGCTTATGTTCTTATGAACACTCTTCACAAGAGGGGCCATTCTCCCAGGTCCGGGACTTGTCTACTTAGGAAGTCTGGTTTTGACTCCGGCCACATGCACTAGAGAGACAGAAGATGTAACTCCACCCAGTGAAATAGTATGTGAGCTTTCTGGTCAAAGGGACCACTTCTAGGGCCCCTTGACTATTTGCATATGCCACCGCCTTGCCATTGTTGGAGAACACTTGCACCTCTTTCCATGGGCAGGAGAGCGAGAAAACGCCAGCCGAATAGCCCGAAGCTCCAGACAATTGATCGACCAATGTTTCCAATGTGATAGTCCACTGTCCCTGAATGAAGCAGTCCCCATAGAAATCACCCCAGCCCAACAGGCCGGCATTCGTCATGAGTGTACCACTCTGAATCAGAAAAGGTTTGCCCTGGCAGAGACTCCCCTGAAGCCACCAGCAGAGGTGGCTGCGAGCTGGTTCCGCCCAGGGGAGCGGCATCTGAAGGGGATGACACTGCCAAGACCACTAAAAGAGGAGACTCCTGTAGAGGGTGCATGTGTGTTCTAATAATGCCAGGCTGAAGAAACTAGAAAAGCCAGGAGATCTCCAAATTGCTTCTGAAGCTACTGTCTGCGTAGTTCTGGAAGAAATACACAGCCTTGCAGGGCAACAAAGAAAAGGCTCAAATACTCCAAGGTCTGCAATGGCAGCAACTGGCTCTTCTTGAAGTCAAGAATCCAACTCAAACGTTGTAACAGACACACCACCGTCTCCATCACTCGCTCACATTCCTGCCAAGAAGGAGCCCGGATCAACCAGCCATCCAAGGATGGATGGACCTGGACACCCTGCCTGTGAAGAAAGGCCGCTACAACTACCATCACCTTGGCGAAAAAGTGTGGAATGCTGTCGAAAGCCTGAAGGGCAGAGCTGTGAACTGGAAATCCTGTCACATGGAAATAAGGCAACCTGCGATGCTCCAGGTAGATTGAATATAGAGGTACGCCTCTGTGAGATCCAAGGATACCAGAAACACCCCGGGAGATAGCAGCTATGACCATGCGCACAAATTCTATTTGGAAAGGAGGAATCCGACTTGAGATCCAGAAGGGGCATTCAGTCCTCCAAGCGTTTCTTTGGCACGATAAAGTATAAGGAGTATCTTCCTAAACCCAATTTGTTTTTCTGAAACAGGCTCTATCGCTTGAATGTCCAAGAGACGGTGCAGGGTAGAGCAAACCTTTGACTCTTTCTACGGTCGATCTGCTGGAGAGTCCAGAAACAAATCTGGAGGCAGGCAAAAGAAGACTATCTTGTGCCCCCCTCCCAAATGATGTTCCAGCATCCCTTGATCCAAGGATATGCAAGTTTACTCCTGGTAACAGAGAGCCAGCGCCTGATATAAGGAAGGCCCCACCTGACCTCTAGCATCATTGGGGATTTTTAAGGGACAGCAGCAAAATGAGATCTGGATGCCTGAGGACGTCTTGAATTGGAAGGAATCTCTGGGAATATCTTTGGGTGGAACAGCCCAAGGATCCCCGATGAAACCTGCAGGAGGGATGAAAAGTACTAGTCAGCAACACTGGCCATGAGGTTATCTAGAGCTTTTCCAAAAAAGCTGACCCCTGAAAGGAAGTCTGCTTAAAGTGACATTGGAGGCAGAGTCCTCAGCCTAGTGACGGATCCAAAGAGTTCAGAGTGCCAGACCTTACTGAGAACACTGAAGGGATCATAAAGGGTATTTGCCAAATAATCCACATCTTCCAATACCATGAGGGGCAGCGCAATCTAAAAAGAAGCACGTGCCCCAAAGGAGGCTGGTGCTGCAGCTGTGATACTTGAAACCACCTCAAATGGCTTGTTCAAGATAATATGCATGCTGCAATCCTGGGAGTCATTAAGCATTACACACCCCATCGCTAGGGCTGCTCAAAACTGCTGAACAGCAGCACAGTGGATAAAAGTGTAGCCAGAGTTTTAGAATGCTGGAAAGTGCTTTTTGTGGTATCCCAGTGCTCCATCATAAGCTGAGGGTGAGATGGGGGGAAAACCTCCCCCCCAAAAAACAGCACATAAGAACAGTCCATGACCGAATACAGACATAGAAGGCTGAGAATCCAAGTTAAGTTCTTTCAGGTCATCAGCTTGAAATGGTGGACAGAGACAGACCTAAAAAGTCTGTGGATACTGGGGTCCTTACCCAAATCCAGATAATCCAAGGTATCGCGCAAACTAGTCCCGGCAAGAGTATCAGCAGCATCCAAAAGAGACACAACATCAGGAGATAAGACAACTAATGCAATCGAGAACTGTCGTAGCCAGATGAGAGGGCTCCTGCACAGGAATGACTAGGCTGGTAGAAGATGACACCCACCGCCTTCATCAAATGAGCTGGGTCCAAAGAACACGCTCTCCAAAGAAGCCAAAGGAAATCCAGAGAAAATTCATAGCCCATGGTCACTGCTGATGCCAACTGAGGCACCCATACCAGGCCAAAAGTCTTCAAACTCGGAATGCAGGTATTTGGTGCCAATATCCAGAATGGCCAGTGGGCAAGACTTTTAGCCTAAAACACAGATCAAGCCCAGCTTCTCAGCCCTGCAGGACCTAGAGGAGGTGAAGCCCGAAGCTCCCACCCTTCTCCCCCAATGTGCTGCAGTAATTCAGCACAATCCATACATGCAGTCAGATTAGGGGCCGAGGAGTCCATCCCAAACGATAAGCAACAATATTGAGGGTGTTTGAGGCAGAAAATAAGCTTTGAAAAAAATACTTATTAAAATCCAAGATGAAACAAAGAAAAGGCAAGGCTTTATTAGAAACAAAAGGTCCCAACAAGGATCCCAGTTTAGGCATATAGAAAACACCTTCTTCAGGGGACACTCCGTGCTTGTTTTGCACAACTCAGGAGTTTAGCAAAACTGCTCACTGCTGGCGCAGTGCCTGCTTTAGCTAAAAGAGCAACTGGAAGAAGGTGAAAACTCCTGCCTCAGACAAGCATGTAAAAATAATTCCAGATGCTCGATTCTTCAGACTGCCAGTCATATTATGTTAAAGCCCGAGACTCCCACAGCTCTTCACATCTCCGGGGGGGGGGGGGGAGGTAGGGGGTGAACGCAGCCAGCAACCAATAAAGTCCTCAGGACTGAAACAATTGCCCCATAGCTTGTGCTCAATCTCCGTTAACAACCAGAAGCAAACTTTGCTACTAGGGGAAGTCTCTAAGCCACAAAAGTGTTAGTGCAGGCTGGCTATGTAGATGCCCTGAAAAAATATTGCCTTCCCAGCTACAGACCTCCGACAGCGAGACTCTGTTTTCACTCAGGCAGAGCTGCCCTAGGAAAACTGGAGACCTCTGTAGCACTGATAAGCCTATGAAAAATGAGACCAGAAAACCCGAAAATAACAAACCAAGCAGAGCAGATCAGAAAGACATCTTCAACTCACATGCAAAAGGAAAAACCAAGTAGCAGAGCACAGTGCAAAGATAGGGGAGGCAGAGACAAAAAACGTAGATGATGCCTTCAATACACATTCACAAGTACAGGTAAATAACCCATTGATTCAAGACTAATGCCTTTTGCACTAGAACAGTGGCTCTTAAACCTGTCCTGGGAAACCCACAACCAGTTGGGTTTTAAAAAGATATCCTTAATGAATATGCATGAGGCAGATTTGAATATAAGAGGTGACAGGCATGTAAATCTACCTCATGTATATTCATTAGGGATATCTTGAAAAGCTGACTGGATGGGGTCCCCCAGGACAGGTTTTAAGAACCACTGCAACATTATCAGTTTCCAATCAAACAAAACATACATTCAAAAAATAAACAAACCCAAAACTTGGTGATTTAATTCTGCATTTCAGTTGTTGGCTGAGTGGACAGGAACTTTTTAAAATAAATTCATCAATAACTGCATAGTCCCTCATTGCTGTATTTCTCTGTTAACATATGCAAACCATAAACTTAAGACATTAAATTGAATAATACTGGCTGGTTTGACGACTTATACCTGTTTTTAAGCTTGGTAAAGTATCAATATCTGTTTCTACTTCATCCATTTCTTCTTCATCTGATACCAAAACATTGCTGAACAATTCATTAGTAGTCTTAGTACTGGAATTTTTAAAGACTTCTTCATACATATCTTGGTCTGCCTGCATTTCTTCACAAGCTACTTGCTGTATTAACTCTTCCTCACAGGTCTCATCAAAATGTAAGGAACATTGTTCTGCAATTACTTCACATGGCGGTAGTGTTGACCCACTTTCAGTATACAGAGGCTGAGCATCAGAAGCAAGAGGGTGGGTATCAAATCCTGCAAACCACTTTGTTTCTTTATCAGTGTCCTCTTTTTCAATCACTGAATTCTCCATATTTTTTTCGTCTTTGTGGACATTTGTTTCTCCACCCTCAAATTCATTCACAGAATACATTTCAATTGCAGCAGTTTCAATTGCCAGAAAGGGACTTTTATATGGTACAATATCAAGACACTGTTTTGGTGCCAATAAATCTTTGTCTGCACCTAGGGAAGCAGTTTGCTCCATACCATTCTTCTGGTTCTGAGTCAATTCAACTACCTCTTTTGATAGTTCTAGGGTTACAGAACTACATACTTCTATGGTAACAGGAGCTATATTATCTGTAACATCAATATTTTCAGTAATTGTATTTTGCCTATCTAGAGCAGAATTATTTATATGAAGTTGCCAAAATTGCTTCATTTCAGTATTAATATTCCTCCCTTTGCATTCCAGTGTTACAAGTGAGAGAGGTATTCTCCACGCTTTCTGATAACATTCAGTATCTACTACAGTGACCTGCACCATGTCTTCTGTAGACAGCTCATAAAACACCTTGTTTCCATCAGAAGTCCAGGAACCTTTCAAAGAACTAAACCCAAACAGGCAGCATGGAAAAGCCTGAACTTTTATTGTTAAAAATTCATTTGGTATTAGCTTTATTACATCTTTACTAGTATTCTCTTCGTTCCCATAGTCAACAAATCTTACAGATGCATAATCCTCTTCAATCTTCTCAACTAGTGCCCTGTACCATTGTTCATCTTCACTATACTTCACCATACAAGCATCACCAACCTGAATGTTAAGAACAGAATCTGTATTAGTTATTTCAAATGTTCCAGTTTCTTGCATTTTCTGGGTTAATGAATCAATATCTTTTGAATCACTAAACTGACACCAAAAATATTCAGGACTATCCACTGCAGTGACATAACATGTTACAGTCTGACCTCTCGCTGGAATCATCCAATTAAATTGTTTAGAATTAGTAAGCACTCCATCTTTCTTTGCATTTTCAGAAAAGTCAATTTCTCCTAATCCTTCCTCAGTAGTACCATGATTGATCAACTCCGGCTTTTCACTTAATTGAGAATCTAGTTTTGTACCCAAAGAGACATGCAAATCTTCTGTTATCAAACCCTGCTGGTCACTTAAAATAACTTCCCATGTATCTCCATGCAACTGTTTAAATTCACAGTCAATCTGGATGTCACTTGTTCTTTCTGTAAAATGAAGGATTGCTTCCTGTATCTGGTTTGCAGTTGATAAAGTCTGAAGGCCATCAAGAGAACAATGAATGCTCATTGCTGGAAAAGAAGAAAAGTCTTGCACAAGTCTGCAAATTTTACTTTCATCAATTACTGCACTGTTACCATAATCTATGTATTGTACATGTAGTCCATGAGTTTGCTTTTCTTTTACTACAGCACGATACCATAGTTCATCATCTGGAAATAAGGCACAGACCAGATCCCCAAG
Source organism: Geotrypetes seraphini (assembly GCF_902459505.1). Taxonomy (NCBI): domain Eukaryota; kingdom Metazoa; phylum Chordata; class Amphibia; order Gymnophiona; family Dermophiidae; genus Geotrypetes; species Geotrypetes seraphini. Next base: position 113,222,956 of record NC_047086.1, read on the forward strand.
TTGCAAATCTTTTACATGAAGGCTTTCTGAGATTTTATCATTTAGTCCTTCTGAAATAGTATCAAGTTGAGTTTCATCTTCTACAAATTGCACAAAAAAATCCGATAGGTTATTTATATGAGCAACATACACTCTTGTCTTAAATCCAGGAACAATTCTTTTCTGGGGTAAATCAACAACTTTCTTCAAAGATAAATGTTCATCTTGAGTTTCTTTTTTGTTAAACCCAACAGTTTTATAATCTTTCTGTACAAAGGGAGAATTGCTCACAACATTTTGGCTTCCAAAATTAGAAACTTTGTTACCACCATCATCACCTCTCTTCCCTTCCACAAACTGATGCTTGGATATGTTCTTGCTCTCAGAATTCTGGGATGCCTTTACTTTATACAATGTACCAATTTTGGCATTACACACACCTCCATTATCAGATCTGCATATTTTGCTTTCCAAATCTTTACTTATGCAAGCTGCTGTTCTTTTCTCATCCCTAACTTTTGTATTTCTAGACAGCACACATGTATCTGATATTGGTTTGTTGGATTCCCTGTGACAGCGTAAACCCATGTTCTCTTTCAGTTTTGCATTAATTTGAATATTTCCATCATAAAGTTCAACGACTAGTCTGCCATCCGATTCTTTAGCAACAACTATGGCCTTTAATCGTTTGGCCATAACAGCCTTTTCAAACCACTTTTTCACTTCTTCTGGAATATTAAGAGGGATATCTGACAAACCACATTTAATAGCTTGCATGGGTAAACGAAGAATTTTGTGTGCATCTTTGGGTATTAGACGTAGGTCATCCTCCTTAATATTTCCTATTTTCCCAAAATCTACAAAAAACACTTTATTAAACTTTGCACATTTAATTATTCCTCTATACCACTGCTTGTCCGTATACTTTGCAAGACACAAAATGTTAGTGTTTAAAGACGATTTTAAATATTGAGATGCAGCACATAATTGTGTTATTTCATGTTTCAACTGTTCTAAAGTATCTGAATTTCTTTCAAGCTGGCAATAAAAACTGCAAGGATGATCAGCATACGTTACAAACACATCTTCTTCACTTCCAATTTTAATGTCATGCATAGAGTAATAATATGAGGAAAGCTGAAGAAAGGGAACAAGAGGTTTTTCAAGTTGCACAGGTTGTGCTAATCCTTTTTCAGTCAAAACATGGCAAATGCTTTCAAAAGGTGTGAACAGATCCACCACATTTATCTGGATATTATTTGCAGTAGTTACAGCAAATACAGTGCAACTCAGTTCTTTGTGATTTGTTAATGCACCATCTACAAAGTCCTGAAAGGCTAAGACTGTTTCTTCATCCCAATCCAGAGGATCATTGCCACATGGTTCAACTAAGTTATAAAGGCTGCACCTGAATGCCTGAGCATTTAATTGAAGAAAGTCTTTGTGAATTAAACATAGATCTTTTACAGACACAGTTTCTTTATTACCATAATCAACATATCTTACTTCCACATGTTCTATGGAAGAAGCTCCACCATTTGGCATTCGACTTGTAATTAAAGCTCTGTACCATTTGCCATCTTCAGAATATTTGGCTAAACAAACAAGTCTATTATATTTATAGGGGCACACCATATTCTTACAGTAATCCTGAATTTTCTGCATCAGCCATTTAAGTTCATTAGCACTTCTGATCAGTTGACACCAAAACATCCCTGGAGTTTCTACATAAGATACTTGCACAGCTTCTGTACTTCCTACTTCAAAATTATATCCCACATACTCAGCCACTTCACTCAAATCTAGGGAACTCTGAACTAAATCAGAAGAAGCTTCCAAATTATTATTAGCATCCTTTGCTTCTTTAGCCGAATCGTTCTGCAAATTAGGTGCTGGAAAACTATCTTTTAAATCATAACGCTTCAACAAATTTAATAATTTGTCTTTTTCTACTCTTTGATCACCTCTTCCCAACTGCTCCTTCTCCGAATTTACTTGATTGATCTCTTGAGAAACATGAGCAGAAACCTGCAAAGGTACTTTCTTTTCGGCAGAAACCACCTCAAACTCTTGGTATTTGGCGTGACCCGCCAGACAAATAATTTTGCTCACATTTTTTTCTCGTGTTCTGGACTCATCGAGGACTTCAATGGCGTACGTATCGCCATGCTTGCTTAACACATAAATGACTAACTCTTTGTCGACCAAAATCTTTTTAAAGTAATCGATCGTCTCCACGCTCCAGCTGTCACGCAGCGGAGAAACGTCAACAAGGCAACACTTCACTGCCACGGCGGGCAGCTCTTTGAACTGGGGCAGAAGTTCTTTCACGTCGTACCAGTCAACAGTTTCGGTGTTACCCGAGTCCAAGAAGTACACGTCCACCAACTTGTCGTGGACGGCCACCACCACAGCGCGGTAAAAGCAATTGTCCTTGAATTTGGCGCAGCACAGCAGGCCCGGCTTGGGTTTCCTAATGATTCCCTCTAGCTTAGGCGCACGGGAGTAGAAGGCGGCAATAGCTTCCATCATGCTGCGGTAGGGCGCTGCATACTCCTTGGTCCGCACCCAAAATTCAGACGGATCGGTGACGAACTCGACAACAGCGTCGTGGAAGCTGTGGAGGGCGAGCTGTACACCCTCGAGGGGCAAAGGCGGGACCGGTGGGGAGGGTTCTCCGCGGCCTTCGCTCCTCCGACTGGTCACAGCCTCGCTGGTCAGGCAGCGGGCCTGCACCCCGTACAGGCAGTTGATGTTTACGCTGTCCTCCCTCCACAAGGTCACAAAGTAGACGTGCTCGTAGGAGCTGTAGTACTCGATCTTGGCGCTCACCGATTTGCCCAGCGTCAGGGAGCGGAGCTCATCGACCTGCGCGGGGCTCCAGCCGTTGCCCCAGTCCGCGATGCCAAAGAGGGCGCAGCAGTAAGTCACGACCGGCATGCGGAAGTACTCGGGCTGCAGGTGATGCAGGCCTTCACGGGCCACCAATTCCTTGCGTCCATAGTCCACCAGCAAGACCAGGGCTAGCCGCTTCTCGGGAAGGAGCTCCTGAAGCAGGGCACGATACCAGCGGCCGTCGGCGGAGCGGGCGGCACAGGGTTGCCCCAGCAGCTCTAGTTTTTCTGCCTCCTCAGCACGAGACTCGTAGACGTGATGCATGCTGTCAGAGAGGCGCTGTATCTCCTGGACCAGGCTCCTCAGTTGGCAAAAGACCCTCTGCGGGTCTGCCACGTGCGTGACGGTGACGGGCTCCATGACGCCCGGCTGTAGCTGCGGGTAAAAATAATCCAAGTGGCTGGCCATGGCTGGGAGGGCTCTGCGAGATGTAGCTTTGTCCCCTTTGGTTTGCATGGCTGGCTGCGGGAAAGGCGGTAGACTGTGTAGCGGATGAGAGGTGAGCGGGGACAAGCAGCGGTGCAGAATGGCGCGGAAGGTGGCGTCGGGGATGCGCTGGGCCAGGCCCTCTTCCTGCATGCACGCCGTGAAGGCGATAGTGTCGAGCACCAGCAGACGCTGGGGAGCGACCACCTCGCGCACCACGCCCTGCACGTCACTGCCCCGCAGCGAGCCGAGCACCTCCAACGCTCGCGGAGACCAGGACGACAGTTCCCCACCGCTCAACGGCGGCACCAGGTTGGCTAGTACGCACGGCACCACTTCGCCAGGCAACTGGAAGAATTCTCGGCGCCCCGGCAACAAGCCCTCCGCCCTTGTCACCACAGGCCGGCCCTCGTCCAGGAGGAGAATGCGGAACTCGAAGCTCTGGCGGCTGATGACGCGGCCCCGCAGCCACTGCGCGTTCACCTGCACAAGGCAGCAGTCCCCCGGGCACGGGGCGTAGAAACGACTGCTCTCTGAGCCCGTGGCGTAGTCTTGGATATCACTGTGTAGGTGCCGATAGGCTAGGAGTTTGTACGGGGGGGCCCCCCACAGTCGCACCAAGATCACATCCGGCCGTGCGTCCACGTATGAGACTCGTAGGGAGACAGAGGAGCCCGGTGGGGGCAGGCACGGCGCACAACTCATTGTCGAGCGACCCCGCGCACCTACTGAGGTCAAAAAGTAGGAAGGAAAAAAAAAAACAACGGACGAGCGTTCTTCCTGTGACGTAATAAAAGCAAAGGTCGTTTTTCAGAGAACATGTCGCAGATGGAACGAATTTAGAGGCGACTGAAACTGTTGCTAGTGCGGTGCCGTTGACTGGCAATGTGAATTTTTAAAATTAATTTCATTTTGTAAATTTTCCAAAATATAAATAACAAACACAATGACCACAAATAGCTGCAATAATATTACGATGCTCAAACATCTATAAACAGAGAGTTCACAATAGGAATAAGAATATTACAAGGTTAACCATGAGTAAAGTATGCATCCAAGATGCCCCATGTTTTGACAAAACATGGCAAATTATTATGTTTTAAGGATATAACTTCATCAAAATTTCTAAAAGCACATAGAGTATTCCACCATTCGTGAAAAGAAAATTATTTTTCCAATGAATCACAATAATGTGTAAAGCCAAGGCTATCATAAGTAAAACTATCTAGAATTAGTGGAATTAATGACTTTAGAATTATAGTTTAATTTGTTATAGAATTCGATATAGAAAATACATTGTAAATAACGTCCCACATTTGTTTTCAATATTACATTAAATTGGTACAATAAAAAAGTCATATGTGATAATGATCCCACCCAGTTATTACAGAACCAGCAAACATCGGGATGTTTATGTGAAAGCTTTGCAAGTTTTACAGGGGGTCCAAAAAGCATTTAACCAAATAAAGTATAAGGATTGTAATAATGATGCAAATAAAGATGGTCTAATTGATTTAGCCCAAAAATGTTTCCATTGAAAAAGGTTAAGTAGATCTGATTGTATATTCTACTTAAGATTAACATCAGTCTGGTCTTTCAAAGCTTTTATACAGTAGACACTGGTTTTGCAGATTGTAGAAGAGATACACAGGTGGAGGTGATATGAGGAGGTTTAGAAGTAACTGCAGGAAGAGGATTAAAAGTGTTTCCCATAAATTGAGTCAATAAAAACCAAATTGATGCATGTTTCAAACATAAATCATATTAGTCTCCAATAACCTGAAAAGGAAGTTATCATTTTCATAAAGCTGAAAAAGAGACCAAACATTTGCATTACACCATCCCTTCTTATTTTATAAGGAATCTTACAATCAAAAAAAGAACTATACCATAGTGAAATATCTGTAATTAGTGATTAAGCCCGTTAGATTAACGGGTGCTAGAATATATGTGCAGACTTAAGAGTTAAAACTATTTACTAAAAACTTACCATGAGAACTTTTATATCCATTGTATGGTTGATTTATTATAAGTTTTTCTATTTTTCCTATTTGTTGTTGCATGTAGTGGGCTTAAGAAATTTTTAGATTTCCCATTTGTCCAGCAGGTCTGTTTGCCATTGGGGCATATAGGTGCAATTTAAAAACCCAAAGTGACTGAAAAATATATTATTTTTTTGAATTTTTTCTGTCTGTCTCCTTGGCTACTGTCTGCCTATCTGTCTCATTGGCAGCTGTATGTCCCTGTCTTTTTTTCCTATCTGTCTCCTTTTGTTGTTTTTTTTTTCTGTGTGTCTCTCTCCTTGTGCATTTTTTTTCTTTCAATCTGTCTCTCTAGCCCTCTGTGTTTGACTACCACCTTCTGTCTATCTCCTTGTCTGTATTTCTTTATTTCAGTGTCTCTCATTGGCAGCAGTATGTTTTTGTGTGTGTGTGTGTCTTTCTCTCCTTGTGCAGTGTTTTTTGTTTGTATTGGTGTTTTTTTTCCAAATCTGTCTCTCTTGCCCCCTGTTCTTCTGTGTGTGTTTGACTGCCACCTTCTCATTGTGTGTGTGGAGATGTCAGGGGTCTTTTGGAGGAATAGATCCATTCTCTCACTTACCTTTTTTTTTTTTGATCGCACAGTAACTGCAAACCGGCACAGAATAGTTGTTATGAATTAAACCGGCAGAGTATGGAGTATTTAATCGGCAAAGTAGTAAATAGGCACAGAGTGACTTGTGGAAGATAAACCGCCACTGGACACTCGATTAAAAGCGAAGTTACTTGCACCGAACTTGCACACATGGGAAATTGTTATGGCAACCATAGAACGTGAATGCTGTATCCCCGACGGAAAGTGTAGAAGTAAAGTTGCTTGCGCTGTGAAATGCAAACAACAGTTTGTAAAAGCATTAAGGGATCAGGGAGCAAGGCAGAACTTAAAACAGGAAAACCTTGGCAGAATTATTAATAAGTTTATAGTTGCCATGGCAGCTCCTCTCACGATCCCCGCCTGCGTCTCTGACGCAGGCGGGGATCGTGAGAGGAGCCACTGCCGCATCTTTGAACTTATAAATAAAATTCAAAAATACATTAAGGGAGTGTTCTTACAGGGAACGATGGCGGCGGCGGCAAAGTTACTGTAAGGGAGGAAGTACTCTAAGTTGTCCGATATCAGGCTTTATCCTTAAGACGCCAAGAGCAATACATTAAGGGAGCACTGGTGCGCGAGTGTGAAAACATCACCTTTTGGTGTGCGCAAGTGTTCTTAAAGGGAACGACGGTGGCGGCGACGGCAAACTTACAGGAAGGGAGAGAGAGAGTACTGTAGGGCCATCAAATAAGTATGATTTTTTTTGTATGGCAAGACTGGCGCATGCGCACTCCTATCTGCGGGGACCTACAGCACATGGAAAACGGGAGCACACAGGTAAGAGTGCGCATGTGCAGCTTAGGCTTTTATTATATTAGATAGTTCAATTTTGATATAATTGTTTCATTACAATGTGAATTTTTAACATCCTATTGTATTTCTTTCTTTGTTTTGCTCCTACCTGTTCTCTTTGTGTATTACATTACATTAGTGATTTCTATTCCGCCTTTACCTTGCGGTTCAAGGCGGATTACATAAGAATTATTAAGATATTAAGAAGTACATATTGTTAAGATACTTAGAGAACAGTTTTAACATTTTCTGGTTTGCTAATGAGTAGTTGATATTGCAGGAGGAGTTCGGAGTATGTTTCATTGTGTTATATTGGTTTTATGTGTTTTTTGAAGAGTAGGGTTTTTGTTTCTTTTTTGAAGGTTTTGTAGTCTGTGGTCGAAGTCAGCAGATTGGTGAGTTATCGGTCCAGTTTCGCTGCTCTGGTGGCCAGTAGGTTGTCATACATTTTTCTTTGTTTGACATTTTTGGTTGGTGGGTGTATGAATATTGTGTGGGTTCTCCTGTGTCTGTTTGAGGTGGATTGAGTTAGTCTATTGTTCCAGTAGGTAGGGCTGTCTCCGTTTATAGCTTTGAATAGTAGGCAGTGGAATTTGAAGTGCACTCTGGCTTGTATTGGGAGATAATGTGAGTCATGGTACACCTCTATGATGTGGTCGTATTTTTTCAGTGAGTAGATAAGTCTTAGGGCTGTGTTTTGTATTGTTTGAAGTTGTTTTATTGCGGTTGCTGGGCAGGGGAGATATAGTATGTTGCAGTAGTCTATTAGGCCAAGGATCAGTGATTGAACCACAAGTTGGAATTGTTTTATGTCGAAGAATTTTCGGACTTGTCTTAGGTTTCTCATAGTTGCAAATTATGTTTTTATTATTTTGTTGATTTGTGGTGTCTATCAGCACTCCGAGGAGTTTTAGCGTGGGTTGAATGAGGTATAAGATCAAATTTATTACTAGGTTAGTCAAGGTTGGGGCTTTGCTGTTTTCTAGGAGGATGAAGTTTGTTTTGTCAGGGTTAAGTTTTAGTTTGTGTACTTTCATCCATGTTGCTCTGTTAGTACTACTCAATCTGTAACTTTTAATCATTGAAAACCACATAGAACTTCACAGTCCTGCGGTATATAAACTGTTATTATTATTACTAGTGTTTAAGCCCGTTAGATTAACGGGTGCTAGATGACCGCCTCTCCTGCTTTTGAACCTGGGCAGGGGCAGAGGCAGAGCCGGGGTGGGAGGGAGTGACGGTGGGAGAGCAATTTCAAAGCCTCGGCAGCGGCGGCTCCTTGACCAATCTGCGCTTACAACGTCCCCACAGTCGTGGTCTGGCTGGCTCCCCCACCAAAGCCCTTCGCAGCGGCAGCCCCTCCCGCATCCGTCCCCGCGTCCCATGCCTCTCCGAAGGCCGGCTCCCACGAAAATGGTACCCCTCTGTCCAAAGCCGCAGCAGCAGCCTCTCTCAAGACACATTTAAAATCTGACATATTGTAATCACAAAACAGAAAATAAAATTATTTTTCTTACCTTTTGTTGTCTGGTCATTATTCATACCATGTAGGGGTCCCAGGCTATGGTTGGCTTTTGATAACTCGCTTGCCAGGGCCCCTTCTTTCTTCTTCCCTCCCTCTATCCCTGCAGCTGAAGACAGGCACCTCCCCCCAGTGGTCTGAGACAGGAGGGAGGGAGCAGTTAGGAGAGGGTCTGAGGGCAAAGAGGGGCTCAACAGCGCACAACCACCTTTCCTTCCCTCCCTCCATCAGGTGCAGTGAATCCACCAATGTTAAAAGGAGCCGCGTCGAAATCGGAGGCCTGCCACTGCCGTAGCACTCTCCCCTCTGCCTTGGTCCCGCCCCTTCTCTGACATATGGGACCGCGGCAGAGGGAACGTGTTACGGTGGCGGCAGGGCTCCAATTTCAAAGCAGCTCCTTTTAACATAGGCGGAGCTGAACTCTACCTGATGGAGGAAGGGAAGGAACGGTGGGGCAAATTTCGGCAACGGCAGGAATTGTTTGGCGGGCCAAGCACCGTGAAACTTTGTTTCTTTAGGCAGCCCCGGTTGTTTACTTGGATTCAATGTGAGCTGGGTGAGGAAGGCCGCCGCAGCCTCGCAGCTAGGTAGGGGGACAACAATGGCGCTTATGCTCAAGCCCCCGCCGCAGCTCCTCTCTCGATCCTGGTGCGGGTCGAGAGAGGAGTCGTGGCGGCGGCTTGAGCATAAGCGCGAGGCTGCGGCGGCCTTCCTCACCCGGCTCTCACGGCTGGCAGCCGGTGAACCCTAATGCTGACATTGAATCCAAGTAAACAACCGGGGCTGCTTAAAAAAACATGGTAATCATATTCTGTCCTGAAAGCCCCCGCCGCAGCTCCTCTCTCGATCCTGCTGCAGTTCGAGAGAGGAGCCGTGGAGGCAGCTTGAGCATAGTGCACAGTGAGAGCCAGAGGCGCGCATGCGCAGTCATGTTTCCGCGACGGATCAGGGAACACGACTTTTGAGTGCGCATGCGCGGCCTAGCATTTTATTATATTAGATTATTACTGTTTCAAGTGTTCTGTGTATTGTGCCTACCATGGAGGGCTCAAGTTGATCAAAGGGGAGTGTGGTGATGTCATCTGCATAGCTGTAGGAGGTAATGCCTAGTTTGTCTAGGTATGAGCTTAGGGAGGCAATGTATAAGTTGAAAAGTATGGGAGAGAGGGGTGATCCTTGGTTCTGATTTTTCTTTGTTTGTTTTGACTCTATAAGTTCTGGTTTGTAGGAATCCTTTAAACCATGTTAGTACCTTTCCAGTAATTCCTATTGAGTCTAGAGTTTGTAAAAGGATGTCAGGGTCTACTAGATCAAAGGCTGCGGAGAGGTCTACTTGTATGATCAGCATTTTTTTGCCTGTGCTGAGGTGTTGTCTCGCGATGCCCATTACTGTGTTTAATTTTATAAATTAATACAATTTCAAGGATTAAAAAAATATAGGAAAAGGACAATCCATTCGATGCCAGGGACCATAAAGTAAAACATTTTTCTTTGTTTTTCATTAAAGATATATAGACCTTTTAGTTCGATATATGTGCGCTTTGGTAAAGCGGCAGTTTAGATGCATTTTTAAATGGAGTGGAAGGAACGTTGATTTCCTCGTTTCATGATTATAACTACATTTGAACTTGTAGAGTGATGCTGTAGTTTGATAAGGTTGCTAAGGCTTTTGCTGAACATCTGAGAGTTACCAATTGATACAAAACACTGCAGTTAGGTTGATTTTTAAGAATGAAGAAATGTGATAGTCTGATTATTACTATAAACTTCATTGGTTACCCATAAAAGCCCACATTGTTTTTTAAAATTGCTTGTACTACTTACAGTGCTTTGCATGGAGACTCTTCAGATTCGTTAATTAAATTTTTATCCTGTTCCTTTTTTTTTTTTCATCATTTCTGATGCGGAATGCTTTGAAACTCAGATATAAATTCTAGAATTCACCAAGATGACAACAACAGCCGCTCTGTGAAAGCCTGATATGAAAGGTACTCTTTAGGAACAATCAAGTTTGCCTGTTATATGTTTTACTGTGGGGATTCAAGGTCATGAAGCCTCTAGCTGGTATAAGCTTCTATCTATGCTCATTTTTACTTAAGAAATCTCTTTCTGGACTTCAGTGTTTAGTCTAGAGCAGGGGTCTGTTCCCTCTAAGCTGAGCAGGAGTCCTCCACCCACAGTCTCACCAATAGAGGGTGCTGTTTTACTGTCACATTTTTCAATTGTGAGGGACAGGCAAGTTCTGCAGGACTCCAGGGAACATACCTGTCCTTAGCGACTGAAAATATTCCACCCCCTAGTGGTAGCAATGCAGCTGGAGGACACCTGCTCAGCTTAGAGGGAACACCGGCCCGGGGGCGGGCGGGCTGAGTGTCCAACCTTTTGGCTTCCTTGGGCCACATTGGCCGAAAAAAAATGTTTCTGGGGCTGCACAAATGCTGCAGCAAGACAGAGGAGGGAGCCGGCAACATGGTAAACACCCTGGGGCAGCAGAGGAAAACATTGCATCACCCTCGACCGGTGCCACATGTGGCACTTGTGCCGCAGGTTGGACACCCCTGGTCTAGAGAATTGCAATGTTCTGTTTCATCTGAGAATTGGAAGAAAATATGGTCTTTGTGAGGGATTCTCCCTCACGAGTGATGTTATATAGGTGGGCAGTAAAGGGCACTGGCCAATTAGTGGATAAACTACAAGGTTCAGGATGCATTGAGCTCTGTAGTTCAGAGCTCAACCCTCATCCAGCAGGTGGTACTGAACTGTATGAACTGGCTACCTTGCTGAGTCATTGGGTGGACCCCAGGCAGGAAGAGCTTCATATGCCCAGTCTGGGGTTTATTCTGAGAGGTCCCTAGGAGAAAGGGTACCTGTGGGAAGGTGAGAGCCTCCATAAAGAGACTTCTCTGAGCAGAGAAGGCTCAGAAGCCAAGGGTTAAGGAGAACCTAAGAAGACTGATAAGGATTGCTTGGAAGAGCTGGTATGGTGTTGCACTAGGCTGGATAAGCCTGCCTAATAAATTGGAAGCCATCTCTTTTCCAAGCTGAAGAGTCCTAACCATTTTAGTCTTTCCTCATACGAAAGGAGTTCCATCCCCTTTATCATCTTGGTTGTTCTTCTTTGAACCTTTTCTAGAGTATACCTTTCTTATATTGCACCTTGATATGTGGAACATGCGCTACTTCAGCAACATTATTGACGGTAAATAAAGTTGTTCTTGATATTGTCTGGAGTGGCACTACAATTAATAGTTTAAAACTGGAAAGACTTCACTCTTTTGAACTTTCACTTTTGGTGAGAAACATATCACTTTATTGATATGAAGTTAAATTTAGCTGAAAGATCTGTGGATGGATGTGTGGGGCCCTTTAGAGGGTTTTGTTAGGCAGTGTGTGCGATTGTATGAATGACCTGCCAGCCAAATGGGTGGGTGGCAGGGTAGGGTTTGGGTAAGGGAGGGATGGGTGGATAGATAATTGATGTGTTTTAGTTAAGATTTTCTTAATGTACTTATACATATGTAATGATCTATTTGTGAATTGCATTATTCTGTAAGGTGTTAAAATTTAATAAAGATTGAACAAAAAAAAGAACTCTCCCAGCCGATTGATTGCTGTAAGAGCGACTCTCACACATGCCCAGAACTGGCAGGGGAGCAGGGGAAAGCCTCTTTCTACTCAGCTGTTCAGGGCAGGAAACCTTTTTTTTTTTTTTTAAATGGACACAGATGGGCGTAATATCTGTCTCATTAAAAAGAAAAAAGCCCCCTCCTCTCCCGCTGATGGCCCTCTCTGATGAGCTGGCACTGGGGTCTTGACACCCCTCCCCCCCCCCCCGTGCCAACACAAATTGGCAGGAAGGAGGCAGCAGGCAGCTGTTCACATGTGAGTGACGTCACCACGGAGCCCGGATGCGGACAGCCTGGCAAGCAGACTTGCTTGAATAAACTCAGAAGTTTCAAGTCTGATGCACCGCGCATGCGCGAGTGCCTTCCCGCCCAGCACAGGGTGCGTCTCCTCAGTTCAGATAGCTAGCAGAGAAGCCAACTGGGGGAGCAGGGTGGGTTGTGAGAATAGCTGCCTGCTGTTCCTGGATAACACCTGTTACAGTAAGTAACTGTGCTTTATCCCAGGAGAACCAGGCAGTCTATTCTCACATGTGGGTGACCTCCAAGCTAACCAGAATGGGATGGTGGGAGTCTTGGCAACTTAGGAGAATAAATTTTGTAATGCTCTCTGGCCAAAATGGCCATCCCGTCTGGAGAAAGCATCCAGACAATAATGAGAAGTGAAAGTATGAACTGAGAACCATGTGGCAGCTTTGCAAATTTCCTCAATAGGAGTGGATCTGAGGAAAGCTACTGAAGCCGCCATGGCTCTGACTTTGTGGGCTGTGACTCGACTATGTAGATTTAGTCCATCCTGGGCATAGCAGAAAGAGATACCAGCAGCCATCCAGTTGGAGATGGTTCACTTAGAAATCAAGTTTCAAGTTTATTAGGATTTTATATACCGCCTATCAAGGTTATCTAAGCTGTTTTACAATCAGGTACTCAAGCATTTTCAAATCAGATGTCCCAACTTGTTTGGCTCGGAGACAAAAAGTTGAGGAGCAGATCTGTGTGGTTTGGTGCGTTCTAAGTAGAAGGCCAAGCATGTTTACAGTCCAGGGTATGAAGAGCTGATTCTCCAGGATGAGAATGAGGTCTTAGAAAAAACAAGTACAATTGTGGAATGATGCTACACACACACAAGGTTCAGAGTGGGATAAGGCGACCTAAATGGATGGTCTCTCCCCCTTTTATTGAGAATCATAGTTCCATTAATTACTTAGCTAATGCTCTACAAGGTTATAATGTCATAATGCATTACAGTGAGGATTAGACCAAGGCAATACATTGTTTACATCATGTGATTCTCAAAGTTACTATCTCAAGTGATATCTGAATACATATAATGGTTAATAATAAAGTGATTCCCAATGTGTACATTTCTGATATGTCTCAAATTTTACTATAGCATGTGACAGTCCAAAGGTTATAATGCATACTCCTTAAGCTTTCTTGATTAGCCTTAAGTCAGTGCCTGCTCAGACAAAGTCTGATTGTTGCCCAAATAAGGGATGCTTAAACAAGATAAGGAAACAAGGGTAAATCTGTGTCAGGTTAATATGTGACAGGAAGGGAGGAGAAATGCATCAGTATTCTGTCACAAGGTGCAAACCTTGTCCTTGCTTAGAATGTATAGTGGCAGGAGGGAGAGGGAATGAGAAACGGCCTCAGATCCAAACACAGACCTAGATCCACACAAGGGCCTAGGTCAGTGTGCCGACCTGGCCTGTGTTCAGAACCGCCTGTGTTCTGATGCCCTGGATCAGAACAACAGATCTCCATCCCTACATTGAGATAAAATTCTGAAACCACCCCCAATACTACGCCACTGAGTGGTCCCCATTTTGTGGCCCCAGGGGTGCATCCTCCACTATGGCTTTCAAATAGGTTGTTGAAATGCTCTTAAAATCTTGTAAATGAGTTAATTTCAGTCTTGTCCACTTGAGATTCGGGCTGATTCTGCCTACCGCTGCGTCTGACTCTCTTCTTCAGCCCTTCGAGGGCCATCGAGGGATTCTCCAGAGCGTCCACCTCTTCAGCCCATTGTGTGGCCACCGAAAGCCCTCCTGCCTGTGCAGGATCGATTCGGGCTGATTTGCCCACCACAGCATTTTTTATCTTCTCTTCAGCCCTTGAGGGCCGCCGAAAGATTCGCTTCCCCCAGGGACTCCATAAGGCAGAGGAAGGAGGAAGCTATCCTCCATCTTGTTCCTTCTTCCTCCGCCCGTGCAGGTGGGACCGATCCTGCCGCTGCTCTTTTCTGAGCCGCTTCCCTCCCGCCCTTTGTGGAACGCCGAAAGCTTCCTGATGGTTGTACGATCGATCCGAGCTGATCTGCCCACTACTGTTTCCGACTTCTCTCCAGCCCTTTGAGGGCCGCCTCTCCCCCCCAGTCTCCCCACAAGGCTAAGGAAGAAGGAAGCTCTCCTCCATCTTGTTCCTCCTTCCTCCTTCCCTGCTTAAGTTTCTCTTGCCCTTCTCCCAACTGGATATTTGTTAGACACTAAATTGTTAGCTTTAAATTTGTCAGTTGTTAATTATATTCAATGCCAGGCCCTCGCTTGTATCCTTACATGGAAATTGTTAGATGCTAACTGTACCCTTTCCTAGGATCTCACCTGAACTCACTCTCTGGTACCCTGCTCCCCTCTAGCCCATCTAAATCCCTGCCTAGGTTTCCTGACTGTGCAGCCTTAATCTCTCAGACTTCAAGTTCCCCCTGTTCAAGGCTCTACATGGAAAATTGTAAGTTTCTCCCTGCTTAAGTTCCGCTTGAATACTGTTTTAGATGCTAAATTGTATTCATTGCTAAGACTTGGGCTTAATGCTCAGTTCCCCCTGCGTAGTCTTCCAATCGCTTAATTCTACTTCTGAATAACGTTAAAAAACAAACAAACAAAAAAAAACACCCATTTCTCACCCGCTCTTGTTTTATTAGCCTCTACTAGTTACCGTGCCGTCCTCCTGTTCAATTCATATCTCAGACATTAAACAAGTACCTAGACCTCTCCCTAAACTGACGCTAAGCCTCTCCTCTGCTATTCACACACACAATCCAAACAAGTCCTGCCTCCCAGCCCCAAAGGCTCCCCAAGACTCACCATGAAGCCTCCCTTCTGGCTCCTTCTTTTCCTTCTTTGCTCATCTCTTAAGACCACCCTCTGCTTGAAACCTCCCTCCCCCAATCTACTAGACTCCTCAAATGTCAGTAACTTCTGCCCTGGTCTCATAATCCCCACGGTGATGCACACCAGAAGTCACCCTTTCAAAAAAAAAAACCCCGCAAAGTCAACCACGCCTCTTTAAAACCTGTGCCCCCCGCCAATCTTCCCAGTCACGCCTCTGACTCTCTCACCCCAGTCCCAACACTTTACTGCAACGCCAGATCCGTTTGCAACAAGATTCAAATTTTGAAGGACCTTTTCGTAGATTTTGACCCTGGATTCCTCTGCATCACGGAGTCCTGGATCACTAAAGACGATCTATTTACACAAAACTAACTATGCCCCCATGGCTACCAAGGCCTCTTCTCACCTAGAACAAACCGAAAAGGAGGCGGCTTGGCACTCCTCTACAAATCTTTCTTTGATGTCCAGCTCCTCGAAAAGGGTAGCCACTCCTCACTAGAATATATGCTTGCCTCAGTCAACGATGAACTCCATCCACACCCACTGGGTATCTTATTATTATATCGCCCGCCCACCCACCCCTTGGAGAAACTCCTCCGAACTCGTCCTTGAGACCATTACTAACGCGTTCCTTAAGTTTCAAAGACTACTGATCATTAGTGATATCAATCTCCACCTTGACGACACCACCAGCAAAGATGCTTCCGAATTTAATAACTTCCTCACCTCTCTAGGCTTCCCCCTCACTGCATCCTCTCCAACCCATGAAAAAGGTCACACACTAGACTTCATCAGTTTCCTTGATCTTACTGCTTACAAAACTTCAACCGACGACACCCGCTGGGATCACGTCCCCTGGTCCGACCACTTCCTAGGAGCTTTCAGTCTCCCCATCTTCATGTCGCACCTTGGGACTTCACCCCATACCTCTAATCCTATTACTCTCCGCAAAAAAATTTCAAGCGATCAGTTCTGGACCAAATTTCTCAACCAATTCTCCTCCATGCCTAAGCCTGTAGATTCAGTAACCAACTGGAACAACTGGATTACCCTCTCTGAGTCCACCTACCACTCTCTCACCCCACTTTCCACTAAAACTATCTCCTACTCCCGCAAGGCACCCTGGTATCTTCCATTTCACAGAGAACTGAAACAGAAATGTCGATCTCTGGAACGCATCTGGAAAAAATCTAAATCTCCTACAGATAAACAGATCTGGAGGGTCAACATTAAGCTCTACAATACTATACTCAAAAAAGCAAGGAAAAACTTCTACGATGGCAAGATCGCCAGATCAAACAACCAGAATAGTGCGCTGTTCAACATCTGGCGCTCCTTAACTTTTAAAAACGACTCCTCCATGCTCCCCTCTTCCCCATCAGCTGACGTCCTAGCAAACTTCTTCAACGGTAAGGTCACCACCTTAAGAAGCTCTTTCCCGCCTGCAGTCTCCTTCAACTCTCTGGTGTCTGCCATTCCCAACCCTACCCCAAATGTCTCCTACCCTATCCCAGTAAACAGATCCTGGACTGCCTTTGAGCAAGTTTCCGAACAGCAGGTCCTTAAACTCTGCCTGAAACTGAAATCCTGCAAATGTACCTTGGACCCATTTCCATCCTACCTATTTGAGAAAATTCCCGCACAGACCATATCATCTCTTACCAAACTTATAAACTCTGCCCTATCATCGGGCCTTTTCTCCCCAGAAATGGGACATATTGCGTTGACCCCCCTACTAAAAAAAGCTGACCTGGATC
The DNA here is from genome assembly GCF_902459505.1 of Geotrypetes seraphini. Lineage (NCBI taxonomy): Eukaryota > Metazoa > Chordata > Amphibia > Gymnophiona > Dermophiidae > Geotrypetes > Geotrypetes seraphini. The sequence goes on from NC_047086.1 coordinate 113,239,697, forward strand.
CCTCCACTCCATCCAACTATCGCCCAATAGCAAATATTCCTCTCCTAACCAAATTGCTAGACTCTATCGTATCCTCCCAACTCTCATCCTACCTGGATAGATTCTCCTACCCTATCAATATGGCTTCAGACCCAACTTCAGCACTGAATCACTTTTGGCCTCACTAATCTCTAAGGTTCAACAACTTCATTCTCATAATAAATGTGCTGTTCTCCTTCAATTTGACCTTTCTGCAGCCTTCGACGTCATCCATCATGACATTCTAATCTTCCAACTCTCTCAGATAGGCATTAACTCTACAGTCCTTGATTGGTTCTCGAACTTCTTACATTCTCGTTCTTACACCGTCACCAAGAATGGCACCTCATCCTCCCCATGGAAACTGACATGTGGAGTCCTGCAAGGTTCCCCCCCATCTCCTATTCTTTTCAACATTTATATATCTTCCCTAAAACTCCTCCATCTATCCCCCCTAGAAACACTTTACACCTATGCCGATGACATCCTGGTCCTCCTCGAGACCGACTCGAACCTCACTAATCTCGCAGCGAACATTTCCTCATGCATAACAAACCTCCAATCTTGGGCCCTCACTGTTCAAATGAAACTGGAGGCCATCATCATATTTTGATAAAGACGACGGACAAACTTGTCCATGGTCCTGCCCTCTCTGCCAGGAGGTACGGTAGCATAGACCTTGGAAGGATGACTCCTCTTTAAGGAAGATTCCACAACAAGGGACTGATGAGATAGTTGCGAGTTCTCAAAGCCCTTGCAATGTACAGTTCTATATCTTGATTCTAACTTGCCTGGAACAGCAGGAATGGAATAAGGAGTCTCCAGGTTTCATTTGAAAGTCTGGGAAAGAAGCCTGTTAAGAGGGAGATTGAGAGACTCCGCAGGAGGCCGAGGCAAACCCATTTCCTCTAAATACTCCTTAGAGTACTTAGAACCAGAATCCAATTTAAGGTACAGGTCCTCAGCCATTTGACGGAGGAAGGAGGAAAAGGACAATTGATCCATAAGAGGATGGCCTTGAGAGGGACTCGATGACCTCGAGGCGCCTCAATAGAAAATGAATGCAAGGCCTCTCTGGAGTATTGATATCCCAGCGAATAAGCAGACTTGGACGAGTCACTGGGAGAAGCGGAACCCTCAGGTTCTGCTATCGGTGTCCTTGATTGAGGGGTTGGAGGCCTCAAAGAGCTGGAACGCCTAGATGAGGAAGGCTTTTCCCTTGAAGAGGCCCTGCGCCTCGTTGAGTGCCTCAACCGGCGATGAGAGTGCTGCCTGGAAGCAGGTCATGTTTGAGGTCGAGGAGACTTCACCCTATGCCTCGAAACGGGCAATGCCATATGTGAGGATAAAGGGCTGGAAGCTGTGGATCGAAGACGAGCCCTATAGACTCAAGTTGTTTGGATCAAGGTATCTCAAAGCACTCCCAAAGACTTGGCTCCTTGTATGGAGTGTGAAGATTCCAGACCAGACACTCACAAAGACTCGACTCCTTGCATAGAGTGTGTAGATTCAGCTTGAGGCACAGGCAAGGACTCGACAACTTGTGAGACTGCTCAGTGCCCAGGCTGGACTGCAGGAAGCAGAGTCGAGGCAGAACTATATTTGCTCAGTAACTGAACAAACTCCCGTTCCAAAATGATCTGGATGGTAAGCCTGCAATTGTGGACCCGAGTCTGAAACTGGACCACTTGCTGAGGCTAAAGGCTCCGAGGACAAAGAGGAAGGATGCTTCGGCTTGGAGGAATGCTTCTTGGTTAGTTTGAGAACCACCGCTGGAAGTGTCTGCTGAGATATCTGACCTGAGGGAAGCTCAGGAGAAGACTTGGCAGATTTACTTGAGGTCAAGGATGTTCCAAACGAGGAAGGTCTGATGAGAGTCGAGGTCATGGAAGCAGGAGCATACCCTGTGGCAGGCTTCACCGAGTCATATGTCAAGGTTGGAGTGGGTGTTTCCATAGCGAAAATCTTCTCCACTTGCACTCGACGACGTTTAAGGGCTCAAGGTTGAAGGGTAGCACAGCGAAAGCACGACTCCGGACAATGGTCAGGCCCCAAACACTGAAGGCACCAGCGGTGTGGGTCAATGAGGGAGATCGCATGCTGGCACTAGCTACGCTTCTTAAAGCCCGTGACTGGCCGGGACATAGAAGGAAAAATAGCCGCCGCAAAACTGAAGCCCGCAGGCTGAAGGCGAGCAGCAAGGCCCGCCGTCACTCGACGAAAAAACAAAGAAGAATTCTACTTTTTTTTTTTTCAAAAACGAAATAAAATAAACACAACGAAACGGTAATAAAGAAATAAAACATGAGCCGTGGTGAGAGAAGGCACGAAGCGAACTAAGTTCAGCACAGAGCGTCAAAGACGGACTTCTCGGCTCCGCGGAAAACTGAGAACTGAGGAGATGCACCCTGTGCTGGGTGGGAAGGCACTCGCGCATGCGCGGTGCGGCAGACTCTAAACTTCTGAGTTTCTTCAAGCAAGTCTGCTTGCGAGGCTTTCCGCATCCAGGCTCCGTGGATGACATCACCCACATGTGAGAATAGGCTGCCTGCTTGTCCTGGGATAAATACTTTTTCATGAAGAGGGTGGTGGATGCCTGGAATGCACTCCCTTAGGAGATCATGGAGGCAAAAACTGTGACTGAACTAAAAAAATGCATGGAATAGACACAAAGGATTGCTAAATAGAAAGAGGATAGTATAGACACAAAACTCAAAAGATCACTAGATTAACAAATATAATTTTGTTTCCTGATGCACATGAGTGATGCTAAAATGCAGCCCCAGCAGTATGGTAGTGAAGTTGATGCCATACAAACTTCTACAGTCTTTGTCCCATATATAGCGAGACAGGATGGGCAGGAGTTGGCTTTGACAGCTGAGCATGGGCATTGGACGCCTGCGCACTCATAACACTGCAGCTGCCAATTAAACTGCTAGCTTTCACTCAAGGTGTGAAAAATAACAAAAACACGGAAAATGACGCTAATGCAAGATTTACCACAATATTTAATTTTATTGTTTCTATTTTTCTATCATGGATATCAAAAGGCTAGTTGCGTTAGTGGGAGGTCGTTATACTTGCCAAAATGCTGGCCTTCTGATAACGAACTCAGCTCAATACTTTGAAACTCCCCATTATATACCTTTGGCTCAGTGTGACATCATTGGCCTGTGGGCCAACCAAAAACAGAGGTGGTCTTTAAAGTTAGACAAAGAAAATTTCTCTACGTTTAAAAGTTTCAGAAATTACATTTGTTTTGTTTACATTCATTTCTGAATATACCTTAACATTTTATTACATATCCAATATTCAAGAGAATCTGTATTTGTTAAAAGGGTGCTAAAATTTTCTCAGCCTGCTTTGAAAAACTAAGTTTCATGTTACACCTACAAACAGTGCTGAAAATTGGTCAGCCTTGGAGGAAAAGGAGAAAGAGAAGGAGAAGGCAATCAAAGAGAAGGAGGGGCTGTTTTCCCCCTCTCCCTGAAACCTAACAGCTTCATGTTGCAGCCTCTGACTAATTATTTCCAGATGTTGTGTTCAGGATTTTTTTCTTTAGTGTTCTTTTTTATAAACCATTTCATTTTAAATATAGATTCTTTAATCCATCCATTAAGCACTTGCTTGGGGCCCCACATCCATTCAGACCATGTATTTTCATTCATATTTAATACATGTTATATCTTAGTTTAGGATACGTAATCTAATATGCTCTTCCTACCCAGCCTAAGGCATATCTGGTATCAATTAGAACTATGATGCTAGGAGCGGGAAACCTGAACAAAGACTTGACAGAGACAGAAAGTCACTGACACAAAATGGAGTTCAAGACACAGAAGATACAGAAAAGACAGAGAACAAAATGGAGTCCATGTATATCCTGATTTCCTCCATGATCTAGCCTAATAGCAAAGTACATACAAAGAATATTATTATACTTTCCCTTAATATTAATCTGTAGTGTGTTTTACTGGTCTTGACTACATCCATATTCAGATTTTTATTCACAAGTTTTTCGTACGCTTCTATTGGGTGTGGCCTTAACTGACACATATGCTTGTATCTATAGAGTTACCCAGAATCATACGAAAAACCAGCCCTTTTGTAGAAAAACTCTATAAAAATACTGCACTATCATGTCCTGACATCCATTCCATTACCGTCTCATAGACATCACCCCCTACTGGCCACGAGCTACTACTGCTCACAGCGATTCGCCGGAAATGTGGCTAAGGCTGGACATACTTCTAAGGTCTGTGTCCTATATATGGTAAGATGAATCAGGAGCAAGTATACCTATTTTATACCACATTCATATCATCCGAGTGCAGGTCTTGTTTATCGTAGGGAGAGGTGAAGAACATCTTATACAGGAACTTAGCAAGTAAAATTAATAATAATTACTAGATGATGAATGTGAGACTACTGGACAGATTGGATGGACCACACAAATCTTTATCTGCCATCATTTATTATGTTACATTAAAAATAGATTAAGCAATTTTACAAAAATAACTTTATTGTGCTGTTATCATTATAAATTAATTTGAACTCAGAAGTACTGCCAGTTGAGTTTAGTTTCATACCACAAGAATTCTGTAATCTTCCAGCTGAAGCAAGAACAAGATGGATTATGTTTTTCATGACAATAATGCAGTGTAGAATAATTAAAGCATTGTGAACATATTTCATATGGAATACCATTCTCATATTCACAAATGGGAGCCTCAATACAAAATATATTTACTGAAGGCTTTAATTTTATTAGTTTTCATATTTCAAACATATGCTCTGCGAGGTGACACTAGGGGCCTCTTTTACAAAGGTGTAGTAGAGATTCTCCCACGGCAATTGCACCAAAGCCCATAGGAATTGAATGGGCTTCAGTGCATTTGCCGTGGAAAAATTGCTACAGTAGCTTTGTCAAAGGGGCACTGCTCCAGTACATATCTGGCCATTGCCAGCCAAGCTAAAAGCATAATAGCATAATTGCTTTCAGGAATTTCAAACTTGAAAATATCTTTTTCAGATGGTACTGAGATCATTGCCAAATATGAATTCTCAATATAGCTAAATTTAGTACATTAATATGTACAATAATCTCCAATAATCTGTTTAAAGTATCATTACAGTTTATTTTTTAATTCCAGTATATTTTATAAAAATTATAAAATTAAATTGTTGATAATAAAAATGCTTTGTTTTATCCACTAATGATCAGTACAGAGTGTGTCTTTATGTTTATTTTGTGATTAAATCTAACTGTTTTTCAAAACCAACATCAAAGTGGCGTACAAACAAAGCCATCCAAAAAAATATCAATGGACATACTCCTAATGGTTTACTATACAATTAGGATGTTAAAAAGAACTAACTCCAGCAGTCCTTCGAATTTGTTCATAAGTAAGCCAGAACACCAAGGACCAGGGAGCCTGTAAAGGTGACCAAAGCAGAAAATGAGTACAGACAAGCATTAAACCATTTCATGCCATGCAGGGTGTATATTACAATCCATATGCCTTTTATGAGGCTTCATCCTTAAAAATCTTTCATATTTTGTTGACATGTTTTTGGATGATCAGGAAATCCAAATTATTTTCATGAGACAGTCATATACTACTAAAAATCCCCTTTTACAAAGCTGCAATAGCAATTCTTCTGCAGTAAATGCACCAAAGCACATTCAATTCCTTTGGGCTTCGATGCATTTGTTGTAGGAGAATGTTAGTGCGACTTTGTAAAAGGGTCCCTAAATGTGCAATGCAAAATTAATTTTACATACTTCCTATATTAGAAGCTTTGAAAGCTATTAAACAATGTACAGAATCATACACAAAGAAAGAGTGCAGGAGTGGCACTGTTCCTTCTAAGCTGTGCGGTAACATAGTCGGTGGGGTTCGGACCACCACCTTTTCCCTCTTGCCTAACTCTCAGCCGCTGCTGCTTTCCTGAAGCAGCAGCAGAAGCAATGACAAACTGAAATAGAGCGGTTGCAGGACATTCCCATACATCCTGCGGCTGCCAGCCCACCCCCTTCTGACATCACTTCTTGTTCAGGGGAAAAGCCTGCAGATGCAGGTATGTACAGGAAGGTCCCACAACTGCTCTATTTTAACCCCTCTCCCACACACTCTTTTACAAAACCATGCAAGAGGTTTTTAGCACCAGCCGGCACGCTGAATGCTCTGATGTTCACAGGAACACTATGACTGTAAGAGCAGCGCAGAGCTTTCAGCACACCAGCCAGCACTAAAAACCTCTTATGCGGTTTTGTACAAGGGGGGGCTAGTTTGCCACTGCTGTTGTAGCCTTGGGAAAGCAGTAGCAGCGGTGGTGGGGGTGCTAGGGGTAGACACTGAGGCAAGCAGAAAGGAGAGAGAGAAGGGGCAGGCACTGGATGGAAGTGGGAAGGAGAGAGACGAGGCAGACAGATGCTGATAGAAGTGGGGAGGAGAAAAAGGAGCAGACATTGGATGAAAGAAGGGAGAAGAGAGGGAAAGATGCTGGATGGAAGGGGATATAGAAAGAAGGAACATGCTGGATGGAAGGGGGATAAAGAAAAAGGGCAGATGGGGGAAGAGGATAGAGTTAGTGAGAGACTAGGAGAAAGTGAAATAGGAGAGCTGGGGTAAGGGAAAGAGGTGGCATGTTTTAGGTAGACACAGTGAAGAGAGAGAAATTGAGGACCGAATGGTAAGAATTAAGACAGCAGCAGAAAATAAAGGAAACTGAAAGGAAAAGGAGGAGAGAGAAACAACAAACAGACAAGAAATTATGGCAAGAGTTAAGAGAAAATAAAGGAAGTAGAATCCAGAGACTGTGACCAACACAATTGGTAGAAAAAATAATTTTATTTTCCATTTAAGATAAAAGTAGTATGTGATAGCTGTGTTAATAAACATTAATACATAAAAATAGAAATAAGGTGTCATCTTTTTATTGGACTAATTTTAATACCTTTTTGACAAACTTTCAAAACCATCTCCTTCAGTTCAGAACAGGATACCATAACAGCAGTATACTGTCTTGTCCTGAGGAATAGGGTTTTGACCTTTAAAAGCTAATTCAAAAATATATTTAGTCCAATAAAATGGTATAATATTTTCCATATCTTTGTGTTTTTTAGTTTGTAATATATCAATATTTGAAATTTATATTTGCTGTCTTTATATTTTTCAAAGTACCAGGAGACATGCCCCAAGTTTTCTCTTTCTTTAGTGTTGCACTATATGCAGAGTCTGGCTTCTTGGGAGTTCATGGTTACTCATTCTATACTGGGTGTGAGGGTCTGTGTTCTGCATGTGTGAAAAAGACATGTTCTGTCAGCACTGACTGCAGAATTAATCTGTACTAATCTAGCTTGTTTACTTTTCTAATCAGTATATTGATGTTCTAGCACCAATGTAGTGCTGTTTTTTTCTTAAGTAGGTCCTTGTTGTTGACTTGGAAGTTATGATACATTGGAATTGCTCTGTAGGTCCTGAGCAACATATGTAGTGTTTTGTATTACTTCACATTTTGCCTGGTATTGAATTTTGGATCTGAGGCAATGGAGGGTTGTGACTTGTCCAAAACCGCAAGGAGCATCAGTAGGATTTGAACTCTGGCTTACATGATTCTTAGATATAGCTATAGATAATGCCTAATGTTTGGTAACTCAGCAGCAAATTATAGGCTAGCAGAGCTGAAGCCTGGTGGCCATTTGGTAGCATACCTGATGAAAAAACTATTAGGATGGGAGGACATAACGCAGGGGTGTCAAACTCAGGCCCACGGACCAAATTTGGTCCACAGGGTAATTTAAATTTGGCTCGCCGTTCCTTCCCTCCCTTCCATCACAGCTTCCTGGTCTCATCTTCAAAGCAGCCTGCAGAGGATCGCAGGTTAGCTGTAGCGAACCTTGAAGGCTGCCATTAATCTCCGCAGCACGTTCCCTCTGCCGCGATCCCATACATCAAAGGAGGGGGCGGGACCGCGGCAGAGGGAACGTGCTGCAGAGGCCGAAGCAGCCTGCCAGGTTCATTATAGCCGACCGGCAATCCTCTTGCAGGCTGCTTTGAAGATAAGACCGGGAATCTGGGATGGAGGGAGGGAAGGAACAGAAAGGGAGCGAAGCTGGACACAAGGGATGGTAGGGAGGGGGGGGGATAAAGATACTGGATAGGAAGGTAGTTAGAAAGAGAAAGGGATAGATGGTGGACCCTGGGGTGGTGGGGAAGGAGGGACAGATACAGGATGGAAAGGGTAGTTGGATGAAAGGGTAGTTCTGACCTGAAAGAGATGGTTTTGAAAGTTTGTCAAAAAGGTATTAAAATTAATAGATCCGGGGATGGTGGAGGTCCATCGTTGCAGCTGTGGGGATGGAGACAAAAAAAAAAGAAAGATGCCAGACCTCTGGGGGAGGGAAGGGAAATAGAAGGGGAGAACAGAGATGGAAGATGGATGGTTAGCACAGAGAAAGAAAAAAAATGACAAATGGGCAGGAGACCCTGGCAAGCGAGTTATCAGAAGACAACCAGAGCCTGGGGCCAACATGATTTGAATAATGACCAGAAAACAAAAGGTAGAAAAAATAATTTTATTTTCTGTTTTGTGATTACAATATGTCAGATTTGAAATATGTATCCTGCCAGAGCTGGTGTTAGACAGCAAGCATGAACTAAGACCTAAGAGAGGAAAAATCTTTTTTATTTATTTTGTTTACATCAGAGAGCCAACGTAGGGTTGGAGAAGTTGTAACCCTATACTTCTACTAAGACTAAGGGGTCCTTTTATTAAGGTGCACATTTAGCGCACGCTAAATCGGTTAGCGTACCTTAATAAAAGGACCCCAAAATATCTTAATAAAAAATTCAGCCCGTGACTTCAGCCTATGTTTTAGATTTCATCCCCTTATGTGACTGAGTTTGACACTCCTGACATAAGGGAAGTGGAAAAACAGTGGTCTAAGCTGAAAGGAGCAATAACAATGGCTACTGACTTTTATGTGAAGAAAATAAATAAAAACAAGAGAAAAAGGAAACCAAAATGGTTCTCTAAACTTGTGACGGAGAAAATAAAGGCAAAAGAGCTGGCGTTTGTGAAATATACACACTCCTGGTAGAATGTGCCCTGACAGAAACAGGTGACTGTTTCCCTGCTAGAATATAAGCTGACGAATCCATCTGGATATCGTGGCCTTAGATGCAGGAGCACCCTGCTTAACTGAATGAGTCAGCACAAACAGATGGTCAGAGATCCAAAACTTGTTAGTGACCTCCAAATAACGTAGGAGCACATCCAATTTCTTCAGCAGACAATCCTGAGATCTGGAACCTGTCAGCTGAAAAGCAGGCAAACACACTTCCTAATTGACATGGAAAGCCAAAACAACCTTCGGCAAAAAGGAAGAAACTTTCTGTAAACAAACCCCCGCCTCCGAAATACAGAGAAAAGGGTCTCTATAAGACAATACCTGCAGTTCGGAAACTGTACAGGTAGAGCTGATAGCGACAAGAAAAACAGTCTTGAGAATTAAATCCAAGAACAAGGCTTTCCGAAGAGGCTCAACAGGAGCTCCAGCAAGGCCCGACAGCACCAAATTAAGGTCCCAAGCCAGGAAAGGATTCTTAACAGGTGACATTGATTTTAACTCAAATTAATGCCAGAGATGCCAAGTCACACTCATCCAAAAGCTTTCTCACTCACTCTTTGAGCCTTATTTCTCACTCATCAGAGCTTCAGTACCAGTGCACTGATCTTAATCATGCCAACACACACCTGCCACAGCCCCCCTGCAGCGGGAGAGATGCCCACTCTCTCCTGCTGCCAATTGACCCCCTGCCATAAAACACCTCCCACCCGCCTCCTATGCCCCCTCCCCCTTACCTCTAAGTAGATGACCTGAGGGACGTAGATTCCCTCCTCCCAGCTGGCCTGCATCGTCCAAAATGGGCCTTCCTCTCCCCTGTGCATCTTGGGATTCACCGGGGAGGGGCCTGAAGCTCTGATTGGCCCAAGTTGTTTAAGGCCCCTTTCATACAGTTAACATCTATTACCTGTTTCAAATAAGCAATCATTTCGTCCAAGACAGACTTAAAGATCTCAATCTGTATACTTTGAAGGAAAGGCAAGAGAGGGGAGATATAAGAGATGTTTAAGTACCTACATGGCGTAAATGCACACGAGTCAAGTCTTTCATTTGAAAGGAAGCTCTGGAATGAGAGGGCATAGGATGAAGTTAAAAGGTTTAAGTTTCAAGTTTATTTATTCATTTGATGAATCGCCTATTAAAATTGCTAGGCGATGTACAAAATCCATATAGACAGTAATGCAGAGAAACTATCAATTAACAATATGATTATATAAAATACAAACAGGAAGGGGTAGGGAAGGATTAAAGTTTACAATCTTAGTTTTGGTAGAAAAGAGGTAGATAACAAAAGGTAAGGGGCTAAAATCCAAAGCACTGTTCTGTGAAAGTTTTAGTGATTAAAAGCATCTATAAATAGGTAAGATTTTAAAAGTTTTTTAAAAGATGCGATGTTGTTTTCAGATCGAATGTATTGAGGGAGGGCGTTCCACCACTGTGGTCCCATGACTGTGAACATGTCAGATCTACGTGTACCAATAATTTTCAAAGAGGGTACTGACAGCATGTTTTGGCCGGATGATCGAAGAGAACGTTGAGAATTGTAAGGGATTAGAAATCGAGAGATAAAGAGTGGTTCGTTAGATGCTAGTGTTTTAAAAATAAGTAGTAGAATTTTAAAGGTAATCCTATGGCTAACTGGTAGCCAATGTGCATCTTTTAATAAAGGAGTAACGTGGTCGAACTTTTTAGCATTGTATATGAGTTTAATGGCTGTGTTTTGTATTACCTGCAGTCTCCTTTTTTCATTCTGGGTGATGTTGAGTAAAAGAGCATTACAGTAGTCAATTTTTGAAATTACTAAGGAGTGAATGAGTATTTTTATCGATGATGGACTGAGAAATTTGGCGATTGAGCGTATCTGTCGTAGTTTAAAGAAGCAGCTTTTAACTGTAAGAGAGATGTGTTCATGGTAAGTTAGTTTTTCATCTATAATTACACCTAGTATTTTAATGGAAGAAACCAAGTTGAGCGAAATATTATTAAGGATAAAAGGTTTTGACAAGGTTATATCTTTTTTCCAAGTGAATAATATTGTTTTTGTTTTATTGATGTTTAATGCTAGTTTATTTGTGTTAAGCCAGTTTTGGATTTTTTCCAATTTGTGGTTGATAGATGTGACATCGGTAATGTTTTCTGGATCCAACGGGTGAATGAGTTGAATGTCGTCTGCATACGAAAATGGTATAAAACCGATAGATTGGCAGATACCGAGTAGAGGTGAGAGAAAAATGTTGAACAGTAAAGGGGACAGGATAGATCCTTGAGGGATTCCAAAAGAGGATGAATAAAATGTGGATTCTTCGTTGTTAAACCTGACTGAGGTGGTGCGGTTGAGTAAGTACGAGTTGAACCATGAAAGAACATTATCACTTATTCCTAATTCTTCTAGTCGAGTAAGGAGCAGGTTGTGATCTATCGTGTCAAAAGCTGCAGAAATATCTAAAGAAAAAAGGATAACTGATTTGTGGTGATCAAGGTAGTATTGAATGTTGGATGTTAAGCCTATTAAGGAGTATTCTGTGTTGTGGAATTTTCTAAATACGGTTTGGTTGGGGTGTAAAGCATTAGTGTTTTCTATAAAGTCAGATAGCTGATTGAAAATCAATTTTTCAGTTAATTTTGCTAAAAATGGGATATTGGCTATTGGTCGGTAATTGGAAAGTTCGTTTATGCTATTTTTATGATTCTTAAGGATAGGAGTGATGATGGCCGTCTTCCATTGAGATGGAACTGTAGCAGTAAGCAAACTTTTCTGAATGAGTGATTGAATGAAAGGTCCAAAGTGTGAGAAATGTTTTTTTAAATAAAAAGGAGGAATGAGTTCGGAACGAGAGCCTTTTAGATTGACTTGTTGGAAGAGGGATTCTATATCGTGGATAGAAGGAATTTTAAAGTTTGAACATTTAGCTGTTGGAATGGATTTTGGTTGGTAAGAGTTTGTGAGGTTAGTTGTTGTGTTGTGAACAAAGGAATTGCGAATATTATTAATCTTTTGTGATAGGCTCGCAAGTAATCTAAGGAAATACTTTTTTACAGAAAGGGTAGTAGATGTGTGGAACAGTCTCCCGGTAGAGGTGGTGGAGACAGAGACTGTCTGATTTCAAGAAAGCCTGGGATAGGCACGTGGGATCTCAGAGAGAGGAAGAGATAATGGTTACTGCAGATGGGCAGACTAGATGGGCCATTTGGCCTTTATCTGCCATCATGTTTCTATTCAATGCTGCTTTGATTGATTTGCAAAGCAATACTACACTTAAATCATTGTAGATTTATACCCTGGATGTACTGTCTAAAAAGCTTCAATCTCACTCCTTAGCATAATAAATCTCACTCTTTGGAATGGTTCACCCTTGGCATCTGTATAATGCATATTAGTAAATGAGTGAGCCCCTTTGATTGTAAGCTCTTTGTGGAAAAAGAAGTATCTACTAAACCCAAAAGTAACTTGTGTTGAGCTATTAAATATACTGTGTAAATATATATATATATGCACATATACACACACACACATACAGTATATACTCTCTATATAATAAATATTTACCATTCTCATCCAAGTTGGTACAAAGCCTTTATATAAAGACATGAATCCTTCTCCTCTTATAGCCTGTATCAAGCAGTCAATGGAGGATTTGTAGAGCAGTCCCCTTAAAATATATTGTAATATGAAATTTACTCACATTCAGATTATGTAAATACAGTCCATACATTTAAATACATAAAATTTAGAATAAAAATACTGTAATGTTTGCAACTCCAGTTACCTTTATTGTCTTGGCATAGTTCAGTACATTCCTGAATTATGAAGGATTAAACTTCTGATATGGTAACATGTTTAAAAGAAGAACCAGCTCTGGTGAGGAGCTCCTTATTCATTTGGCTGAGTGAATGGACACTGATCAGAGAACATCTATAGAACATCTGGTGATTCTGTTCACCTAATTAATGGAGCATAGGAGAACAGTCTATGCTGAGTCATACTGTGATCTAAGGAAATGTTCCATTTTAAAGAGCTGGTTATGGCTGTAACCTGACAGTTAAAGATTTTGATGAAGTTACCTACCTGATTTCCCTGAGTTTGTTTTGCAAGATAACATACTTCTACTTAAAAAAAAAAAAAAAAAGTCAAGACTGTAAGATAGTTGTTTACTTTGCATACAAGTAGGTGACATCATTTGATAGTACTGGGACCATATAGCTTTCCAGGATCTCATAACTATTGAAAATTTCTGAGTGTACATGACCCTTACCACACATAACAGTATCTCAGTATTGTCAGTTAACAGCCCTTAAGGAGGCAGGATGGATTGTGTGCCTTATTAAACCTGTTATCTACAGAGATCATTACAGGTAAAGAACTGAATCGGACACACAAGCTGGCAATTCCTAAGCTCAGAGTTTGCCCAAGTTTTTTTTTTAAGTAAATCTCTTGGGGCTGAGGAGTATAATCTTTTGTGACAGGGAGCAGGCAGGAACCCCTGAAACATCCAGGATTCCAGTACTTTTAAGCCCTGTCACTGAGGAGAAACATAGTACCAGTGCCTGTGAAATAAAACAGAAGACTGCAGAAAGTAGGAACATTCCTGAGCCTAAGCCTTATTTGCCTGGTAATAAGCATTTTGCTACGCAGAGACCAGGGACAGGTTTCTCACCCACTGTCCCTAGCAGAAGGCAAGGAAGGAGTGGGGTGAGAGGAATGGCACAAGCTCACATTGCTGATCAGGTTTCCCTAAGGGCAATCAAGCTATTACGGGGACAGCCAATCAGAGCTGCAGCTAGGACTGTAGTTAAACAGCCAGAGTTACAGAGCATAGGGGGAATGGGTTGAGACAGAAATGAGGAGCAACAGCAGAGGGATAGAGGATCAGGAATAGTTCTTTGCTTAAGGAGCACATGCATCAAAGCAGACTCCAACAGCAGCAGGATATACATTCCAACCTGAGGAAATGTCTAGCCTCGGCAAAGAGAGAAGATGAGCCCAGTAGGCTGACTGAATGTTTTACTGCACCACAGACAGATAAGTGTCTTCAAAGCTTAACATAGGACTAGATTCACTAACCTGCCTGATCGTGTCTGATCCGGGCAGGTCCGATGGATTCTGCAACAACTAATATTCAAATGGAGGGGATCGGAGGAACGATCCCATTTGCCGACATGGATCGCTACTGTGCGATCCTGACGCATGCGCAGACCTGTAGATGGTCTGCGCATGCGTTTGGTGTTCATTTTACCTTTTTTTTTTTTTTTTGCAAGCTGGTGGTTTTAACCTGCTTTAAGCCTGCGGGTTAAAACCACGGGCTTGCACTGCGGGGGAGGGCAGGAGAGTCTGGGCTGACAGCAGGAGAGATTCGGGGCTGAGAGCAGGAGATCGGAGCAGAAGAGCAGGGCGGTGGACAGGAGAATCGGGGCAGAGTAGGGCAGCAGGCAGGAGAATCGGGGCAGAGAGCACAGAACAGGGCGGCCAGAGTAACCAGTCGCTTGTTTATTGATCAGCCAGCTAGTCGGAAAGTGTAGTGAATCGCGTCCTTCCTGCTTTGCATGCCGATTCCCCTCATTTGCATGATCGGGACACAGGTTAGTGAATCGGGTCAGAGGGAAATCGGGTCGCAAAGGGCTCGCAAACCAATCTACACGATCGGTTTGCTTAGTGAATCTAGTCCATAGAGTGTGACATGTAATCTATATCGGATGACAATTTAACTGAGGCAGAGATAGCCAGCACTATGAGTGTGGATGAGGATGTCTCTGAAGGCTCACAGACAAACGATGACATGTTTTGTGACTGGGAAAATTTAAATTTGCTAAGTGGGAGAAGGGAACTGTCAATCTCCACTAATTTGCAAGAGCTTTAAAGCTCCATTTGCCTCACTCTTTTCCTGAAAAGCTTTCATGTTGTGAAAAGACAAACAGTATTCATGAAATATTTACCTTCTTTAAAGCCTGTGCAATGTTTGCGGCATAGTGCCAGGGAAAGGCAAGAGAGTTTTCTGTATCGCTTGGTAGACTGGTATATAGTCTTTACAAATGGGTAATATGCCTCACTGCTACCAGCAGATGGAGACTGAGATCAAACTTGTATATCAGTATAGCATGCCCTCTTGCTACTCCAGTTTTCCTCAGTTTCCTCAGCAGGTGGTAAGGTTTTTCAGCTCCCCTCTTAGCACTGTTGGAACTTTGTTTGCGCCGGATAGAGCTTGGGCGGATTCTGTTTAGGGATCCGTCCAACCGTGGGGTGTTAAACCCAGCGGGTCTTGTGCTAGGTCCCTCCTCCACTACCCCATATTTTTGTGGGTTTGCTCGGTCCTTGCCAGACCGTTTCTTGCTTCTCCCTCACAGGTGGCATGGAAGTAGCAGGCCTTTCACCAGATCCTTCAAAGATTGTTGGATCTCCAAGCAGTGGTCCCAGTTTCCCCGCAGAAGTGGGACACAAGTTGGTACTCGATTTACTTTGTGGTGCCAAAGAAGGGATCATTCGACCCATCCTGGATTTGAAGGGGGTCCACAGGGCTCTTCATGTGCCTTCCTTCCGCATGGAAACTCTGCGGTCTGTGATTCTGGCAGTTCTGCCGAGAGAGTTTCTGTCCTCTCTCGATCTGACCGAGGTCTATTTACACATTCCTATTTGGGCCTCCCATCATCACTTCCTGCGCTTTGCGATCTTGGGGCAACACTGTCAGTTCTGTGCACTTCCCTTTGGTCTGGCCACGGCTCCGCGGATGTTCACCAAGGTGATGGTCGTCGCGGTGGTGTTGTGCAAAAAGGGCATTCTTGTTCATCCTTATCTGGATGACTGGTTGATTCGAGCCAAGTCGTTCCAGGAGAGCACTTGGGTCACAGCTGAGGTGGAATTTCTGCAGTCGCTCGGATGGGTAGTCAACCTTGCAAAGAGCTGGTTGTCTCCATTTCAGCACCTGGAATATCTTGGGGTCCTGTTCAACACCTCCTTGGGGAAGGTCTTCCTTCCGGAGGCCTGGGTGTACAAATTGCAATCTCAAATTTGCCTGCTTATGGCGTACAGTGTCCTCGGGTGCAGGATTTCCTCAAAGTCTTGGGGTCAATGGCGGCCTCCCTCGATGTAGTAAGGTGGTCGCGGGCCCACATGCGTCCTCTTCAGTATGCTCTTTTGGAGGTGGTCGCCTCAGAGGCATAGTCTAGATCACCCTGTTCCACTTCCAGGCTTAGCTTGGGATAGTCTTCGCTAGTGGATTCAGACCCCTCCCCCCATCTTGTACAAGGGGCGAATCTGGATCAGCCGCAGTAGACGGTGCTGCTCACGGATGCCAGTCTTCTCGATTGGGAGGCTCAGTGTCTAGGTCACTCAGCTCAGGGCACCTGATCCACGGAGGAGGCTTCTTGGTCGATCAATGTTTTGGAGACCAGAACCATCCGTCTGGCGTTGCTAGCCTTCCCCAAGTCAGTCAGGGTTCTGTTGGACAATGCCACGGCGGTGACCTATGTCAATCATCGGGGGGCACCAGGAGCACTTTGGTGGTGCAGGAAGCAACTCTGCTCATGGTCTGGGCGGAGTCACACCTTCAAGAGATATCAGCATCCTACATAGCTGGAATGGAGAATGTTCCGGAGGACTTCCTAAGTTGTCACATGCTAAATCCCGGAGAGTGGTGTCTAAGCCCCGTGGCCTTTCAGTTGATAGTACAGTCTTGGGGGTCAGCCCCTCATGGGCCTGATGGCCACAAGTGTCAATGCCAAAACGCCCGCTTCTTCAGTCATCGCAAAGATGGTCAGGCCGAGGGCCTGGATGCTCTGGTTCAACCATGGCCAACGGAGGAGCTGTTGTACGTGTTCCCTCCGTAGCCATTAGTGGGCAGAGTTCTTCTCTGCATAATTCACCAACCGGGCCTCGTGGTTCTGGTGGCTCTGGATTAGCCTCGATGACCGTGGTATGTGGATCTGGTGAGGCATCTGGTGGCGGATCCTCTTCCTCTGCCTCTCAGGGTCCCATTCCAATGTTCGATCCGGGTTCCTTTTGTCTTAAGGCTTGGCTCTTGAAAAGGGTCGCCTAGATAAGAAGGGGTGTTCAGATAAAGTGATCTCAACGTTCTTGGGGTCCTGGAGGCTTTCCACCTCTCAGGCTTATGCGAGGGTTTGGCGTCTATTTGAGGAGTGGTGTGATGCGCATGGAGTGGTCTCTTTTCGCACTTACCTGCCTAACATCTTAGAGTTCTTGCAGGATGGCCTGGATAGGGAACTGGCTTGGTCTTCTCTCCAGATTCAGTTTGCTTTGTCAGCCTTTCAGGGGTTCCTGAAAGGTCAGCGTTTGACTGCCATTCCTGATGTGATTCGCTTCTTGCGGGCGGCCAAGTTGCTCAGGCCTCCCATACAACCCTCTGTTCCATCTTGGGATCTGAATCTGGTTCTGTCCGTTCTGGTACGCCCTCCCTTTGAACCGTTGGACGGCTGCTCTTTGAAAGACCTTACTCTTAAGGTGGTCTTCTTGGTGGCCATTACTTCAGCTAGACGTGTTTTTGAGCTGCAGGCTTCTCTTCTTGGAGTTTTCTAGGGAGCAGGTTGTCTTGATGCCTATTCCTTTCTTTCTGCCAAAAGTGGTTTCTCCTTTTCATGTCAATCAATCTGTAGTCCTCCCTGTGTTGGGTTGTCAGGAGGATTCTTCTGAGCAGAGACAGCTGCACAAGTTGGATGTCAGTCAGGTCCTTCGCTCATATGTGCAGAGGACCCAGCAGATCATGAAATCAGATCATCTCTTTGTCCTTCTAGCGGGTCCTCGTAAGGGGGATGGCATTTCTAAGGCTACTATTGCGCGCTGGATCAAGGAGACTATTGGTTCTGCTTATCTTCTGAAGAAGAAGCCTGTTCCTGACTTTCTCAAGGTGCATTCCACAGGGGTCAGGCAGCTTCTTGGGCTAAGTCTTCTCTAGTGCCTCCAGTGGATATTTGCAAGGCTGCAGTTTGGTCTTTTCTTCATTCCTTGTCAGACACTACCGTGTGGATGTTCACGTGCGTTGGGACGCAGTATTCGGTAAACGTGTTCTGGTTTCGGCCCTTCAGGGGTCCCACCCTTGATGAGCACTGCTTTGGTACGTCCCATTCGTAAGGACTATACCAGTCTACCAAGCGATACAGAAGGAGAAATTCGGTTCTTACCTGCTAATTTTCTCTCAGTTAGTTTGTAAACTGATATAGTCCCCCACCCTGTCTGTCTTTGTGCGGTGTTTGCAGGGTTTTGCTCGTGTGTAGATTTTGAATTTTTCTGCAGGTTCTAGTATTTTTCTAGGGCCAGGGAGAATTAAGAACAGCTAGCTTAGCTGGTGAGCTGTGGGGATGTTTTACTTCCAGGATCAAGTTCTATACATGTTCGAACAGTTGTTTAAAGATGTTTGTTGTTTTCTTACACTCCTGTTTGGAGTGTCATTTACTATTTTTCAGTTAAGAAATTTCCTAGGTTCTGCTTGGCTGTTTGGCAAACTGGAGTAGCAAGAGGGGCATGTTATACTGATATACAAGTTTGATCTCAGTCTCCACCTGCTGGTAGCAGTGAGGCATATTACCCATTCGTAAGGACTATACCAGTCTACAAGCTAACAGAAAGAAAATTAGCAGGTAAGAACCTAATTTCTCCTTGTTAATGATTAAACTCAGTGCACACAAGTGATATGAAAACGTAAGTTCCTCAACAGTGGTAATTCTCTAAGGGGAAATAGAAAAGCCACAGCACAAGTCACAGGCAGTACAAAGCCTGCCAGAAGTTTATAAAGATAAAAGCTAAAGCTTTAATGAACTGTGAATACAGCCAACTGTAAAGAAGAGTGTTTATTCTGAGGACTCAAGCTAAAGAGCTTAATTAACCTGTGCCTGTCTTGGGAAAACAAGCAGGAGAAGAAGGCATGTGTTTCGATGTTTGGAATTATATTTTGCAGCAGTGAGAAAACTGCATATTTTGGTGTTACTTTTGAACTGTTTGCCATGAACACACTTTAGTGCAGGGGTCTCAAAGTCCCTCCTTGAGGGCCGCAATCCAGTCGGGTTTTCAGGATTTCCTCAATGAATATGCATGAGATCTATGTACTTGCAGTGCTTTCAATGCATATTCATTGGAGAAGTACTGAAAACCCGACTGGATTGCGGCCCTCAAGGAGAGACTTTGAGATCCCTGCTTTAGTGCCAAGGAAGGCATCTGTTTGAACACTGTTGATTGCACACCCTGGAAAGGGAATAATAAAGGCTTTATTTTTGCACAAGAAAAGTGTCTTGCCTTTTCCATTACATAGCACTCCTATTCAAGGCCACTCCAGTTATTGCTCGGCTGTCTGTGCTGAGGTTCAGGGTTCTGCCTTTGGCTGACCTTGCACCCCGCCACACTGTTCACATAATGATACAAATGTAACATATCACAAAGACATATTACTTAGTGTGGTGAACTTATGAAACAGGAACCAACTAGCTGATTTTAACAGAGCTACTATAGCATCAGAGGATGATTTGATTGGGGCTTGGTTATACTGGTTGGAGAGAGATCAGTTTGATCATAACAGAATTAAATATAGTAGGATGCTACCCAATTAGCTAGTGTAAATTTTGCCACTGGAGTACCAAGTTTGTTGGGGTTGGAGACAAAAAGCTGTATAAGCTTTCAACTAGACTAATTCTAAGATAGTGAAAACCCATTTACAGTCTAGTATGTGAAGGGTATTCTCATGCTTGTGTTTACAATGCTAGGATAAAGCAGTCAATATTATTTCCTCATATGAAAAGATGGTTAGGAACTTAGGATGAGTACATAGGATTATCTTATGATTAAATTGTATGAAAGGCTCAGATGACTAAGGCTTGAAGTTCATTGCTTCTTCCAAAAAGTGACTGCCATGGGACATTAAGTGATGAGGGTTGCATAGGCTCAAATTGTGATTCCATGACAATGATATAGTTATATTGGGTTATAATCTATTCAGGAAGAACAGGGTAGGAAGAAAGGAAAGGATAGTGTTGCATGTTAAAGATGATACTAGAGCAACAGAATTGCAAAATTTACAGGATAAGGAGGCAGCACTGTAAGAAGCTGGACAGAGGGGAAGGAATGAAAGATTATGTTACCTCTGCTAACCTTCCTTCTTGTAAATCTCCTCTGGAGGCTGAACTCAAGGGATCTTGCATCCTTCTTACTTGGCTGCAGGGCTAATAAATCTTGTTCCCTCCCCTTCAGGCTACCTGCCTGGGAACTTCCTGTCATGTTCAGTTAGAAGTAAAGCCAGGTAGATCTAGTACAAATAGGAAACAGAAGAAGAGAAAGAGAGGGTGCAGGAACTCCCGCTAACAGTCAATTCTGCTCATGAGTATATCACACAAGGAAACAAGGCCAAAAAGGCCAACTGTAATCAAACTATAAATCTGAACATTTATAAACTGCAAAACATAGTAAATTTACCTAACGTAGACACAGCCTGAAGATCAGATGTAGCACCACCCAGGAACCCCTCCAACCCTTAAACCTTACATAAGGGGACAGGCATGTACTTCTTAGTGAGGCTGGTCAAAGACAGTAATCCAATTTACCAGTTACTGAAGAGGTGATCTGCGAATCGGACAAAACATACAGGCGAGAGTTCAGCCTTCAGAGAGATTTACAAGAAGGAAGATTAGCAGAGGTAAGAAACCTAATCTTTCATTCTTGTACAATCCCTCTGGAGGCTAAACTAGAGGGATATATCAGAGCAGTCCCAAGCCATCATGAGGCCAAAGGGTAGAGCGGTGGACTGAAAATGTTGTTTCAAAACATGGAAATTCAGAAACCATCGATGCTTTGGGTAGTTTGGAATATGGAGGTAAGATTCTATGAGA
Source organism: Geotrypetes seraphini (assembly GCF_902459505.1). Lineage (NCBI taxonomy): Eukaryota > Metazoa > Chordata > Amphibia > Gymnophiona > Dermophiidae > Geotrypetes > Geotrypetes seraphini. Next base: position 113,260,665 of record NC_047086.1, read on the forward strand.
TCCAAGGGCGCCAGAAACTCTCCTGGAGAGACAGTTGCTATGACACTGCACATAGTTTCCATCCAGAAATGGGGAATCCGCAAGAAAATGTTGACCAACTTTAGATCCAGAATGGGCCTCCAGTCTCCCAAGCCTTTCTTTGGCACGATGAAGTATGAGTATCTGCCTAAACCAGATTCTTGCTCTGGAATGGGTTCTATCACTGCGATATCCAACAGACATTGCACGGTAGCACAGACTCAAACTTCTTTTTCTGGCTGACCCACCTAAAAATCCAGAAATAACTCCAGAGGCAGGCGAAAGAAGTCTATCTTGTGCCCCTCCCAAATGATGCCTAGCACGCATCGATCCAAGGAAACCCGAGTTCACTCCTGATAAAACTGAGACAGGCAACCTCCAATGTGTTTGTCCTGGCAGGCCCCGCATGCTGGAGTCGGCCTGCTTCCGAGGCTACCTTCTCACGTTGGTTGCATGTGGGCATTTCCGCGGACCATGTGGCAGCGGGAAGCCGCCTCCCCTTGGCATGAGGGCTCACTCTCCTGGAGGAAGGGCTTCCTCATGGGCTGACTTTCATGTGGTCTCGCCTGAGATTTGTCGGGCGGCCACGTGGGTTTCCTTTCATATTGTTTTTCCGGGTTTTACCGGCTTGATGTGGCAGCTATGGGTGTTGCAGCCTTTAGCCCTTCTGTTCTGGTGGCGGGCTAATTTGGCCCCTCCTGAGATTTGGGACTGCTTTGATATGTCCCGATAGTTCAGGCTCCAGAGGGATTGTACAAGAATGAAAGATTAGGTTTCTTACCTCTGCTAATCTTCCTTCTTGTAGATCTCCTCTGGAGCCTGAACTTCCGTCCATCTGTTTTGTCCAATTCGCAGGTTGCCTGCCAGTAACTGGTAAGTTGGCTTTCTTTCTTTGACCAGCCTCACTAACATTTCCCCAAGTGTCCTTTTATTTAAGCTTATGGGGCTTTAGGGGTCCTGGGATGGTCTGCTCTTTAGGCTGGGTCTTCTTTAAGTGACCTGTTCCTCAGTTTTGCAGGTATGAAATGTTTCCATTTCTTATCATCCTACCTTAGCCTTTTATTGGCGGTTGTTGATTATGTATTTGGTTATCACGAGCAGCATTGATTTGTATCGGGGAGTCCCCACACCCCCCTCTCTTTTTTCTTGTGTTTCCTGATTGTATTAGATACTCCTGGCTTTGCTACCTACTGAGCTTCAAGGGGAGTGTCTGCACAGGTGACCTTGCAGAGAAAATCTGGCCGTCCCACACCACACGTCGAATGAGGCGTAGAGCTGAACACTGGCCATAGGTCATCCAAACCTTGGCCAAACAGGAGCGAACACGTAAAAGGAACCTGCTCACTGAGCCTTTAGCTGAAGTAGCACCTAACCACTGGTGAATCCAAGTCATTCGCCGAGCGGAGCCTGAAGAAGCTCCGAGCTTAGTTCAAGATGCTACAGAGTGCTTCGGGCAAAAAAATTCAGACATTCCCAGGTCACACAGAAGTGGCCGCTGCAGCTCACCCTCCTACTGTAGTGGAAACAGAACGACGCTGGAGATCAAAATGCAATCATCAGTCCTGAACATCCTGCAGGACAATCCAAAGGAGGTATGCTTAGCGACCTGAGCCACAGCTGAATCCATCGTCAGCGGGACCAGTCTCTAGTTGAAGTTCGATGCCATGGGATACAACTTTGCCAAGTCCAAGGATAAGGAAACCCTCCATGGACTCCCAAACTTCTAACAGCACTTCCGCCAAAATCGCAGTGCAGTAAGGAGGCAAACAGCGGAGGCATAGAACTCTGAACAGTACATACTGTCGGAACCGCATGGTCTAAAACCAGGTTCCATGTTCACAGTGGTCCAAAAATAAAGACGGGCAGGTGGCTAGTATTGAAGAGCTGGCACTCTGCCTGGCGATCCGTAAGATCTCGGAACCCACTGGTCTGGGTAACTCCCAGATCCACTAAGGTAGCCACCTCTGATGATTCCGCCGAAGAAACAGGCGACAGCAGAAGCAAGAACGGGGACGAGCTGCCTGCTTTCTGGTACCCCAGTAAAGGAACAAATTGTCATGCTGGCATCGAAAAGTGGAACAGACTGTTGTACTAGAGTCTGAGTGGGAGAAACAGGCAAAGCCCCTTTTACTCCTGGTTTTTTTGTTTTTTTTCTGAGGTCAGATACCTCAGAGCCCCAAAATCTGGTGAAAAACTGGCACCGGCGGCCGGAACCATTCTGTGCGTCTCAGATCTCACAGGAATAGCAGACTGAGAAGAATTTTTCCCGAAATTGTGCTTGCGTTTCGCAAAAACGCCATCCGCACCCAGTTTAGGTGCCCCGGATGCAGCAATCATGACTCCAGTGGAATGAAAGGGTATTAGGGCCTCTTAGTAGGAGGGGAACGTGGGATCTGCTCACATCTCACCCCCCCCTTGTGACCCACAGCGCACGGGATAAACAACCGCAAATCCAGCCGCCATCTGCCGCATCTAAGGCATGAATCCATGCCATCCTGTCCTGAGGTGGCCATCTGTGAAGTTTGGAGCAAAAATGAAGCTTTTAAGACCAAAAAATATACTTTTAAAAACTTTTAAGAAAATCCAAGATGGCCACCGCGGGTGCCGATTTTGACAGAAAAACGGCCATTAAAAACGCAGGAAAATGCTAAAAACAGTGATTTTAGGATTTTACAGGTGGGGGGACCAGGGCATGCAGGGAACCCCCCAAAACTCCGATTTGAGAGCCCCCCCAAATCAGCAAAGTCTGTGACTAACAGATACCACAGATATGTGCTGCAATGCATTTCAATAGCAGCCAGCAATACACAGTACAGGCATAGGGAGATCATTACCTCAGGAGCTGATTAAACTGGATATTTCAGATCTTCAGGCCGCCTCAACTTCCCCATCACCTCAGATCACGACCACCAGGACCCCTCAGGGAAATCAGGGAAGACACGCGGCGCAGTTCCGATCCCGGCATAAACATAGAAATAGACGGCAGATAAGGGCCACGGCCCATCTAGTCTGCCCACCCTAATGACCCTCCCCTACCTTTACTCTGTGAACAGATCCCATTTGGCCTTAAAATCAGGCACGCTGCTGGCCTCAATCACCTGAAGTGGAAGACTATTCCAGCGATTAACCACCCTTTCAGTGAAAAAGAATTTCCTGGTGTCACCGCACAGTTTCCCGCCCCTGATTTTCCACGGATGCGGCCCGTGAGATACTTGATGTCTCGATCATGTGTCCCCTCTCTCTGAGTTCCTCGAGTGAGTATAGCTGTAATTTATCTAGCCGTTCCTCGTATGGGAGATCCTTGAGTCCCGAGACCATCCGGGTGGCTATTCTCTGGACCGACTCCAGTCTCAGCACATCCTTGCGATAATGCGGCCTCCAGAATTGCACACAGTATTCCAGGTGGGGCCTCACCATAGATCTATACAATGGCGTAATGACTTCAGGCTTACGGCTGACGAAACCCCTGCGTATGCAACCTATGATTTGTCTTGCCTTGGATGAAGCTTGCTCCACTTGATTGGCAGCCTTTATGTCCTCACTGATAATCACCCCTAAGTCTCGTTCTGCTACAGTTCTTGTTAGGATCTCGCAATTAAGGGTATAAGTCTTGCATGGATTTTGGCTGCCCAGGTGCATAACTCATTTTTTGGCATTGAAGCTGAGTTGCCAGGTCCTAGACCAACGCTCCAGTAGGAGTAGGTCGTGCATCATGTTGTCGGGCATTGAATTTTTGTCCGTTGTGCTTTTGCCCACTACATTGCTTAGTTTAGCGTCATCGGTGAATAATGTTATTTTACCTTGGAGCCCTTCTGCAGGTAAAATAACCTCTTATAAAGATGTTGAATAGAATCGGGCCCAACACCGAGCCCTGCAGCACTCCACTGATCACCTTGGTCATTTTGGAGGGGGTGCCATTCACCACTACCCTCTGAAACCTACCTCCAAGCCAGTTTCCAACCCATTTCGTCAATGTGTCGCCCAATCCTATAGAACTCATCTTGCTCAGCAACCTGCGGTGTGGTACGCTATCGAATGCTTTGCTAAAGTCCAGGTATACGATGTCCAGGGACTCTCCAACATCCAGCTTCCCCGTCACCCAGTCAAAGAAGCTGATCAGGTTGGATTGGCAGGATTTCCCCTTAGTAAATCCATGTTGACGGGGATCCCGTAGATTCTCCGCGTTCAGGATCATATCCAATTGGCGTTTGATTAGAGTTTCCATTAGTTTGCTCACTATTGATGTGAGTTCACTGGTCTGTAGTTTGCTGCCTCCATCCTTGAGCCTTTCTTGTGGAGTGGAATGACGTTAGCCGTCTTCCAGTTCAATGGGATGCTGCCTGTACTAAGGGAGAGATTGAAGAGCGTGGATAGCGGTTCCGCCAAGACATCACTCAACTCCCTGAGCACCCTGGGGTGTAGGTTGTCAGGCCCCATTGCCTTGTTAACCTTGAGCTTTGACAGCTCACAGTAGACACTGCTGGGAGTAAACTCGAAATTACTAAACGGGTCAACTGAGTCAACCCTTGTCTGTAGCTGAGGGCCGAGCCCCGGTGCCTCTCGGGTGAAGACAGAGCAGAAGTATTCATTTAATAATTGGGCTTTTTCAGAGTCCTTTTCCACATAGTCTCCATCTGGTTTCCTAAGATATACTATCCCGCCTGAGTTTTTACTTCTGTCACTGATATACCTGAAGAAGGATTTATCTCCCTTCTGGATGTTCTTCGCTAGAGATTCCTCCATGTGGAATTTGGTCTCCCTAACTGCTGTTTTGACGGCTTTTGACTTGGTCAGATAGTCTACTCTAGAGTCCTGTTTCCCCGATTGTTTGTAAGAGATGAATGCTTTTTTTTTCTCCTTGATGAGGTCCGAGATCTCCGCAGTGAACCAATGTGGCTTATTGTTTCTTCGCCGTTTACTTACTAATTTAACATAGCGGTTTGTTGCTTCCTGTATGGTGGCTTTTAAAGTCGACCACATTTCTTCCATGTTATCGGTTTCTGCTTGGCTTTGTAGTGCCTGATGAACGAAGTCTCCCATGTCTTGGAAGTTTGTGTCCTTGAATTTGAGGACCTTGGTCAGTGTGGTAGATTTAGTGAAACCTTTCCTAAGACTGAACCCCATACCATGTTGTGGTCACTGGAGGCCAATGTGTCGCCCACCGAGACCTCTGTGACACTTTCTCCATTGGTAAGTATCAGGTCCAGTATTGCCTGATCCCTTGTTGGGTCCAACACCAGTTGCCCGAGTCGTGCTGCCTTCATAGAGTTTAATAGCGTACCTCCTCAGAACCGCTGCAGCCTGTGCTCTACGCCTTTCTGGACGAACCAAGGGAGAGATGGCTCCCGATCCTGGAGACCCGATCCAATCTGCAGGCTGTCCAGAGGGCTTACTGCAGTTTCAGGCTTGCAGAGCACCCTCCAGACGCATACAATATTTAAAATGTCTGCAATCTCCCGCCAAAGGATCACTCGCACAGAGTTGATCCGCAGCACGAGGGCAAACCCGCGGTACCGAAGAAAATAAGACTAGGAATTGAGAAATAAAATCACGAGCAGAAGAAAACTAGAAGTTCTCAGCAAGACTGCAGAATCAAACTGAACTTCAAGGAGAGTGGCCGCACAGGTGACATCGCAGAGGGGGCTGGTGTTATTTTTAAGTTCTTCAGCCAAGGCTGGAATGGATGCATTACCCGATAGTTCAGGCTCCAGAGGGATTGTACTAGAAGTGTTTTTATAATGATCCTTTACTTTACTGTTTGAACGGTCTAAACCTTTTACTAAAAAGTAAGGGATCATAATGCAAACTGAACCATGTCAAAATATGTTCTAGTGTTGCTATTATATTTTTCTTTTGAAGTTGGGATTAGTGGGGAGAGCTGGGGGGGGGGGACAACAACTTCTTTGGGGCTTCCCATTCAACTGGAAGAGGGCTGGCATACAGCAATAAGCCCTCATTTGCAATAATCTATGAATTTTTCTCCTTATTTTAAACTTTCTCCCAAATAACCCAATCCAGTGATTCCAGTGACAGTAATCAGTGGCAGCTCATGTACAAAAGCTTCTTCCAGAACCTTACTATTATGGGTCCTAATTCTGACTACTAGATGGTGTTACCATTACACTCTGTACTCCGTTGAGTAGCCTGGCCTTGCTGAGTCTTGTTTAGAGATGCTGACTGCCGCACTGGTGCATGCCCTTAAGAGGGTATGGAGGGAGAGAGGTTGGACATTTGGGATGGTGTTATAAAGGAGAGGAGTCTTGAACTGCCTCTTGGGGAAAAGGGAGCATAAATGTGAGATTAGGTCTTACATTTGATGATATTTGAAATTCACCTAAGGCATCCATGAACAAAAGTTATTCTGCCCAAAGTTTGATGTGAGAGGTATATATTAATATGATCATACCTTCCTTGTTTATCTCTTGGTTGATTCATAATTCGGGATTTGATTACATCTGCAGGTGTTCCCAGAATGGCAGCAATTAGACCAGAACATAAACTATTAATAAAAAAAGCAGACGTTTTTTATTAATATAACCAAATTCTTATTTACATCGATTCCCAATTAGTGACAAGTACTACAAACAGGAGAATGTCCTAAGTTACACTCGGAGGTGGTCAATAGAGGAACAAGAGCAGGAAACAACTGGGATTGAGTGGGAGAATAGGGGTGGTGGGGAAGGGCTGGCTCAATCCATGGACCAGGTGAGGCTTTGGCACAAGGTGCTAGTGATAAAGGGCGCTAAAATCCCAATCCCTTCTACCTTCAAGCTTCTAGAGAGATAAATGCTGGACTGGGCACCTTTTATCATTGGTGCCTTACCTGGTCCAGCAGGAAGGGGAGATACCGAATCACAAGTGGGGGAGGGGAAGAGAGAGATACCAGACTGCAGGGAGAGGAGGGATATCAATGCAAAAGTTGAAACCATAGTCTTTTAAACTGACACCAGGGAAGGGGGACAGAGCAGGGAATTATGGATGGGAGAGATGAAGAGGGAATTTCAAGAGAATAGTGAGGACCTGGCAATTGGTATGTACAAGTGCGGATGCATAGATGAGTTGGGAGAATGAATGAGAGTGTGAAAATGAGGAGTAAAAGAAATAGATGAAATGTGGTATTATCTTGGTTAGAAGCTAAATAAATATATTTATAGTGCTTATGGCGCAAAAGATATTCATGCTTAGGTATAAAGTGCGTCTCTTGCAGGAATATCAGTTCTGTTTTCAAGTGCAGCACTTCCTTAAATAATAAGCTATGTTTCTTGTACAATCCCATTTTATTCCGGGACCACTGGGTTATTTCTCTCTACCCACCAGGACTTTGTAGAAAGCCTCAGAATTTCAGAGACTTAAACTCCTCCCCCTCATGCCTCATCATTGTGCCAGTATCCCAAGTCCTCAGTCTTCCTTCCTACAAGCCAGCTGTAGCTGTCTATCCGGTACAAACTAGAGGTAGGAGCATCCAAAGTGAAAAGAACTTCAGCGACGACGCTCAACTTCAGGAAAGGGGACTAGGAAGCTATGAGAGCAGTGGTGAAAAAGAAACTCAAAAATCGCTCAAAATGGATGGAAACCGTAGAGAAAGCATGGTCCATATTCAAGGACACGGTGCTGGAAGCACAAAACCTGTACATTCCCAGGTTTAGGAAAGGGTGCAAAAAAAATCGAACAAAAGACCCGGTATGGATAACGACAAAAGTAAAGAGGGCGATAAGAGATAAAAGAAAATCATTCCGAAAATGGAAAAAGGACCAAACCGAGGAAAACCGGAAAGAACACAAAAATTACCAGAAAGAATGTCACCGAGTGGTTAGGAAAGCAAAGAGAGAATACGAGGAGAAGCTGGCTGAGAAATCCAGAGACTTCAAATCGTTCTTCAGATACGTCAAGGGGAAACAACCGGCGAGGGAGGAAGTTGGACCGTTGGATGATGGAGACAGAAAGGAGGTGGTAAAAGAGGAAAAAGAGGTAGCCGACAGGTTAAACAAGTTCTTCTCGTCGGTCTTCACGAGCGAGGACACATCGAATGTACCAGAACCAGAAGAGATCATAAGTGGAGATCAAGAGGAAAAACTGGTGCATATAGAGATAAGTTGTACAACTAGCAATTTATTAAGGTCAAAACAAAATAATTAATAAATATATGAAAAAATATGTTTTGTAAAATCTAGTTATTAGTAGGGAAACATCCAGGTCATGTATACCAAAAACAAAGCTGACAACACATAAACCAAAAATTGAAACGGAGAAAAAATAAACCTCAATTGAGGGAGGTTGGGACTACACAAGTACCCAACCATCCACACATCATCACGGGTTTATAAAAAAACTCCGTAAACATATATATGAGTAACTGCTTCACTCGTTTCCAATCATACAAAATCTTATTTTAGTCACTTTTTTTCTTCTTTTTTTCTCCAAAGTCTTTTTTGTGTATAAACGTCAGTGTATAGTAATACAGGCCAGAATCCCAAACTTAACTGAATTAATTAGCAAGGGCTACAGCTTAATTGCATTAGTGTAAGAGTTCTTAAAGGTATGGAGCACACAGTCAAAAATAATACAGAAAAAATACACTCATCTGAAAACAGGCTTTTCACCAAAGGCTTCCAACTCATACTCCCGACAGAAAAGACTTTCTGTTTCGCCCGACAAGGGCTACTTCAGGGGAAAAAAGCCATCTTCTGCTGTCTCCATGCTTCTTACAATTTGTTGATAGCAAAGCCGACTCCTCTCAAGCAGGTACTGGGACTGTGAGACGCGCCCGGCTCGAACAAAAAACGAACCGGGCGTCATGACGTCATCCACTACGTGATGCGTGATATGGTTTATGGTCACAGACCTTGTGGCCATTGCTCAAATTGTGATATAATGATGACTATTTCGAGATTCATTAATCCAACTGATGGCAGAAGTTTTGGTTTATATCATTCGTCTTCATGTCAGTCCACAAACATAGTTTATGTTATTCAATGCCCATGTGATTTACTTTATATCGGCCAAACATCACGCACGTTAACTGTTAGAATCACAGAACATAAGAGCTGTTTGAATACTAGAAAATTAACAGCTCCTATAGTTGCTCATTGTACACAATTGGGTCATAAGTTTGAAAATTTAAAATGTTGGGTAATTGAGAAATTGCCCCCTACCCAGAGAAGAGGTGACAGTAGAAGAGTGTTATGGCAGAAGGAACAACAGTGGATCAATCGTTTGCAAACTTTGGAGCCGTTGGGCTTGAATACCACTTATGAATGGCAACCATTCTTTTGAATTCCACTTATGAATGGTAGCCATTCTCCTGAAATCTCTCTGGAGTTATGAACTTTCTTTGAAGGTTTTATTTTATGACCATTTGGAAGTTTAATAGTAGTGCTTGTGTTTAGCCTATCACGCATCACGTAGTGGATGACGTCATGACGCCCGGTTCGTTTTTTGTTCGAGCCGGGCGCGTCTCACAGTCCCAGTACCTGCTTGAGAGGAGTCGGCTTTGCTATCAACAAATTGTAAGAAGCATGGAGACAGCAGAAGATGGCTTTTTTCCCCTGAAGTAGCCCTTGTCGGGCGAAACAGAAAGTCTTTTCTGTCGGGAGTATGAGTTGGAAGCCTTTGGTGAAAAGCCTGTTTCAGATGAGTGTATTTTTTCTGTATTATTTTTGACTGTGCGCTCCATACCTTTAAGAACTCTTACACTAATGCAATTAAGCTGTAGCCCTTGCTAATTAATTCAGTTAAGTTTGGGATTCTGGCCTGTATTACTATACACTGACGTTTATACACAAAAAAGACTTTGGAGAAAAAAAGAAGAAAAAAAGTGACTAAAATAAGATTTTGTATGAATGGAAACGAGTGAAGCAGTTACTCATATATATGTTTACGGAGTTTTTTTATAAACCCATGATGATGTGTGGATGGTTGGGTACTTGTGTAGTCCCAACCTCCCTCAATTGAGGTTTATTTTTTCTCCGCTTCAATTTTTGGTTTATGTGTTGTCAGCTTTGTTTTTGGTATACATGACCTGGATGTTTCCCTACTAATAACTAGATTTTACAAAACATATTTTTTCATATATGCATATAGAGATAAGCCATGAGGAGGTCCTCAAACAGATAGACAGACTAAAAAGCGACAAATCACCGGGCCCGGACGGAATCCACCCAAGGGTTCTAAAAGAGCTAAGGAACGAAATAGCGGAAACTCTCTGACAAATTTGCAACTTGTCCTTGAAAACTGGGGAGATCCCGGAGGACTGGAAAATAGCAAATATCACACCTATCTTTAAAAAGGGATCGAGGGGTGACCCGGGGAACTACAGGCCAGTAAGCCTGACTTCAGTCCCAGGCAAGATGATGGAGGCACTAATAAAGGACACCATCTGCGAACACATAGAAAAAAATGGACAACTAAAAGTGAGCCAGCACGGCTTCTGCAAGGGAAGATCGTGCCAAACGAACCTACTGCACTTTTTTGAAGGGATAAACAGCCAGATGGACAAAGAAGAACCCATAGACATCATCTATCTTGACTTCCAAAAGGCCTTTGACACGGTGCCCCATGAGCGGCTTCTTAGGAAGCTGTGGAGCCACGGGGTGGAAGGGGACGTACACAGATGGATTAAACACTGGTTGGCAGACAGAAAGCAACGGGTCGGAGTGAAGGGACACTACTCGGACTGGCGGAAGGTCACGAGCGGTGTTCCCCAGGGGTCGGTGCTCGGACCGCTGTTGTTCAATGTATTCATAAACGACCTAGAAGCAGGGACGAAGTGTGAAGTTATAAAATTTGCGGATGACACCAAACTCTGCAGCAGGGTTTGAACCATGGAAGAATGTGAAGCCCTACAAAGGGACCTAAACAAACTGGAGGAGTGGGCAAGCAAATGGCAAATGCGCTTTAATATAGAGAAATGCAAGGTCATGCATTTAGGAAAAAAAACCCCGATGTTCAGCTACAAAATGGGGGGGTCAGTGCTAGGAGATAGTAATCTTGAAAAAGACTTGGGTGTACTGGTAGATACTACAATGAAACCAACGGCACAATGTGCAGCGGCCTCCAAGAAAGCAAACAGAATGTTGGGTATTATTAAGAAGGGCATTACGACCAGGAAGAAGGAAGTCATCATGCCGCTGTATCGTGCGATGATTCGTCCGCATCTGGAGTACTGTGTCCAGTATTGGTCACCGTACCTCAAGAAGGACATGGCGATACATGAAAGGGTCCAGAGAAGAGCGACGAAAATGATAACAGGTATGGAAAACCTTTCATACACAGACAGGTTGGGAAGGCTGGGGCTCTTCTCCCTTGAAAAGAGGAGACTCAGAGGAGACATGATAGAGACTTTCAAGATCATGAAGGGCATAGAGAGGGTGGAAAGGGACAGATTCTTCAGATTATTGGGAACCACAAGCACCAGGGGGCACTCAGAGAAGCTGAAAGGGGACAATTTTAGAACCAATGCTAGGAAGTTCTTCTTTACACAGATGGTGGTGGACACCTGGAATGCGCTTCCGGAGGTTGTGATAGGACAGAGTACACTACGGGGGTTCAAGGAAGGTTTGGATAAATTCCTGAACGATAGGGGGATTGAAGGATACAAATAGGGGTAAAGATAGGTTTTAGACAGAGTATAGATAGAAGGATAAAAGGGATTAGAGAAGGATCACATTACAGGTCATGGGCCTGATGGGCCGCCGCGGGTGCGGACTGCTGGGCACGATGGACCTCGTGTCTGACCCAGCGGAGGCAACTTCTTATGTTCTTATGTTTTCTGCTCAGTACCTTCAGGTTCTGGAGACTATGGTGGCAATGCTCTGCTTTCGCGCTAGAATCCCCAGCGGGACCCGATACGTGCACCCCTGCCCTGGACGGCTAAGGTGCGGAATAGTCTCGGCGAGAGGGAGAATTAGAAGGGCTTGAGCATGTACAGATGCATGCTCAAAGCCGGCAGAGGCAGGAAGATCTTCAAGCGGCACTGGCACGTCCTGTGGGCTGCGTGCCGGTGCCAGACCGGGGGGATGAGTTAAAGTTGGTCGGGCGGGGGGAGCCTGTTCTCGTGGGGGGGGTGCTGATTCAAGTGGGGGGGCCTTTGCGAGCGGGGGGAGCAATGCCAGTTCTCGTGCCGGTGCCAGACGGGGGGTGCCGATTCGAGCGGGGGGGGGCCTTTGCGAGGGGGGGGGGAGCAATGCCGGTTCTCGTGCCGGTGTCAGACGGGGTGAGTTAAAATTGGTTGGGGGGTTCCGATTCGAGCGGGGGGTGCGATGCCGGTTGCTCGCAAATCGAGTCAACACTCGGTTTGCGAAACAAGTTTTACGAGAACGTTTTGCTCATCTTGCAAAACACTGGCAAACCGGGTTACTCGCAAACCGAGGTTTGACTGTAATTGGTATTGCACATACAATAATACCATACCAACAAATAATGAAGAAGCCAGGCCCCCCAACCAAAATCACCAAATGCATGGCACGACATTGCCTCTTATGCATAGCTTGTTTTAACTACATCAAGACAATAGGATTAACAGTGATAAATTGTAAACAAACATATTCTGACACATCAATAAGTGTAATGTAGGAACTGACAAAATAATATTGTGTGATGCTGCCTTCTTCTCATAACATTGAACAAGTTGGTGCAGCAGTTGATGCAGGAGTTGGTACAGCATTTGGCTTTGATTGGCCTCAAAGCATCACTGTTAGCTCCTGTTGAAGCAGCTCTTGCAGTTGATCCTAATTGGTAGGTTGCAGTACCATGGATGGTACCGATAGTACAGAGTGTCACAGCGTTGGTGACAACGATGTCAAGGCATGCCTCAGAGATGATACTTCCTGTAATGATGGAAAGCAAAATTGCTGTTGACATTATTTGGCATGCATCGACTTACTTTAGGCTAAAGATGCCGGTATTGTTTGCGAGGTGAGGCAGGGGAATCCTTCTTAGCTTGTTTTCTTGATGGTGTCAGCATCAGTACTGAGGCAGCTGACACCGAATGTTGCAGTGATTATGGTGCTGAGGACATCGGTGATGAATCTTGAAGTCCAAAAAGTATCTCTTGTTGCAGACGTCGAGCCTTCAAAGAATGATTTTGTAACTTTGACATTGACAAGAGTCTACCCGGTACTCAGGACCAAGGCACTGAAGACACCAATTGTGTGGATCAGTGACCGATATGGTCCTATTGCACCGAGCATGCAACAACCAGAGTGGAATTGTCCAAAAGAGAATGATGTGCACTAAAAAATTGTCCTTCAATCAACTGGTGAAATGACAGTCTTTATTGTTCAAACATCAAATTGACAAATTGACTCGACATGCACATGTTTCGGCCAACAGGCCTGCCTCAGGAGTCTTAAAAGTCACTAATGATGATATACGAGGTATACTGGCACTCGAATGAATCTGACCAGAAATCAATCAGAGAAGAGTGTCATACCACAAGGAAAACGAATGCTGTCTGCTGGCACAACGCCTATAGTTCTATTGCACCGAGAACATCTCTTGAAGCTGGTAGGCGGCTCCCACATTGAGGGGAAAAACTGCTGATGCAAAATCAAAGGAATCAATTTTTCTTCTGATGGTCAAGTAAATTTGCGACCGGAAGAGAGTCGAAGCTGCCGGCTGGAAAACCAGCTGAAGGAGGGCTGAAAGCCCGAAAATAAAAAAGTAAAAACTTTTGAACATAAAATAATATCAAAGAAAAGAAGATTATTGAAGAAAATTGATACGGGAAGGCCCAAAAAGAAAACAATAGCGCAACTGGAGAGGCTCCAACATACGTTTTCTTAGCTCCGTGGAAAACTTAAGGACTGATGGTCCTGCAAGCCTACATCGGGAGAGAACACACTCGTGCATATGCGGTATGGACATATTGAAACTTCTAGGATGTTAAAGTGGCAGTACACTTTTGCACTGTCCATACCATGCTCTGTGGATTACGTCACTCATCTGTGAGAATATGCTGCCTGCTTGTCCTGGGATAACTGTATCTAGTCTGAGCTTTTATGTTGATGTAAACATGTGTGAAAATGTTACCCATGATACTGTACCTTGCTATGCTGTGACACAGAATACCGTCCTGGAGATGCATGTTCAAAAGTAAAAAGTGTTTTGCTGAATCGTATGTAGTCAAATCTGAGAAAACAATTATACAAAGAAAAGTTAAGTTTACTGATAAAATATCATCCAGTTGTTTTTTTAAATTCAGCCTTATATAATAATATTAGATGGCACCGAAAATTGAAATTTAGAGTATAAGCCCCCTTTATAAAATAACTTCCTGGAGAAATGATCAAGTTCTGGAAAAATATTTATGTGCTTGACACTATGCTAATTTTCATAATGATATAGGATTTTTCTGTAACAACAAGAAAAAGCAAGAGAAAAAGCACAGCAAGCTAAAAGTCAACTATTCCTTTAGGCCAGGGGTAGGTAATTACGGTCCTCGAGAGCCGGAGCAAGGTCAGGTTTTCAGGATATCCAAAATAAATATGCACGAGATAGATTTGCATCTCAAGGAGGCAGTGCATGCAGATCCATCTCATACACATACATTGTGGACATCCTGAAAACCTGACCTGGCTCCGGCTCTCAAGGACCGGAATTGCCTACCCCTGCTTTAGGCCATCAGAAATTAAAGGAAAATAAAATTTCAAAGTTGATTTAAAATTTGATATATCAAGGTGGGTTACATTTAAAATTAGCATGTAGCCTGACACATAGCCAAACATTTATTAACAACTAGCTTTATAGCCCGTTACATTAACGGGTGCTAGAATATATGTGTGTCTGTCTTTATTTCTTTCTCTCTCTGTCTCCTTAGCCGCTTTTTTCTGTCCATTCTCCCTTATTTTTACCTCCCCTGTGTCCACCACCACCCCTTCACTGCTCCCCTTATCCAGCAGTAAGCCTCCCTTCATTTTCCCCCGTGTCCATCATCACCTCTTCCTGCTCCCTCTGTCCAGCAGTAGGCCTCCCTTCATTTCCCCCTGTCCATCAGCACCTCTTCCTGCTCCCCCTGTCCAGCAGTAGTCCTCCCTTCATTTTCCCCCTGTCCATCAGCACCTCTTCCTGCTCCCCCTGTCCAACAATAGGCCTCCCTTCATTCCCCCCCTGTCCATCATCACCTCTTTCTGCTCCCTCTGTCCAGCAATAGGCCTCCCTTCATTTCCCCCCCCCTGTCCATAAGCACTCCTTCCTGCTCCCCCGTCCACGGGAGTTAGTACAGGGCCGGTGTCTGCCATTCTCCCCAGAGTCCTTGCGCCACTCCCCTTCCCTTCCCACGGACCTGACTACCTACCTGGCGATTCAAGCAGCGTGTATAGCAGTCTTCACACGCTGCTTCGGGTCCTTCTACTGCCCTGATTTACTCTGGCATGTCCCTGATGACATCATCAGAGACGCGGCAGAGCAAATCAGGGAAGTAGAAGGGCCCGAAGCAGCGTGTGAAGAGTGCTGCACACGCTGTCGGGTCCGCGGGAAGGGGGGGTGAGCGGAAAAGGACTCGAACTCCTGTGGTCTGTCGCGGAGGGTGGCCAGGCTCCATTTCAGCCGCAGGGAAGGCTCACTGCCCCAGCTCCTTACCCGTCCGCAGGCCGGGCCAGGCCTCCCGCGCTTTCTCAGCGGCCCGGCTCGCTCGTTTGTTGTTTTTTTTTTTTGTTTACCTGGCCACTCCGCTTCCTGCATTCGCTGCTCTCCGTCAGTGAAGCAATAAGCGCGCATGCGCACTTGTCTTGCCACATCCCGACAGAAAAGGGATCAGGGAACACGCGAGGCAAGTGCGCATGCGCAGCTAGCATTTTATTATTTAAGATACACACAACAAATTAACTTACTGGAAACAAGAGGGTAGATGGGGAGAACTACAATATTGAATAGAAAAGAAACAATTAAAGCAAGAACAATAGGTAGGATATTATATTAAAAAAACAAAACAAAGAAAACAAACAAATAAAAGCCATGGAGCTAAAATAAACAAATCTTATTACTACTAGAAATTATTTTAGCTCATGCAGGACTAAACATTTTTGAGTTTAGGGGAACAAATTTACCTCCTAAGTTTACCAGAGCAGCTCTTTGCACATTTGGCACCCAGCCGGCCCACAGTCCACGTACTCCACCTTCAGATAAAATCATCATAAATGCATGATGAACACCCCGTATGCTGAAAAGACAAACAAAAAACTCTCTTAACTAAAGGCTGGACAAATATTTACTATTCGACTAAGTAAGGGGTCATACACAGCAGTTTAGAATGTCCTTTTGTAACCCAAGAAAATCCAAGAGACACGAAAAAATTATACCAGCTGACACTTGCACATGGAGCACGTGTTGTCGGGGTAGCTGCTGGCTTGGCTTGGGAGCTGAGAGGTCATGCGCATGCTTCTACAGGATGGTGGCCGGCTTGAAACAGGAGCTGGGAGGCGCTGGCAGACGGCAGAGAGGGCAGCTGCATGGGGAACCTGAGGGAAGGAAGTCACCCCGCTTAAGGGGCTGCGGCACCCACACCCACAGGCAGGTACCCACTCCTGAGCCACCATTGCAAATTTTGGTTGTGGAACGAATCGCCCGAGTTTGCATTATGGCCTATGGGGAACTTTGCTTTGATATACGAGTGCTTTGGCTTACGAGCATGCTTCTGGAACGAATTATGCTTGTAAACCAAGGTACCACTGTACTTGACATAGAGGGGCAGCTGCTATATGGATAAGTGTCCTCTCCCTGAATTTACAGTGGCACTAGTGGATAACACTGCTGAAAATTCTTACAGACTACTCTAGCAGTATTCTGAGTGCTGGAGCAGAGTAAGAGTGAAGCATGAGTGTTTTGCCTAACTTGTGGATAGCAGGCAATATTCAGCTGCTATCCATACAGCTATACATCTGTATAGCATAAGGCTGGCCTACATTAAGGAGCTCATTTTCAAAAGAGAAAAACATTCAAAAAGTGGCATAAAGGGGCAGATAAACGTTTATCTTGCCACACTCTTCCTATTCATTATTTTCTGGACAGATATCTATTCTTTTGATCTGTAATTCATCTAAATCTCAAGGGGGCGTGTTAGCGGTGTGGTGTGGGCAGAGCTACAGCAGGCTTATGAGCTTGACGTTTCTCTGCCATAATCGAACATTTAAGAATATGTCCAGGGCACAAGTTAGATGTTTGGGGCTAGACCTGTTTTAATAAGGAATAAGTGCCAAAAAGTTGCTCTAACTGACCAGATGACCACTAGAGGGATGTATGCATGGCCCCCCACACTCCCCCATTGGTCACTGACTCCCTCCCACCCACCCCGAAAGATGTAAACGAAACAGTACATACCTGCCTGTATGACAGCTTCAGATGTTATGACTAGTCCTAGTACAGCAGCATGCAGGTTCCTGTAGTGGCCTGGAAGGCAGTGTAGTCAACCACAGATATGGTGACTCAGGTCCATATGCTACTCTAACCATTACACTTATGGTGGAATCTGTGAGCCTTCCAAACTCCACCCAAATCCCACATGTAAGGTGTCATTTGCAGGCACAAAGGCTATTTATATGGTGTAGTTGGAAACAATAGGTTTTGGGTGAGTTTTGGAGGGCTCAAACAAAAAATCTGAAAAATTATATATAAACAACTCTAGATCCTTTACTAAAACCACTATGGGAAGGTGAATATAATTTTACTGACCACCTTACATTCATTTATTTATTGAACTGCTTTTGGTTTTGGAAGGCACATCATACATTATACACCATGTACATAGGATCTTTTACGTGAATTTCACTATAATATACCTTGTGGTGCCCCATTGCTCTGCTGGGATGTCTGTGTGGCCAGTCTAGTACAAATGCTGGCCCCCTCCTACATACCAATGGCTTGTTTTGTGCATTTGCATTTGGATGTGTATTTTTATTCAAAATATGATTCAAAAAGATAGACATGCAGGGCCTGATTCTGGAAATGGCTTCCCGATTGTAGGCAGCAGTAGGCGTCCTACCGCCATCTAATGGCGAAGGACAGACACCTTAAATGTAGGCCGGCACCTTAAAATGTACAGACACCTTAAATGTAGGCCTATATTTAAGGCATCTGACTCATGCCTACAGAGGTTTCTAGACATGTCTATGGATACCTAAGGCTGGATTATGCCGGAAGTGAATTCAGGCATCTATAGGCGTGTCTAGGCGCTTCCATAAGCTTGAGTCAGACACCTTAAATGCGAGCCTGTAAAATCCTGGCTTACATTTTAAGGCGTCTGTCCAAAAAATAGACACAATTCTGAATGCAGTGCCTACTGGTGATTGACACACGGTAGACACCCGTTTTACAGGCGCCTACTGCACGGCAGGTGCTGTTTCCAGAATCAGGCCTACAGAGCACAAACACATCTATTTTTTAAAAAAACAAGATAGACATTTTGCAGTTTTGAAAATAGGCATGTTTGGTACTGGATTTTTGTGCGTCTTCTGCAAAATGTTTAAACTCAGATTTAGATTATCATATCAAAAATGCCCCTCCATATCAAATATCCATACAGACAGAAGCTGAATATCACTGAGTAGTTTGTCAGCTGTCTTTATGTATATTCAGCATTACTTGCTAAATGGATAGTAGCACTGAATATATATTTATTTCGATTTATATCCTGTCCTCCCAGAAAGCTCAGGACAGGTTACAGAGGAACATACATAGTTTCAATAAACAAAGAGGGGCTGATCTACAGCACATACATAGTTTCAAAAGAGGGAACTTATTCAACATATAGGAACATACCAACCATCAATAAACTGAGGGCAACCTATCTACAACACACAGGTGCAGAGTAAAACAGGCGTGACAGTCAAGTGGCTTACATTGGATGATTATGGGGAATACATGCAAACTGAGTCAGTTCACATAAGAACATAAGAATTACTGCTGCTGGGTCAGACCAGTAGTCCTTCGTGCCCAGCAGTCCACAAACACAGCGGCCCTTAGGTCAAAGACCAGTGCCCTGAGTCTAGCCTTACCTGCATACATCCTGGTTCAGCAGGAACTTGTCTAATTTTGTCTTGAATCCCTGGAGGGTGTTATCCCTTATAACAGCCTCCGGAAGAGTGTTCCAGTTTTCCACTACTCTCTGGGTGAAGAAGAACTTCCTTAAGTTTGTACAGAATCTATCCCCTTTTAACTTTAGAGAGTGTCCTCTCGTTCTCTCTACCTTGGAGAGGATGAACAACCTCTCTTTATCTACTAAGTCTATTCCCTTCATTAGCTTGAATGTTTCGATCATGTCCCCTCTCAGTCTCCTCTTTTCAAGGGAGAAGAGACCCAGTTTCTCTAATCTCTCATTGTACGGCAACTCCTCCAGCCCCTTAACCATTTTAGTCGCTCTTTTCTACACCCTCTCGAGTAGTACTGTGTCCTCCTTCATGTACGGCAACCAGTGCTGGACGCAGTATTCCAGTTGGGGGAGTACCATGGCCCGGTACAGCAGCATGATAACCTTTTCCGATCTGTTCATGATCCCCTTCTTAATCATTCCTAGCATTCCGTTTGCCCTTTTCGCCGCCGCCGCCACACATTGTGCAGATGGCTTCATTGACTTGTCAACTAGTACTTCCAAGTCTCTTTCCTGAGGGATCTCTCCAAGTACTGCACCAGACATCCTGTATTCGTGGATAAGATTTTTCTTACCAGCTGACTGCCTGCTACCGGAGTTCCCACTCTCCAGTCAGGCACCCCTGCAGCCACTACCAGCATCTACCAATTGGAGGAGAGGTCCTCTCTCCTCAAGATAAGAACAGTGTGAGCCGTGGAACGTGGCCCGCAGCCGCGTGTCCAAAGGGGTGTGGCCAAAGGGGCAGGACACGCCCCTTTGGAGCCAGGAGGAGCAGTTGGGAAGAAATTATGGGAAAACGGAAAGCCAAGATTACTACCTCTTCTTCTTCTTTAAATGTAACTGGACCAATGGATCGTCACCTATCTGTGTTAACTGGAATACCTCTAGAAGGTAAGACTGATATACGATCCCAATCTGCCTCTCTCTCATCTGGTGAACCCACGCCTCCACCTCAACCTCTGACTTTATTACCAGAGAAGGCTGACTCCGTTTCCCTATTAGGTTCGGATTCAATCTCTCCTGTTTCAATGCCTACTGGTCCTATTCCCAAGCATGAGTTGGGCAATAAACCAATTACATTGCAAGATGTCTGGACTGTACTAAACAGAACTGAGAACTCATTACAGGGCACAGTAGTACAGCTCTGTCAATTTTCCTCAGAAATAACAAATAAAGTAGCTGAGCATGATACTCAATTGGAAACAATGGGAAAGAAATTGAATAAAGTGGAAACAACTGTCTCTGTAATGCAATCTTGTGCTGTATCCCATGTTAAGGATAATACTTTATTACACCTGCAGTTGGAAAAAATGGAAAATGCTATGAGATCTAGGAACCTCAGATTTCTGAATTTTCCTATATCTCATTACCTTTCTCCTAAAAATACTAAAAATGTATTTAAAAGACATACTTTGTTATACACATTTAGAAAGTGTTTCTCCAGATAATCTTTATTAGTTGCCTAGTGGTTCCAAAAAGACATCAGAAGAAGGGGGAAAGATCAACTAGTATCATCTGATAGTTTAAATATTTCTCAATTTCTTGAGTCATCAAAAGATTTTATAGCCAAAAGAGCAACATTATTAGTTACTTTTATGACTGAAATAGAAAACAAAGATATTCTTAAATTGTATTTTGTAAACAAAAATGCTATGTTCTGTGGTCAACAGATAAATATTTTTCCAGATGTCTCTAAACAGATGCAATACAGGAGGAAGCAATTCCTGCAACTCAAGGCTAGATAGAGCCTTGGGTGTGGGTGCCTCATTTTTTCTTAAATTCCCATGTAAATGTTTGGTGACATATCAGAATACTAGATATATTTTTCTAGATCCAGCTCATTTAGAGAATTTTCTTTTAGATAAACCTAAATTGGACACATTGCCTGTAACTAGTGCAGAGGCTGAGATGGAATGAAAATGATAATTATTTGCTTGGCTCTAGAGTGCATTAGCATACTGTTGCTTTTATTTTATTTCCTGTTTTGATATAGAGTAGAGAATGACACGGGGGAAAAATCTGTCCCCGTCACCGCCCCGTCACCGGCCCACCATCCTCTGCACCGCCCCGTCACCGCCGTTCCCTTCACCGCCCCGTCACCGCCATCCCTTTCACCGCCCCGTCACCGCCACTGCCATCCCATTCACCGCCCCGTCACCGCTGCATCCATATAAGCCTTAGTACTGTAATATTTAGCTTATTCCTTTCTTATAAATCAAAGTTCCTGCTGCTGAACTAGAGAAAGAGATGTTCAGCTGGCAGGGCTTTGTTTATAAATTTTTATCAACACAACTAATATACTATTTTATCCTAAAGCAAAAAATAAATAAATAAATATAATTTTTTTTCTACCTTTGTTGTCTGGTTTCTGCTTTCCACATCTTCTCATTGAATTCCTTCCATCCACTGTGTGTCTTCTCTCTGCGTCTTCCATTTGCTGTTACTGTGCCTCTCCCTTAACCCCCCCCCCCCAATTGGTCTAGCACCCATCTTCTTCCCTCCGCTCCCGCATAGTCTGGCATCTGTCTTCTTCCCACTCTGTCTTCCACATTTCCCTTGGGGGTCTGTTCCTCTCCACCCTCCTTCAATGTCTGTTCTATTCCTTTCCACCACCACCCTTCCCTCCCTCCTTTACCATCTGTTCCTTTCTACTACCCTTCAGCTCCTCTCGCGTGGCCTATCTACCTTCCTTCCTCTTATTTTCATGGCACGTTACAATGTAATTTGTGCAAGCCACTGGAGCCTGCAAGCTCGGTCCCTGTCCCATCCCCACAAACCATCTCGCTTCTGTGCTCCTATTTTCTCCATTTCTAATATCTCCCCTATGTATCTGTCATTGCCCCCCCTGTGTCCATATACCATCCCCATGGCATGTCCCCTTTATGTCTCTGTCCCTATGCCCCATGCACATAATTTCCCCTCTTTCTGTTACCTTCCTGTGTCCAGATTTCCCCTATCTTCCTCTTCCATACCAGTGTGTCTCTTCTTTTCAACCCCATCTAGCTTTTTTCCCTCTTTCTTCCCCCCCCCCTGCTTCTAGCATCTGGCTCACCTGCCAGTCCTTCCCTTTCTTTCCTGCTGTGGGTTTTTCTTTCCGACTTCATCCCCTTGGCCCAGAATCCTTTTCCCTTTCACTCCCTCCTTCCAATTTGAGCCGGGAACACTAGCGATCGCATGGTCCCCGCAGCCACTACCTGCCTGCCCAATCGATCCTAGTGTTTAGCCAGCTCTCTCCCTTCTCCTCACCTTAGTTTGTAGGTTTTGTTTTTCGGCAACATGCACGCGCGGCTGCTCAGTGTTCAATCTTCTGCTCTGCTGCAACTTCCTGTTTCCGGTTGCGTCAGAGCAGAAGATGAAACTGAGCAGCAGCGGGTGCGCGGCTCTCTGATAGCGTGCGGGTCGCCGAAAAAGAAAATCTACAAACTAAGGTGAGGAGAAGGAAGAGAGCTGGCTAAACACTAGAATCGATTGGGCAGGCGGGTGTGAGCTGCGGGGCCCGCGCGATCCTTCATGCCTCACTGCGGGGACAAAACCATTCACCGCCCCGCGGGCGGTGAATGGCCTTGTCCCCGTCGCCGCAGCGACTGCTAGTTTTCTTCCCCGTTTTCGGCGGGTGACCCGCGGCTAAAATGCGGTGGCCGCGGGTAAACCGCCACCGTGTCATTCTCTAATATAGAGCCTATGGCAGGAATAGCCAGCTCTTAATAATGTGGACTTGATAAATATTAGTATTGCATATTTTGTTTTCCCTTTACAATTGTTTAATTTACCTGAACTTGTTATATGTTGTAACAATTAATAAATTTATAAATAAATAAAAAAAATAATAAAAAAAAGATTTTTCTTACCGACATGCATCACCTTAAACTTAACCATAGAAACAAAGAAACATAGAAACATAGAAGATGACAGCAGAAATGGGCCACGGCCCAACAAGTCTGCCCACTCTACTAACCCACCCCCTAATTTCTTCCTTGAAGCGATCCCACAAGCCTATCCCATTTTCTCTTAAAATCCAGCACGCTGCTGGCCTCAATTACCTGAATTGGAAGGCTATTCCAATTGTCGACCACCCTTTCGGTAAAGAAATACTTCCTGTTGTCACTATGAAATCTCCCACCCCTGAGTTTCAACGGATGTTCTCTTGTCGCCGAAGGTCCTTTAAGAAAGAAGATATCCTCTTCTACCTCAATATACAGCCCGTGACATATTTGAACGTCTCGATCATGTCACCTCTCCCTCTAAGTTCCTCGAGTGAGTACAACTGCAACTTGCCCAGCCGTTCCTCATACGGAGGTCCTCGAGTCCTGAGACCATCCTGGTGGCCATTCCGACTCAATTCTATGCACATCTTTTTGATAATGTGATCTCCAGAATTGTACGCAATATTCTAGATGAGGTCTCACCATGGATCTGTACAACAGCATTATAACTTCGGGCTTCCGGCTGACGAAACTTCTTCGGATACAACCCATCATTGGATCAAGCCTTCTCCACTTGATTGGCAGTCTTCATGTCTTCACTAATGATCACTCCCAAGTCCCGTTCTGCTGCAGTTCTTGCTAAGGTTTCACCATTTAGGGTGTAAGTTCTGCATGGATTTCTGCTGCCAAGGTGCATGACCTTACACTTTTTGGCATTAAAACTTAGTTGCCAAGTTGAGGACCACTGCTCCAGTAAGAGTAGGTCCAGCGTCATACAGTCGGACACTGTGCTATTGCCTACTATGTTGCACAGTTAAACCTCATTTGCCATGTTGCGGCCCATTTCTCGAGCGTGTTTATGTCACATTGCAGCTCTTCGCAATCCTTCTGTGTCCTCACTACTCTGAATAACTTTGTATTGTCTTCAAATTTAATCACCTCGCTCATCGTACCAATTTCCAGGTCATTTATAAATATGTTAAAGCGCACAGGTCCAAGCATCAAACCTTGCGGAACTCCACTTGTGACGCTTTTCCAGTCCGAGTATTGTCCATTTACCCCCACTCTCTGTTTCCTATCCGCCAACCAGTTTTTAAACCATGTGAGTATTTCACCCTTGCAATTTTTCGAAGTAGTCGTTCATGCGGGACCTTGTCAAACGCCTTCTGAAAATCCAGATATACAATGTTAACCGGGTCACCCTTGTCTATCTGCCTATTTACTCCCTCGAAGAAGTGCAGCAAGTTTGTCAAGCAAGATCTTCCTTTGCTTAAGCCATGCTGGTTGGTCCTCATCAGATGGTGTCTGTCTAGGTCAGGGGTGCCCACACTTTTTGGGCTTGCGAGCTACTTTTAAAATGACCAAGTCAAAATGATCTACCAACAATAAAAATGCTAAACATATATATATTTATTTATATATATATATATATATATATATATATATATATATATATACACACACCGAGTGTACTTTGTATTTATGTTCAAATATTTTTTTATTATACAGCCCCCCTCCCCCGAAGGCCTGACCCCCCCCTGAAGGTCTGCACATTCCCCCTCAAAGGTTGGCTCCCCCCCTGAAGGCCTGCACTACCCCTTGAAGGACTGCACCCCCTCCCCCCGAAGGCCTACCCTCCCCACATCCATTTACCTAATTCCAGCAGGGAGCAGTCTGCAGAGAGGATCGCTGGTACTTTAGCGATCCTTGCAGGTTGCCATAGGCCTCAGGAGCTGTCTTCCCTCTGCCCCAAGCCTGTCTCTGACTTAGAGGAGGGGCAGGACCACGGCAGAGGGAAGACAGCTTCTGAGGCCTATGGCAACCTGTAAGAATTGCTAAAGTACCACCTGCCACCGGCCGTCTTCCATTCGTCCCCTTTG
The DNA here is from genome assembly GCF_902459505.1 of Geotrypetes seraphini. Lineage (NCBI taxonomy): Eukaryota > Metazoa > Chordata > Amphibia > Gymnophiona > Dermophiidae > Geotrypetes > Geotrypetes seraphini. The sequence goes on from NC_047086.1 coordinate 113,285,564, forward strand.
GAGATCCCCACAGGAATAAGGAAGTTAAATTAATAGAATACTTAGGCACAGAAAAACAAAGAAATACTTCCAAGAACTGCCCCATAAGAACTGCCTGTCACAATGCTCATTAGTTGAACTGAATAAAAGACAAGTGGATTTAGAAGGGGGACGATCCGCCCGGGTGCACGGCTTGGAGGGGTGCACAGCCGGCCAGGTCCAGGTCATCCTGCCTTTCTTTTCCCCCGGTCCGCGCTCGGGGCTCGCGCCTGCCTGGTCCCGCGCCGACGCTCGAATGGTGCCGTCAACTCCCGCGAGTCTCGCGATAACCAACAGCACCATTTGGGCGGCGGGTGCGAGCCCCGTGCGCAGACCGGTGGAAAGGAAGGGCAGGAGGACCCGGATGGCTGTGCATCCCTCCAAGCCGTGCACCCGGGGCGGGGGCGGACCGCCCCACCTCGGTACGCCACTGATTGGGAGGCCGATTTTGGGGTTTTTAAAATTGTATATCGGGCAGCATTAGGCCTCGCTCTTACCTCAATCATTACAGGCGCTTCTATTTCTTGTGATACGCTGAGCTCCGTCCCCCACCGACCTTCACCCCGCCCTTCCAGCACTCTGATTGGCCAGCGTTCTTTAAGAGGTGGGCCAGTCAGGAGGGGAAAAAAAGAGAAGGGAAGAAGGGAACCTGCTGTGCGATCGACTGGGGTCGCCTGAGCGAACGACCTGTCGATCGCGATCGACGTGTTGGGCACCCCTGGTCTAGGTGATCAATGATGCGGTCCTTTTTCAGCGCCTCTACCATCTTTCCCAGTACCAAGGTCTGTAGTTTCCCAGTTCTTCCCTCGAACCTTTCTTGAAGATCGGCGTAACATTCGCCACTTTCCAGTCTTCCGGAATCCTTCCCGATTTGATCGACAGATTGGCTATTAGTTGGAACAGTTCAGCTATAGCCCCTTTCAGTTCCTTGATTACCCTTGGATGGATACCATCTGGTTCCAGGGATTTATCGATTTTAAGCCTATCAATCTGCCTGCATACCTCTACTAGACCTACCATCAACCCTGTCAGTTTCCCGTCTTCGTTTCCTGTGTATAGCCTTTTGGCTTCCGGTATGTTGCGTATATCCTCTTCAGTAAATACAGATGCAAAAAAATGTTCAGTTTGTTGGCGATGGCTTTGTCCTCCTTTAGCACTCCCTTTATTCCATGGTCATCCAACGGCCCCACCGCTTCCTTTGCGGGTCAATTCCCCTTAATATATCGAAAAAAACAGCTTGAAGTTTTTTTTGCCTCCTTGGCTATTTTTTCCTCATAGTCTCTTTTGGCCTCTCTTACCACTTTATGGCACCTGCTTTGATGTTGTTTGTGATTTTTCCAGTTTTCGTCCATTTTTAGTCCACATATAGAGTACCAGGTCTGTGGTTGGGTCATTGGAAAAGGAAGGTTTTTACTGCTTTCCTGAAGTCCATTAGGCTGTCCAGCAACCTGATCTGCATGGGCAGTAAGTTCCATAGTTTAGGGAGGAAGTGGAAATAGAAGCGCTTGCGTACTGTTTCCAGTAAGAAGGATCTGACAGGGGGTTTGCTAAGCCGCTTCTCATTTTCAGAGAGAAGGGAATCACTAGGCGTGTAAGTTTGGCTGAGATGTATCTTGGTGTCTTGTGGTGGAAGTTTTTATAGGCCAGTATGAGGCCCTTGAAGACAGTGCTTGCTGATGTGCAGCCAGTGGGCTGAGCATAGGGTTGGAGAGATGGGGGTCATATTTGCTGAGGTTCTTTAAGAGGTGGATTGCTGCATTTTGCATCAGTTGCAGTCGATTTAGGTATTGTGCTGTGAGATCATTAAACAGTGAGTTGCAGTAATCCATTTGGGAAAGCATGAAGGCGTATAGAAGCTGTGCAAAATCTGGTTCCTAGAGGTAAGATTGGACCTTCCGCAGCTGGTGTAGATAGTAAAATGAGGTGGACACGACCTGTGATATGTGGCAAGAAAATGATAGTTGGCTACTACATTACATTAGTGTCTTCTATTCCACCAATACCTTTTGTTTCTAGGTGGATTACAAAAGGATTGGTCTGGGCATACCCAGTGAAATTATAAGATAGATAATTAGAAGAAGCATCAGGGTCCGGGGATATATTGAGAAGGTTAGTTTGACTTGACAAATTTCCTGAATAACTTGGTTTTTAATTCTCTCCTGAAGGTTTTGTAATTGGACATTGTGATCAGCAGGTTGGAGATGTGTTGGTCTAGTTTTACTGCTTGGGTGGCTGGTAGGCTGTCATACATTTTCTTACGCTGTTTGCCTTTGATTGGGAGGTGAGTGAAGGGTGCCTGTGTTCTCCTTGGTCTGAATGTGTTATTCCTGGTTAGGCAATTGTTTAGGTTGGTCCATCGCCATTCAGGACTTTGAATAGCGTGCAGTAGAATTTGTAGAGTACACGTGCTTGTAAAGGGAGCCAGTGTGAGTCTTAGAAGGCAATGGTAATGTGGTTGCATTTTTTCAATGAGTATATCAGTCTGAGAGCTGGATTTTGCACTGTTTGTAATTGTTTTATCATGTTGGCAGGGCATGACAGGTATAGGATTTTACAGTAGTCTAGGGATCCTAGAACTAGGGACTGGACCAGGAGTATGAATTGTTTTTTGTTGAAGTATTTTTTGATTTGTCTTAAATTGCACATGACTATGAAGGCTTTCTGGACTATTTTGTTGATTTGTAGTTGCATGATGCAGCCTTTGTCTATCAATATTCCCAGCAATTTTAGATTGGGTCGCAAGGGGTATGTGATGGAGTTTATTTCAAGGTTTGTTATGGTTGGGGTTTTGTTTTGTTTTTTTTAATGAGTAGGAATTTAGGTTTGTCTTGGTTCAGCTTTAGTTTGTGGTCTTTCATCCATTTTGTCACATTTTCTAGTGTTATGTGTAGTTGTTTGTTGTGTTAGAGGTATGTTGGTCAAAAGGAAGGAGAATGGTGATGTCAACTGTGTAGCTATATGAAGTTATGCCTAGTTTGTCCAAGCAATTCCGAGTGTGGCTATATAGAGACTGATGTTGGAGATAGTGGAGAACCCGGGAATTTGATTTTTCTTTGTTTGTTTTTACTCCATCTCCCATTATTACTCCTAGGCTGACCACGGATCTGATTCTTTGCTGTTAAAATTGTTGATTCCCAGGAGAGTGGGTGAGCATAGTTAAGCGTTTTCTTTCCTGATCCAGAGGAGCTCCATTTATGATGACATTAAACTGTTCAAAGTTGTTAAAATGCATGCAGATTGTGAAAAATTGCAGGCAGACCTTAGGAAATTGGGAGACTGGGCGTCCAAGTGGCAGATGAAATTTAGTGTGAACAAATGCAAAGTGATGCACATTGGGAAGAATAACCCAAATCACAGATGCCAGATACTAGGGGTCTACCTTGAGGGCTAGCGCCCATGAGAAGGATCTGGGTGTCATCGTAGACAATGCGATGAAACCTTCTGCCTAATGTGCGGTGGCGGCCAAAAAAGCAAACAGGATGATAGCAACTATTAAAAAGGGATGGTTAACAAGATTAAGAATGTTGTAATGCCCCTGTATTGCTCCATGATGCAACCTCACCTAGTGTATTATGTTCAATTCTGGTCTTCTTATCTCAAGATATAGCGGCACTAGAAAAGGTTCAAAGAAGAGCGACCAAGATGATAAAGGGGATGGAACTCCTCTCATATGAGGAAAGACTAAAAAGGTTAGGGCTCTTCAGCCTGGAAAAGAGATGGCTGAGGGGAGATATGATTGAAGTCTACTAAAATCCTGAGCAGAGTAGAATGGGTACAAGTGGATCGATTTTTCACTCCGTCAAAAATTACAGAGACTAGGGGACACTTGATGAAGTTACAGGGAAATACTTTTAAAACCAATAGGAGGAAATATTTTTTCACTCATAGAATAGTTAAGATTTGGAACGCATTGCTAGAGGTTATGGTAAGAGCAGATAGCGTAGCTAGATTTTCTCAATAACATGGCTTTTCCTCCAGGAAATTGTCCAAACCTTTCTTAAGACATGGGGGAAGCTACTGTTTGCCCTGTATTGGTAGCATGGAATGTTGCTAGTCCTTGGGTTTTGGCCAGGTACTAGGGACCTGGATTGGCCACCGTTAAAATGGGCTACTGGGCTTAATGGAACATTGGTCTGACCCAGTAAGGCTTATGATGCATTGAGTTGGAGCTTGTTATAAGACATCCGATTTTTGATGTTAGTGAGACAGTTCTGTAGGTTTGAATTGGGAGGCCTGGTCCTTGCCTAGCAAGAGAAGAAGCTGGATGTTGTCTGCATATAAGTGAATTTTGATTGTATATGCATGAGCAATGTCGATTACCAGCTTGATGTACAATTTGAAGAGTAGCAGGGATAGCCGGGCATCTTGGAGAACCCCATATTTGATTGGCTTTGGCTGTGATCTGTCAGATACGATTTGTCAGATTTGTGTTATTTCGTGCAGAAATGAGGAGAACCAGTGAAATGCAATATCCGTGATCCCTAGATCGGCAAGCCTGGCTAGAAGGAGGTGGTCGTCAATGGTGTCAAATGCTGTACTAAGGTCAAGTAGGACCAGTAGCACGTCATTTACTTTGTCCAGTAGGTTCCAGCAGTCATCGATTATATCTATTAGGACTGTTTCTGAAGTCTGAAGTCGGATTGGTAAGTGGAAAGGGCTTCGTGTTGATCTGTGAAAGTTTTCAGTTGACAGTACTATTTTTTCCAATATTTTAGAGATGAAAGGTAGGTTGGAGACTGGCCTGTAGTTACTTCGAGTCAGGTCTGATGATGGAGAATTTCCAGCTGGTGGGCACTTTCCCAGTTGTCAAGGAGGAGTTGATCAGAGGAAGGAATGATTTTATGAATGCGTCTTGGACAGTTAGTAGGAGGTTGGATGGGCATGGATCAAGGAATGAGTTAGATGGAAGTAGAGTTTTTATCATTTCTGCAAGGTCTTTGTGCATGATGACTGTGTAAAAGGAAATTAGGGTTCCATGCAATGGATCCATACGATTGATCTCTGGAGGGATGAGATGGGGTGGCGGGGTTGGGCACCTTGTGGTTCGTTGAGTCGAGGTTTTTGTGAATATTGTCAATTTTTGTTTGAAAGAAGGAGGAAAGTGTAACGCTGTCAAGGTGATTTTGGATGTTGTGCTGGTTTCCTTGGGAGGCCATAAAGAGATGTTTTGTCAATGTGAAAAGGCATCTTGTATAGTAGGCCTTCTTCATTTCATGGGTTGCAGATTTATAGCTGGTCGATAGTCTCTTCCAATGAACTTTGTTCTCCTCACTTTTGCATTCCGACCATCTCCTCTCTGCTTTCTTCAAGTTTCTTTTTTAGATCTTAGTTCACAGTGAACCAGGGAGAGGAGAAATTTCAAGAGGGTGGTCTTGATGTTTTGGCATGGGCTAGGTTTTCTTAGAGGGATTTTATCCCCATGTGCCAGTTCGAAGCGGCCTCATCAATGGAGTGGATGTCTGGGTCATAGATCTCTCCTAGTTTGTGGATGCCGGTGGAGAAGCTCTGTATGCTGACTGAGTCCGAGGTTGAGAGTTTATTTGATCAGGGAGTGGTCTTTGTTAGAGGTGAACTTGGAGGTGGTTGGAAGGTAGAAAGAGATTAGATGGTGGTCTGACCAAAGGATAGGCATGATGGTATGACTTGCTTTAAGTGTGTCAGGAGCTTGGTCATCATGTATGAAGATCAGATTGAGGATGTTGCCTGCCGAGTGGATGCAAGGAACGCAGGCCGTAGGGCCGAAACATGTACATGTCGGGTAGAGTATTTTTGGAAGAATAAAGAATAACCTGATTGTCCAGATGAGTTGAAAGACATCTTTATTTGTTGCACCTTTTCTTATTGGACAATTCCACTTGTTTTTATTGGCCTGCCGAGTGGATGGCAGCAGAGACAATTTGGCGGAATCTTTGGTCTGGCAGAGTTGTCAAGAAGTCAGCAGCTGAACCAGAGGTGTTAGGATAGTATAGAAAGTTGAAGTCAACTAGGATGATTATCTGTTTGCAGGAGATGACCAGTTTGCTAATGAAAGCGAGGATGTCTTCTAGTGTGCTCATGGGGGGCTCTGTATACGAGGGCAAATGTGGCTTCAAGTGCAGTGAGAGTGTGTTAATCAGTTTGAAGGAGGTGTCTGATTTCATGATTGCTGCTACTCCACCCCCATCCTTCCTGTCGGGGCATGAGCAGGCCATTGCTTAGTAGGTGGGGGTAGGGGGCATAGTTGTCCCAGGGTGACCCCATCATTGTCTTGTAGCCATCAGTGTCAACCATATTCAACATTTTAAAAAACTCAAAAGAATATTACAATCATATGAAATTTGTAATAATCATGTGAAGTAAGTATATAAAATGCCAACCAATAAAAGAATTAAAATTAGTTAAAATAAAACCAAATGGAATAAAGCCAAACATAACCAGTAGATGGCGCCAAGGTATAAGCTATAACAGAAAAAAAGGAATGCTATAAAATAAGATAAAATATAAATATGAAACTTTAAAATCATAACAGGGGAAATTTAAAGTGTGCCTAGTACTAAAAGATTACAAGGTGCACAGTGCATGTAAGTTCCTCTTGAAATACCTTAATAATGTAAGTCCCAAGTGAGTTTATGCTTAAAAAAAAAAATAGAGCCAGTAAAGCTTAGTGCATAAACACAAGTGATTTATGCCAAAAAGAACTCTAAAACACATATATTAAAAAGTGTGTATAACCGAGACCAGTATAATAAAAACTGTGCCATGGGGCTAAAAAAGGGAAGGGGAAAGAAAAAACATGCCTCTCAATATACTGTGCACCTTGGAATCTTTTGGTACTAGGCACACTTTTTAATGTTGAATGTGCACTTATCTCAGACCTTTCTGAGCTTATCTTGATAACATTATGAATTTGAATCCCCACCTCACCAAGTATGCATAGTATTTTGTTCAAATCCTTTTATGGTTCATCCATTTTATCTTAATTTATTTATTATGTATGATTTATATTTATTTGTATACACATTTTTCTTGTTCTGTTTCATAAGCTTCAGTCATACACCCTGAGGAAGGCTGTTCAAACCGAAATACGGACTGTGTTGGAGGTCCAGTACAAAAAGGATCAAAGGACTCTCTGTTAGGCTTGTTATATACTTTCTGTATATGTTATGTTTTAGTCATATAATTTCAATAAATTGGTTATCCTTGAGGTTGGTTGATCGTGTCCCTTTCCCCACTCCTATTTTTGTCTTTATCATTACACGTGAGGTTGTTTTTTCCTTTTTTGTTTTGGGTTACAGTTATCTCCCCTGGATCAACTACCATGGTGCAGATCTGAATGGCCACATTCTTACCAGGTCCCTTTGCAGCAATATAATCAACTACCCAAGCCCGCTGCAGCTTGGAATGTTCCACAGCAGTAAGGTGTGTCTCCTGAAGCAGTATGACATCTGTCTTCAAACGATTAAAATTTTATAAAATTTTTGTATGCTTCACTGGGGAGTTAATTCTCCCCACATTCCATGTCACGACCTGCACCATGAGGACATTATAGTCCGAAAATAAAAAAGTTTAAAAAAGGAGAAAAAAATACCCAGGGCACTGTCCCAGCCCTGGGCAAGAACATCAAATCAAAGGACTCTCAAAAGATAACTACCAAAGACAGCCAGACCAAAAAATGGACAATACAACAAAACAAAACAGTACACAACTACTCTTGGAGTAGGGCAAGGCAGAGACCCACCAATCCTAAGGATCCCATCAGGTCTCATACCAAGCAACTTAACCCACCCCTACCTCTTCTAATCTCTTACGTTCCAACAAGATCTTTAAGATCGGAGGACAAATCTCTCCTCTTAGTCCCTTCACTAAGATTCATTTACTCAAGAAGAGACACGATCTTCTCTGTTAAGGCACCTCAAACCTGGAACTTAGCTTCCAATTTATATAAGGGAAGAAAAATCATTTAGTAAATTCAAAGGTCTCCTGAAAACCTGACGCTTTCAACTGAGATGCTCGAATTCTATATAACTCAAACATCCCATAGCATACAAAAATTTTTATATGAATATTAAATGGGTAACTCTTTCCCATCCTATTGTCTCAACACCTATTCTCATTTTATTTGTTTATGAATTGTATTTAAACCTATAACATAAGAACATAAGAACATAAGCAGTGCCTCCGCTGGGTCAGACCAGAGGTCCATCGTGCCCAGCAGTCCGCACACGCGGTGGCCCAACAGGTCCAGGACCTGGACTGTAATCCTCTATCTATACCCCTCTATCCCCTTTTCCAACAGGAAATTGTCCAATCCTTTCTTGAACCCCAGTACCGTACTCTGCCCTATTACGTCCTCTGGAAGCGCATTCCAGGTGTCCACCACACGTTGGGTAAAGAAGAACTTCCTAGCATTCGTTCTGAATCTGTCCCCTTTCAACTTTTCCGAGTGCCCTCTTGTTCTTTTATTATTCGAAAGTTTGAAGAATCTGTCCCTCTCCACTCTCTCTATGCCCTTCATGATCTTGTAAGTCTCTATCATATCCCCTCTAAGTCTCCTCTTCTCCAGGGAAAAGAGTCCCAGTTTTTCTAATCTCTCAGCGTATGAAAGGTTTTCTATCCCTTTTATTAGACGTGTCGCTCTTCTCTTGTGTCCTGTAGTGTCTTACCTTTATTAATTTGTGTGGTTTTATTCTTAGTTGTTGTTTACTTTCACCGTGATTTTATTTGTAAATTGCATTGGATTATGATATTACAATCAAATCAAACTTTTAAATAAACTTGAAACTTGATACCCACACCCTACCCCCCCAGGTCCCAATCAAACCCCCCAAAGCCAAAAACCTAAATCCCGAATTCCCCCTTAGAGTTTGAGTTCCCAATATCCAAGACCCAATCATGCCCCGATGTCTACTCCCCTAAACTCCCAATAACAAAAATTAAAAAGTCAAATGTGAGCCAGCTATCCCTTCTAGTAATCTGGAGAAGACCTCTGGAAGTATAATCCCACCTGTAACCACGCAGACTCCCAAACTCTACCCATTCAAGATCTCCAGTACTAAACCCAGATCTCCTCCCTCCCAACTACTCGAACAATACAGCCACAAGTTAGCCAGACACCTACACTCCAGCAAACACATGAAAGCAATAGGCCCCACAAACAGCAAAACCAGTCGGCACACTATAAGGGCGCAGCTCAGCCTGCATTTCAAGTGAGAGGACACAATAAAACTAGTAACAGTAGGAATGTAGAGGGCCTAGAACCCCATAGAAAAGTCACATGTGAGAGCTCCCCAGTGAGGTCCAAAAGTAGTAAACCTGCGATAGAAGTACAAACACATGAAAGAGAGCGAACCGGTAACAAAGGGACCCCAAAAGAGAGGCTCCTAATGACAGAGCAGCCATCACACTATTATAATGGGAAACTCCCCAGCACTCATCCCTTATAGCTCCAAACACACTTAACCCCATACATTCTTACAGCTATCCCCTTGCAAGGCATTTATCCATGTAATCATACAACAAGTGCAGGCCCCGAGCAGTTCCATTAAACAAGGGAGCAAAAAAATGGGCCCCACACAGCAACTGTCCTTGAGGATCTTAAGTCTCTGGTCTCTCTTGTGCACAGCAGGAATACAGTCCACCAACCAGTGTCCAAGACCCTAAAGCCAACTGTCGAACTCATCCCAAAAGCACTTGCCCTGCTCAAGATCAGGTAATAGGAGAAGACCGGGCACAATGAAGAGTGTCATCATGGCACAGTTGAAGTCGGTGAACTCCTGGGTGCCTCCAGCCCATCAACAAAGTCCTGGGCTTCCGACACCGTAGTGAAAAGTTGTGTCACACCATTATGATTCACTTATAAATGGGCAGGGCAAAGCAAAGAAAATCTGATTTTCCAAGCAAACAATATATAGCAAATGGGGCAACTTTGGTAGAATATTTATTTATTTTATTTAAAATTATTTGTAGCCCACCTATCTACAAATCTAGGCGGGGAACAATGTAAACAACAAAATACAATAACAATACACATTAAAAAAATATATCATATACAATAACAATACACATTAAAAAAATAAACATCCAAACATCTTTACACAATCATAAAATACATCTTCAAAAATACAGTTCAAAGCTGTTACCAACCACAGCCTAATAGAATCTCATACACCTTCACAGCTGATGCCAAAAGCATGTGCAAATAATAGTTTTTACCTCTTTTATAAAATGACAAAGCATGGTCAATTGACCCATAGAAACCGATAGGGCATTCCACAGAGTAATCTTGGAAACACAAAATATGCTTGTTCTCGAAGGTCAATTGTCAGCCTCTGGGCCTGCAAGATGGCATGGTCCCCCCCCCCCCCAAGATGGAGGACACAGACGGTAATCACTCGTGGTCTATCAGTAGTGTCTAAGCATTGTCCAATTCTGTGGGCTCTCTCAACATGAAGGGGTCCCAGCACAGCAGAGAGCTCACAAGAGGTGGTCAACCAGCCTTTGAAAAATGTGCAAAGCTCGACCTCAGGTAAGGATTCTGGAAATTGAAGGTTGTTCCTTCTTGCTCAATTTTCCATATCTTCGATTCATTCCTCCAAGATCTCCAGTTCTTTTAGGTGGTTTTGCTGCAGCGTGTCCAGGTCTTCTACTTTATCCTCAATGTCGCTCACACATTGTTGAAATTGAGAAAAATTGCAGCTCATCCTTCAAGTTTCCTCAGAGGTTATGGTAAGAGCAGATAGCATAGTTGGTTTTAAGAAAGGTTTGGATAATTTCCTGGAGGAAAAGTCCATAGTCTGTTATTGAGAAAGACACTGGGCAAGCCACTGCTTACCCTGGATCGGTAGCATGGAATGTTGCTACTCCTTGGGCTTTGGCCAGGTACTAGGGACCTGGATTGGCCACCGTGGTAATGGGCTACTGGGCTTGATGGACCGTTGGTCTGACTCAGTAAGGCTATTCTTATGTTCTTATCATCAATGGGCAAAAGTCTTTTATCCAGAAGCACCTCGAGGGCTGCCGTCACCTCAGACGAGATCTCAGCTAGAGATTGACATGGGGGAAAAAATTTGTCCCCGTCACCGTCCCCGTCTCCGCCCCATCCGCACTACCACTGTCCCCGCCCCATCCCCTCGACTACTATCCCGCAGGATCCATACAAGCCTCAGTACTGCACTATTTAGCTTATTTCTTCCTTATAAATCAAAGTTCTGGTTGCTGAACTAGAAAAAGAGATGTTCAGCTGGCAGGGCTTTGTTTATACATTTTTATCAACACAACTAATTTACTACTTTATCCTAAAGCAAAGAAAATAAATATAATTCTTTTTTTCTATCTTTGTTGTCTGGTTTCTGCTTTCTTCATCTTCTCATTGAATTCCTTCCATCCACTGTCTGTCTTCTCTCTGCGTATTCCATTTGCTTTGTTACTGTGCCTCTCCCTTCACACCCCACCTCCAATTGGTCTAGCACCCATCTTCTTCCCTTCGCTCCCCCCATAGTTGGCATCTGTCTTCTTCCCTTCCAGCATCATCTCCCCACTCTCTGTTCCCCATTTCCCTTTAGCGTCTTCTCCCCATTCTGTCTTACCCATTTCCCTTCAGCATCTTCTCCCCACTTTCTGTTCCCCATTTCCTTTCAGCATCTTCTCCCCACTCTCTGTTCCCCATTTCCTTTCAGCGTCTGTTCCTTTCCACTACCACCCTTCCCTCTCGCCACCTCACCGCCCTTCAGCATCCCTCACGCTGTCTGAGCATCACCCTCTCTCCCCTTTATCTTTGCGGCATGTTTTAAGTTTACAGAGTAACTTTCTGAAGCCGCCAGAGCCTGCCTGCAGTGGCGTGCATCCGTCGGCGGAAGCTTCTCCTCTGACACAACCAGAAATTGGGTCAGAGGAGAAGCTTTCACCCACAGACGCATGCGACTGAAGGCAGGCTCCGGCAGCTGCAGCAAGTTACTCTGTAAATGCACCGTGAAGGTAAGGGGGAAGGAGATAGATACAGATCCGGCCGGTAGGTAGGAGTGAGGGTGATGCACACGATTGGTAACCGTGTATGTTCCCTCCCTTAACTGCGGGGACAAGACCATTCACCGCTCCACAGGGCAGTGGATGGCCTTGTCCCTGTATCTGCAGTAAGCACTCCCCCCCCACACCGTTTTGGTGGGCTAACCGCGGGTAACAGCCACCGTGTCATTCTCTAATCTCAGCTACCCATATAGAGGCAACTGACTGGCCTGTCATGTCCTGCAGAGTCACCATCTTAACTGCTATGACATTACCATGATCTTTCTCCTTTTATGCTGCTTTAGTAGCCATAACCTCTACCAAGCACCGAAATACGTGTCAAGGGTGTAGCAAACAAACAGCAAAAGTGGCAGTACCCTTAGAAAGGGAAAAGTAGCTTAAATTCAGGCTTATTTTAGGCAAGCGGCAGGAGAGACACTATTCAGAATCCTCTCCCTTGCATAGTGTCATGTGATTCCCTCAAAGGAAGTTTAAATTATGATATATTTAAATGACAACTAAAAGTTTTAGTATATATAGTTAGAGGCTAATTATATAAATAAGTATAATGAAGGGATATAGGGAATAGTATTCTTTATTGTTGAGTCAATTAAAGGAAAGACTATATAAATGATTTGTACATGTATATGTATGCTGGACATCTCAGAAACAATCTAATTCTGTATGTAACACCATTACTAAGTTACTTTATCATAACTCCATCAGTGTTGTCCCTCCTTTGTATCGAAATTTACACTGGCTCCCTGTAGAAGCACGTCAATTTTAAATTGGGCTGCTTCTACTACAAAGTTGCTACTGGTCATGCACCACATTATCTGATAGATCTATTTGTCTTTTCATTCCAGAGGAATCCCAGAAAAACTCACGCTTTCTTTGTCTTCCCACCAGCTAATGGCTGCAAACACAAAAAAATTCCATGAGCGTCTACTCTCTTTTCAAGCTGCTATGTATGACAGTGATCTGAGGCACTTGTTTTCCATGTCTAATTCATATCTTCACTTTTGAAGGCAACTAAAAACTTATCTTTTTAATAAGTTTATAGGTAACTAGCTTCTTTCCTACCTGCTTATTCCTTTGTATTTTTTATTACTCTTTTGTGAACCATATTGAACTACAGTACCTGGTTATGCGGTCTAGAAAATGGCTTAGGGGCTCATAATAAAAAAAAAAAAAAAAAAGTCTAAAAAGTGGCCTAAATGGCTACTTGGACGATCAAAAAGCCTGATCGTCCAAGTACCCATAATCAAAGCTGGTTTTAGACGTATCTAAAACCAGCTTAGGCCTTTTCCCTGCCTCTAAACGCACAGAGAGAAAAGAGGCGTTTTTAGAGGAGGGGAAAGAGCGGGCGGGAGGCGGGCCGACCTACACCTAGGCGTACAACACGTATAACCAAAAGATTTTGACAGGTTGCCTAGTCGACACTTATACGTTTTGACTTAGACCAAGTCAAAACACGTATAAGTGCCGAAAAGGGGCCGCTGAGCTGATCGTGGCTGCTGCGATCAGCTCAGCGGCCCCAGCAACCTGCCTACCCCTCTACAGCAATGATCGCGGCAGGAGAGATGGCTCATCTCCCCTGCCACAATCCACCCTTCCTCCCCCCCCACAACGTTCAGGGCAGGAGAGAGCCCAAGCCCTCCTGCCCCGCAATCCCCAACCCCACTCGACGACATCGGGGCAAGAGGGAACTCAAGCCCTCTTGCCCCAGTGGCACCCCCGACCTCCCTGACACTATCAGGTCAGGAGGGAGCCCAAGCCCTCCTGCCCCGTGATACCCAAACCCCCATCCCGATGACATCGTGGCAAAAGGGAGCCCAAACTCTCTTGTCCCGCAGCACCCCCAACCTCCCCGACACTATCAGGGCAGGAGGGAGCCCAAGCCCTCCTAACCCGCAATCCCCAAACCTCCTCCCCCAGGCCGAATCTGTTGGGGCCAGGAGAGGGCCAAGCCCTCCTGGCCCGGCTATCTCCCCCCCTCCACCACACGATCCAGCCAGGAGGGAGCCCAAGCCCTCCTGGCCCGTGACCCCCTCTAACCCCCATCCCCCACTAAAATACGGGCAGGAGGAATCCCAGGTCCTCCTGCCCTCGATGCAATCCCCCCCAACAACTGGACGTTTTTTTTTTATAATGGACATTTTCCCTACTTCTACTTTCAACGTTTAAGGCCTTAGGCCAAAAGGGGACTTAGACTTTTTTTTTAAATTATGCCCCTCTTATTGTATTGTATTGTATTGTGTTACTATTTGACTATAGTTCATATATTGTAGCTTGTGTATTGTACCATCAGTACTGTAGTTAATGTTCATATTTCCATTAAAGCTACTCATGTGACTCGCTTTGAATTGACTTCATAGTCATTAGTTAGCGGTATAGAAGCTTTAAATAAACAATAAACACGTCCTCATCATCTAAATCTCCATGTTCCACTCCCAACCATTCTGCAGCTGAAGAACTTTTCCTCCAGGAAAGGACCATCATCTCCTCAAGTTATCTTCTGCAGACATAAGACCTTCATTGCTAAAGTGAGTTACTTTTTTCCTGCTTAATTGATCAGTCAGTTTCTAATAATATTTTATCTTGTGGCACATTCTTGTTTAAATATCCCTAAATTGATAGCTAAAATCACTGCATTCCCTGTATAATCTTGTAAATAAACTTGCTCTGTAAAAATAAGAATCTAGGTCTTCCTTAATATTCTAAATATTAGTCTTTAAGCCCGTTACATTAACGGGTGCTAGAATATATGTTTGTCTGTCTTTCTTTATTTCTGTCTCTCTCTGCCGCTGTCTTTCTTTCTGTCTCTCTCCCTGCCTGTCTCTTTTTTCTTTCCTTTCTGTCATCCTCCCTCCCACTATCTGTCTTTCTTTCTCTCCCCACTTCTTTCCAATGTCTGCTCCCCCTGTCCCTCAGACTTCCATTCAGCGGCTGTCCCTCCTCTCCCCCACACTTCCATTCAGTGTCTGTCTCCCTCTCACCCCTTTTATCTACTGTTCACCCTCTGTTTTGCCCCTTCCATTCACTGCCCTCTCTTCTCTTTCCATCCAGTGTCCGCCCTCTCTCTCTCTGTTCCATATGGCATCTCCTCCTTCCTTTCCCCTTGGTCTGGCATACCTTCCTCCTTCCATGCATGCCCTGCAATGTCTTCTTCCCTCCAAGCCATTCTCTCCCCCTCTGCTCCCTTTCCTCCTTGAACTTCATCGGGCAGCAGCAGCATTTAAAATTTGCTGCTGTTGCTGGCTTCAGGCCTTCCTCTCTGGAGGGTCCTGCCTACTTCCTGTTTTCATGAAGAGAGGACCTGCCAGAGAGGAAGGCTTGAATCTGGCAACAGCAGCGAATTTTAAATGCTGCTGCTGCCCGAAGAAGCCAGGCCTTAACAACAAAGCTCCCTCCAGCGTTGGCAGCTGCGAGAGCGAGGTAGGGATACCGCTGGACCACCAGGTTTTTAAAAAAAAACCAAAAACTTACCAACGATGGCGGCGGTGCTGGGGGGGATTTGAAAAGCCATCGGCCGTGAAGTATGCCACCTGCATACTTCACGGCCGACGGCTTTTCAGGACTTTAAAAACTTACCAATGATGGCGGCAGTGCTGGGGAGGGTTTGAAAAGGTGCCGCGGTTCCTCTGTTGATCCCCGCCCGACATGTCTCACAACAGCAGTTTAAGTCTGGAGAGGGGGTTTGGAATTTCTGACGTTTGGACAATGGAGGCACACGATCGGGAAAGGGAGCCAGAGCCGGCAAGACCGCGGTCTGCGAGAGAGGGAGTGTTAGCCACGGACCTATGGATCACGGATCACAGATCACGCAGGTATGAGTGCGCATGCGCGGCTAGCGTTTTATTATTTTAGAAATTGTCCTGAAATATTATATAGTGCAGGTTAATAATGCAGACATTCCCCCAATTAACATCTATTAATACTATATTTCAAGTTAAATTCTTATTCACATTATATTCTTATCTCTCACATCACACTTTTAGTGTACGCAGTGGTGGATCCTCCTCCACTGCTATCCCACTATCAGTCAAGGTACCCCAGGACTCTGTTCTGTGACCTCTTCTTTTCTCCATCTATACTCATTGTCTTGGTGCTCTGATCTCCTCCCATGGTTTTCAATCTTACCTCTACGCTGACAACTCCCAGATCTACCTCTTTACACCAGAAACCTGTACAACAGGGGTAGGAAGCTCCAGTCCTCGAGAGCCGTATTCCAGTCGAGTTTTCAGGATTTCCCCAATGAATATGCATGAGATCTATTTACATGCACTGTTTTCAATGCATATTCATTGGGGAAATCCTGAAAACCTGATTGGAATACGGCTCTCAAGGACCGGAGTTCCCTACACCTGCTCTACAATAATCCAGGCCCGAATCTCAGCCTGCCTATCCAACATTACTGCCTAGATGTCCTAATACCACTTAAAACTGAATATGACCAAGACTGACTTACCCTTCCATCTAAACCTACCTCTCCTCTCCCCCCATCTCTATCTTAGTGGATAACACTCTCATTTTCCCAGTCTCATTAGCTCATAACCTCGGGGTCATCATTGACTCCTCTCTCTCTTTCTCTGCACAAATCCAACAGACTGCCAAAACCTGTCATTTCTTTCTCCAAAATCCAACTCTTCCTCTCTCAGCACACTACCAAAACCCTTATCCACACCTCTCACCTAGATTATTGCAGCTTGCTTCTCAAAGATCTTCTACATAACCCTCTCTCCCCTTCAATCTGTTCAAAATTCTGCTACACAATTTATATTCTTCCAGAGTCCCTTTGCTCACATCACCCCTGTCCTCAAGTCACTTCATTGGCAACCTATCCATTTCTGTATACAGTTCAAACTCCTCTTATTGACTTACAAGTGCATTTACTCTGCAGATCCTCAATATATCTCTTCTCTTATTTCTCCCTATACTCCTCCCCGGGAACTCTATTCATCAGGCAAGTCACTTATCTATATCCTTCTCCTTTACTGGCAACTCCAGACTACGTTCCTTCTCTCTTGCTGCACTATACATCTTGAACAGACTGACTGAGTCAATATGTCATGCTCTGTCCTTGGCAGTATTCAAATCCAGGCTAAAAACTCACTTTTTTAAAGGTTGCTTTTAACTCCTAACCTCCATTTTCTTGTAAAGTACCCATGCCTGAGAAACTCTAAAACCCCCTACTTGTCCTATTTGCCTGTTTGATTAGATTGTAAGCTCTACTGAGCAGGGACTGTCTCTTGAATGTTTTAATGTATAGCGCGCTACATAAGTCTAGCAGTACTATAGAAATGATAACTAGTGTAGCAGTAAAAGGGGATGAATGGAAAAGAAAGATAACACGAGAGAAGGGAATGTGTCTTTGATAGTCCTGAAAGGTTCAATTTTTCTTCTTCCATACCATTTACTTGCAGGAAGGTAGCACACTTATGCTATCAGCAGATGACTCCAGAACACAAGGAAACTTGCATCACACTACTCATCTCTGTGTTTCAAAAACCATTTAAGAGTCAGTTTATCATACAACTCACCGTGGTGGTTTCCCTTCCAGTTTTCTCCTCCCTTCCATTTGCATCTGAACCTTTACTAGGTCTGTCGGACTGGCAAAAAATTGGCCAATAGCACCAGCTAACATCCCTCCTACTACAGATTGCCTTAAAAAAATTAAAGAAAACTCTTGATTATATATACAGTGATGCTAAAAGCAGCAAATAAAGTTTGAGAAGGATCCCTATATCAGGGAAACAATTTTGAGAAACTGGTTTTAAGCATTCAGGTGACTATCACTTATCTCACATGTTTAATAAATATGAAAAATTCTTCCCCCCCCCCCCCATTTTCATATGTCAAGCTTCTCTTCATTTAGTACACTGCTATAATAAGTATTTATATGGTAAAGATCTAGGGCAGAACTCTCAAACTCTGGATCTTCAGGGCCACAAACCAGCTGGGTTTTCAAGATATCCCTAAAAAGAATTTGTATAAAACGGAGGTAAATGGGAAAACAGTTCTCTATCATACTTATTCATCAGGGATATCCTAAAAATCTGACTGATTCATGTCCCATCTCCCCTCACTTGAGAGCCCTGATCTTGGTCTATTATTTTTTGGCCATGCATTGTCTATGGGACAATATATATTCACACTGGCCCTTATTTTTTAAATGGCACCTAAAATATAGGTGCCAAGGAATGCAGCACATAGCACAAGTCAATCTTAAGTAAGGTGCCATTTATTAGGCATCATTTATAGAATAGTGCCTAGTAACGCCCAAAGTGAATTTAGGCACTAGTAGGTATCTGAACCTCAGGTGCCCCCTATTTATACCAGGGTTTTCTTGACCTAAATACCAGTGCCTAAGTCCAAAACAGACACCTACATGGCAAACATGCCCACAATCCGTCCTTAACCATGCCCACTTTCTGGTAAGCACCTCGGGCTAGATGCAATAAACACTGTTGCTAAGACCGTGTGAGTCGCTGTTGGCTGATTTTTGGGCTGATTGTGGAACAACGATCGATGTTCCAACAGGTTTCCATGCAAATGATTTGAATGGAGGTTCACCGTAATCCTGTTTCACAAGTCACCTTGAGAGCTACTTGCACACATGCGCCGAGCCCATAGAAAAGAAAAAAAAAAAAAGAAAAACACAGGCAGACCTGTCAGTAACACAGCTACCAACAGATGTCTGTTGGCTTTTCTGAATTGGTCCTAGCGACCTAATTCTGGCATGCAAGTTTAGGGCATCAATCGAATGTCTGTGTCTGTGTATGGCCGTTTGGTGGAGGATGGGCTGGGGAGGGCTTCAATGGCTGGGAGGGTGTAGATGGGCTGGAGTAAGTCTTAACAGAGATTTCGGCAGTTGGAACCCAAGCACAGTACCGGGTAAAGCTTTGGATTCTTGCCCAGAAATAGCTAAGAAGAAAAAAAATTTAAAAAAAAAAAAATTTAAATTGAATCAGGTTGGGCAGACTGGATGGACCATTCAGGTCTTTATCTGCCGTCATCTACTATGTTACTATGTATGTTACTATGTTTAATATTAATGATCTCATTTGCATGCCATAATCGGAGAATGTAGGACCGCATGGAAAACCATGCAGCAAGCCATTTTTGGCATAGGGTTGTCAAATACATCAGTAATTAAACCAGTAAAACTGGTTTAGTGAAGATTGTTAGATGATCAGACACTTTAATGCATCTAGCCTTGGTGCCTACCATTCAATTAATTTTAATTTAAGCCAGTTATGAGGTGCTTATTGCTTGTTATTGGTGGCAATTTTGCTTTTCAAATAACTAAATTAAGCGTCTTTTGTAGAATCTGCCAGTACATGATTAACAAAAAGCAACAACATTTTATCATGTGCAATTGTAAACTTTGGAAAGAAAACATACTGGGCGTGGCTTGGAGTGCGCTCCTCAAGCCCGGACAATTAACTGAAAAGTTGTAAAACTTCACGAACTTTGCTCCTTCCAAAAAAAAAAAAAAAAAGTAACTTTTAAAATGGTGGATTCAGAACCTTTAGTTAGATGGGTACATGTGGAAATGAGCCTAGGAAATACTATGTTGGTGCTATTTAATGTATACGCCCCAAATTCGAAGCAAAGTGAATTCTTTTAAACTCTGCAACCAAGTTTCCAAGTTTATTGGTTTTTAATATCCCGACCATCAAACAATTGTCTGGCCGGTTAACAATAAAATTAAAAAAAAAAAGAATTAAATGTAGTAGTATGTGCAAAAAGATGTCTAAAGTTAAACATAAAAGACAAAGACTTGACGTACTGGAGTGTGAGGGCAGTAAGTGAGGAAAGGGAAAAAGTTACATTGTATAGGTGAGAAGGAGAGAGTGGGGGGGAGGATTGAACAAAGGGGAGGGGAGCGTTAAAACAGTTAATACTACCACTGTCCGCTTCTAATTTAGTGGTGGCTGGGGATTTTAACGCTGTGATGGATCCAGTGATGGATAAAAAACCTAGTAAAATTATGAAATCATTAGGATTAGATAATTTTGTACATTCTTGTGATTTGAAAGATATATGGCGGATACTTCATTTTAATGAATGGGAATTTTCCTTTTGTTCTCAGGTTCACAAATCCTTTTCAAGAATAGATTATATTTTCATTTCAAATTATTTAAGTCAGCAGGTAACACAAGCCTCCATAGATCCAATTATCTTGTCTGATCATGGGGGGGGGGGGTTAATTTTAAAATTGTTGGGCAGGATAATAACAGATCTTTATGGAGATTCAATAAAACATTGTTAGAGGATTCCAATTTTCTTGAATATTTCAGTTAAAAATAAATGATTTCTTCCAAATTAATGATTCAAAAGAACTCTCAGTGGTGACAATATGGGATGCTTTTAAGGCAACCATGAGAGGTCAAATTATTTCATATTCAGCATATGTTAGGAAACAGCTCAAAAAACAATTTTCTAATTTGGAACAGGAAATTAAGGTTTTAGAGTCAAAATTGATTGAAAAATGGGAACAAACTACTCTACAGACTTTTAAAAGTAAAATGTAAATACAGTGGTACCTTGGATTACGAGCATAATCCGTTCCAGGAGCATGCTCGTAATCCAAAATGCTCGTTTATCAAAGCGAGTTTCCCCATAGGAAATAATGGAAACTCGCTTTGAGAGGTTCCCACCCCCCACCTGAGGCCAGCAGCGCTGCTCCCCCCCCCCATGAGAACCGGCATTGCTCCCCCCGAAGGCCCCCCCCGCCACCATCGGGCATCCCCCCGCCGCGACCTGAGGTCCCCCCAACCCACCCGAACCCTCTTCTTACTTTGCTGTAGCCTCCGCAGCGGCACCGGCACCAGCATGTCCTGTGCGTGGTGCCGGTGCCTGAAGATCTGCTTCCTGTGCTGGGCCTTGAGAGTTCACGTTCGACGTGAACTCTCAGGCCTTGAGCATGCGCACATGCTCAAGGCCCAGCACAGGAAGCAGATCTTCAGGCACCGGCACCATGCACAGGACATGCTGGTGCCGGTGCCGCTGCGGAGGCTACAGCAAAGTAAGAAAAGGGTTCGGGTGGGTTGGGGGGTGCCATATGGCGTCGGGGGGGGCCCGATGGCGGCAAGGGGGGTGCCGGATCACGGGGGGGAGGGTGCCGGTTCGCGGGGGGGGGGGGGGGCGCTCGCAAATCGAAGGTTTCCGAGGCGCTGATTTTGCGAATGTTTTGCTCGTCTTGCAAAACACTCGCAAACCGGTGTACTCGTAAACCGAGGTACCACTGTATAATGAAATTTCTTCACAATTTGTAAGGAAAGATTTGTTTTCTCAACAGACCATGTATTATGGAAGTTCAAATAAGGCGGAAAGATTACTGGCGAATTATCTTAAAGCAAAGAAAAGAAAAACAAAAATTATTGCAATAAAAGATGAAAAAGGTGATACTCATTCTCAAATTGGACCTATATTAAAACAATTCTTAAATTTTTATAAAGCTTTGTATTCTTTCGAGCTTTATACAGACAAAGAAAAAGATGGTTTAGAGTTTTTAAAATTAATTAATGGTCCAAAAATTCCTGCTCACATAAAAAGAAGTTTAGAGGCGCCTATATCACAAAAAGAATTGCAATCAGCGTTGAAGTCCTTTAGAGTTGGATCCGCTCCAGGTGGAGATGGTTTTACGGTAGTTTTATAAATCATTTCAAAGTACCCTCTTAGTTCATTTATTAAATTTATATCAGACCCAACTTACTAAAGGTTGCATTACAGGTACTATGGTGGAATCTGTTACTATAGTTTTGCCAAAACCAAATAAAGATTCCACATTGGTCTCAAATTACAGG
The DNA here is from genome assembly GCF_902459505.1 of Geotrypetes seraphini. Taxonomy (NCBI): domain Eukaryota; kingdom Metazoa; phylum Chordata; class Amphibia; order Gymnophiona; family Dermophiidae; genus Geotrypetes; species Geotrypetes seraphini. Next base: position 113,307,376 of record NC_047086.1, read on the forward strand.
CCTATTTCTTTAATCAATATAGATGGTAAACTTCTGGCTAAGACATTGGCTATACGATTGGCTAAGGCTCTCCCTTTTATTATTGGTATGCACCAAACGGGATTTGTTGCTCAGAGACATTCCTCTAATAACACCGGATTGGCTTTTCATATGTTAAATTTATCAAAAGCCATGAAAGATCCAGCTTTTTCTGTTTCCTTAGATGCAGAGAAAGCTTTTGATCGGGTGGAATGGACCTTCATGTATCAAGCAATCGGGAATATAAGGTCTTTGCTTATGCGGATGATATACTGCTTCATTTGAGGAATCCTGAAACAATCATTCCATGCTTACTTGAATTAATGGATAAATTTGGAAAATTTTCATGTTATAAGATAAATTGGAGTAAATCAGAAGTTCTTCCAATTAATGTCCATTGCACAAAAGGATTATTTGATACATTCCCTTTTCTATGGAAAGAGGATGGAATAAAATATTTAAGCATTTGGATAAAAAACACGTTGGATGAAACAAAAGTAAATGAAAAATTTTTATTACAGAAGGTAACAGAAATGTGTGAGCAATGGAATCCTTTACATCTTTCTTGGTGGGGGAGAGTCCAAACTATTAAAATGATGATATTGCCTGTGGTTTGTTATCAAATGGGTATGTTAACAGTTTTTTTTAAGGGGTCCTTTTATAAAAAGTTAAACAGTATACTTTCAAAATTTATTTGGCTGGGTAAAATTGCTTGAATTTTGTTAGTATCTTTACAAAAGCCAATTGCGGAGGGAGGGGTAAATTTTCCCAATTTTTATAGGTATCATCAATCCTATATTTTACGTCAAGGTATGTATTGGGTCCTCCTAGAGCTCATTGAAAATCTCCCAGATTGGTTGTGGTTGGAATGGCGACTCATGTTCCCTCTGCAACTATGTCATGTTCTCAATATCAAAATGCCTAGATTATATAAAGAAAACAGAATTTTAATGGATACATGGAAAACCTTACGATATATCAACAATTTAACACCAACTCTTTTAGTGATATTGGCTTATCTAAACTTTCTTTTATATGCTCAGGAATTTTTGGTCCCTTAATTAATTTTAAAAATTCTAACCCATCCTTTTCTTTATCTAAGTAAGACTCCGAAGAATACAGGCCTTTATAAAAATTTAAAAATTGTTTTAAAAATCGGTCCAATTCACAAATCTATTAATCAATCTATATGGCTGAACTCCAAGATCCAAATTGGCGGAGAAAAGGTCGTCTGGAAGCATTGGATGATTGCAGAAATATGTATATTAGAAGATGTTATTTCTAATGGTAAACTGCTTGAGTTTTCACAGTTGCAACATAAATATGGCCTCAATAAATCACAAAATTTTAGATGGTTGCAACTGAAGCAGGCCATTTAGGTAGGGTTCCCTGAATGGAAAAATCTTAATAATCAATATAGTTTAGAGTTCTTATGCTTTCTGGGGCACCAGGCCGCTAAGTGATATAAATTAATATCTGGATTTATGAATAAAAAAACCAAAGACTGGTCTTCGGGACATTTGGAGCATTGAGATTAAGCATCAAATTATTGCGTCTCAATGGCCACAAATTTGGTCTTGGAGGATGAGATGTACGATGTCTGCATCTATGAGACAAACATGTTTTTTCCTGCTACATAGAGCTCTCTGGACCCCTGTTTGTTTAAAAAAATTAGATTGCTCTAAGTCTGATAGATGTTGGCATTGTCATCTTGAAGTAGGGACTTTTTATCATCTATTGTTTTATTGTCCATTTATTATGACATTCTGGAAATCAATTTGGGACCAAATTAACAATTTGTTAGAAAATCATGTGGCATTGTCGTATGATACAGTATTATTTGGTGTGTCAATGAGAGAGAAGAGTCAAATATCTTCCAAAAATAATAAACTCTTACTTATTTTAACAGGGGTTGCCATAAAACAAATAACATATAATTGGAAAAACTGGAGTAGACTAAACTATAGTTTTTGGTGGAATTCAGTGTGTCATATTTATAAAATGGAAAAAACATTAGCTATTCAGAAAGGGAATTTTACTAACTTTCAAGATGTGTGGGGGCCATTAACAAAGTATTGCAATGAATAATTATCATTTCCCTGATTTGTATAAATGAAGTAATAGGGGGGAGAGGTAATTTTTGAAGATTTCATTGTTTGTTATGAAAGGAAAGGATAATCTTTATTATATGGTTTATATATTGTGACATATTGAAGGGTAGGGAGGGAATGGGATAAATGATATTGAATATGAATAAGTATAGAATTTCAAGTGATGTTTTTCAGTTAAAATGATGTTACTTGATGTAAGTTGTAAAAATGAATAAAGAATTTTTAAAAACCCAACAATTTTACACCTATCCCATTACAAAAATCAACAAATCAGACTATTTGACTTAACTCCAAGATTGGCGGATTTAAGGTCATCTAGAAACACTGGATGATAGCAGGACTACGTATTTTAGATGATGTTATAAATAATGGTAAGCTGCTTGATTTTTCACAGTTGCAGCATAAATTTGGACTTATCAATTCACAAAGTTTTAGATGGCTGCAACTGAAGCATTCAGGTGGGGTTCCCTGAATGGAAAAATTTAAATAATCAGTATAGCTTGGAATTCATATGTTTTCAGGTGGACTTCCTGGGACACCAGGCTGCACAATGGTATAAATTGTTAGCTGAATTTGCAAATAAGAAACCAAAAACTGGTCTTAGGGACATCTGGAGTATTGAGATTAAGCACCAAATTTCTGCGTTTCAATGGCCACGAATTTGGTCTTGGAGGATGAGATGTACAATGCCGGCATCTATGAAACAAACATGTTTTTTTCTGTTACATAGAGCATTCTGGACACTGGTTCGTTTACAAAAGTTGGGTAACTCTAAGTCAAATAGATATTGGCATTGTCATCTCGAAGCAGGGACTTTAGATCATTTATTGTTCTACGGTCCTTTTATTATGGCATTTTGGAAATCAATATGGGGCCAAATTAATTGTTTGTTGGAAAATCCAGTGGCATTGTCTTATGATACTATATTATTTGGCATGATTATGAGGGCTAAAAGCCAAATATCATCTAAGAACAACAGGCTTTTGTTAATAATGACAGGAGTCGTCATACAACAAATTACAAGCAATTGGAAGAATTGGAAAAGGCTTAATTATAGTTTCTGGTGGAATTCATTGTGTCATATGTATAAAATGGAAAGGACATTGGCCATTCAGAAAGGGAATTTTAAGAGGTTTCAGGAGATTTGGGAGCCATTAGCAAAATATTGTGACGTTTAAATAGTGTTTTCCCCTTTAAATATGCACATCCGGGAAGGAGGAGGTGGGGGGATGATAGGTTAATGAATTTTGAATAATTAATATGGGCTGATAATAGATATTTTATGTATGGATATGGTAATTGATAAGGGGGGAGGGGGATTCAATTCTGAAATGAATATTACAAGAATATTAAGTGTGATATTTAAGCATAAAATGTTGTATTTATTGTTACACTTCTTGTAAGTTTTGAAATTAATAAAGAATTTGGAAAAAAAAGAAAACATACTGATGGTTTAAAAGAAAAATACACAATTGTATCAATATTTAAAAGCATTCATTTGGATAGCAGCACTTGCTGTCCGGATTAAGTGCTGCTGAGCAGGATATTCAGAGGCACTATCTAGATATCCTTATAAAACTTCTTGGCACTATTCTGCTAAAATGCTATCCTAAGTTATCCAGGTAGTGGACTGAATATCCCTGCTATAGGGATAAGTTCCAGCACTGACTGGATTTACTAGATATTCAGTACTGCGACCCAGATATTGGTCCTGAATATGCATATTTTGGGGCAAACATGGCTAGTGTGAAAGAAAAAAGAAAGATAGATAGATACTGACTCAAATATTCTAATACTTTTATTATATACAGTCAACCTTCGGTTTGCGAGTGTTTTGCAAGATGAGAAAACACTCACAAATCTTGCCTCGCAAACCGAGCGTTGACTCAATATGCGAGCCCCCACCCCGAGAACCGGCAACGCCTGTCCGCCCGCCCGCCCGCCCGCCCAAACCCTTACCGCAATCGGGCATCGGCATGCAGCACCAACCCACAGGACGTGCCAATGCAAAAAGAGCCTGCCAGTGATCTCTGCTGGGCCTTGAGCATCTGTGCATGCTCAAGGCCTTCTGGCTCCCGCTCTCTCCGAGATTCTAATGAGATCACCGGCAGGAGGCAGGCTCTTTCAGCACCAGCACGTCCTGTGGGTTGGTGCTGCGTGCCGGTACCTGATTTCGGTAAGGGTTTGGGGGGGACAATGCCGGTTCTCAGGGGCGATGCCAGTTCCGGGGTGGGGTGGAAGCACGCCAGTTGCCTCGGAGGAGGGGGGGGGGTCTTTTTGGGATGTGCAATGAATCGCTCGTATTTCCATTAACTCCTATGGGGAAAGTTGCTTTGATATATGAGCACTTTAGTTTATGGGCATGCTTCTGGAACGAATTATGCTCGCAAACCAAGGTTCCACTGTATATGAAACTATAGTTACTGGGCAGACTTGTACGGTCTGCGTCTATGTATGGCCGTTTGGAGGAGGATGGGCAGGGGAGGGCTTCAATGGCTGGGAGGGTGTAGATGGGCTGGAGTAAGTCTTAACAGAGATTTCGGCAGTTGGAACCCAAGCACAGTACCGGGTAAAGCTTTGGATTCTCGCCCAGAAATAGCTAAGAAGAAAAAAAAAAAAAATTTAAATTGAATCAGGTTGGGCAGACTGGATGGACCATTCGGGTCTTTATCTGCCGTCATCTACTATGTTACTATAGTTTCATTAATCACAATAGCAGCACTGAAAAAAATGTGCTGAAGACCACATGTTAACAAGAATAAGCTACAAAGACTGGCATCTCCAGCTAGAAAGTTCTTCTCCATTGTCCTGTCTCTGCAGACCAAATGCACTAACAAAAGACTGGCTTATCATTCTGCATAGTCATTTCTATGTGTACACTGAAGCTAGTATCAGCAGTATCCCCTTAACTGTATCCATGACATCCTGTTTGTCTGTCTTGCCTGTTTAGATTGTAAGCTTTTTCAAGCAGGGACTGTTTTCTTATTCTATGTGACACTGTGCAGCGCTGTGTGTGTCTGGTAGTGCTATAGAAATAGTTAATAGTAGTAGTACTAGTAGTAGCAGTATACATCTTCATTAACACCTGAGAAAGTGCATTTGGTTTCTTAACAGAAAAAAGGACTATGGGACTCATTTTCAAAACAGAAAGACTTCCAAAAAAACGGCATAAAGTTGTACTTGGACATATCCTAGTGCCAATTTTTAAAACAGACATTTTAGACATCTTTTAGCCTTCCTGAAAATATGGACATGGAGATGATTGAGGCTCCTGAAAGTGCCATGCAGTCCTCACCAAAAGAAACTCTTCCTGAGGAAATTGCTATGGAATGTGGTGACTGCATTCAGAATGGGGAAGGAGGAGAAATTCCCATGGAAATTCTTTTAGCCAAGTGAAAGGTTAGAACTATGAAAATGTCCTGTATTGTTTAAAGCTTGAACATAAAGGGTTGTGTTTTCCTGCACTGTGGAAGATGTGCTGCTGTGTCTCAGTCTATGCCCCGAGGAGGTGGAGGGATTTGAATTACTGAAATAATTCAGTATGGGTGGGTGAAAATTTAAAAGCTTGGGTTTTAGTTCTATACCCTTCTTCCCTGACCTGGGGGTATTGTAACAGCCTGCAACACTCTGGCTCAAGAGAAGGTTGAAGGAGGGAAAAGTGGAACTGTTCATTTCAGTTGGAGAAGATGCAGAGCATAGAAACAGAATGCTACGGGGTACTTTTAATGTGAAACCTGATTTGTTTGTTTGAAACTGTAAAATGCTGAAGTCCTTTCCAAGGGAAGGAGAAACCTGGATGTTGGAACAGTGAAGCGCAGGATGTGCAGAGAAAGGCTATTCCAGGAAAGTAAAAGGGAACTGTGCTAATCTTTCCTGTTTGTCACTGGAAGAATTTTTTTGCCACTGTCTTCTGGGAATTTAAAAGTGGGTTGTTGTTTTTTTTTGGGGGGGAGGGGACTTTAATTCATACTGGTAACCCACTGTTCTGCTCTGGTCATATTCTAAAGATTTGGGGGGTTTTTTGGGGGGGAGTCTGCACAAGAAATAAAGGAAACTGTTTGAACCTTAGCCAAGGACCATTCTGACAATTATTTTTGGTGTTTTCTGGATGAATTGAACTGGGGTGGTTCATTGGGAGAATAACCCTGTGTGCCTGTCCAGCTGTCCCAAAGCTTGCGTGACTGCTGGCGGCACAACACCAAATACTGAGCTGCCCCATAGGATAGTGTTGTGCTAGTTACTGTAAAAAAAAAAAAAAAAAAGTAACTAGTTACCATTACAGTGGTACCTCAGTTTAAGAGTGTACCGGTTTGCAAGTGTTTTGCAAGATGAGCAAAACATTTGCAAAATCGGCACCTCGGAAACCAAGCATGCCTCGATTTACGAGCACCTCTCCCTGCGATCAGGCACCCCCCACTCGCTTCGCACCCCCCCCCCCCGCCGAGATCTGGCATCCCCATGGCACCCACCCACCTGATCACATTCCTTACCCCTATTTGGCACTGGCACCAGCACCAACGCACAGGACATGCGGGTGCCAGTGCCCGAAGATCTGCCTTCTTCTTTGTGCTGGGCCTTGAGCATGCGCAGATGCTCAAGGCCCAGCACAAAGAAGAAGGCAGATCTTCGGGCACCGGCACTTCCATGTCCTGTGCATTGGTGCCGGTGCCAAATAGGGTAAGGAATGTGATCAGGTGGGTGCCTGGGGGATGCCGGATCGCGGCGGGGGGGGGCAACGTGAGTGGGGGGGGCATGAGCGGAGGGGGTGGATCATATGGGGGGAGCAATGCCGATTCTTGGGCTGGGTAGAGCAGCACCGCTGGCCTCAGGGGATGGGGGTGGGTGGGAACAAATCAAGCGAGTTTCCCTTAGTTCCTATGAGGAAACTCGCTTTGATATACGAGTATTTTGGTTTACGAGCATGCCTCTGGAACTAATTATGCTCGTAAACCAAGGTTCCACCGTACTAGTTACATGGAATAAAAAGTAACTAGTTACTGATTTCAGTTATTCTTCACTAAATATAAATTATTACTTTACCAGTTAATGGAAAAAGTAACTAGATAGTTACTCGTTAGCTTTGTTAATTAATTATAACTATATGAACATTACAATGAGTACTCTATTTTCAAATGCGTTTCTTATTGGCTCTGAGCATTAAAAGCATTTCAAAATGCTCATCAGTTAAAACTGTTCCTGCGTGGTGTAAGAAGATGCTGAAGAGTCTTTCCACTGTTGCGCTTGATGGAAGGCTCGTATTCTTCAGAATAAATACTTCTTTCACAGTTGGATAGTGCTGGAGACTGGATATATCACTTGCAGCATCATTCAAGAAGAGGTCTAGTTACAACTGCACAGCATTGTCCCCTTTATTTGATTCATAGAAGAAGCAGCTGGTGTCTTCACTGGAAGTTGGTGCTGCAATATGAGTTATGTTTTCAGCATTAACCTGAGCCTGCATTGCTTGCATCAGCAAGTATTTGGTATGAGTTCTGCCAGCATCTGACTGAATCCAATGCAGCTTGGATGTGAAACACTTGCTACTATCAAATCATTAGCTTCACGTAGACCAAAGCCCTTAATAATTCCATTCATTAGAGCATCAACAAGTGGGCTGCAAATTTGAGTGAAGGCCTGATGGAGGTAGGATGTGCTTGCAGTGAAGAAATTGTTGGCAGAAGAACTCCCATGAAACACTGGTCTTCAGCTTGCAGTGTGTCCAGTGCCTTAGCAATTGATTTAATCACCATAATATACTCTGCCATTTAATATACTCTGCAATTTAATTTGAGTGGAAAGCTGTTAGGGAAAGCTTCTCACAGATGTCATTGAGAACAGTTTCAGACTTCACAATAGAATACACTTTGCCAACAGCATAATAGAATGAATTCCATCTAGTAACATTTGGTACAGCAAGTGTGGTTTCCGAAGTTTCGTACACTATTACAACTGCCTGTGGACTTTTACTGCACTTGTTTCAGAGGGTATTGCATTACACCGAGGTTCTACGGCTTAACTTCTTGTAATTTGCATCATCAGTGGCCCCTTCTGAATCACAGCATTCAAGTTCACTGTATGAGTACTACAATGATGGTGAGATGGACGTGCATACTCTGTTGCTTCTGCATCTGTTTGGTTGTCTAGGATATCTGAAATGTCTGTGCAGGTCACCTCTCTATTGTCGATTTGTGAGGGCACAACTTGTATTGGTTCTGCGACCATTGTTTCCGTCTCTGAGAACGCCTTGAATGCCTTAACAAAGTTTGATCCATTGTCAGTAACTGTGCAGAGAACTTTGTTAGTTATTCGAAATTTGGAGTGGATCTTCTCAAGTATGGATACAAACAGATCGAAAGTATGTCATCCTCACAAACGTGAACGTGCCAATGCTGCAGACTTTCGTTCCAATGTGCTGATCTTGAACCAGTGTACAGTAACTCCAAAAAAGTTTCTGTTGTTGGAGGTCCAAATACCAGCTGTTGAGAAGACTTCAGTCACAAGTGACAGCTTATTCTGAAGGTCATTCGTCATCATACGATATTGGTCCTCAATGTGTCCCGTAAGAGCCTTGCGAGTCAATACAGTTTTGCCTGGTTGAAGACCAGTGACTAACTGAATGAATTCTGGTGACTCGACTGAGAAGGCTTGCATGTCCCCAGTAACAAAATTCATAACGAGATCATTTACCCTTTTCTGTGACACAATGATGTCCCTGTTACTGCTCCATGAAGCAGCCAAAGTTTGCTGTTTCTTTGGCAGGGATTCTGATGCATCTGATGAAGAACAGCTTGCTGATCTCTTCAACAAAGATGGACGTTTTGCAAGTGCTTCTTAAGATTTATTATAGTATTGATTGAAGCTGTAGGTCTGCTTAGAAGCCAGCAGACAAAGTTTGCAACGTACATGGATATTTCTGCTGTCTGACCCTACTAGTGTAAAAAATTCAGTGAAGACTAAACGCTCAAATGAACTTACATTGTGATTATCATTTTTCTCTATTGTGGGCTTACTGAGGATTAGACTGCAGCCCACATTCATCCTCTCAAGGGTTACCCAGAGAGTCCTAGTTTCCCAGGACTTTGATAAGGTGCTTATCCAGTCCACAGGTCTTTGTCACTGCTTCTTTTTTATCTCAGGGTAAGAATATCTTATGTCCACAGTAGTCCTTCTTGGAGGCTTCCTTTTGGAAGGGGGAGACTACCCCTCCCATTCTGGGTTCCTCTCCCCAGATTTTAGGGCCTCTTAGCCACTTCAGAGACCATTTTTATTAATAATAACAGTACATGCAAATGAGTTTGCAAATTAGTCCCTTTAAGTATGCAAAAACAGTCCATCTTATTTAATATTTTCATCAATGACCTAGAAGAAGGAACATCCAGTGAGATCATCAAGTTTGCAGACGACACAAAGCTATCCCGGGCAATCAGATCGCAGAAGGATAGCGAGGAACTCCAGAGTGACTTGTGTCAATTAGAGAAATGGGTGGAGAAATGGCAGAAGAAGTTTAATGTGAAAAGTGCAAAGTAATGCATTTAGGCAGAAAGAACAAGGAACACGAGTATAGAATGTCAGGTGCAATTCTGAGTAAGAGCGAACAAGAAAAGGACCTGGGTGTACTGATAGATAGGATCCTGAAACCGTTGGCACAATGCGCAGCAGCGACAAAGAAAGCAAATAGAATGTTAAGCATGATAAATGGTAGTAGAACCCACTAGGGCCCAGGCCATCATGGACCTGGTACTTACGAATGGGGAAAGCATCTCGGACGTCTCGGTGGGAGAGACGCTAGCCACCAGTGACCATAACATGGTATGGTTTAATAACCTTAAGAAAGGCTTCCCTAGATCACAAACAAAAACAAGGGTACTCAATTTCAGGGGCACTGACTTCGCACGCATGGGAGATTTCGTCTACCAGACGCTGCAGGTTCAAGAAGTAACTGATAATGTGGAAGCTATGTGGACAACCTTGAAATTGATCCTTCATGAGGCAACTATTCGCTACATAAAATCGGTAACCAAACAACAAAGAAAAAGGAAACCCCAATGGTTCACAGATGAGGTATCACACCTCGTCAAGGAGAAGAAAAGAGCATTTCTATCATACAAACGCATGGGGGAAAAAGAAGCAAACATTGAATACAGGACAAAGTCTGCAGCGGTCAAAACAGCAGTCAGGGAGGCCAAACTTCGTATGGAAGAAACTCTAGCGAAGAACATCAAGAAAGGGGACAAATTCTTCTTCAGATACATTAGCGACAGGAAAAAGAACACAAACGGGATAGTACGCCTTAGAACGCCAGACGGGAATTATGTGGAAACTGACTCCGATAAAGCCAAACTACTGAATAATTACCGTATTTTCACGTAGATAATGCGCACCCGTGTAAAACGCGCACACGGGTATAGCGTGCGGGAAACACAAATTTATGTACAGAAATTTTTATATACCGTGCACACCCATATACCGCGCATGCTGCCCGACTCTCCTTTCGCCCGCCGACTCTCCTCTGGCCACCCCGACTCTCCTCTCCCCCTTGAAGTCCTGTCCCCACCCTGAAAGCCTGATGCCCCCCCCCGACGTCCGATTCACCCCCCCCGCAGGACCGCTCGTACCCCCACCCCGAAGGACCTCTCGCACGCACTCCCACCCGCACCCTGAAGGACCGCTCGCACCCCTACAGCCTCCCGACCCCCCCCCCCATCATGTAGAAGCTCCTACCAGTGTCCTGCTGCTTTATCTTGGCGGTCCCGGCCCTTCCGTGAGCCCTGCGCCTGTGCTGCTTCCTCTTCCAGCGGTTCGCCCTTTCTCTAACGTCAATCCCTCTTGCCCCGCCGACTCCCCGACTCCCCGACACGATCGGGGCAAGAGGGAGCTCAAGCCCTCTTGCCCCAGCCAACCGCGGCACCCCCGACACGATCGAGGCAAGAGGGAGCTCAAGCCCTCTTGCCCCCCCGACACGATCGGGGCAAAAAGGAGTCCAAGCCCTCTTGCCCCGCCGACTCCCCAACTCCCCGACACGATCGGGGCAAGAGGGAGCTCAAGCCCTCTTGCCCCAGCCAACCGCGGCACCCCCGACACGATCGGGGCAAGAGGGAGCTCAAGCCCTCTTGCCCCCCCCGACACGATCGGGGCAAAAGGGAGTCCAAGCCCTCTTGCCCCGCCGACTCCCCAACTCCCCGACACGATCGGGGCAAGAGGGAGCTCAAGCCCTCTTGCCCCAGCCAACCGCGGCACCCCCGACACGATCGGGGCAAGAGGGAGCTCAAGCCCTCTTGCCCCCCCGACACGATTGGGGCAAAAGGGAGCCCAAGCCCTCTTGCCCCGCCGACTCCCCAACTCCCCGACAATATCGGGCCAGGAGGGAGCCCAAACCCTCCTGGCCACGGCGACCCCTACCCCCACCCCGCACTACATTACGGCAGGAGGGAGCCCAGGCCCTCCTGCCCTCGACGCAAACCCCCCCTCCCCCCAACGACCGCCCTCCCAAGAACCTCCGACCGCTCCCCCAGCCGACCCGCGACCCCCCTGGCCGACCCCCACGACACCCCCACCCCCCTTTCCCGTACCATTGTGTAGTTGGCCGGACAGACGGGAGCCAAACCCGCCTGTCTGGCAGGCAGCCAACGACGGAATGTGGCCGGATTGGCCCATCCGTCCCAAAGCTCTGCCTACTGGTGGGGCCTAAGGCGCCTGGACCAATCAGAATAGGCCCAGGAGCCTTAGGTCCCTCCTGGGTGTGGGGCCTGAGGCACATGGGCCCAACCCGACCATGTGCCCAAGGCCCCGCCCCCAGGAGGGACCTAAGGCTCCCGGGCCTATTCTGATTAGCCCAGACGCCTTAGGCCCCACCAGTAGGCGGAGCTTTGGGACGGATGGGCCAATCCGGCCTCATTCCGTCATTGGCTGCCTGCCAGACAGGCGGGTTTGGCTCCCGTCTGTCTGGCCAACTATACAAAGGTACGGGGAAGGGGGGTGGGGGTGTCGTGGGGGTCGGCCAGGGGGGTCGCGGGTCGGCTGGGGGGGCGATCGGAGGTTCTTTGGGGGGGGCAGTCGTTGGGGGGAGGGGGGTTTGTGTCGAGGGCAGGAGGGCCTGGGATCCCTCCTGCCCGTAATGTAGTGCGGGGTGGGGGTAAGGGGTCGCCGTGGCCAGGAGGGTTTGGGCTCCCTCCTGGCCCGATATTGTCGGGGAGTTGGGGAGTCGGCGGGGCAAGAGGGCTTGGCCTCCCTTTTGCCCCGATCGTGTCGGGGGGGCAAGAGGGCTTGAGCTCCCTCTTGCCCCGATCGTGTCGGGGGTGCCGCCGTTGGCAGGGGCAAGAGGGCTTGAGCTCCCTCTTGCCTCGATCGTGTCAGGAGTGCCGCGGTTGACTGGGGCAAGAGCTTGAGCTCCCTCTTGCCCCGATCGTGTCGGGGAGTCGGCGGGGCAAGAGGGCTTGACGTTAGAGAAAGGGCGAACCGCCGGAAGAGGAAGCAGCAGGCGCAGGGCTCACAGAAGGGCCGGGACCGCCAAGAGGAAGCAGCAGGACACCGGTAGGAGCTTCTACATGATGGGGGGGGGGGTCGGGAGGCTGTGGGGTGCGAGTGGTCCTTCAGGGTGGGGGTGTGGGTGGGAGTGCGTGCGAGCGGTCCTTCGGGGTTGGGGTGCAGGTGCGTGCGGTCCTGCGGAGGGAGGTGAAACGGACGTCGGGGGGGGTAACTATGTAAAAAAAAATTTGTATACCGCGCAAGGTTATGCACGGTTTGTAAAAACACGTATAACGCACGTGTTATATGCGTGAAAATATGGTACTTCTGTTCAGTCTTTACCTGCGAGGCACCAGGGCACGGGCCTCGGCTGGATGCAAAGCAAAGCATGGATGACCCATTTCAGAAGTTTGAGTTCACACCAGCTGATGTTTACAGAGAACTGTCAAGACTCAAGGTGAACAAAGCCATGGGACCGGACAATCTGCACCCAAGAGTGCTCAGAGAGCTATGCGATGTTTTGGCGGAACCGTTAGCCATGCTCTTTAATCTCTCCCTAAGTACGGGGAGAGTCCCCCTAGACTGGAAAACTGCCAATGTTGTTTCTCTGCACAAAAAGGGTTGCAGAGTGGAGGCTGTGAATTACAGACCAGTAAGTCTCACATCAATAGTGTGTAAACTCATGGAAACTCTACTTAAAGGGAAATTAGACACGATATTGGATGAGGGGAATCTGAGGGATCCCTGTCAACATGGATTCACTAGGGGCAGGTCATGCCAATCCAATCTTATCAGCTTCTTTGACTGGGTGACAGGAAAGCTAGACTTGGGAGAGTATCTGGACATAGTGTACTTGGATTTCAGTAAAGCGTTTGACAGTGTCCCACACCGTAGACTATTAAACAAGATGAAATCGATGGGGTTAGGTGAGAAACTAACGGCATGGGTCAATGATTGGCTGAGTGGAAGACTTCAGAGGGTGGTGGTCAATGGCACCCTCTCTAAGACATTGGAGGTGACTAGCGGAGTGCCACAGGGCTCAGTCCTGGGACCATCCCTTTTTAACATATTTATAAGGGACTTGACCCGAGGGCTTCAGGGTAAAGTAGCGCTGTTTGCCGATGACGCCAAACTGTGTAATATAGTAGGTGAAAGCGATCTCACGGATGGTATGGCGCAGGATCTGATCAAGTTGGAAAACTGGTCTTCAACATGGCAGCTGGGCTTCAAAGCAAAGAAGTGTAAGGTGATGCATCTCGGCAGCAGAAATCCATGAAGAACATACACCTTGAATGGAGAAACACTAGCTACGACCTCAGAAGAACGGAACTTGGGAGTAATCATCAGTGCAGACATGAAGGCTGCCAAACAAGTAGAGAAGGCCTCATCCAAGGCAAGGCGGATGATGGGATGTATCAATAGAAGCTTCGTCAGCCCTAAACCTGAAGTCATAATGCCACTGTACAGAACCATGGTGAGACCTCATCTGGAGTACTGTGTGCAATTCTGGAGGCCACATTACCGTAAAGATGTACTTCGAGCTGAGTCAGTCCAGCGAATGGCCACTAGGATGGTCTCCGGACTCAAGGGTCTCTCATACGAGGAAAGACTGGGCAAGTTGCAGCTCTACTCTCTAGAGGAGCACAGGGAGAGGGGTGACATGATTGAGACATTTAAGTACGTCACAGGTCGTGTCGAGGTGGAAAACGACATATTCTTTCCTAAGGGACCTTCAGTCACAAGGGGGCACCCGCTCAAACTCAGAGGAGGGAGATTTGGTGGTGACACCAGGAAGTATTTCTTTACAGAAAGGGTGGTGGATCACTGGAACAAACTACCGGTGCAAGTGATCAAGGCCACTAGCGTGCTCGACTTTAAGAATAAATGGGACATCCACGTGGGATCTCTACGTGGGTCGAGCAGCACTCTGACTTAATGGGGTGGGACAGTAGAGTGGGCAGACTTGATGGGCTATAGCCCTTTTCTGCCATCATCTTTCTATGTTTCTAAGAAAGGAATCACGAGTAGATTGGAGAAAGTTATAATGCCGCTTTATAGAGCAATGGTCAGACCACACTTGGAATACTGTGTCCAACATTGGTCTCCCAACCTAAAGAAGGATATAAAATTGTTGGAGAGGGTGCAGAGACGAGAAACAAAGCTAATAAAAGGTATGGAGAACTTGGAATACGAGGAACGACTTAAGAGACTGGGATTGTTCTCTCTTGAGAAAAGGAGACTGCGAGGGGATACGATCGAGACTTTCAAAATACTAAAAGAAATTGACAAAATAAGAGCAGGAAAAAAATTATTTACAATGTCCAATGTGACACGGACAAAAGGACATGGACTGAAGATAAAGGGGGACAAGTCCAGGACAAATATCAGGAAGTTCTGCTTCACGCAATGAGTGGTGGACACCTGGAATGCTCTCCCAGAGGAGGTTATTGTGGAATCCACCGTTCTAGGATTTAAAAGCAAACTAGATGCACATCTCCTTACGAGAGGCATAGAGGGATATGGGTGACTAAAATTACGCCAGGTGTACACCTGGCTGGGCCTTTGCGTGTGCGTATCGCCGGACTTGATGGACCGAAGGTCTGATCCAGAGATCGCAGTTCTTATGTTCTTATGAAGCAATTCTTTCAGTGCAGTAGAGCCCATTTGGCTAGCTGTCATCACATATAGCTGGTACAGGGGTACTTATTGTAATGCGCTGTGGTGAGGCAAGAGAAATGAGTTGAATTGGAGGTTTAATGAGTAAAATAGCATGAATGGAAATTCATCATCAATTGTTCTGCATGCTATGTAAACAGTGACACAAAAGTAACTTGTAAATTTTGTTAGTTGTTACTAAAATAAAGTAATTACCATATTTCCCCATATATACCGCGGCCTATACATGGGTTTTACAAACCCGTGTTTGGGGCGGCCTATGTATGGACTTTGCATCATCCCCCCACCCCGGTACCTTTATCGGAGCCTCCTGAACGGCAGACGGCAAATCTCCAGTGGTGCAGGGCAGCTGCAATTTCTTCGGAATCTGGCCTGCCCCCGCACCGCTTGCTGAGTGACTGACATCAGTTCTCACAAGAGCTGACGTTGGCCATGCACCGGGCGGTGCAGGGGCAAGCCAGATGCTGAAGAGATCGTGGCTGCCCTGCACCACTGGAGATTCGCTGTCCGCTATCCAGGGGGCTCCGATAAAGGTACCAGGGGTGGGGGGGGTGATGTTAAAAGGCAGGTGAGGTACCAGAAGATAAGCCACAGCTAAT
This sequence comes from Geotrypetes seraphini, assembly GCF_902459505.1. NCBI lineage: Eukaryota > Metazoa > Chordata > Amphibia > Gymnophiona > Dermophiidae > Geotrypetes > Geotrypetes seraphini. The sequence continues at coordinate 113,323,244 of NC_047086.1, forward strand.
ACCATGGGGCGACTTATCTTCTGGTTTTTAAACATAGGCCGCCCTTTTCTGCAACCTATACATAAGTGCGGCCAATGCAAAGGGACGGCCTATAAGCAGGGAAATGCAGTACTTAATTTAGTCGATCTTAACAAAAAGTAACTAATTACGTTGATAGTTACCTAAAATGTAACTAATTACACTAATTAGCGTTACTGTAACTAGTTAATACCCAACACTGCAACAGAAACAGAATGAGCAGATCTCCATTTAGAGAACACTGCTCTTTATCTGCTGTCATCTACTATGTTACTATGTTTGTAAAAGGGCCCCTGTGTTACATGTACAGTGATGTGAAAAAGTGTTTACTCCCTTCTGATTTCCCCTATTATTGCATATATGGCACACTGAAAGGTTTCCGATGTTTAAACAAAATGTAATATTAGTCAAATGAAACCTGAGTAAACAAACAACACAGTTTTTAAATGACTACTTCACTTATTGAAAGAACAAAGTTATCCAACACTGCTATTTCCCAAGTGAAAAAGTAAAAACCTCCTTAGTTATTCAATAAACCAAATGAACAAATTTAATTGATGATTACATTCAGCTGATTTAACACAGCCAGGCTTGATTGCAGCCAGCCCTGTTGAATATAAACCTCTCAATACTTACTGAACTTTACCAAGCGAGTGAAGCAGCCACTACAAAGTTTCTACAAGAAATTCTAGAAGAAATGGGAAGAATGAAGATTAGGTTTCTACCTACAATAATCTTCTTTGTGTTAGTCCCTGGATGATTCCATACGCTAGGTGTTCAATCCCAACCTGCAGTCCGGGTGTTGCAGAATTCACATCTTTTCAGAACACATGCTGGACTCCCTCTAGTGGTAGAATCAGTTCAGTCCCAAAGCTAAGCACATATCTTGGAATGTTATGTCATCAATTATATTAGATAAAATAGCCCCACTTCAAAGAAGGCTTAGAAAAATGGGAAATCAATGCAATAGTGTTAAGTGGTTCTCAACAGAATTATTAGCCTTAAAAAGAGAGTGCAGAAAATTAGAAAAAATATGGAGAAAATATCAAACTGATGACTTAAAATCTTTATGGAGAAAAAAAGATTCCCTTTTACAAAAAGTTACTAGCTGATACATACAAGAAAGGATTATTATTCTAAACTTATTGGGACAGATGTTAGTGACACAAAAAATTATTTAAACTAGTAAAGGAATTAACTAACACTATTAATATTCCCATTGATAAATCATTATCAGTGCAACAACTAGCATGTTATTTTAAAAATAAGGTTCAAGATATTAAAAATCAATTTCCACCACTGTGGGGTCCTTTAACTAAGGCGCACTAGTGCGTCTTAGCATGCGCAAAAAATTAGCGTGCGCTAAATATTAATGCGTCCATAGGATATAATGGACGCATTCGCACGCAATAGCACTAGTGCGCCTTAGAAAAGGACCCCTATGTGACTCTACACACTTGATTATAATAAAGATCTAAAAGTTATCAGAGGGGACCTTAACTGGACTGAATTTGACAAAATAGAGTAGGATGACTATCAAATTTTATGATAATGATAAATACAGTATATTAATATATGTTAATTCTTATTGTTATTTAGATATATGCCCATCATAGATCCTAAGATGAGCACCTTTATCATTTAAAATGATTCTTTTAGATTGGCTAAATGAAATGCTTCAGAAAGGTTCCTTTCCCAAATATCTGAGACAAATTTTATTAACTCCATTATTAAAAGACATACAGACCAGTAGCATCAATTCCATTTGTTGTAAAAATTATGGAAGGACTAGTAAATTCTCAATTAAATATTACATTTTTAAAATTCAACTTACTCCATCCTGATCAATCTGGTTTCCACAAGGATCATAGTACAGAAACTATTCTGGGATCTCTAAAGGATATTGTAAGAAGCAACATTTCAAATGGTTATAAAGTATTAATACTGCAAGTTGATCTTTCGAGCACCTTTGACCTAGTTGACCATGTCATATTATTAAGTATATTAGATCTTGGCTTATCTGAAAATATTCTAAATTAGTTCATTAACTTTTTAAAAAGAACTTAAAGTAAAAATGTCCAAAATAATATCCAAAGAATGGTCTCTTCTTTATGGTGTTCCCTAAAGTTTCCCACTTTCACCTACTCTGTTTAATATCTTCTCTGGGTGTTTTTTTCTGGAAAAAGCCAAATTCACATCATTTATATATGCATGCATTCCTTTTTCCTGCTCGTTAGATCATATTAAATTAAAACTAAATTACTGCATGAAATTGATAGAGATTTGGATGTTGAATCATCAACTTAAATTGAATAAGGATAAAACTAAATTATGTTTATTAAATCATCCCAATATGAATTGTGAAACTAAAGAATTAACCATAAATAAGATGGATTATCCACTGGCTAAAGTAATAAGAATAAGTTCATTTTGATCACAACCTTTTACTATTACCTCAGGTCAACTTGGTTTTTTTTTGTTTGAAATAATTTTTATTGAGCAGAAAGTGGTGAACATACAGAACAAGTAACAATGCACAGGCAGTATGTGGAGACAAAAGTAACATGTACAAATACACATCATACAAGATAGAGAGAGCAAGGCCAAGGCCCCTTCGCACCCCCTCCAGGGCCAGTCCCCAATAACCCAAAGAGTAAAAAACTGGTGGCAAATAACAGACAGAAAACGTACTGTTCAGTACCTTCCATTTTTAAGAGGGAAAAAAGAAACAGAACATCCATTCAACCCATCCACACACATCCACACCCACACATACAATCCCACTGAGCCAATCCCCCCTCCCCTTCTGAGTGATTGGGCACAAGGATGTAGCTATCACAAAGAACTGACCTCCAGCAAGGTCACCTCCCAGAGAGACCGGTACAGGCGGTGGGAAGAGGACATCCCCCCCTAGCACTACTAAGTTCCCAGCGGGCCACTTCTGCAAGGGACTGCTTCCATCCCAGCACCTCAGGGGCAAGTTCATCTATCCACAGCTGGAGCACTCCCCGCTTGGCAACCAACAGGGCAGTATATAGAAATCGCTAATGCTCCATCCCCAAGCCTTGATCCAGCACTTCCCCTTCAGAGCCCAGCACAAGGAGCAGATAGGACCATTGGAAAGACACTCCCACTATCCGAGCCAGAAAGTCCAGCACCCCATTTCAGTAAGCACTGAGCGTCGGACACTCAAACATCATATGCACTAGGGTCCCTTTCAAAAGCTTACACTTAACACACTCATCCGAATCCCAGAGGCCCGCCTTCCCCCCCCCCCCCTCCGATCCCTGGTGAAATATGTTCGGTGTAACAACTTGAACTGTAACTCCTGCAGTTGAGCATTCCGGGCCTCTTTAGTTATATTGGAGAAGCAAACAGCCAGGGCCTCAACACTAATGGGCTCCCCCAGCTCTGCGGTCCACTTAGATGCCAAAGTTTGTAACTGAGAGTCTGCCCGCTCCTCCCTGGCCAAGCCATACCAAGTGGACAGAGAATTCAAAGAAGCAGGGAGGGATAGAAAAAGTTGGTCTACTTTTAAGAAGCTAGCTCCCAAAGGGTTCCACATGCGATGCACTTCAAAGAAATGGTGTAATTGTAGTTAGGCAAAAAAAGGCATAGCAGGTAAAGACCAGTGGCGACGGAGATCATCATACGAAGGGAATATCGAAGCCCCGGTGGATGAAGGGAGACAGATATGACCCAAACAGAGACCAGAGCCAAAGCGCACTTCCATGCCTTGAGCCCCCCCCAATCCCCAGAGGGAACTCAGGGTTACCACAGATATATTGGAGGGCCCAGTTATCCTGCCCCCCCCTCCCAATCTGCATTCTCCACCAGGGCATGCCGCAGCGGGTCTAGCCACAACGAATTACAACCCAACTGAGGTCTCCTCCACCGGGGGATATCCAGGCATGATGGGGAGCCACCCATGAGTCAAAGAGACCAGCGGGGGCAAACCGCGAACTGGAGGTGGAGAGCTCGTGCACCCAGCGCAGCAGAGCGGCCACGTTGTACAACCTGAGATCCGGTAACGCCAAGCTTCCCCAGGCCCGGCTCTAAGTGAGCCTCCAGTGACTTATGCACTCCCGTCATTGGCGCCAAATAAAGGAACTGATAAAAGACTTATAAGCCTGCTCATTCACCCCTTTGATCCAGAGTGGGATCATCTGCAGGGGATACAATAGGACCATTTTGACTAAAGCTATCCTCCCAGAAAGAGACAGAGGGAGATCCCCCAACGGAGACAGGTGTCACGGAGTTGGGTAAGCTTATGCACAACATTATGCTGATAGACACGGGCCCAATTCGCACTAAGAAAGATCCCGAGATATTTAAGCTCTCCCACAGCCTACCGAAAGGGGAAGGCAGATAGGAGACTAGAGGCACACAGCGAAGACACCGGCATCATTTCAGATTTACCAAAATTAATACAGAGTCCCGAGAAGGACCCATAGGATGAAATAAATTGAGTGATAAGAGGGAGAGAGACCCGGGCGTTGCCAACGAACAGCAACATATCATCCACGAACATGGTAATCTTGCACTCTTCCCGCCCCACACGAATTCCCGTAATATCGGGGGAAGCCCGGATCTTAACTGCCGGAGGTTCTAGCAAGAGAATGAACAACAGGGGAGAGAGGGGGCAACCCTGCCATGTCCCCCTACACAGAGGAAAGGATACCGTACGATGTCTGTTGATGAGCAACTGGGCAGTTGGGGCAGTGTACAAGCGAACAACCCAGTCATAAAACGAGCCGGTAATACTGAAACGCCCTAGAACCCAAAAAAGATATGACCACATGACTTTGTCAAAAGCCTTCTCGGCATCTAGACTGGCTAGAAAATCATCCCCTGCTCGGCCCCGTCCCTCAAGTAGTGCCACCAGGGCTTTAAGGATGTTAGCGGAGGAGAAACAACCAGGGATGAAGCCCACCTGATTGGAATGGATAAGACCGGGAACCACCTGTGCCAATCGGTGTGCTAGGATAGCAGTAAGGAGCTTCATGTCCTGATTGAGTAACGAGATAGGCATGTAAGAGCTTACGAGCTCGGAGTCCTTACCTGGCTTGGGGAGCACCACCACATGGGCATGGTTTTGTTCCGGAAGGAGCCGGTCAGCGGACTGCATGTCAGCGTACATTGCACACAAAGCAGGCCCGACATGAGGTCGCAAAATCTTGTAAAACTTGGACCCCATGCCATCAGGTCCCGCGGCCTTAGCGAGTTTCAAGGTACCGATGGCCGTGGAATTCTCCTTACAGCTAATAGACGCATTTAAGAAATCCCGATGAACCTCGGTGAGTTGAGGAAGAGCCAAGTCCCAAAAAAAGAGATCCCGGGCCACAACGTCATACGTGCCCGGACTATACAGTTCACTCTAAAAACGCATAAACTGGGTCTGAATAGCTGTAATCTCAGTGTGCAGAGTATATAGGAAAGTATAATGAAAGTTATAGGAATCAGACGGCACGATATGTTCTCAGTTATGGCGCCCCATTCATGGAATCTTTTACCCCAATATATTAGAGAACTAAAAGATTTAACTTTATTTTAAAAAACGTTAAAAACATTTCTTTTTTAGGATGCTTATGACTCCTAGTATATTAAATATCGATTTTTTTTTTAAGCAGCTAACATTACCCTCCTTTTTGTTCTTATCTTTTATGTTTTTTTCCTCTCTTCTATCCAAACATTGTAACTTTTTCCCCTCTTACCCTCACAATTCTTGTAAGTTTTAACCCAAAAAATTAATTTAAATGTACGTGTTTAGTATGTTAAGTTTTAACTCATAACAAAAGTTATTTTATATGTTAATACTAACATTTTATTTGTATATTTTATTTGTATATTTTATTATGTTGTACATCGCCTAGCAATTTAAATAGGCGATTCATCAAGAACAAATAAACTTGAACTTGAACTTAGTAGGGTTTTCTCGAATGTGGGATACTCACGTGGCTCTCCGAAAGGGCCTAACCAGGTTAGCCATAAGCTTCCCTGCCCGGTTCCCCCATTTATAAAGTTTAAACTTGTAGACATCAATATGGGTTAAGGCCCTATCAATGAGGATAGTATCAATCCGTTTGTGCAAACGGAGATATGACTGACGGGCCTCGTCGGAGAGATGCTGTAAGTGATAAGATTTACTTTCCCGCAATTGTTTCGCGAGCAATGTGAGCTCAGCATCCCACTGTTTGCACTTGCGAATTGTATAGGCTATGATACAACCCCGGAGGTAAGCCTTCGCAGCCTCTCAAAACACCGTATCAGAGACATCCCCCCCTCATTGGTTTGCTTATACATAGTCCATGCCTCAGTGAGGTATATGTGGAAAGCTTCATCTAAATACAAGGATGGGTTAAAATGCCAAATGCGGTCAGCGGTGGGTCCCGCCCACCACTTCAAGGTCATGGAGATAGCAGCGTGATCACTGAAAGGAACATCCAGAATGTGGGTGCGCACCACCCGACCAATAAAACAGGAAGGGACCAAAATATAGTCTAAGCGGGAATAGCTATAGTGCACTCCAGAAAAGAAGGTGAAATCCACCTCACCAGGGTGGTAGACCCTCCACATTTCCTGGAGATCCAGTTCTCCCAGCAAAAAATTCACCCCCTGACGTTCGTTATCTTTCTGCACTGCCCGAGGAGGCTTGCAATCTATGGAAGGATCACTAATGACATTAAAGTCACCTCCCACAATAAACTCATAGTTCGGCAATGCTACCATATGAGCTACAATGGTAGAAAAGAAGGAGTGAGAATAGACATTAGGGGCATATAGGTTGCACAACACCACCTGTTTGTCAGATAATAAGCCCGCCCAAATGACATAATGGCCCTGGGGATCCTGGATAACCTTATGCGTGACCGCAGTGACTCCCTTATGAATGAGGATTGCTACCCCTCTTTGCTTAGAGTTGTAGGAGGATGCGACCACTTCACCCACCCAGTCCCGCGCCAGCTTGTGATGTTCGCTCAGAGTAAGGTGGATCTCCCTGCAAAAAGGCCACCGAGACCTTATCTTTCTTCAAGAAGGACAAAACCTTAGTTCGCTTTACAGGTGAGTTAATACCAGCCACGTTCAAAGTAACACAGGTAATATCAGCCATAACCATGGGAGGCACTAGCATGTAATATCAAAAGACTTCAAGTCATCATACAGTCCCCAAGGGTCTCCCAGATGGACCCCCGGGGCACGCACAAGAGCGCCAATCAATCCAAGGAACAGATCCCCCCTCCCCCATCCCCTCCACAGCCATACACCCCATACATTCACCGCACACGCATACCAACACCCAATAATTCCACACAACAGCCAACACTCACACAACTTCCACCTGCCAAAGCCCCGACCCCCCTCCCCCAACCCAAACAGACATCCCAGATCCCCCCCACCACCTCCACATTAAGAACAAACTGGTAAGGTGTCCCCGACCCCCACAAAAAAAGAAAGAACAAAGAACACACCCATCTTCACAACCCAACACCCAACATCCCCAATGCAATCAAGAAGATCAAAAACCAGAAGGGCACTTGGCAAAGTAAACACAGGCCAAAAGAATGTCAAAGTCATCACAAATCCAGAAGAATAGCCATTCCCAGGTCTTCCAGCACAAGGCACCCACCACAGAGACCCCTCCAGCCATTAAGGTACCACAATGATCTCCATCAAGGCAGACACCTGGCACAGAGGGCCCCACAGGCTAGTGGCAGAGGAGCAGCAGACAGTCTAGGGGCCAAGGCAAAGAGATCCCTCTCTGGGGAGAAAGAGACCATGCAGGGGTCAAGCAGGGATAGCTAGTCCCTGAGTCCAAACAAGGCTGACAGCAATTAAGGCAGATTATGCAGGCCAACCAAGAAAGGGAGAGATCAGGCAATCCTGAGAGCCCCAGAGGCAAAGAGAGTCTCCGTCCACAAAAGCACTTCAGAAAGTCAGCAGCTGGTCAATGCAGAGGCCCTCAGCGGCAGCCCAGAATCAGGGCGCTGGAGCCAGAGGGGCCAGGGCTCAGACATAGGCCTGAAGAGCCTCCACGTCAGCACACACCTTCGGTCCCCCAGCTTCAAGAATCCGCACCCGGGCAGGGTATTAGACCACAAACCAGAGACCCCGATTGTGAAGCTCTGAACAGTAGGGCGCCAAGGCGCGCCACCGGGCAGCCACCTCCGCGGAAGTCATTAAACAAGTTTCAAGTTTCAAGTTTATTAAATTATTTGATTAAACGCTTTTCAGGATACAAAGCGTTTTACAAAGAAATAAAATTGGATTTCTTAAATCACAAATACATCGTTAATAAAAATAATAACTTTAAAATTAAAAACGAACTGGGATAACAAACACATGGAACAGTAGGAAAGGAGGGAAAAGAAAAAATACAATAAAAAAAAAAAAAATGTGTTAATCAAATTAGGTTAGAACATAAGGATGATATGAGAAAAGAATTTGCAAACTTGAAAATCTAAAAAAAAGGGGATATAATCGGAGTTTAATACAAAACGATGAGATTAGGAATCAACCGGAAAATAAACTTTTAGTTAAAGGCTTCTTTAAAAAGAAAACACTTTAAACTATTTTTGAATTTTTTCAAATCTTGTTCAAGTCTTAAATAAAGAGGGAGTGAGTTCCAAATGGTAGGGGCTGTAACCGAAAAAATCAGGTCACGGCGAGTACCGATGATTTTTAAAGAGGGAACATATAGGGACGCTTGTGAGGATGATCTGAGAGCTCTTGACGGGCTGTAAGGAATCAGAAGCCTATCTATAAATGCAGGAGTATTATTTCTTAATGTCTTAAAGACTAATAGTGCTATTTTATATGTAATCCTATCTGAAATTGGTAGCCAGTGAGCGTTTTGAAGCAGAGGTGTAACATGATCGAATTTTTTTGAACCTGAGATTACCTTTATTGCAGTGTTTTGTATGATTTGGAGGCGCCTTATATCCTTAAGATATGCCCCCTTTAACAAGGAATTGCAGTAGTCTAGTTTTGAAATCACTAGAGAATGAATTAAAGTATTGAGCGAAAATGAATCGAGAAGGGGAACCAATGAACGAATCATTCTCAGTTTATAGAAACAATTTTTCACCAAAGCACTGATGTGTAATCGAAAAGAAAGATTATTGTCTAAAATGACGCCTAAGATTTTTGTATTGGTAGTGAGGTATAGAGGTTTGTTATCTATTAAGATTGGGTTGATGAGTTGTACACCTTCTTTCCCTGAAAAAAGCATAGAAGTAGATTTATTGATACTTAAAGAAAGTTGATTATTGTTCAACCAATCATGAACTTTGGCCAGCTTATGGTTGATTTCGAATATATCCTGGGAACTTGAAGAATCTATGGGGTGTAAAAGTTGAAAATCATCCGCGTAGGCATACACTGTAAATCCTATAGATTGACATAGGGTTAAGAGGGGGGCCAGATAAATATTAAATAGTAATGGGGACAATATGGACCCTTGAGGTACTCCATAATTTGATTGATATGGCTTTGAAATAGAATTGTTAAAGTGTACTGAAGAAGATCTATTGGTAAAATATGACTGAAACCAATCTAAAACTTGGTCTTTGATACCAATGGAAGAAAGGCGGTGAAGTAATAAATGGTGATCAATAGTGTCAAAGGCTGCCGCTAAGTCTAAAGAAATGAGAACGACAGATTTATGTTGGTCCAGAAAGTAATGAATAGTTGTGACAAGACCTAGTAAAGAGTGTTCTGTTGAGTGATTCTTGCGAAATCCTGCTTGATTAGGATGCAAGACATGAGTTTTGTCTACAAAGTCTGACAACTGTTGAAAAACTACCTTTTCAGTTAGCTTTGCTAGGAATGGAAGACTCGCTATTGGACGATAGTTAGAACAATCGCACGGACTAGTTTTAGAATCCTTGATAATTGGTAGAAGAACTGAATGTTTCCAGTCTTCTGGAATTGATGATGTTGACAAGCTTTTGTGAATAATTTGTAGAATAATTGGACCGAAAATTGAGAAGTATCGTTTAAGAAGAAAAGGAGGAAAAGCTTCAATTTTAGAACCTTTAAGTTTTATTGATTGAAATAACTGTCTTAGTTCAGATAGGGTAGGAAGGATGAACTTGGAACATGTAGCTTGAAAATTAATTTGATCTTCATCAGAAATAGCAGGAGTTTTGTTGATTATATTAGCTTTGATAGTGGTAATTTTTGTGTAAAAAAAATCAGCTAAACAGTCGGCTGAGAGAGAATCATTAGCAGGAATATCCGGTTTATGTTTAAAGGTAGTTAATTGTTTTAACATTTTGAAAAGTAATGAAGAATTCTTAGTCATAGATATTTTTTTATTATAATATTTTTTTTTTGCATCGTTGATCATTTGGCGGTAATATTGGGAGTGATTTTTGTAAGTGTCCAGATTGTTTGATGTAGGTTTGGCTCGCCATTTACGTTCAGCTGAACGTAACTGTTGTTTTAGTAATACAAGAGAAGAGTTGAACCAGGGTTTTTTTTGTTTTTTTGGTGAAATTGTTTTAATTGTTATAGGAGCAATTTTATTTAAAAGAGATTGACAGGTGTTGTTCCAGGTGAATAGTTGGTCGTTTATAGATAGAGATTTAAAATTATCCAGATCCAGTAATGGTGCAACGAGAAGCGAGTCATCCTCGTGCTCCAACTGGCCCTTTTTACGATACAGCGATATCAGTTGGGCTTTGTCAGCGAAGTTGAGAAACCTGGCGATAACAGGCCGAGGCTGACCATCTCCCTCCCTGCAGGGGCTCAGGTGATGGACCCGCTCCACCAGGATCCGCGAGCCCGCAGGGAAGAAGCCCACCACTCCAGGGAGCCACAGTGCTACAAGCTCCCGCAGTGCAGTCTCTCGGATGCTCTCCTCCAGGCCCACCAGGCGAATATTGTTGCAGCGGCTGCAGTTCCGTGATCTTCAAGCCACTCGTGCAGGGTCACGCACTGTGTCTCTAAAGTGCAAAGCTGCGTCTCCATGGAATCCTCCTGGGCGGCAATGCGGGTCTCCGCTGTTTGAAGCCGCTGGCCATGACGCTCCAAACAGTCCCGAATATCATCCACAGTGGCTTGGAGCTTAGTAAGCCTCTCATCTAATGCCACCGAGATATTCTTAGCGAGTTCCTTTACCGCGTCGTCTTGCAGCAACACTCGTGGTGGTGGGGAAGAAGCGGACGCCATGTTGGATGCCCCATGCCGGCCACGGGGACTTAATGAGCATAACTCAGTTAAATGCCTCCAAAGGGTAAAGCGGCTCAGCCCGCTGCACCCCAAAGCTATCAGCTCCGCCGGGATGCAAGTAGGAAGCGGAAGCGGCGCGACTGAAAGACAATAAAGCGAAAATTTAGATGCGAGAGGGTCGGAGCCGGAGCAAGGAGCCGCCGCTTAGCTCTGCATCATCACGTGACACTCCCCCCCCCCGGTCATCTTGTTAATAAAAAGGTCTTTTGGTATTTTTCTGGAAACTTAGAATGATTAGAAAGTACTTAGATACTTATCAATTCCGCCTAATAGTACAATCTTTAGTTTTGTCTTACCTGGACTATTGCAATGTCACCTTTTTAGATTACCCTAAATTTATAATAAAAAAAAAAACCCTCCAAACGCTACAGAATGCAGCCATTAGATTAATCTTCAGATTGAAAAAAAGTGATAAGATACTCCTTATTTATGTGAATTACATTGGCTACCTATAATAATAATAATTTATTTTCTTGTATACCGCCCAACACAACAGGAAAAATACTGAGACATTGCAGCACATGGTACAGTTTCATATAACACACTATCTAGGTACCGTCTAAAATTATATAGTAAAAGTAATACAATTGTTAAAAACATTCAAGTACAATATTAAAAATTAAAATATACTGTGACAATAAGAATAGAAACATAAGACCTCATTTAAAAATATATCAAAATTACGGTAATATTCTTATTTGTCAAATAAATAGGTCTTTAATGATTTCCTAAATGTGAAGTAAGAATTAGATTGAACAATCATCGAACTTAGCCAGGAGTTCATCTTCCCAGCTTGATACTATAGGGAGAATGCTTTATAAATTCTATTGTATTCTATTTAAAATATAGTTTGGAGAAACTCTTGATTATATGCCACATCTCATTACATTTTCTAATAATCCATGAAGCTTCGCCACAGATGCCATACACCAAAAAAGCCCCAACACACCCGCTGGCGGGGTCTGAGGAAACTCCATTCAGAAGAGCCGAATAAAATCCGGTGATAAGGCCGACTCCACAACCATGGCAGAGCACTGTTAAGGAACATGCGGTGCATCAAAAGAGCCCCAGATTCGGAACGCAGGCAAACAGCACCAGACTCCAGAATGGCCCCTGGGTGAGATTTTCTTCAGAAGGCAGAGACCCAGGCCGGCTCCCCAGCCCAAGAGGAAACGGGGAAGGCGCTCTAAGGCACATGTTTCAAAATCGCTGATCCGGAACCCATCCGGTGCAATCAATGTCCAAATCCAACAGATTAGGGGCTGAGGAGTCTATCCCAATCGCTTTTGAATCAAATTGAGGGCTTTTTGAGGCAGAATTCAAAGTTAGAAAAAAAGATCGATTTTAAAATCCAAGATGGACGCCATCACAAATTCACATAAAAAATGACAAAAATAAGCAAAATCCAAAAATAAAAAATAGGGTCTGGGGAGGTGAGGGACCTGATCCCTACCCACAGAAACTGTGAAAAAAGGGTTTTAAAACGTTTTCCAAGCCACCCCCTGAAGTTCCCATAGGAAATAATGGAGTTACTCACAGTTCCTGCAGTGACTTTTGCCTGTCAGCGTTTAGAGCAGCTGAGTGGAGAAAAGGACTTTTCTGCCTCAGGTAGGAATTAAGATCTTCGGACTGCCAGTCAGCCAGAGACCGACCCCCAGCCTCTGCCTCCATGATCCTCTGCCACACGGTCAAGGCAGGAAAGGCCTAGGCGCACACAGTCTGCACTAGAAACCTGTGACTGTGGGATCACTGGCCAGCAAACTCCACGGGAGGGACCCCAGGGAATTCCAGAAGGTGGCACACAGCAGGCAGGCTTCACAGATCCACCAGAGTTTCTCTATGAAGTTTGGCTCCAAAGGACTGCATCCTTTTCTCTGACAGTGTACCACCAGGAAGGGGTCTCAAGGCACTGAAGCCACTGAAAAATGAAATTTAAGCAAAAAAAAAAAAAAGAAGCAAAACCACTGAAAAGTGAATTTTAAGCAAAAAAAAAAAAAAAAGAAGCAAAGCCACTGAAAAGTGAACTTTAAGCAAAAAAAAAAAAAAAAAAAAAGCACAGCAACAGTAAAAGATTTCTGCCCAGATTGCTTGCAGAAATTGAAACCGATTCTACCGCTAAGGGGAGCCCAGAATGTGTTCTGAAAAGATGTGAATTCTGCAACACCCGGACTGCGGGTTGGATTGAACATGGAATCTGGAAGGGACATAACAGAATGGTTGTTGAAATATACCAGTATGAAGTATTATTAAACCACTTCTAAAACTTGGAGACTCCACTGCACCAAAGTGAGCGCCATTATCTCCAAATGGAGAAGGAAAGAGTAGTGAATATTACTAGGAGTGCCAGCTTACCAAAATTGCTCCAAGAGCACATTAACAATTCATCCGGGAGTAACATAGTAGATGACAGCAGATAAAGACCCGAAGGGTCCATTCAGTCTGCCCAACCTGATTCAGTTTAAATTTTTTAATTTTTTTTCTTAGCTATTTCTGGGCAAGAATCCAAAGCTCTACACGGTACTGCGCTTGGGTTCCAACGACTGAAATCTCCCTTAAAACCTACTCCAGCCCATCTACACCCTCCAAGCCACTGAAGCCCTCCCCAGCCCATCCCCCACCAAACGGCCATACACAGACACAGACCGTGCAAGTCTGCCCAGTACTTCCCAGAAAAGCATCCAAAGAACTTCAGCTCAGCTAAGGTCAGTGTTTATGACTCCACAATAAGTCATCATGAGTGGTATAATTGATATCACTATAGTTTGTTTCCAGTGGCCAAGTGGTTAGAGCTGCTGCCTCAGCACCTAACACAAGGAGAATACAATCAAAGTTTCAATGTGTAATGAATAAAACTTAAGTGGAGAAAAAAAGACCTCAGTTAAAGCTCTAAATAGCTAGGAACTCACTGTTATAGTCCATTAAGATAACTGCAGTAGATCCATAAAGATCATCGGTCAGAAAAAAAAAAATTCACTTTATACAAATCCACTTGCATCAATTGTTTCTCCTTCACATTAGGTAAAAGGCAGGGCAGCTCCACAAAATAGAAAACAGAAACACTGCAGTACAAAACAAGCCACTTCTATGTTCAGCGTCCAGTTGCAGTATCTGCTATAATCCCAACAGGCATACTCTGTTTCGCATAAGATTACATTGCTACCATAGCAGAGGCCACCAACAATGACATGCAACTAAATCACATAGCACTCTTTCATTTACTTTCCTTAGACAAGTACTGTAGAACTCCCATAACAGAAGACTGTAAAATTCATCTTTTAAAATTTGAGCAGTAATGACAGTTCAAAGCTTACCATAAAGGGAAACTTTTATCATCAGCTGTTCTTAGAACAGTGCCACGTAGTTGTTCATATGTAAGCATCCGCACTCCAGAATACACTGAAACAGATAAAAATATTTACTTTATGAAGTATGTGGCCAGATAATTAGCTAGCTATTATGCAAGTCACATCTTCTTTTCTTTAGATGAGAAACTGCTCCAAGCTGATTTCAGGCAAGGGATCAATCACAAGACAGAACTGAAAGGTCTAGGTAAAGAAAGGTACCAAAATAAAAGTGTAACATGGTTTTCCATTTACTAAAACTTCTGTTATATGAATGTAATTTTCAAATTGTGATCATACTCCATTCTGCAAAACTGGTTTGACATAGAACTGCCTTTGAATTAAACGGTTCTAATATTTCAATACAAGAATCCAAAGTGCTGCAAAATACACATAAGATTGCACTATAGAGAGAGGTGCTACTGGCAGAAGGTACTTTCTTTCAAAAAACCATTTAATGAAAAATATTAGTTTGGAAGCTAGAAACAGCCTCCATCTGATGCAGTATATATGAAATATGGCTATGGGGGTGTTCATGTTTATTATTTGTAAAACAAGGGTTTTTAAAAAAAAAAATCACTACCAACTTTCTGAGCAAACTGGATGGACTGTGGTTTTTATCTGCCATTATTTACTATGGGTCTGATTTTGGAAGCAGTGCCTGCAAAATGGGCATCTGCCGTGTGTCAATCACTGGTAGGCACCGCATCCAGAATCACATCTTTTTTCTAACTTAGCCTGCTTTAAATGTAGGCTAGCATTTTAAAGGCCTAAATTTAAGGCACCTGTATCTCACCTACGGAGGCACATAGGGATGCCTATGGACACCTAAGGCCACTTCTGGCACAAACCACACCCACACCGGCCTTAAGGTGTCCATAGGCATCCCTATGCACCTCTGTAGGCATGAGGCAGATGCCTAAGAATGGCGCCTGCATTTTAAAAAAAAAAATGTGCTCCTGAAGAACATTCAGAAGGTGTCACCCAATATTACTCATTGGGAAATGCAATTGAAAATTGTTCTTAGACTTTACATTCCACCGGAATTTGCAGCCCGGATGGGGATTACTGCGTCGCATTCTTGCCCGAAATGCAATCAGGCTCTCACATCTTTGAGTCACATGTTTTGGGCCTGCCCCGCAATCCAACAGGTTTGGAGACATCTTGGCCTATATACCACATCGCTTTGGGGAAGGCGATGGCTTCCGCAACCGAGGGCGTTATTTGGATTTTATAATATAGCCTCGCCCAAACCCAGGGGAATGTCAGCATTTATCTCCAGAGCCCTTTTGATGGGAAAAAAAGCCATCCTCACCAACTGGCTCTCCCGTGATCCCCCGTCATATGCACAATGGAGATCCCTAATGATAGTGCACACAACATTGGAGAGACACATGGTGGGAGACTTGACTCTTGGCTCGGGTCGCAAATTTTGTCAGGTGTGGGAGCACTTCTGGCAGGACCTCACAACGCGTGCTCGCAGTAGACTTTTGAATCTTTAAGATTTTATTCCCACTCTCAGCTGTTGGACTGGCCATGGATTCTTGGGGAGGGGAGGGGAACTGATTATATTGTTGAAAATGTTATTTCCTGAATGGTACTACTGTTTGTGTTTGCTTCTTACTGCTGGAATAATAAAAATAATTTTTAAAAAAAAATGTGCATCCCAACTGGTTCATTAGACGGCGGTAGGACGTCTACCACCATCTAACTTCAGGACGCCGTTTGGAGAATTTGGCCCTACATAACTAACACTAGATCTAAAGCAATTCACACTCTTGTAAGGTTTCAGAGATTGATTATCCAATCAGATTATTGTAATTCAGACGACAATCATGTTGCAATATATTACAACAACAAGCAAAGAATGACAGGTTTGTCCCTATGGACCATTTCTCAAAGGATGTCCCCGACAGCCACATATCTGGCAGGAAAAGACAACTGGTGGACAAACAGTTAGATTTACAGTTTCACACGTAGTCTTTAGCAAGGGCGCAGCCAAGATCTTTCAAGAATGGGGCACCCCTTTAACCCTTTATTTGGCATTGTTGCTGAGAAGCAACATGTGTGTCTATGGCTCTTTTAGGAGATCTGCATCTACAAATGCCTGTTACTTGGCAATGTTGCTCTCATTCAACATCAAGTTATGTAAAGCAACCATTTTCATCATCTGCCAATTAAAGGGTTAATAGACTTTTTTGCTGCTCACCATTACAAAGATTTCCTTCATTTCTGTTCCAGACTAGGATCGTATGCTAGACTAATCTCAGATGTCTTCCTTCTCCTTTGGGGTGGGGGGGGCGGGGGCAGGGAGAGGGGATAAAGCCTACTGTTTGCATATTCTCCAATAACTCCAATGGAGTGGAGGAATAGCCTAATGGTTAGTGCAGTGACCTGAGAACCAGGGGAACTGGTTTGATTCCAAGTGCAGTTCCTTGTGACTCTAGGCAAATAAGTACATGTATATAATATGTAAACTACTTTCATCCTAACCCCAGAAAGGAGGTCTTTCAAATCCCATCCCCTCTGAAACTAACAAAATTGAAGAAGCATGATCCTGATTGCCTCTTGCAGGTCATAGCAGATTTGGTTTCTCTCTTCCTGGAGCATTCCTTCAGAGTACCTTGGAGAGTAGAATGTTTTCCTACACTTATCACTCTGGATTGAGGAATCCTTCTAAATCCTGATATTCAGTCCTGAGCCCTCATGGTTTGGATGTTGAGAAGGTAGTGGCTGATTTCCTGAATTTACCAGTGTCTCATATTTTGTTGGCTACCAGAAGAATTTCCACTGGAAGGTCTTATAGAGGAGATTTACTGTGTGTGTGTGAAGGCATCTCTGTAGTACTCACACTCCCCCCCCCCCCCAGCGGAATCTGTCAATTTTCCCCCTTTTCTTTCTAGTTTTGCACTCTTTGGGGAGGGAGATAAATGGATACCTACACAAGCAGGGAATCCACCCTCAGTGTAATAAAGAGCTGGTTAAGATCCACATCCATTGGATAAAGCTTCAGCACAGACATGACCACCCAAAGGGGCCCTTCCAGGACCTCCCATTGATCTGTCAACATTTTAGTAATGTCTTGATGAAAGGGAAAGCATGTGTTCTGAGCCTTAGTGCTGCTCATAAATGAACATTGTGTAGCTGAGGTTTGTGGAATCTCTATATTTAATACCTGGAGAGACTCCATAATTTTCTCCAAAAGCACTGAAGGCTTAAACAGCCAGCACAAAGTCGGGTCCTCACTGAGATCCAGAGCCTCTACCTGTTCAGGATCCAGCCCTTCCAGACATGATGCAGTATCACCTGCTATTGAGGACCCAGACTGAGTAAGTAAAGGCCTGAAGACAGAATCCTCACCTCAGTCCTCCTCCGACTGAGCCGCCATCTTTTTTGCATGGCTCTGCTGAGGGAGAATTGTTCTCTTAGGGGGAAAGACACCCCCAATGCCAGCATTGCAGTGACCCTGAGGGTTCCATGTGTCTGCTGTTAATCAAAAATGCTTCATACATCATATATTAATGAATTCTGGAGCAAACCCCTGTCCTTTTCTGGGGTTTTGCAGCAGGCACACAACTGTGCTTCACCAGGAACATAGTTTTGCTCTTTCTCAGCTCTAACCAGGACATTTGACCTGCAAATCAAGCCATCTGGGATCTCACACCCCCTAGGGATCTATAGGAGGCTACGCCTGTAGTTCCCACCCCCACCCTTACAAGCTGCGCGGCATATGGGACACAGACGGTCCTCGGCCCACCATCCAGCGCAAATCCGGCATGAATCCAAGGGTACTCATTTTCAAAGTTCCATAGTAACATATGGAATTTTGTAAGTCTAACCCCCTCTTCTACTAAACCGCGCTAGTGGTTTTAGCGCAGAGAGCCGTGCTGAATGGCTCGCACTGCTCCCGACGCTCATAAGAACTCTATGAGCGTCAGGAGCAGCGTGGGCCATTCAGTGCGGCTCCCCGCGCTAAAACTGCTAGCGCAGTTTAGTAGAAGAGGCCCTATGTATTTTGAAAATGAGCCTCATGGTATCCTGGCCTGAGGAGCCAAATCAAGGTGTTTTGAGGCAGATAGAGGCCTTTCTTTTCAAATCAGGAAATTCAAGATGGTCACCATGGCAGTGATTCTGGCACCAAAAATGGCCTGTGGTAGCTACACCAGGTGTCAAAAAATTCTGAAAATAGGATTTTAGGTGTATGGGTCTCTATCTCTAGCCACTAACCCTCAAAAATATCACTTTTAAAGTCCTCTACCTATGATTTTATCTCAGAGGCTATTAGCCTTGTACTCACTGTGCCATGCTTATGCTGAAAGCTGCATGGGCTGACACTTGTCACAACCCCAGTCTTAAGGCTAAGCTTGTGCCAGATAAATCTCCTCAAAACCCAGGCCTTACCCTTAAAAGGGCTGATCAGTGCAACAGGTTCTACTCAGACAAACAAGGAGGTTCTGAGTTCAAATTGAACCAACATGATCCTGAACCCTGGGGAGGGAAGGAATACTGGGACAACAGCCAGGAGCAACAGGAGGTGCCTTGCAAAAAGGGACAGCCTAGGAGGCAGGCTCCTAGCTCAGAGAATTCACAGCTGTTGAGCCCAATTAAGGCTAATCAGAAAGCTCAGCAGAACCAACAGATTGTCCCTCCCACTTGCAGGTTAGGGCGTGTTCAGCTCAGGGCTTTAGAGGCTCAGCTCAGGAGAAACAGGTCAGTCTACCCTGGGTCAGCCCAGGAAGGAGGCTCAAGGGACTGGGCTCCTGAAACCCCACCAAATCAGGACATTGAAATGGCAGATGTTACTACTGTCCCTGAGGCAAACCAGCCAGGCCAGCCAGGATGCCATAGAGCTGATGGATACCTCCATGGAACCTGAAGAAATCCACATGGAAGAGAGTTAAGTGGAATTTCTTGACTGTTTGTGATTTAAATTTTTGGTTTTTCTTTTGGGCTGTCTGAAAGCACAAGGGTGAGCAGTGCTGGGCTCACTGCTGCAGCTGTGCCCTATTTTGGGGACAGTGAAGAAAGTGTTTGGTGCATTTTTACTTTTGCCTTTTTCTATTTTGAGAGGACTTTGTGACTGACTGTGTGAAAGGGGTAGTAGCATGGGGAGAATCCACTCAAGATCCTCAGGGTGGGATTGTGGGGCCAATTCTTTGGCAAGCTTTAAATAAAGTGGATTCAGCTACTCCCCTCCCCCACCAACTACCTGTTAAGTTGGCTGGGGTAGGCCTGCTAAAAACCAGGCCTAGGCAGTACGTTCTGAGAGTGTTTAAAACACGGCGAATGACCAGTGTAAAGGCTGGGTAATTCCTGTAGCCATAGTTTGCTCTTTTTGGACAGTGGGACT
This sequence comes from Geotrypetes seraphini, assembly GCF_902459505.1. Classification (NCBI taxonomy): domain Eukaryota; kingdom Metazoa; phylum Chordata; class Amphibia; order Gymnophiona; family Dermophiidae; genus Geotrypetes; species Geotrypetes seraphini. The sequence goes on from NC_047086.1 coordinate 113,343,185, forward strand.
GACAGGGCAAGGCTACACTAGAACCATTTTGACTTACCTGCAAGAAAGGTGTGGGATGTATTTTTTTTGTAAGCCCAAATTTTGTGTTTATATTTGAGTGCAAAGCCTAAACTGTAGCAGCTTGCTACCTGAGAAAAAAAGTTGGACTTAAGTTCTTTTGAAAAGCTTTATTGTTCCTGACATTTATTTTTCATCTTCTATATATATAAAATCGGAGGTATGTATGTGTGTGTGTATGTGCCGCGATCACGCAAAAACGGCTTGACCGATTTGAACGAAACTTGGTATGCAGATCCCTCACTACCTGGGGTGATATGTTCTGGGGGTCTCTCGGCCCACCTGCACACATGGGCGGAGCTACAAACAGAAAATCAGCTTTCACCCATTCATGTCAATGGAAAAAATGTACACAGCTGCCATTCTCACAGTAAATAAAAAACGGCTTGACCGATTTGAACGAAACTTGGTATGCAGATCCCTCACTACCTGGGGTGATATGTTCTGGGGGTCTCGCGGCCCACCTGCACACGTGGGCGGAGCTACAAACAGAAAATCAGATTTCACCCATTCATGTCAATGGAAAAAATGTAAAAAGCTGCCATTCTCACAGTAATTCCAACTACCTGGGGTGATATGTTCTGGGGGTCTCGCGGCCCACCTGCACACGTGGGCAGAGCTACAAACAGAACATCAGATTTCACCCATTCATGTCAATGGAAAAAAAGTAAAAAGCTGCCATTCTCACAGTACTTCAAAAACGGCTTGACCGATTTGAACAAAACTTGGTATGCAGATCCCTCACTACCTGGGGTGATATGTTCTGGGGGTCTTGTGGCCCACCTGCACACGTGGGCGGAGCTACAAACAGAAAATCAGATTTCACCCATTCATGTCAATGGAAAAAATGTACACAGCTGCCATTCTCACAGTAAATAAAAAACGGCTTGACCGATTTGAACGAAACTTGGTATGCAGATCCCTCACTACCTGGGGTGATATGTTCTGGGGGTCTCTTCACCCAAGAATTTATATGTTCTTGCTCCTGGAGGTGAAACTAAAAATGTTGTTTATAATCAAGTTTTGTGTTTGTTGTATTGTATTCATTTTGTCAAATATTTCACATTATAATTTGAATATTGTACTTTTTATAAAGCTGTAAAAATATAATTTCATTCACCACTATAAAGTATCTTTATTTGAATCCATTTACTGTGTTATTGCTATAATTAAATACCCGTGCAACGCCGGGGCATCAGCTAGTTATACTCATAAGAACCAGCAGGACCTTCAACTTCCTTTGAAGGCACGACAAGTTCGGTAATTGCTGAGCACTGGTCGGTGGCCGTTTGCAAAACCCGGCACCGGCAGGCTCACACATTGCAGCCAGCTATATGGGAGAACTTCTTCTGACTGCCTCTCTGACTGAACAACTGGCCGGAGACCTCAACCTACTACTATTACTACTACCATTTATCTCTTATATAGCGCTGAAAGGCATACTCGGCGCTTTCATTTTGACATTTAACACATATACTATACCCCACTGGAACCCGTGCGCACAGTTGGGGGAAGGAAATGCAGTTGGCTCCGATCCTAGTGTAAAAGACCGCCACGGAGCCTCTCAGCCTGTGCTCATGCCCACCTCAGACAGAACAACCTGGGGGTGAGCCTAGCTCCCAAGGGAATGGTCCCTGAGCTTCTGAGCAGTTAGTGCAGGTCGGCCAAGCAGGTGCCCTGCAAAGCAGGCTGCCTCTTGGCTACAGACTTCTAACCTCAGAATCTGAGCTCTCCTGCAGCCAGAGATGTCCCAAAATTGGAAGCCTTTGCAGCACCAAAAAGCCTCACAATTGGATGGCCAAAAAAACAAACTTAAAGGAAAAATAAGTAGGAGCAGAAGAGACAGGCTCCTACCATCTCACGTGCAGAGACAAACTGAAGAACTGCAGGTCAGCCCAGAATGATGGTAGGTAGAGCAAAAAATGCTAACGAGACTCTACACAAGATCTCATGAGAAGGGATTGACTACCAACCCATCCGTTATTGTCATTAAACATTGTTCTTTCAAATCTGATTGAATCCAAGTACCCAGTAATACTATCAGCTGGAATCTCAGCAAATTTTGGATTCAACATCAAAACCTACCCGAAATTCAAATTTGTCCTTGTGATTTTGTCCAAAATGCAGGTGCATTTTTGAATGAAACTCCCTCTCTAAACTAAACTAAACCTTAGGTTTGTATACCGCGCCATCTCCGCAAGCGTAGAGCTCGGCAAGGTTTACAGAATTAGGATAGAAAGGAACTCCAGAAAAAGAAGGATAAATGGAAAGGAACTAAGAGGGTAGAGAGGGGTCAAGGTACCAGAGAGCGGGAGGTGTTAGACTTTTGAAAAGAGCCAAGTTTTCAGGTGTTTGCGGAAGAGTTGGAGGGAGTTTGAATTTCTGAGCGGGAAGGTGAGGTTGTTCCAGAGTCCCTCTCTCTCCCCAGTCTCTCACCCCACCCAGGCCTACCTTTAAAACCCTGGTCTAGTGGTCTCACTGGGGCAAAAGTGATCCCCCAATCACTCCTGCCTATGCCAACACGTCAGTCAAAATGGCTGCAGCAACTTCCTGGAGCAGCTTCACAAGACTGATATGATGCCACAGCCATTTTGGGACTGGAGCCAACATTGAGGGCAATTGTGAAGCCTGCTTGGTGGGGGGATATTTCCAGTTTTGACTTCAGCCACAACTTGTGGCAAATTTTGGCTGCAGATATGGTTTGGTTACTATTAGACCCCTGTAATCTTAGTCTCATATTGTATAACTGTTAACACACACACTGTAACAGTAAACGACAGCAGTGAAAAAGACTCACACAGTCCATCCAGTCTGCCCAACAAGTTAACGACACTCACCAATGTGCCTGTAGAGTGCAGGTGTAAACCCTTGCCAAAGTTTTAACAAGCCTTCTTCTTGCACTATCCCAGCTGCTGTACGGATCATACCCCGGTAGGGTAAAACTTCTGCATTATTACCCAGGCGTCGAAGGGCAGCTTCTCCTTGGATTTGCAGACGGGTTTTAGTAAGGTCAAGTGGAAAGGTCGCTAATTAAAAATAAAGAAAACACAATTACAAAAACAAATTCATGATCCTACAAACAGTTGCGCTTAATTTGTAAAAAACAAACAAACAAACAAAAAAACCCGACACAGCTATAGACAGGGAAAAGGGTTATAAAAGGGGAAGCAAAGTACATAGGAAAGCATGTTCAGATTTTTTCCTTTTGGTTGTATCATATGGATTTTTTTCTGTTAGGATTCTGCAGTGATCAGAACTGTGCATTGGCGAAGAATGAAAGAAGGGTCTCAAGTTGTATGAAAGTTATAGAGCCTTAAAATAAGTGCAATATACTCCTAATGAGTGAGACTTGGTACCTCTGTATTGAGTGAGAGATCTCTAGATTCCCTAGCTTTAAGTCAGCTAAATTTGCTCCTGCTTTAGAAAATTATAGGTGGAAAACACACTTTTAAATCCTTCTGGGCCAGCTTGATAGCTCAGGAGGCAAGTACTTAAAACTACCACATGGAAAGTCATCAGTGTGATCCCTGCACTGGGCCTTCTGCTCCGAGGTTAACTGGGGACAGAGGCGTAGTAAGGGTGAACGGCGCCTCTCCCTCGCCCTCTTCCCCATTCCGTTATAACTTTTTCGGCATGAATAGCATGCCATATGTGTCAGCTCACCCTTTGATGTCACTTCCTAGGTGTAGGTCCCGGAAGTGACGGCAGAGAGAGCGCTGATGCAAGCAGTAATCTCACGCTGGGGAAGTAAAAGGCAAGGGGTGTGCGTACATGGCAAGGAGAGGAGCAAGGGGGGAGAGGAGAAGGGGTGCTGCACTTGGGGGCGGATTGCCCCTCCCCCCCTTACTAAGCCACTAACTTGGGCTATTGTGAAGGTAACAACAGGAAAGTGGGAAAGGGACTATACATATCAGCCTTAGGCTATGATAACGTTTATTAGATACAGTCAATTATTACAATATAAAATAGCTAAACTCTGATATTGTGAAGGCAGCATTCATAGCCCATCAGTCATTGTTTATGGTTGATACCTAGTGGCTGAATTCAGGAACCAAGGCTTTGGAAAGAAAACTAGTGAATTGCTCTGGCTCAGCACAACAACTGCAAAGACCAGACTAGGCATGCTGGCAGTAATAAATCTCTGCATATCTAGGAATGAAGGTTCATCTCAGCCATAATCCTTTTGAGTTATACATACAAATGGACTCAACACTTCTGGGTCCAACCTCCCCTTTCATTAAAAAAAAAAAAAAGTTTATCTTAAATCACAAGAGAATCTGGTCACATTCAAGCTCAAATGACAGACCTAAGAATTACTAGTATTATAAATAGGGCCTCTGATTTGGGTTTTAACCTATAAATCCCCTGATAAAAGGTGTTACACTTAAAACTTCCACCACTTTTCCTAGCATGCTCTCACCCTCCCGTTGCCTCCACTCTATTGTGCCTTTCCAGCTGCACAAATATATGCACAATTCAAGCAAAAACACTGATTTCTGATACACTCAAAAAACTGATAACATCTATTTAAGATATTTTCAAGTATACATGCCAAGGATACATCAACCAATATAGTTCCCTAGCCTGTTTTTATTTATCTTATTTGCATTTATAATAATTACATCAAAGAATACATTTTGAAGAGAAATTCAGAAAATATTCAGATTAATTTATTTTCGGGTCTACCTTAAATCCTGCTAGTCTGGTGGTGTGGTGAGCCGAGCTGGGCCAGGAGCAATCGGCAGCCATTTTTTCAGCAAGACTGCAAGGGCAGGAGCATAAGAGGATCACTCCTGCCCCGATTCACCCTGCTGGACCACCAGTGACTAAGGTAGGCCTGGGAGGGAGGCCTATATGCTGCTTTTCCAAGGAAGGGAGGGAGCGCGCAGTGATTCTACAGCCAGCTGACATCTGGACAGGACCCAACACTTCACCTCAGGGGAGGGAGGAATCACTCTCATCCTGGCTCACCACTGGACCACCAGGATTTAAGCTGGACCTGCGGAGAGGCCAGCACTAGATTTGGGAGGGATGGGTGTACAACTGAGTGGCACTTGAATATAAACCCTTGGCTTATATTCAAGTTAACATTATCCCCTACAAAAGGGAAGAAAATGATATATTGGTTTATATCCAGATCGGTTTATATTTGAGTATATATGGTAAATAATGCATTCCACTACTGAAGAGAGCCAAGTAAAAATATCCATGGGTAACTGGAATATAATAACAGAAAAATTTTGAAAGAAAATGAGCAAGAATATCTGACACTATTAAGGACCTACTAGGGTACACTAAGGAGCATAGTTGAGATACCTTTACTTCCCAGGAAAAATTATAATTAGCTGGTTCATAAAAAATATTACTGTTCCCCTGAAGAGAAACAAAACATTTACAAGGAAATCGCAATTGATTTACAGCTCTCAATGAAATTACTGGCTAGCATAAAGCTAAGAATTTATTTCTTCAACGTTAAGTCCATTTTGAGACATCAGAAAAAATTAGTACTCTTTCATCCACAAAGGAAATATTCTTAAGCCTGTAATAATGTCTCTATTTTTAAGTGACTGGAAAAGTTATAACTTAAATTCCAGGAATGGAAGTACTTGGATGCTGAAAAAACTGGTAGACAGCCAGCCAGACTTTTCCACTCAAGAATTACTCCTGAAAGATTATCATCGGCTTCTTCTAAACCAGGGATTCTCAACTCAGTCTTCATGACACTGTCAACCAGTCATGTTTTCAAGGTATCCTCACACCATTTCAATAGCAACTCAAGGTGAATTACTTTTGGGCATGAAATATATTTGCATACAATAAAAACAGGGCACACAAATCTTGTTCATGCATATTAACTGGGGATATCTTGAAAACCTGACAGTCTGGGTGGGGGATATGTGTCAGGAGTTGAGAGTCCTGAGGATTGGTTTGAGAACCACTGTCTTAGACTGATGCTACAACTTACCATATAATACCTAATGGAGGGGTCCCTTTTATTAAGGTGCACTAACTGATTTAGCACGCGCTAAAGATTAGCGTGTACTAAATGCTAAGGCATTCATTATATCCTATGGGCATCTTAGTATTTAGGCCCCAATTCTGCAAAGTGCGTCCAGATGGTAGGCAGCTGTAGGCTTCCTACAGCTGTCTAATCAGCCAATCGGGAGGTACGTTTTCTAAAAAAAAAAAAAAAAAAATGCTCCCCAGTCAGGCCGCCTATATTGAAGGCGCCTCTAGGAACCTAGGGAGGCCTGCAAGCCTGCCTAAGCTTGCCTAAGGCTAGGCGGTAGCCTTATGCGAACCTAGGTGGCCCTACGCATCTCCCTAGCAGAGCGAGAGATGCTTACAATGTAGGCTAGCAAAATGCTAGCCTACGTGGTAAGTAGACATGGCCGTTATACTTAATCAGGGCAAGGGATCTCCCTGCCACGATTAGTATAGCAGCCGCCAGTCTCCCCTCCCCAACCCCCCCCCCCCGACATTCACGGCAGAAGGGTGCCCAACCCCTCCTGCCAACAAAACCCGCCCCCGAAGATCACCAGCAGGAGGGTGCCCAACCCTTCCTAGTGGACGCTCCCCCAATGAAACCCCCACCCCGGGACCTCACCTCGGGCTTCGCGATCGTCGGGGTGGGGGGAAGGGGAGACTGGCGGTTGTAGCCACGGCCGCTATACTAATCGCGGCAGGGAGATCCCATGCCACAATTAAGTATAGCGGCCTTGTCTAAACAAACCTGATTCGGTAACTGGCATCTGCAACATGGATGTCAGTTACAGAATCAGGTTTACTTTGGGCGGGTTTTGTTTCAATTCTGTATAGGACGCCTGGGACGGGCATCCTATACAGAATCCGGGCCTTAGTGTGCACTAAATTGGTTAGTGCACCTTAATAAAAGGACCCCAGAATCTCACTTATTTTATTAACTGTGACTCTAATTTAAATTGTCCTGGTCTATAAATAAAAAGAAGAAAAATTACTGTGAAAAAAATGTCTAAATTTCTACTTTCAATAAATTTACACTTTGTAATAAAGATTAACATTATTATAAAACTATTTACATTTAAAAGGAACTAGGGTTGGGCAATGTGGCTGCCATCATGTGAACGCCAAAGAGCAGTTTCCTACTGCCTTGAAGTCAAGAAAGGATCAAGGTGCACCCTGAGAGTTCTACTCTAATGTTAAGACTCAGTAGATGCTTTTGTTTGCTGTTCAACAGATTGGGAAAGCTTGTCCAAGAAGGGGAAAATGCTGGCTCAACAGCTATGACCCTCCTATTGGCGATCATACCTTCAAATATTATACTTTAATATTTAAATACCTACTGAACCTGAATGTAATGAGGGAAACATGAGCTAAATTCAACTTCATACTACTTGTGGATACTTGATCAGTTAAAGAATTTCTTGGAAGCTCTGAAATTCCATCCAGGCATACTTCTCCTCTCTGAAGTAGATTTATATATTTATGTACTGTTATCCCATACCTATAACTGTTATTTTTCCCCTCAGACACATAATATTAGAAGATCTTATATCTTTCTATTTGACCAATATGTACAAACAATGTCTTTCTGAATATCAAACAATAGGTTAACATTGAATGGGGACAAAATGAAGGCCCTTTTGGGTGGGAAAATCATTCCCTTCCTCCAATTTCCCTACATTATCATAATCATTTATAAACTGGAAAACAGGAATAGGTTGGGTTTCCTTCTAAAGGATAAAAGTTTGGATTTTCTTCTTGACTCTAATCTCTCTGTCAAGAAGCAGGTCTGGTCAGAGGTTCAGAAATCTATTTGTAAACTAAGATTGGTAGGCAAAGTAGACTAGTTATTCACCCTTATGATTTTTGTACTGCAATCCAAGCAATTGTAATCTCTCATGTACCTAGATTACCATAATTCAGTTTACTTTATCTTGGTTTGCTGATTAAATTGTTGGGCACAATAAAACTTGTCCAGAGCACTGGAGCTAGAATCAGGAGATAGAAGATGTTTTTTCTGCTGCTAAAATCCCTTCACTGGCTTCCTTAACAAAGTAGATTATGTTTGGTCTTTAATAAAATCCATATATTTGTGAGATGAAACTGAATATAAACTAGATCGAGTTCTACATGCTAGTCAAAACTGCAATCTATGCGTTCTTTCTGCTTACCACTTCACTGTGGTTTCTAATCCAAAATGGTCCAAGTGAATGGCTTCCATATTTTGGAAAGCTCCACTGTTCCACCTGAACTTGATGACAGATTTTTGGGGAGGGTTTCATAAACAACTTAAAGCTTAACCGTACAGTTTCTAGAATTTCTCCTTCTTAAGCATGCAAGAGGAGAGATATTTGTCAGTATTTTATGGGGAAACTGAATTTTATGTTATGTCAGAATGCATTTATCAGGAGAGGATTGTTTTATGGTGGTATTTAATTATCGATGTATTTGTAAGATTTAGGGCTCCCTTTACTAAGGTGTGCTAGTGTTTTTAGCATGCGCTAGCTGAAAAATTACTGCCTGCTTAAAAGGAGGCGGCAGCGGCTAGCGTGCACTAAAACTGGAAAAAGGAGCCCTTAGTTTTATTAGTTCCAATCCAATAAATGTTTAAAATAAATTATACACAAGAAGTTGAGAATGTCTGTCTGTCAGGGGGGCAAAATCAAACTAATTCTCCAAAAATAAAGCAGAACAGGACCAAATTTGATATGATTGAAAACCTAGTTAAACAAAAAAAACACAAAAAAACACCTCAAGTTTAAAAATGGGCCAGATCGGACTAGATTCTGGAGAAATAAGCATTCCAAAAAATTCACCCAATACATTTCTGCAAAAGAAGCAGTTCCCGCTTCTGCAGCATGGTAGCTATGATATAGTGAAACATCACAATTAGGGAATTACTTCTTTCAATTGGACTCCTCCACTCTCCTGGTCAGACGTATTTAACACACACATACTACAGACAGAGGTGCATGTTATCACCTCCTTTCTCCAGCTGATCATTCTTCTCCCTATGCACCCAAGCATCCTTCTGGCTTTTGTTGTCCTCTTTTCTACTTCTTTGGCCACTAAGGTTATCACACGATCACCCCCAAGTCCTGTTCCTCTTTGTACCTTGAGTTCTGCAATCCATTGGATTCCAAAAACCTCACTATTCTGTTTTAGAAACATTTCCATTAATTTACTTACCACAAAAGTCAGATTAACTGGCATGTAGTTCCCAACCTCCTCCTTACTTCTGCTTTTGTGGAGAGGGACCACATCCAGTCTTCCAGGACTATTCCCAACTCTAGAGAAGCATTGAAAAGATCAGTCATCAGAAACTCTAATTGTATCACACTATGCCAAATGCTAGGCTGCTGTTCCACAGAATATCCAGAAAACTAGGAAACGGCATTGCATGTACCCTGGCTGGCTATGCATAGGCAGTAGTTTAGGCTACATAGAGGTTAGCAGAGAGATTGCGCTACTCCTCTACATTTGACTCCTCTACATGTGAATGGCTGCACATTTGAATATAAAGCAAGAGACCTGCTGAAAAATAAACAGAACATAAGAATTAGAGGACGACACTGCAGCTGCTTATGGGATGCAGATCAGACTTAAGAAATCTAAGACTAGACAGAAAGATGGCTAAACCGATGCCAGACCGAAAGGGATAGTTTATAAACCATGCAAGCATATAAGTAAGAGAACAGCATATTAGCAAAATTGAATGCTGTTAAAATTGCACATCCCTAAACACGAGTCTCTATAAAATAGAGGAGAATAGGCAGGAAAGCACGCTGAGCTTATGGAGGCAGAATTAAAGACAGCTATATTGTAAAATAGGCGGCCTGCCTGATTCTAACAGAATAGGCAAATGCTAGAGCAACACCAGATCAGAAGTTCTGATTGAAAGTCCTCTAAATTTATCAGAGAAAACACAGGTATTCACCAAAAACCTACTAAAAGGGAATCGGTTTGTTGAGCCCTAGAGACTAAGCTAAGTGGCCAGAAATTAAAACAAAGTTGGCCTGAGGCCTTTTAGTATCCTGCTCACCCTTTATTCCTAGATGAAGATCTTACTTTATTCCTTGTAAAGATATTGCCTTCAGCAAATATCTATTGTTTAAGGCAGTTATTGGTAGCGGTCTTGCGGTAAATACAAACTGCAGCCTCCTAATCTGGCCTCTAGCCAGCCACCCTTAGGCTAATTCTGCCCAACTAACATAGTTAACAGAAGCTGTGCAGACTGGATAGGAATGCAGACACGAATGAAGGCTACAACTGCAGCGTACAGCAAGGAAAATAGCAGAAACTTCCAGCGTAACTGCAAACTTTGCCAACAGGATGGTCTTCAAGAAAGGCATTGCAATCAGACCAACAATTCCTTAAGGCACACAAAGTTAGGAGAAAGCGACAGAAAATATATGTGTGTGTGTAGCACTGACTTGCACCAGGAGACTTTAATTGAATGAGGCTCCAGCCAACAGGAAATAATATACAGCAGCATATGAAAGATGACAAATACGAGAAGAAGGCTGAGCGGAGCCAAACCACCAAGCACTAGAAAATGACAGACCATCTGGTGGGAAAGCCCAGCACAGAAGCCCTGTTTTAGTAGGTCCTGAAGAAATGTAAAAGTTTACTACCTATATAAATGGTAGGTCTAGAAAACAAAAAGAAATTATGTTTTGGTGCTGAACCAGTCAACTTGACAATAGAGAAGCAGAGAAATCTCTGCAAAGAGAAAAACAATCATATATACTGCGAACAACAAAAATCACCCACCAAAATGTTTTTTGTCGTATCCTCCACAGCACTCGGCTGATTCTTAAGAAATTTAGTGTGTTGTGTCTTGAATGAATTTGTTGTAAAATATTGAAATATTTCCTACCATACCACAACACTATGGTTGCTATGGGATATGCGCAGAAGCAGATGATAATTTGTAAACAGTCTCCGTATCAAAATGTTTTCACTGCAGAAGACAGAATTCAGATTTAAACCAAAAAAATGAGTACTGCTAAAAGGTTACAGCAGTTGACGATTGTTGAAAGAGTTCCCACAGAACGGTTGGAACAAAAACAGCTTTGATGTCCTGCTACGCAAGATCCGAACAACAGGCACTTTGGATTGTAAGCAAGGCAGTGGACAACCATGTTTGCTTTGCACACAAGAGAACTTTGACGTTGTACACAATTTTGTACTGAGCCAGGAGGACGTGCCGCAAACACACCGAACAACTCATCAAATAGCAAGAGAAGCAGGAATAAGCCAGACAACTGTGGTTAGGATAATTCATAATGATCTGAAATTAAAGCGTCTTAAAAAGCATCATGCCCAAGAGTTAACTTTACACAACAAAGACACATGACTAAGGTGACCATACGTCCCGTTTTGAACAGGACCGTCCCATTTTTTGATCCCCTGTCCCGTTGTCCCCACGCACAGCTTCGGGACACTGAAATGTCCCGTTTTCACAAAGAGCGTCCCTAAGCTGTGCACGGGGACAACCAAACAGGGATCTGAAGCAGTGTTCTTCCACCACTGGAGGTTTCAAGTTCGGAGGGACAGGGATCTGAAGCGGAGAGATCTAAAGCAGTGTTCTTCCACAAAAATGTCCTGCCGGTCCGTGGAGATCAGGGGGCCAGATGAACTTTCCTGCATCAGTGCCAGTAGCTTCAGCGCAGTGATCAATTAGGCAGCCTTGGGGTTTTTGCTGAGTCGCAGCCCGCCTCTGATGATGCAACTTCCTCTTTCTTCAGAGACGGGCACGACCCATCAAAGGACCCAAGGCTGCCTAATTGAATCGCTGCACTGACGGTATTGAAAGCTACTGGGAGGGAAAGGGAGGAAAGGAGGGCAGAGGGGAGAACAGGAGGGACGGACGGTCGGACGAATCCCCACTTGCCAATACCGGTTCTGTTCTTGCAAGCCCACCTGTTCCCCTTTGTTGGCAGCGGTGGGCAACGTGGCCTGGGACCCGAGTCTTGGACATTGCACGCTGGAGCATGAAGTCGGCCTGCACTTTTCCCTGGGAGGGCTGCAATTGCCCACAAATGAAAGCAAATAGGGTCGGCCTCCAATAAGATATTTGAACAGGAGTACAACCTGCAGACGCACACTAAATTTCACACTTTACCCCCCCCCCCCACCCCCACATTAGAGCTTCTTTCAGATCGCTGGTCTTTAGCTGAGCTCACATCCAATAAGATCAGTGAGAAAGTGGTGAGCAGGATGTAAGGCCTCAAAATGTAATTTGTTTGAACTGGAACTTCTCTCTTTTGCACTAGGGTCATTGATTGACCCGGAACACAAGTCACATAACTTGGCTCCTTTTGGAACGCTACAACAACTAAGACCCCAGATTGTGGCCATCTAAGCATAACTTCCATGGAATGACCACAAGTATACCCCCCCTCCCCCAGACCTGTACTCCACTAATTTGGGGACCAGGCATTCTGACCCAGAAATTGTAACTGAAGACTGTTGCAGTTGTCATTTGATCAAGTGGCAAAACAGCCTTCTTCTGCCAGGGTCAATGTATCATATGGTATCCACAGTGGAAATGTGTACTAGGGAGTTAGCTCTGCCCTCTAAAGCAGTGTTCTTCAACCGCTGGTCCGCGGATCGGTGCCGGTCCACAAAATAATTATTTTATTTCCACCAGTCCATAGCTGTAAAAAGGTTGAAGAACACTGATCTACAGGTAACGCTTCTCCCTGCTTTGCCAACACAGAAACAGATCATTTGCTTGCAGCAGCGAATACTCAAGCCTTCCCCCCGAAGTCAATTCTGATGTCTTAGAGGAAGTTCCAGGCCAACCAGGTAGCAATTGGCTGACCCGGAACTTCCTCTCCGAAGTCAGAATTGATGTCGGGTGAGCGGGGGTGGAGAGAAGACTTGTAAGCCTGGCGCTTGTGCAGTGCAGTCGCTGCACACGCCTTGATGTTGCTGGGTCAGGGAAGCAGGGTGACTTGGCTAGGGTGCGTCGGGGAAGCAGGCTGGCTTGGCTTGTCGGGAGCAGGGGAAACAGGGTGGCTTGGCTAGGGTGCGTCAGGGAAGCAGGCAGGCTTGGCTTGTCGGGGGGCAGGGGAAGCAGGGTGGCTTGGCTTGTCAGGGGCCAGGGGAAGCAAGGTGACTTGGCTTGTTGGGGGGCAGGGGAAGCAGGGTGGCTTGGGGGGCATGGAGACAGAAAGAAAGAAAGAAATGAAAGAGAGGATGCACAATCAGAAGGAAGTGCAACCAGAGAGTCATGAAATCACCAGGTAAAGGTAGGAAAAATGATTTTATTTTAAATTTAGTGAGCAAAATGTGTCACTTTTGAGAATTTATATCTGCTGTCTATATTTTGCACTATATTTAATGGGATCCGGGGGTCTTGTCCCGTTTTGAGGAAAAAAATAAATGGTCACATTACACATGACTGAAACGGCGCAAGCAGCTTTTGATTAAGTACCCGGAGCACAGCGTGAGCTTCATCTGGTTTACAGATGAAAAGATATTTACAGTAGCTCTACCAACTAACACACAGAATGATCACCTGTATGTGCCTTCAACAACTACTACGGACCCACCCAACCTTCAGCCAGTCAGTCATGGTCTTGGTCATAATCTCAAAACTCGGATTCACAGATTTGTTTTTCATCGACCTGTGGTTAAGATAAACAGCGCATACTACCGGGACTTCCTCTTGACATAGAAGCTGTTGCCAGTGATCCTTTGCCAGTGATCCTTTGCAAACTACTTTTATCTTCCAAGAGGGCAATGCCCCAGCACATCAGGCAAAGGACACCGTAGAACTGCTACATCAGGAACCAGACTTCATTGGTCCAGATCTCTGACCAGCAAATTCACCAGACCTAAACCCAGTTGACTAACAGATCTGGGAGCTGATACAGAACGTGTCTACCAGACAGCAGTATCTTACGTCGAAGACCTTAAACAGCACCTCATCTCTGTTTGGAATGAGCTGAAGCAGAGCATCGTTGACAAATCCATAGATCAGTGACAGCCAAGGCTGAGGGCATGCCTTTGTGCAAAGGGAGCCTACTTCAAACATCTGCTGCATTACTTTTTTACTTTCTGCAAGATACATCATAAAACTTTTTGATACGTTTTATTCAGTTCACAATTCATTTTAACAATGTAGTGCTGTTTAGAGAATGACACGGGGGGGCCACAGTTTACCCACAACTACGGAGACACTAAAGCCTGAGCCGCCGCAGGCATGGAGACAAAACTTTTCACCGCCCAAGGGATCAGTGACAAGCCTTGTCCCTGCAATCAAAAGCACCCCCTCACTGCTTACCGCTTTATACCGTGTCATCAACTCATTGTGAGTGGCCCTTCTAAGTTCCGGCAGCCATATTGTTCTCGATGCCGTGCCGTCTTTGTGTTCACTTGAGTTCTGCCTTTACCTTGACTCCTCCCCCTAAAGCTACCAATTGGTCTTCTCCCTTGTCTTCCCCCAAGCTATGACCCAATCGCTACTGTCGCACACATTTTAAAACCCATGTGGTGGGCGCTGTGAGCAGTAGCGAATCGCGGAGCTGGACTGGAAAACGAGGTGCTGCTGCTGCTGCCTACTGCAGGGGAATCATTGGCATCGAGAGTGAGTCCTGAATAAGTTGCGGAGCCCAGAGGAGTAGGATTGGAAAATGAGGTGTTGACTGTGCACTGTGGGAGAATCGTTGGCATCGAGAGTGCTGTATGTACTGCGGGAGAATCGTTGGCATCAAGAGTGAGTCCTGTTAATGTACTAGTCTCCATCACTTGTACCTGTAGGCTATTTCAATACTTGTTATTTTCTTGATTCTTATAAGACCAGCACTAAATGTAACACCCAGATCCCTCTAGTTGTTAGCACCAAATTGGCTTACTATACCACCAAAACCTGCAAGGCTATTATCCAAAACATCTGATTCCCTATGCTTAGTGATCATCATACATGTAAAAGTTTGATGCAGCAATTTGTTGGTTATTAGTCATAACCACTGCTCTGTGCAAGTTACCCCAGTGCCTTCTTAAAAGTTTGATACAGTCAGTAAATGTTCACATACTGTCTTTTATTTTAAAAAGAAAAAGAGGTTATTACAAGTAACCTCTTTTTTTTGTGAATCCAGTTTTGTGATTATATTGAAGTTTGGCTCTGCTCTTTGGTGTTGTAACAGAGAACTAGAAACAGGTCCATGATTTGGAGAAAAAAAGCATTTGCTTTGGGGAAGCAGAACCGATGAGGTTTTGTTTATTTTGCTTCTGGTTATAACTGAGGTTTATGAAGAGAGGAGACAAAGAAGATATCTTCCTTCCAAACTGCTAAACTGGCTGAATACACCAATTATGTGTGTGGGGGGGGGGGAGGAAGGATCTTCTGGAAGCAGAAAATACTCTTCCTGTTGCCTAGAGTTTGCGCTTCACTCTGTTGTATGGATGCTACGGGGATGGGGTCAGGGTGATGAAGGGAACAATGGTCGCGGGGATGGGGCGGTGAAAGGGACAAATTTTTCCCCCATGTCATTCTCTAGTGTGTTTTAAGAAAGGTTTGGACAATTTCCTGGAGGAAAAGTCCATAGTCTGTTATTGAGAAAGACATTGGGAAGCCACTGCTTGCCCTGAATTGGTAGCATGGCATGTTGCTTCTCTCTGGGTTTTTGCCAGGTACTAATGACCCGGATTGGCCATCGTGAGAATAGGCTAATGGGCTTGATGGACCATTGGTCTGACCCAGTAAGACTATTCTTATGTTCTTATATCAACTTCATTCGGACATGACACACTAAGAATTGGTCGAGTTCTGTGGAAGATACAACAAAACATTTGGGTGTATTTTTTTTTTTTCGGTTCACGGTGCATATATGAGTACTAGTCTTTAAGCCCGTTACATTAATGGGTGCTAGAATATATGTCTGTGTCTTTTTTTCTGTCTCTCTCCCTCCCGCTTTCTTTCTTTCTGTCTCTCTCCCTGGCCCCCTTTGTCTGTCTGTCTTTCTGTCTCTCTCCCTGCCCCTGTGTCTTTCTTCTTTCTTTCTGTCCCCCTCCCCACTTCCCTGTGCAGCAGCATTTTTCCCCCTCCCCCCTACTTCCCTGTGCAGAAGCCGAAGCAGCATTCCATCCTCCTCCATTTCCCTGTGCAGCAACATTTTTCCCTCCCCCCACTTCCCTGTGCAGAAGCCGAAGCAGCATTTCCTCCCCCTCTATTTCCCTGTGCAGCAGCAGGATTTCTCCATCACCCCTTCTCTTCCCGCTGTCTGGCCGGCTCCCTTGCCGGAGTTATTTTTAAGTTTAAAGGTGCCCCGGCACTCCTCTAACGATTCCCGCCTGCATCGGAAGTCTTCTCCGATGCAGGTGCGGCTCGTGAGAGGAGCCGCGGCGGCACCTATAAACTGAAAATTAACTCCGGCAAGGGAGCCAGCCAATGAGAGTCACAGCTTCAAAACGGAGCCCTCTGTCAGGCAGTGGATTTGCTCACCTTTGTAAAGCCTTGGGATTTTTGAAGCTTTGGTCTGGCCTGCTCCCTGCTCGCCTTGCCGTAGTGTATTTTTAAGTTAAAAGATGTGGCGGCGGCTCCTCTCACTATCCCCGCCTGTGTCGGACTTCCGACGCAGGTGGGGATAGTAAGAGGAGCTGCCGCCGCTTCTTTCAACTTAAAAATACACTATGGTAAGGCGAGCAGGTAGCAGGCCAGACCGAACAGCATGGAAAACAGAACCCTAAGCGCGCATGCGCACTCCTACCTGCCAGAGACCTACTGATCACGGAAAACGTAACATGCAAGTAGGAGTGCGCATGTGCGCTTAGGGTTTTATTATAGCAGATATAACATATACATAAATGAGTGTTGACCAAAAACTGAGAGACAACACCCCCATAGTGTAATAAGGAACATATCTTCCCCTTTAACATAAGTAGTAATAATAATAAATCAGAATTATCTCACCAATACCAGGCTTTTCTCAGTTATTCACTTCAGCAGCTTAGCGTGGGGAGGAAGGGATCTCGGGAACACTAACCATGGCCCTATTTAGAAATCCATTTTTCCTCCTCTCTACAGCAGAGCATATTTTATTATTATTATTATTTATTGATTTAAAACATTTTATCATCTCATATAGAACATCTCATACAGAAAAGGTTGAATAAGGTTCAGTTATAAAGGAAAATTCTGTAAAATTAATACATATTACTTAAACAATCTAAATGCCTCAATTTGGATCCATGATTTTACATGAGTGATTAAAGCAATTAGGTATAAATCTAAACTAAAGAAAATAAGTATAGCTAGCTGAACCTGGAAGTCAGTTTATTCATGGGACAGGAAGGGAGTGGTGAAGGAGGAGAAGGTAGTGGCAGAAAGGCTTAACATGTTCTTCTCGTCTGTATTTACTAACGAAAACACGTCCAACATGCCGGAACCTGAGCAATTCTTCAACGGAAGTCAAGCAGAAAAATTAACATTCATAGAAGTGAGCATTGAGGACGTTCGCAGGCAGATAGAAAAACTAAAAACTGACAAATCCCCGGGTCCGGATGGCATACATCCAAGGGTTCTGAAGGAATTAAAGGAGGAGATAGCGGAACTACTGCAGCAAATTTGCAACTTATCCCTGAAAACAGGCGAGATCCCGGAGGATTGGAAGATAGCCAACGTTACGCCCATCTTTAAAAAGGGATCAAGAGGTGATCCGGGAAACTACAGGCCAATGAGCCTGACTTCAGTTCCTGGGAAAATGGCAGAAGCACTGATAAAAGAAAGCATTGATCAACATTTTGAAAAGCACGAACTTCTGATAGCCAGCCAGCATGGTTTCTGCAAGGGACGATCGTGCCAAACAAACTTATTGCACTTCTTTGAAGGGATTAACAAACAGATGGACAAAGGAGACCCCATTGACATCATATATCTAGATTTCCAAAAAGCCTTTGACAAGGTGCCCCATGAACGCCTACTCCGGAAACTAAAGAACCATGGGGTGGAAGGAGACGTACATAGATGGATCAGAAACTGGTTGGAGGGTAGAAAACAAAGGATAGGAGTGAAGGGCCACTACTCCGACTGGAGGAGGGTCACGAGTGGTGTCCCGCAGGGCTCGGTGCTCGGGCCGCTACTATTTAATATCTTCATAAATGATCTAGAAACAGGGACGAAGTGCGAGATAATAAAATTTGCGGATGACACTAAACTATTTAATGGAGCTCGGACTAGAGAGGAATGTGAAGAATTGCAAAGGGACTTGAACAAACTATAAGATTGGGCGACGAGATGGCAGATGAAGTTCAACGTTGAGAAATGTAAGGTATTACATGTGGGGAGCAGAAACTCGAGGTACAACTATACAATGGGAGGGATATTATTGAATAAGAGTACCCAGGAAAGGGACTTGGGGGTATTGGTGGACATGACAATGAAGCCGACGGCACAGTGTGCAGCGGCCGCTAAGAGAGCGAATAGAATGCTTGGTATAATCAAAAAGGGTATTACAGCCAGAACGAAAGAGGTTATCCTGCCGTTGTATCGGGCAATGGTGCGCCCGCATTTGGAGTACTGCGTCCAATATTGGTCGCCGTACCTTAAGAAGGATATGGCGTTAGTCGAGAGGGTTCAGAGGAGAGCGACGCGTCTGATAAAAGAGATGGAAAACCTGTCATATGCTGAGAGATTGGAGAAGCTGGGTCTCTTTTCCCTGGAGAAGAGGAGACTTAGAGGGGATATGATAGAGACTTATAAGATCATGAAGGGTATAGAGAGAGTAGAGAGGAACAGATTCTTCAAACTTTCGAATAATAAAAGAACAAGAGGGCACTCGGAAAAGTTGATAGGAGACAGATTCAAAACAAATACTAGGAAGTTCTTTTTTACCCAACGTGTGGTGGACACCTGGAATGCGCTTCCAGAGGATGTGATTGGGCAAAGTACGGTACTGGGGTTCAAGAAAGGATTAGACAAATTCCTACTGGAAAAGAGGATAGAGGGGTATAGATAGATTACTGCACAGGTCCTGGACCTGCTGGGCCACCGCGTGAGCGGACTGCTGGGCACGATGGACCTAGGGTCTGACCCAGCAGAGGCATTTCTTATGTTCTTATGTTCATTCTAACTCGTTGTTCCTTCCCTTTCAAGGCGTTTCAAAGTCAGAAACTAGTTAGCTGAGACGGATCAAAAAATACATATTTATAAGAACCATATTTCACTTTGCATTTACACAGAAACCTAAGGAAAAACACGCCTCCAATCAAAGTTACTCCAGGCTTCGACATCAGGAATTGGTGTCTCCATTTCTGAGTCTCTTTAGATACATCAGGAAATATCTGTATTCTCAAACCAAGAAATTCTTTATACCTATTTTTAAAGAACAATTTAATGATCCAGTTTTCGTCTGGAAATAATGCCACAGTAATCAAAAGGTTGTAGGTTTGGCCAGTTCTTTATCTGAGGTCTCTAAAATCGCAATAATATCCAATTGCGATTCATGTTGAACTTGATTCATTGCCTGTTGCTCTTGCTCTTTAATGGCTGTGTCAGAGGAGGTTTACCCCCTCTTCTACTAAACCGTACTAGCGGTTTTAGCGCGGGGAGCTGCGCTGAATGGCCAGCGCTGCTCCCGACACTCTTAGTTCCTCTTTCTGT